>NW_028324208.1:0-618750 GCF_054372755.1 Phalangium opilio
TACACTTAGTGAAAACATCATGGCAAAATCGCAAAAATATTACATATGTACAAGACGTTTAACTCGATAAATTAACAGTTTCATTATAAATTATGTATTTGCTTAATACTGACAGAGAATATGTCAAACTTTCCTTTTAGAAGATTGCAAGATCTTTGCATCCTGTTAATAGGTATTAGGCTTGAGCTGTTTACATAAAATGTATCAGGGTTGATTCGCAAAAGTCGGGGAACATTAAAATTTAATTTTTCTAGTAGGGACGGTATTGGCATAAAATTATGTAACAATTTGAAAACAAATTTGAAATCAGAGAGTAAACCGAGACTTTTTATAGTAGGGAGTCCAAGGAGATTAAGGATACCTTCATAGTTATAGTCTAAATTTTTAAGATAATTTCTAAAACAATACTCGACAAATTTTTTTTGAACTCCCTCTATTTTAGCGAGAAGGTAGGCGCTACAACCCCCCCAAGCAATCCAGCCAAATGTTAGTCTCGACCTGACCAGACTTAGAAATAGAAGCCGAAAATGCGAAAGAGAATGCAATTTCTTAGTTAATTTGTATGAAACCGCTAGTGTTCGCCGGCAACGGTTGACACAGAAGTGAATATGTTCATAAAAATAAAGTCGGTGGTCAAACTGTACGCCCAGATCTTTAATAAGATCTTTTCGAGGTACTTTGTTAGAATCGATGACGTAATTCGTGATCACTCTTCGGCAAATGCGTCTCGTGTAGGTCACATGGACTGATTTGACTGGATTTATGGGTAAGTTATTCTTAGAGCACCAAAGGGCTAACGAATCAAGGTCCTGTTGCAATAGTGCACTATCAGATTTACAATTTATACTCTTGCATATTTTATTATCATCGGCGAATTGGAAAAGCTTGGAATGATGTACGGCAAATTGCAAATCAAAAATGTAAACATTGAATAGAAGTGGGCCCAATGATGACCCTTGGGGAACGCCACATTGGACGGGATATATCACATTTGTTAGTTCACCGTTGCATTTTATCACATTGACCCGAGAGCCCAAGTAGTCTACTACCCAGGATAAAAGATTGCCACCCATACCCAGAGCTTTTAGCTTGTCTCTTAAGAACCGATGGGAAACCCTATCAAATGCTTTCGCCAAATCCAGATAAACTGCATCGACCTGCCCTCTATTTATTACCTCAGGAGCCACCATATCCATAAAGGAAGCGTGATTGGTGTCAACGCTCTTTCCCGTTGAAAAGCCATGCTGGCATTCGTTGGGAATATATATATATATATATATATATATATATATATATATATATATATATATATATATATATATATATATATATATATATATATATATATATATATATATATATATATATATATATATATATATATATATATATATATATATATATATATATATATATATATATATATATATATATATATATATATATATATATATATATATATATATATATATATATATATATATATATATATATATATATATATATATATATATATATATAATAATATATATATATAATAATATATAATATAATATAATGATATAATGTTTTCGGGGAATGGAATTGTGGTCGAAAAGCCGAGATAAGTAAATTTTTTAAATTGATTACTAGTAAAATAATTTATTTCAACCGAAAACTGTAATGGAACGTTGTTTTTTCTTAAGCATGCATTTAAGTTTCAATTAAAAAGAAAAATTAATATCTGATCCTTCAGACAAGTGATAGCCTCAGTCTTATCGATACTTTTTAGGTCTTGATTCTAATCAAGACATTTTTGATTAATATCTGTTCCTTCAGTTTTCATTTTATTTAAGAATGTTAAGAAACTGTTTTACATTTTCAAAATCTGCACTAAGCAGAAACATATATAAAGGGGACCATAACTTTAGCTCAACCAGACATTTATTTGTAATGATACTTAAAAAAAAACGTAAATCAATAAAAGTTTGTATTCTTATTGTAATTAATATAATACAATTTTTTACAATCATTTATTGAAACGCGAGGCAACCCCCTAAAAATTCCAGAAATAGGACCAAATTGACAATTTACAAAATTTTTAAAAATGCTGATTTGTGTCCGTTTAACATTTAGCTCAAAATTGTCATAAGCCCAATATGAAATTCAGATATCCTTAAAACTTCATAAATACGATCCCTAAAGTACCCACAAGTACCTACAAGCACCCACAAGTACCTTCAAACACCCACAAGTACCTACAAGCACCCACATGTACCTTCAAACACCCACAAGCACCTACAAGCATCCACAAGTACCTACAAGCACCTACAAGCACTTACAAGCACCCACAAGTAAATACAAGCAACCACAAGTACCCACAAGTACCTACAAGCACCCACAAGTACCAACAAACACCCACAAGCACCTACAAGTACCAACAAACACCCACAAGAACCTACAAGCACCCACAAGAGCCCACAGGTACCTACAAGCACCCACAAGCACCCACAATTACCCACAAGTACCTACAAGCACCTACAAGTACCCACAAGCACCCAAAAGCACCTACAAGTACCGACAAGCACCTACAAGTACCCACAAGCACCCAGAAGTACCCACAAGTACCTACAAGTACCCACAAGCACATACAAGTATCCACAAGCACCCAAAAGCACCTACATGTACCCACAAGCGCCCACAAGCACCTACAAGCACCTACAAGCACCCACAAGTACCCACAAGCACCCACAAGTACTTACAAGCAACCACAAGTACCTACAAGCACCCACAAGTACCTACAAGCACCCACAAGTACCTACAAGTACCCACAAGTACCTACAAGCACCCACAAGTACCCACAAGTACCCACAAGTACCCACAAGTACCCACAAGTACCTACAAGTACCTACAAGCACCCACAATTACCTACAAGCACCCACTAGTACCCACAAGTACCTACAAGCACCCGAGCTCAAACGCCACGTTTTTCTTGCTTAATATCACGACAAAAACGCCGTAAGTCCAATATAAAAAATTAGGGCTAAAATTCGTGTCTCTAACAGTGGTAAAACGCCGTAATTCTAATACCCAAAACAACGTAAGTCAAAATATTTGTTAATAATGATAAAAATCAATACTTAAACTTAATTAATATTAATGAAACTAAGGAAAGGTATTTCTATGGACTGTTATCTTTCATTTAAGATGGTTCCCAAACGTAACGAATGAATATTCTTCTTTATATGCCTTCCTAGAGAAGGTCATTATTAAAAAAAATCCCATATTATCTCTATGGAAGAATATAGTATCTTTCACCAAATGTCGGATTCATTTTATGGATTCTAAAACCACCCTTAACAACTTTTTTCTTTATAGAATTAACTATTAGTTAATTCTCTTTGAAATTTTAACCACAAAATTAGGGTCCAAATTTTATTTCACTGGCAAAATTTCAAAGCAGCAAACACAATACGAAAAACGTTACGGCCAATCAAAGAACCCTCCTTTAGCATTAGAGGCAGTATCAAGTCTTATCTAAGAGAGCGACCGCTCTCCTAGAATATCCGTGATTTTATGCTTAATATTGAAACCGCAATTTGACGCTTAATATTAATATCCGTGATTTTATGCTTAATATTAAAATCCTAGGCATTTTTGAGAAGGAAGGTAGGGTAATAGGAAGTGTGTGTGCACCTTAATCTGCCCGCTCTTCTTTTCGAAGATGAAGGCGCCCTTCTGCTTCTATAGTGTCCACAGAAAAGAAGTTACAAAAGGCACCTGGCTGGCGTCCTCCTGAAAGAAGATTGCATTGTTCAGAAGATGTCTATAAGTGAGTCGTAGAGAGACTTAACTTTCCCGCCAAATATCCTCCATACTTCGATTTGGGGGAAACGATCGTTTTTGAGGTGTTTCTCAAGTTTTGTGGAGAAAATTTAGCGGGGTGAGCGTGGGACGGTGAAAATGGGCAACGTTTATTGGCAGGCCAATCTTTCCCTCCACCTTCAATTGAATTGAATTCGCCTGAGAAACTCAAGTTACATTCACTTTTCTTGTGCTTTCTGTATCGATAAGAGTTAATTTTTCTTTGCTTTGTAAAGTTAAATTTTAGCAAAAAAAGTTTTTTTTAAAACCTACTTAAACCTTTTTTTCAACGAGAAATATTTTTCATTGAAATTTTAAATTCTTTGAGTTTTTAAACTTGAAGATTTCCTACTTCCCAATTTTTAAGTGAACTTTTTGATTTTTAAATTTTATTTTTTTTTGTTCTTCAGTATGACAAGCCAAGGTTCTTCGTCTTTTAATTCCTCTTTGGAAAGTTTCGACAACCTGTCTTCAAGAGGCAGTGCCAGTGCCACCAATTCTGCATCGAGCTCTTGCAACCTGGACGAGTTGAGGCCCGATACAGTATTTGAGGCTAAATTTGAAAGTGGTGGATTTGGCACCAAAAACATCCAGGACCATTTCATTTATCTGGGACACGAACCAGAGGCAGCAGTTGGCGCAAAATGAAAGAAGTCTAATTTCTGGGGGTAATGCCGGCTATGCGCGAAAAAATTAAATCTAATGGAAGCAGTGGGTTTAATTTGGAGCGCCATGCCATGGTATTTTTTACCTCTCCGAGTGACGTATGTCACGGAGAGGTTCTAATTTCGACGTGTCTGTCTGTCTGTGTGTGTCTCTGTGGATGTGAGACGAAATTTCACGACTTTCACGTAACTTAACTATAAGTAACACCATGAGATTTCACGTACAATTACTTCACTCTACACGAAATTACAAGATTTTAATTAAGTTAATTAAATTTAATTTACACCATTAAATTCCACGTACAATTACTCACGCTATTTAAACTACGTCGGATTCCTGACCCCCGAACATTGCGTTAATATCTCCTAAGTTAATTAAAGAGGAAAATTACAATTCATATGTCGAAAAAATCACATCAAATATAGGCTTCAAATTATTAGCTTTATCGTCTCATTGACGTCACGCTAAACCACCTAAGAATGTAGACATCCCTTTTGTTTCTAGAAGTTCATGAACTAAAGTAAGAGCTTCAAACTATGCTAGTTTCACGCGTCTGTCTGTGAGATTTACTGGTTTGTCTATCTGTACGTGCGTGTGTGTCTGTGTATCTGTCTGTCTGATTGGTCTCTCTTTGCGGTCTGTCTGTGCTGTTTACTGGACTCTCTACACGAAATTCCGATGCCTGTCCGTGCGTGAGTGTCTGACTGTGATTTTTTGTCAGTTTGTGCCTGTTTCATTGTCTGCCTGCCTATGAGTGTGTGTCAAATGTCACAAATTGACCCCCTAGGCCACTTGACCCAAATACCACCAAGATCATTCGTCACAAATTGACCCCCTAGGCCACTTGACCCAAATACCACCAAGATCACTCGTCACAAATTGACCCCCTAGGCCACTAGACCCAAATACCACCAAGATCACTCGTCACAAATTGACCCCCAGGGTCCATGAATAACCCTCAAGGTCACTCGACCCAAATGTACCGCTGAAGGTCACTTGACTCAAATTGTGATGTTGAATGGCCTTTTCGAGGAATCGAGAAAAAATAAAGTGTAACTTGGCACGACGTTGTGCACGTCTTAATGGAAAGGACGCTGTAAGGAGTATGTTAAACTTTACTGCATATTTCAAGAAATTGGTGTCGTCTTTATAATTTAAGAGAAATCTTGTCCAAAACCGTATGTGATTTGGGAAAAAAATATAAACAATTTTTTATGCGGACCAACGCGAACCCTTCATTAAAATATAAAAATTGTTTCGTTGTGAAACTAATAAGACTAATAAGCAAGCTTTTAAAATTTTTGAAAAATTAAGATAAAGTATTAATACTATAGGCTCTCGAAGTTGGGGACGTAAGATGGATGACGCGCTTACTTCCCCCCCCTTGCTTTGCTGTTCCGCCATTCTTTTCGCTTGCGCGACCACCAGCTTGGGTCCTCAACAGTGCGTTGTATCACACCTCCTCGGTGGTGAGAGCTGGCTAACCACTGCGTTTTGTGGGCTGAGTTGATACGCGCCATTCCCAAGCCAAGGTGTGCAGGTATCGTGCTGAGGGCTGTGTGGTACCGGGAAGTTAATCTACGGTATCTCGAACGATCCCCTCGGGGTACCAGGCGAAACCCCCTTGTAATTAGCCTTCCACCCGGGATGAGGACTACCGAGTGGTGACCCCTTACTTGCCTCATTACTCGTGGGATCTCTTTGAATACTACTAACAAATCCAAAAACCAAAAACCAACCTGGGCATGGAGCCGGCTCTGCCGGTACCCAGCCTTCTCTCAGGGAAGGAGTCAACTCCCAACCTGCTCCTGGGCGAGTTGCTGCCTCCAGCCAGCATCCACCCGCAATCGGCGGAAGGCCAAAAATCGCTTCCTGCTCCTCAACTGGGTTCTACCAAGTTGACTGAAGCTAATAGTTATAGGAGGCGAAAGGCCAACCACCGAAGAAAACAAGCCCTCCAAGGTGGCCAGAACTCTGAACTGGGTGCAAGAGATACGGGCCGAGATGGGACTCCTGTACCTTCGGGTGCTGGGAGTAACGTCCCGGGTACGGACTCTACGCCTGGTGCTAGAGAAGCTAGCACCTTTTCTGGGAAGAGAGCTAGGACGGAGGACTCTGATCCCTCGCCTAGCTCACAAGCGGCGGTGCCAAAGAAGACTAAGTCTTACTGCGACGCGAATGACGAAAATTTCGTATTTTAGGACTGAGGAGAGGCGAAATAGCCTGCGGCCTCCATTTACGTCCCCCTTGCATTTTGAAAGGGGGACTGCAGGACTATGGCGCGCGAATACTTCGGCATCTTATACTTTCTCCCTAGTAAACTAGATATCGCTTCTTGATGCATTTAAAGAAATGGCTGGTTTTCTTAGGAATACATACAGATAATAGAAATTATTGTGTATCCAGCCATTTTCTCTCAACGTATTTAGGCGGGATTTGTGGGAGGAGCTAGCTATGACGAATTTTACCACGGCGAATTTATAATCTATCTCGCTGTCCTCTGCACCTCGCACGCATGCGCCTAGAAGCTCGCGTTGCTACCCAACCAATGAAAAAATCACAGTAAGAAAGACGCCATCAGAATTATCATTGGCGTGACGGGGATAGTAAGTTTTGAAGCCCGGTATACCTACAAAGCCCGAATTCATAGAAATTAACACGGGAGATATGGGGGCGTAATAATTCCAATTCTAGAGGGCCGGTAGGCCCTTCTAGATAAGAACCCACACCCTCCCGTAATGTTAAAGAAATAATTCACAGATTTTAGGCTTAGCGTCCCATAGAAAAAGCATGGGATTTTTGGTGGTCCACTCCATCGAATAACTCAGAAACTACTTCGAAGTTAAGGTTCGGTACACTTTTGAATTATCAAGCAACTATTGAATGTTGAACTTCTGAAGTTTGATTAAGAACAATTAATTCTAAGTATTTTATTTTAATTAATTTATAAATCATGGTAAAACCGTTACATATATTACACTGTTTGCATAGTATTTTATTCAGCCTTCGTCGGGTTTGTGGCGCAAAGGATAACGCGTCTGCCTATGGAGCAGAAGATTGCAGGTTCAAGTCCTGGCAAGCTCGGTGTTTATTTTTGCAGATCTTTTATTCAACATAAATGATATAATCCTATAAATACAATGTTTGGATAATTTTTTTGTCACGAAATACGGGCTTGTGGCGTAATGGATAACGCGTTTGCATTCGAGGTAAAACATTGCAGGTTCGAGTCTTGGAAACCGCGTTGTCTATTTTTGATGAAGAATCTTAGTATATAAAAGGGAAAATTCTTAAATAACAAACTTTCAATGAAATAGGCGCGTGCTGGCGCGTGGTTTAGAAATAACGTTTTTTTTAAACCTATACAAAAAGGTCCACTAAACTTAATTGAGTCACCAACCGCCTTTTTGTGTGAAATAAGTTACCACCCGCCCATCTATGGTGAATTAATTTACCACCCTTCTACCAATTGTGAATTAATTTACCACTTCCCTGCCAAATGATTTAAAATTTTAATCTTTCCCATAAAATAATGAGAGGCACTTGGAGTGAGCCAACTGGAACATCGAGTTAATGACGTTTGACAAGCATATTATTATTTTTATAATAGATTAATACAAATTAAGGCTGAAGGAACAGATATTATATAAAAAAGACTTGGTTTGCCCAAGCCTTAAAAACAAAAGGATAAGAGTTTTTCCAGTTGTCTGAAGCGCGGATATTTTTTCTATTGAATTTTAAAGACAATCCGTATTTTACTACTCTTTAGAATTTAATTCAATCACCTGATTTTACTGCTAATGGACTAGTTTCCTAAAAATTAATTGAAATAAAATAATTACTTATCTCAGATTTTTCAACAACAATTCCATTTTCCTGAAACATTTAATCATGCATTTATTATTTTGAGGGATATCGTGTAAACTCAACCAACACTTCTAAAATCTTCCCCACAAGTACTGATATACACAGTTCAATAATTGTGACTGTGCTTAAAGAAGAAACGAACCTCTTTATCAAATATAAGAAAGGTGATAACAGCCCCCTTTTGTATTCGAAAAGACCGCATATAATACATAATTAATGAGAATATTATTTGAAAATTAAAGTACGTTCTCCATTGAAAAGAAAAGAAAATTCATCATAAAATGTTTCAGGAAAATGGAATTGTTGTTGAAAAATCTGAGATAAGTAATTATTTTATTTCAATTAATTTTTAGGAAACTAGTCCATTAGCAGTAAAATCAGGTGATTGAATTAAATTCTAAAGAGTAGTAAAATACGGATTGTCTTTAAAATTCAATAGAAAAAATATCCGCGCTTCAGACAACTGGAAAAACTCTTATCCTTTTGTTTTTAAGGCTTGGGCAAACCAAGTCTTTTTTATATAATTATCTGTATGCATCCACCGGTCTTCCAACGCTAATCGCCTTGCCCCTGTAAAGTAGACTAACGCAAATCTCGTTGCCCCTGTAAAATAGACTCTAACGCAAATCCCCTTGCCCCTCTAAAGTAGACTCTAACGCAAATCCCCTTGCCCCTCTAAAGTAGACTCTAACGCAAATCCCCCTGCCCCTGTAAAGTAGACTCTAACGCAAATCCCCCTGCCCCTGTAAAGTAAAGGCAGAAGGGGATAATAGATGAAGTGTGACACTCTGTATCCTCTTCTTAATACTTTAGTTATGTAGCATGATTCTTCCAGGGCTCATGGCACCATTTTAGTTAATTTGCTCTCCCGCTGCTCATCAAACTTAATTAAGATGGGTATGCATCACATCGCACCGTGCTAGTGTGAATTCTATAACGGTTTGGTATTTACTAAATCCCCATTCAGCAATCAACCAGGCACAAACCTTGGTTGTCTTGACGTGGCTTGACAAAAAAGCACAAGAGCATGCATGCTCCTTGGCAAATTGTTAAGCATCGCTAATAGATATAGTAATGATGAGGGAACTATTTAAAATGGCGTATGTGCATGCGTGATTCGGTTTAGTAATTAAGCTTGCTGTAATAAATGTTAAGGGATGTTGTTGGGGAAGAATCATGTTACTATTACGAATTACCCTGCTTTGTTTACAAGTACACTTCTCTCGAAGAGAAGAAGTATTATATACTTCTGATGTATAATAGAGGTATCGGTAGCGCTTTAGTCTGCTTAGGTGAACAGCCTTTACACGCAGTCCCCCTGTTTAAAGTAAGATTAAATTAACCAAAACAATAACAATATTAATTAATAAATAATATCAAATTAATCATAATCAATAGACCTAAAAATAAAATAAACAAGCTGGCCATATATATACGCCCGTTAAGGGGCAGATTGAAAATGAAGCAAGCGCCATCTAGTGAACAGAAATACAAACTCAAAGGTGACATTTTTTCATTGGCTGAAAACATTCTGACACTAAAATTCTGCCTCTGCACATTTCTAAGCGAACCAATAAGATCACCCCTCATTCGTGAAAGCCCGGTTTAGAAACTGGTAAGGCCGTTGTAAATTTTGAATGAATTTATTTTTAGGTGTATTAATCAAGTTTCACAATAAATTTCAAAATGTATCGCCATTAAATGATGCGGATGATTACAATATGCCACATTGGATTAATTTAAGGTGTGCTTTCGAAAAATTTAAATCCGCTAATTAGGGTTTAATTAAGGATTTTTAAATATTTTTAGTTTTTATTCATCAACAAAACACATATCATATTCTAATTTTGTGCCACGAATTAAATTACCAACCCCTCTGGTAAGTTATATGAATAGTCTTAGCATAAGTTTATAAGTGATATGTTCCTTCCATAAGTATGAAACTACCTATACTTAGTCGTAATGCTACTGAGAGACTTACAGCTGCAGATAACTAGTTCGAGAAGGAGAACGAGGGGGAGCGAGTCAATTGAAGTCCTAAGTACACTCGGTGGTGGTTAATTAATTTTGCAGCTAGGACCTATTCCATCTAGGTCCTATTTAGTCCGCATTACTAAGCCCCCTTTGACAGCAGTGGAATCATTTCTCAGTCATTGTGTCCGGCCTTATAGTGATCTTTTACAAATCTATGGTCATAATAGAGCTAGACAACGTGATAAATTGGCTCATTTATTAGAGGACTTTGCTATTCTTCAGGATGAAGTATGGAAATTGAATTCATACTGATTTAAATGACTTAGTAATTTTTATATTTAAGGCTGATAAAGTTGATGCTTGTCTCCATAATAAAATATAAATATATATATATATATATAAACGATATTTTTCTGAAAATTATAAGCTCGTTTGCTAAAGTAGCGAAGCGTAAAGGCTTTTGACAAATCATCAGGTGACCAATTAACCTTTATCTTACCCATTAACATCTTCATTTGGCTTTCCAAAAATACTGTTCTTAATATTTCCGCATTGTTTTCATCCAGTATTTTTTTCTTCTTCTTTTCTTTTTTACTTCTTTCAGACTTGTATTTATACATCTGTCTGGCAATTTTCATCGGTATATTTCCAATATTTAATGCTTTTGACTTGTCTTCTCCAAGGAGTATTTTACTTTCAAGCTGCTTGTATGTCTGTAACCGTTCCCACTGATTGCAAAAGTGGTGAATGGAGAGGGTATCGCTAACCCATTCATTTTTTACTGTTGCAGTAAGACACGTCGATGCCAATAATGCTTCTGCTCTATAACGACGCGGTTGTCTCTTCGTTGCAGTTTATGCTTCTATGTCCTTGACGGCCGCAATTATAGCAAGCATTGTGAAAACCACCGCAGCCTCGTCCGCGTCCACGTTCCTCTTGCCTTGCCGCGTACACCTGAGGTTTCTCTTGTTCCTTTTTCTCTTGTGCACCTGAAAATCCCGAAGAATAATCAGCCGATTCGATACCGTGTTCTGCACCTGCAACACATTGCACCTTTCTTGCTCATTCTATTAATAATATCTCTTGTACTACATCAGGTACAAATTTACCATCATCATACCGATAAATCTCAGATGCTACGGATTGATATGAGTCCGGTAACGTGCTAGTCATCTTGGTTGCATATTCCGCATCTCCCACTTTATATCCTGCTTCAGCAAGTTGTAAATGAAAGTTGCTCAAACGAGCAAGAGAGTCGGGTATTGGTTATCCATCCATGTACCATATAGCAAAAAACTCAGTCAGTAAATTGCCTACTCTTGCTCTGGAAGTTGGTTCATATCGCTTCTGTAAGGCATCCAATAATTCGTGTGATAATATCTGGCTTGGATACAAACTTCTTGTGTCTGGGGAAAGGGCTAAGGCTATTGTTCCAAAGGCCCTTGACTCTCTCGTTTTAAAACTAAGTATCCTCTCTGGACTTGCTGGCGGCTCGGGGGCTTTTTCCAATTTGGTTACTATCTCCCAGAGTCCTCGTTCCCGTAGTAATAACTCTATTTCATATTTCCATGTTCTATAGTTAGACGAATTTAACTTTACCACTTGGTGTACTGAATTGTGCTCATCCGCCATCTTGATTAGGCTTAGCGTCGTAATCACAGGTACAACCACGCTCTGCTACCACGTGTTGGGTTTATCTGTGAATCCTCTTGTAATAATATTCAATAATGACGCCGTAATTAGAAACATACTGTTTTATTTAAGCTAGTAGAACATGGTTTATTAAATATAAAGTAAAATATTAGTTTATACTAGGGAGAAATTACTGACTATCTTATCTCGACTCTGGTTACCAGCTGAACTGCCTATCTAATATTATCTAGTGAGAAAAACATGAATAACCCTAAGGTCGTCTGCTAGAGCAGTTCGGTTCAGTTCTGTCAAATTAGTTAAATTATTTAATGCGTAGTCAACAATTGCTAAATCCGTAACCTGCAAAATGAAAAGCAAAAGCACGCGTCTTCCATTAATCGCATTAGTAATGGTAAAATGACAGTGCGGCAAAACGCGGTTTAAAAATCCCATGTTAATCCTATGGGGTTTTCACCTCGACGGTTTTTACCGGATAATCTATGCCGCTGATTGTTCTTCATTCGCCGAAAGAAGCCGTTTATATCTTCCCGTCAAAGTGGTTATGCTTAAGATAGGACGGAAGATGTTTCACTTTATCGCGGCTACACTCCACGGTCGATTCAATTTTTGAGGTTCTATAGATTAACGTGTGAGGTATAGGCTTTCATTAGATGGACCGTACCGTCGATGACTCGATTAGTTTCCCCATGATTTGGTTTAAAAAAGTGAAGAGAACCGCGGGTATAAAAGGGGAGAGATTCAAAGTGTATTCATTGATTGTACCAACGATATTGAACGATTCAAGATGTAAGTATAGGCGAGCTATTTAGCGATATTGGGATATGTTTTAATAATATTTATATTAAGGTTCACCGCCTAAGTATTTCCCATTTCAATCGGCAAAGGAATCAGTATAACACTGGACTGTGAAATTCAGCTAGGCTCTTTGTATGGGAGTTCACTAATTACTTTGACTGAGGACGAACTCCAGGAGCTATACCGAGAGCGTAGAGAAATCACGTCCTTCTTGGACAACGAGTCGGTTGCCCCGTCATCTTGGCTAGTGTTCGAGAAATGCGCCTAGGTAGTGGTGTTAATCACGGGAAATACTTCCCTACGAAAGTCGGATTCACCGTTTCAAAACCACTCTGGCTATCATTATTGGAGAAATACGACGAAGTTACAACGTTTCTAGGTGAGGCTAAACGGGTTCACGAGAAAATTCAGAAACATTTGCTAGACCAGTTAAGGGAAAGAATTTCTAAAACTTGTGACGGATGTGAGTGGAATAATCCTTCTCAAATATAACACGAATGCATAATGTGTGACTGCAATACACGTGTGGAGATGAATTTTACATTAGCTATGAGTAAAATGAGTTATTCCGAGATTAGAAAAGACTTTACCGTGAATACATTTCTGGATGAACAATTCTGCGAATATATGCTTTGAATTATTGCTTTTAAATCGAAAAAATTACAATTAAAAAATCTGAAGATATCGCACCCTACTAAATCAGTATCAGAAGGTATCCCATCCAGCGCCCCTAGAATCGAATTCTGGATAGTGCCCACTTCTTCCTCCGTGGTGACCGTAGTCGGATATCCATTTTTGACAATGGCTTTCTTCTCTGAGCTGGCGGCGTCTCTATAGGACTTAGTCCTTTTGGCCGCCGCCTGCAAATTGCCGGGCGAAGGAGTCGAGTTCTCCACTCTCGGTCTCTTCGTCAGGTTGTCACGTGTCGCCGCACCCCAGGCAGGGTTGGAGACCGCTTCAGAACCCGGTTTAGCTTTTTCCCGAGGAATGTGTCGTTTAAGACGACCTCGCACGGTACGTTTCGAAGCCTTACCAGTCACACGCACCGATAAATCGGCACACATATCGCTGGATACAGGCCCTAGCGTAGTGGTATCATTGTGGGTTCTGGCCTGAGCAGACCCCAGCACCGTAGGTTTGGTAGTTTTAGAGTTGTTTTGGTTCGAAGTATCCATAAGAATCCCACGAGTAAGGGGGCAAGTAAAAGGTCACCACCCGGTAGTCCCCACCCGGGTGAAAGGCTAGATACCACGGGGTGTCGCCTGGTGCCCCGAGGGGATCGTTAGCGATACCATAGGTTTACTTCTCCAGTACCATGCAGCCCTCGGCACGATGCCTCAACACCTTGGCTTGAGAAGGACGCGTATCCGCTTAGCCCACACAACGTAGTGGTTACCATCTCTCACCACCGAGGAGGTGTGATACTTCGCATTGATGAGAACCCAAGCTAGCGTGTGTAAAGTTAAGAACGCGAGCGGGAAGCCAAAGCAAGGGGGGGGGAAAGAGAGAACATCCCATCTAGCTTGCGTCCCCAACTTTGAGAGCCACGCTAAAAGCTAACAGCACAATGGTTAGATTCGGTCGCGGCACTTGCCGCGTAGCCGGAGTTATACGACTCCAGGTGTGTTGGCCCGGAGGGACTAGTGGGCAGCGCTTTCTAATTGTCAAAGGTCTTGCCCCCTAAGTTATTTTTGGGGAGAGATTTTCTTCGCAGAACGGGTATAGACATTAGGATGAGTGAAGGCGGGTGGTCAGTCGGGACCTTCCCTCAGAAAGTTATACCGTTCGATTGCGAAGATATGGAAAAAGGGGCGTCTAATTGTTTTGGCAAAATCGTCAAAAGTGACAAAGACCCCTTAAATGTGTTAAAAGCTTTAGCGTAGAAATCGACCTGTAGCAAAGATGAAAGAGCAAGTTTGGTGGATATTCTCTCGGAATTCCGAAATGTATTCACAAAGAAACCTGGCGAAACCTCGCTAATTGAGCACTCTATAGAGACGGGTGACGCTAAGCCTATAGTGTGTCATCCCCGTCCGGTTATCAATAGGAAGAGGGAGGAGATCGACAGGGCTTTTGATGAGTTGTTGGAACTCTGAGTTATACGACCATCCAATAGTCCCTGGGCGTCCCCAATTGTACTTGTTGAAAAAGCTAACCCAAAGCCGGGTGAGATCAAACGGCTTTGTGTAGATGTGCGGAGGTTAAATGGCGTGACTACCGCCGATAGATACCCAATGCCTTCGATACCAGATATCTTAGCGTATCTAGGGAAGGCGCGGTATTTTACGACTATTGTTTTAACAAAAGGCTTCCTTCAAGTTAAAATGAAAAAAAAATATACAAAAGACAGCTTTCGTGTGCCATAGCCCTTACAAAAATGTTCTTAAGAATTCCAAAGGCCATTCTTTGGAACCCTTTGGAGCCCTTGGGATCATTTTCTAAAGGAACAATTCCCAAAGACTTTCTTTGGAATTTCCTAAAGAAGTCTTGAGACAAATGACCAAAGAATGTCTTGAGATTATTTTCCAAAGACATTCTTTAGGAATTCTAGAAATAAATTTCCAAAGAAGGTATAAGGATTATTTTCCAAAGAAACTCTTTAGGAATTCTAGAGATTAATATCCAAAGAAGGTTTAACGAATATTTTCCAAAGAAATTCTTTAGGAATTCTAGAGGTAAATTTCCAAAGAATGTATAAGGTTTATTTTCCAAAGAAACTCTTTAGGAATTCTAGAGGTTAATTTCCAAAGAAAGTTTAACGAATATTTCCAAAGAAATTCTTTAGGAATTCTAGAGGTAAATTTCCAAAGAATGTATAACGAATATTTTCCAAAGAGATTCTTTAGGAATTCTACAGGTAAATTTCCAAAGAATGTATAGGGATTATTTTCCAAAGAAACTCTTTAGGAATTCTAGAGATTAATATCCAAAGAAGGTTTAACGAATATTTTCCAAAGAAATTCTTTAGGAATTCTAGAGGTAAATTTCCAAAGAATGTATAAGGTTTATTTTCCAAAGAAACTCTTTAGGAATTCTAGAGGTTAATTTCCAAAGAAAATTTAACGAATATTTCCAAAGAAATTCTTTAGGAATTCTAGAGGTAAATTTCCAAAGAATGTATAACGAATATTTTCCAAAGAGATTCTTTAGGAATTCTACAGGTAAATTTCCAAAGAATGTATAGGGATTATTTTCCAAAGAAACTCTTTAGGAATTCTAGAGATTAATTTCCAAAGAAGGTTTAACGAATATTTTCCAAAGAAATCTTTAGGAATTCTATAGGTAAATTTCCAAAGAATGTATAAGGATTATTTTCCAAAGAAACTCTTTAGGAATTCTAGAGGTAAATTTCCAAAGAATTCATATTTGGTTTGCTTTCTCCAAACCAAAGACTAGCGATGAGGGTGTTTCTACCTCTTATTTGCCATGGGTATTCATTTATTACAAATTGTAATGGCCAAATGTTGAACTTAGAAGATTGGAAAATTGGTACTCCATCCGTATTCCAAGTGATAGAGATATCATTCACAGATATGTCCTTCTTATTGTAACTTGAAGTTTGTGTGATATCACTCACGTCTATCAAAGTTTCTTTTGGTTTCAGCTCGGGGTTTAAAAGTTCCAATAAATTAATTATTTGACTCTCAATGTCAAAAACCAGAAAGTAATTTCCATCTTTAAGAAGGTCTTCTTCTTTATACACTTTTTGGCAAATGTCACACGTATAGTCAAAAGATGTAGTATCTTTTGCTCCAATGTAAGTTAGATCGCAATACTCGCAATAAAAATGCGGAGAAAAATTAGATTTCGACCCATCAAAATGCTTGAAGAATAAGTAGTTTCTCATGGGGAAACTGGAAGTGGAAATAGCAGGCAGATGCAATTTCAAGAGCTGCAGCAGACTCTTTGTAGCTTCTTCGGAAGAATGGAATCGTAGAATGTGTGACATTATTAATAATAAACTCTCTTTCCTCGTTAGGTGAGATCCCTTATATAACAATTCATCTAATTCTGATATTTGATTTTGATTTGAATTTCCCATATCCATTGATTCGTCTTCATCCAATGAGCTTGACATTAACTCCTGTTCATTCTCGATACTTATCGAGCTAATGAAACATACAAAATTATGTAAACAAAGAAAAACGATGCAATAATTAGACATACTCATGACTGGTGTCTAATTGGGACGTTTCCACAGTTCGCGAGGGGTTTAATAAAAATTCATTATCTTCTAAATTTAGTTGCAATCCTCCTTGGTGTGGACCTTGATTGCTACGATTACGACTTGCTCTTTGCTCATTTCTCATTCCCAGGAATCCCAGGGAATTGTTACGATTCCTGTATCTTGTTCGGGACCGGTTAGGTATTTTTCCAGTATTATTCCATAAATATGTTTTATAAGGCATCGCTTAATTATCTATATTATTAAAAATTTCAGTATTACCGGAGACTAGGCCCTCATCGACTTAATACACATAAATATTATCATTATTACTTTCTCTTGGGGTTATTATGAATAGGAGCTGTATACTTGGTCTGACAATTACGACTCTCAAAACTAGCCCGTTCAGTGATGTTGACTATGTTTTAAAGTTGAAAATCCCTCAGTTCCCGTATAAAAACCGCGCACAATCCGCTCCAATTTAACAAACCCTCGACCCCCCTCCATATAAACTACCCGGAAAACAGGTACTACGTTTGGGGGCGTAATAAATTTCGATAATTTTTCAAACTTTTTTTTTTTCATTCTACATTGCACTTGATATTTTTTAATCATGCTGCTTCCACGGTTCTGTAGATTGAATAAACTTATTTCTTTAAGCGTGCGTGTTGCAGTGAGGGAAGATAGATAAGCGTGCTTAACGTCTCTGTAGTACGTTTCGTCGTCTATTATTTTGTTTTTGTATGTTGACGTCACGCTGTTCAGCGCTGAGCCAGCGTGGTCACCAAGAAAATAGTCGGTTTTTTGGATCGCGTGACGTAAAACGCGTAATCCTCAGCTTGGCGAAAAAAACATGGAGGAATTATAGCTCTTGGTGATTCTAATGGGACTATGCCGTGAAACCAGTTGATCACGCGAGAATTTTAAGAGATATGTTAGTCTTTCTAATTTTAATTATAAAAGTTGTTCTTATTTATCTCTATAAATATGATTTCATACAAATTTTGTTAAGCCTTAATGGTACCTTGCACGTTTTATTGCACTACCGTCATTTTTAAAACACCGATGACTGGGGAAAAGCGTTCAGCAAAGCTGACGTCATTATGACGACAGAGCTCACCGGTAAAAGTTTTCGAAAATCCGCGGTTTTGTTTGGTGAGCTCTGCTGAACGCAGCCCCGTTTAGTCAGCTCATTGGTGAAATATGTAGTATTAAAAACAAGACGACCCAAGGCCTCGTAATAGTAGCCACATCGTACCGTACTTAACTCGATGCGCTACTTTTAAATTACCCGTTAGACCATTCTAAAAACAACAGTGCTAAAATGATTACACACAAAAGTAACCATTAATAGAAGAACAGAACGTTTTAGTGATTACCCCCTCTATGTTCGGGTTACCTTTAACAGTGCTAAAATCATTACGTATTTAACGCTCGATTAATACACGTACATTAAGTTTTTGTTTACAACATAAACTTATGCCGACGCATAATTTTCGCATCTTATAAATTTCTAACATGAACTTATGACCAGAAGCGTTTGAAAGAGAAAGAATTCGGTAAAACACCCAATAATTGTAATCCCGGTGCGTTAAGACCATTCTAAAAATAACGTCAGTAAATGCTTACTTTTGCTTTCAAAATTTCCCTCGATTTCTTTGAATTTTGAAATAGCTGGGGAGCGTGATATAGTATTTTTGACGGGTGAGACCTTACTATCATAATTCCCTTTCAAGTAGACGAATGAAAAATATCACCACACCACAGTTCTCTCCCTTTCACTTTCCTTTCAATGACGAACGAAACATTTGATACTGCCAAAGGCAGTACTGTGACACACCTACTACAACTACAACAGGGCAAGCCAAATTAAGAGCCTCATATCGTAGATGTACATCATACGATGTGGCTAATAAAAAAGTTAAAAAATTCTCCAAATTTATTACGCCCCAAAACGTAGTAGCAGCCGCCGTATTCTGCAGGCTTAGCCTTCCGCGCCCACTTGGATTCTAGTCGCTCATTGGTCCATAGAGAACTGGATTCTGGCTTTTGATTGGCGGCTTAGGTTTCGAGGCGAAATTGGATTCTGGGCTGAGATTGGATGTTCAGGCAAGCAAGGAAGGATAGTGGTTCAGTTCAGTTAACTTTTCAATTGACACTGAACGTACGGTGTAATGTCAGCATTTTGTGTCGGTTATCGTCAAAGGTCAGTGCAATAACCTTTAACCTCTATGTTTAGGTTCTTTACGCCATCTATTTCATGAACCTTCAAATAGCAGACTATTTTCCCCAATTCCCACATGTTTAGGGTTAGTGTACTGTATCTCGGTAACATGACTCTGGAATGGAAGTTTATTCAATTATTTAATGTGTAACGATAGTGTACTTTATGGTAGACGAAGTATAATTTTACATTTTAATAATATAACTTCACAATCTTTACTAAAATATAGAATTGTAACAGGGGTTAATTCTGGTCGTCAAAAACCTTGTAGCAGAGGTGTTTTATCATTGAAAGGGGCGTGTGTAGCTGAACCATGCAAGGCTATCTAAAATATATTGTGCGCAATACACTGGTTAGGCTTTGGAGAGCCTATTTGTCTTTATGAAAGAGAGATTCCAATGCACAGAAATTGAAGACGTAACTGTTCTGATATACCATTCCAGTTCACGTGTAGAATGTATCATGTCACCAAGTAATAAGCTGAGAAAAACGAGCGTAAAAACGCTGCTGTAGGTTGAAGAAGCCTAAAACAATAGATTTTAGTTATAATTCCCGGGTTTCATTTTGGCATTTGTAATTTCTGTTAGTCCTGGATGAGTACTAATTGTTGGTATCGAGTACCTCGATCGAATATCAATACAAGTACTTGTACCAATAATAAGTGATACATATCATGAAGATTACCCATTACATGAATGACATTCGACATATAAATGCTCGATCGAAAGGACACCATTAAGACTTCACCCTGTTTCGATAGTGTCGCTCACTCTATGGTATAACCTTGAATGAAACGTATCTTATTGATTGCGGTCAACTTATTTTGGCTTTACAACTAACGATTTAACTGACGTTGTAGCTTCTCTAGTTTCACATATAAAGACGATACACTTCTATATTAGGCAAACTTACACTCTACTATCACTTAAATCTAAGATTTGCCTAAATGGTGAATTAGGCAAACGAAAAAGTCGAAACAGGAAGCTTCTTGTAATATGTCGGCTTCAATCAGTTTTATTCATACTTTCTACCAAAAATCTAATTTAAAATTATAATTATAATAAATTTATACAGAACGATATTTCAGAACATATAGCTTTATTTTGACCAGTTTTATGAAGAAACGTTGTCGCTACTCTCATGAAAAGAGAGCAAATTTTTGCCGTTGTCATATAATTGCTTATAACATTTTTCATCCAAATGTACCTTCAAACATTGCCTCTTATCTTTTACACAAGCAGGCTGATGTTACTTCATTTGAGGTAACATTAAGTAGCAGCAAATTCTGTATATAGATAGTTTACACAAATGGAGCATTAATGAAACTTAGACCTGGAGGACAAAAAGAGACGGGTTTCTGTCCTCCTGGTGTAAATGGTATGATTCCTCCAGATGTGCAAATCCTGTATATTAAGATCAAACTTTTGTGAAGCCTTGAAACATTATTAAATTTATGTAATATTTTCTAAATAAAGTGGTAAATACATGGTATTTGATGTTAATTATAACAATTTCAAGTTTGTATTATAGATTGAAGCGTGGACGTCATCAATATTGACTGTAGTAGCCCATTCGTGTGACACTGTCAATTATACCACTGTTTTATTCCAAATCTTTAGCACAATAAAAACTCATTCACATTTATATTGTTAGACACTTCAGTAACCATATTTACCAGTTGAACGTACTGCAACATTTACTTTTAAACCCATCTATCATAATGTCTTTCTTCGATAATATCACACGTACAGTCAATGGTATCCCATAGGGGTAGGATTGCCTATGGGGCTGTGATACTTTGAATGGCTATACTGAATGACGTTTTTTTCTCTTTACCCTTGAGTGAACCCACTTCAGCATATCAGTAGGATGTTATTATATACTATAATTAATATTCTATATTGCATTAATTATATAATTATTATGAGAATTGAATGGCTTTAATAATGGTCAGTTGGCTCATTCGATGCTCATGTTATTTAATAACGACGCAGAACGATAAATGAAGTCACATTAATGATTAAACTTACATAACACCTAAGCCTTGGTTGAAATAATTTTCGATCACGAGATGAAACGTCTTACACTATAAATGAACGTTTACTTTTATTCAACTATATTGTCACAGATAATTTGCAATTGATAAAATAAAAGCATACCCGTCCAATGCGACGATTTAAGTAAATCGTTCTTCTTCAAATAGGCATCCGTACTTAGCAAAATATTAACCGTACAGGTGTACCCAAGTCGCCTCTAACAATGATGAAGTGTAGTCTGCTATGTTCAGCATCAGAAACTAAAGCAAAAGCACCGGTGAGGTAACCGGTTGATGACGCTGAACGATTTACCAATCGAAAAACCGTATTTCAAATTTGGTGGACATCCGCAATTCAATTTCGTCTTGAAAGTCGAAACCTAAGCCGCCAATAAGAAGCCAGAATCCAGTTCCTTTACGGACCAATGAGCGACGAGAATCCAAGTGGGCGCGGAAGGCTAAGCCTGCAGAATACGGCGGCTGTTTTCTGGGTAGTTTTTTAGGAGGGGGAGGGCGGATTGTGTGCGGTTTTTTTAATGAAAACTGGGTATGTTCGACTTTTTATCATCGCCAATACCAAGTACGTGTTAGATTTGAGAGAACAACACAGTCAGTCCTCGTGGAAGTGTCGCTAGGCTAACATAAAATAATTCGCGTCGTTAGTAGTTATTGCTTTAAAAATCATGAACAGTTTGCATATGTTTGTAAAGTGGATTGGAATAGAGAAATGGGATAACTATCCAATTAGAAAATTAGTAGACAAAGATTTAATGACCAAAATTGCTTCAGCCAACGATTACGATGAATTTATAAACCAAGTTGTCGAAATTCGATGGAAAGACGATGAACCAGTAGCTCCAGGCAAAATTCTTGCGTTCGGTAAGTTTTCTCAATTGCTGGCTATTTTGTTTTGTTTATCCCCCTTTAGATCGAATAGGGAAAGTTCAACCCCGTGTTATTGCCCCATAGTGTTTCATACAGTCGAAGGTGGGGTGCTGGCGATACTACATTTTATTTTAATTAATTGCTAATTTTAGGCCTTAGAAAAATAATAGAAAAAAGAAAGAGAAAAGTGTCATAAACTTGATTTTTATTTTATTCCTTTGCGTAAGACCACTCCTGCTAAGACTAGGAGGTGCTTTTTTGGCCTATTTTATAAAAACCTAACATTTAATTGCAATTTTTTGGTGGTAAAATAGGCACAAATGAAGAAATGGAAGAAACATTGGTTTCAGAGTATAAAAGAAGTATAGCTCGTAAGGGGAAGAAACTGAAAGCTACCAGTGCAACAATAAAGGTAAGATAAACTATATTAAAGCTAAAATTTAACGCTTGCCACAGTAAAAGGTCAGGTTTCTCATAACGTTTTGATCTTGCTTTCATAGCAAAATGAACGCCTACTGAAACAGTTGTCTAATACTGAAAGGAATTGCAAAGGAAATGCCGATCTGCTAAACGAGAAAAAAATCCAATAAAATTCGGAGCAAGGAGATAAATGCCAATGAAATTCAGAGCGAGGCGATAAATGCCAATGAAGTTTTGAGCGGGGAGATAAATGCCAATGAAGTTTTGAGCGGGGAGATAAATGCCAATGAAGTTTTGAGCGGGGAGATAAATGCCAATGAAATTTTGAGCGAGGAGCAAAATTGCAATGAAATTTTGAGCGAGGAGCAAAATTTAAGTGAAAATTCCCGGGATCGAGATGAGAGAGAGCTTAATCTAATAGCTAATGTGGACAAATACAAAGCAAAGAACAAAAAGCTCAAACAGAAGTTGAAGGAACAAAGGGAACTGAATGGTACGTATTTTGTACTTTTTATTATATGAATTTGATATAAAGTTTTCCTATATAGACATTGGCGTAATGGTTAAAAAATTAAAAGCCTTTCATGAAGGCATGTATTCTCCTAGCGAATTAGCCTCAACAAGTGCTGAAATGGTTTGTTATTTTTACATAATTTTTTGGGGCTTTAACGATCCTAGGGGTTTTACGCAAAAGATAATTAGGTACTTTAGCATATACGAACTTAAACTTCTCCATAGTTAATTTAACATAAAGTTAATTGTCTCAATGCCTCGGTCTGCCGGATTTCAGTGCTGTTTCTTTATACTAGGTAACCATTGGAAAAGATACAACAGTACCTAAAGCTGAATTAATGAATGCTGAATTTGCTTCAAACGGAAATGCCTCAGCTTTTGCTAGAAATTTACTATTCATTTTGTTTAAACCTAATGAAATAGTAAATACCTCAATCTCGGGTAAGCAATCTAATGCACATAAAGGAATCCCGCCGAAAAGACAATTGGACCCTATTAAAATCACTGCAATTATGGGTAAAACGAGACATTTGTTATTCTAAATAAATTTAAATATATCAGGTTTGAATGAGTATATTGCACATTAAGCCTAATTTGTAGTAAGGCATCTGCAGTATAAATACAGTAATTTCAATGCCATAATTAAGAATTGAATAAAAAAATATATATTTTTTTCCACCTTTTTGTATTTATATTTGAGGATAGGACGAACTCTAATACAAATTTATTTTTAGATTATACTTCTCAAAAGTATAGCGTCTCCAGAAATATAATAAAAAGAACGCTGCAAGATAAAATCAAAGAAACTACCAAGAAGGCTCAATACAACTAGGCCTAATATTTTGTAAGCTGTTTATTAAAGAGAGGTTTAAACGACTTAATTTTTTTAATAATGTAATAGTAAGCCAACTATTAGGGTGAACTCGTTGTAGCTTTTGCTTATACAAATTTAGGCGTAACGGTTTGGGTGAAAATAGTTTCAGGCAGACTTAGCAGAGTGAAAAATAAATAAAAAGAAGTGCCTGTAGGTACTTTTCTATGTGCTTTAGCTAATACTAGGCCAGATTTCTATAAAAGCTTCCAAAAGGTATTTCCCTAGAAAATTCCAAAGGCATTTCCCTAGAAAATTCCAAAGGCATTTCACTAGAAAATTCAGAAGGCATTTCCCTAGAAAATTCAGAAGGCATTTCCCTAGAAAATTCCAACGGCATTTCCCTAGAAAATTCCAAAGGCATTTCCCTAGAAAATTCCAAAGGAATTTCCCTAGAAAATTCCAAAGGCATTTCCCTAGAAAATTCCAATGGCATTTCCCTAGAAAATTCCAATGGCATTTCCCTAGAAAATTCCAATGGCATTTCCCTAGAAAATTCCAATGGCATTTCCCTAGAAAATTCCAAAGGGATTTCCCTAGAAAATTCCAAAGGTATTTCCCAAGAAAATTCCAAAGGCATTTCCCTAGAAAATTCCAAAGGCATTTCCCTAGAAAATTCCAAAGGCATTTCCCTAGAAAATTCCAAAGGAATTTCCCTAGAAAATTCCAAAGGGATTTCCCTAGAAAATTCCAAAGGTATTTCCCAAGAAAATTCCAAAGGCATTTCCCAAGAAAATTCCAAAGGCATTTCCCTAGAAAATTCCAAAGGCATTTCCCTAGAAAATTCCAAAGGCATTTCCCTAGAAAATTCCAAAGGCATTTCCCTAGAAAATTCCAAAGGCATTTCCCTAGAAAATTCCAAAGGCATTTCACTAGAAAATTCAGAAGGCATTTCCCTAGAAAATTCAGAAGGCATTTCCCTAGAAAATTCAGAAGGCATTTACCTAGAAAATTCAGAAGGCATTTCCCTAGAAAATTCCAAAGGCATTTCCCTAGAAAATTCCAAAGGAATTTCCCTAGAAAATTCCAAAGGCATTTCCCTAGAAAATTCCAACGGCATTTCCCTAGAAAATTCCAAAGGCATTTCCCTAGAAAATTCCAAAGGAATTTCCCTAGAAAATTCCAAAGGCATTTCCCTAGAAAATTCCAATGGCATTTCCCTAGAAAATTCCAATGGCATTTCCCTAGAAAATTCCAATGGCATTTCCCTAGAAAATTCCAATGGCATTTCCCTAGAAAATTCCAATGGCATTTCCCTAGAAAATTCCAAAGGGATTTCCCTAGAAAATTCCAAAGGTATTTCCCAAGAAAATTCCAAAGGCATTTCCCTAGAAAATTCCAAAGGCATTTCCCTAGAAAATTCCAAAGGCATTTCCCTAGAAAATTCCAAAGGCATTTCCCTAGAAAATTCCAAAGGAATTTCCCTAGAAAATTCCAAAGGGATTTCCCTAGAAAATTCCAAAGGTATTTCCCAAGAAAATTCCAAAGGCATTTCCCAAGAAAATTCCAAAGGCATTTCCCTAGAAAATTCCAAAGGCATTTCCCTAGAAAATTCCAAAGGCATTTCCCTAGAAAATTCCAAAGGCATTTCCCTAGAAAATTCCAAAGGCATTTCCCTAGAAAATTCCAAAGGCATTTCCCTAGAAAATTCCAAAGGCATTTCCCTAGAAAATTCCAAAGGTATTTCACTAGAAAATTCAGAAGGCATTTCCCTAGAAAATTCAGAAGGCATTTCCCTAGAAAATTCAGAAGGCATTTACCTAGAAAATTCAGAAGGCATTTCCCTAGAAAATTCCAAAGGCATTTCCCTAGAAAATTCCAAAGGCATTTCCCTAGAAAATTCCAAAAGAATTTCCCTAGAAAATTCCAAAGGCATTTCCCTAGAAAATTCCAAAGGCATTTCCCTGGAAAATTCCAAAGGCATTTCCCTAGAAAATTCCAATGGCATTTCCCTAGAAAATTCCAATGGCATTTCCCTAGAAAATTCCAATGGCATTTCCCTAGAAAATTCCAATGGCATTTCCCTAGAAAATTCCAATGGCATTTCCCTAGAAAATTCCAAAGGGATTTCCCTAGAAAATTCCAAAGGTATTTCCCAAGAAAATTCCAAAGGTATTTCCCAAGAGAATTCCAAAGGTATTTCCCAAGAAAATTCCAAAGGTATTACCCAAGAAAATTCCAAAGGTATTTCCCAAGAAAATTCCAAAGATATTTCCAGAGTAATTTCCAAAGAAAAAGAGGCCAATATTCCCCGATTCCCCTAAGAACGTTTTAAGGATTTCCAAAGAAATTTCCAATGGAATTTTCTTAAGAGTTCTAAAGAAGATTTTTGTAAGGGAGGTGACTTAACGAATTCGTAAAGATGCCCTTTGGACTTAAAAACGCGCCGGCAACTTTCATGTGATTAGTTGACCCTGTGTTAGGACCCTGTAAACGGAATTTCGGTCTCGGTTTTTATGATGATATCACCATTTATTCCGAGACGTTTGATTCACATTCGAGAAATTTTAGGCCGTCTTAAAGATGCCGGATTAACTATTAATCCAAGCAAGGTGCAGCTTGCACCAATACCGATAATATATTCGGTTATAAGGTTGGTCCAGGGCGCTGTATGCCAAATCCGGATAAGTTTCGAGCGATTGAGGAATTCCCCATCCCTCGAGACGTGAAATCAATACAAAGATTTCTTGGCATGATAGGTTATTACCGCCAGTTTATACCGAACTTTGCGGGAATAGCTCGTCCTTTGTATAACCTATTTAAGAAGGATTCGAGGTGGCGTTGGGAGGAAATCCATACCAACGCTATGCGGGAGTTAGTGGAAAAGGTAAAGAGTACCTAGGAATTAGCTCTCCCGGATTTGAATAAGAAATTTCTTATTCAAACCGATGCTAGTAGCCACGGCTTGGGTGCAGTATTGGCACAAAGGTCAGATAGAGGGTTATTTCCTATCTGGTTTATAAGTCGTGGGCTGACTCCAGCAGAGCATAATTATTTCACTTCGGAGTTTGAATGTCTTGCTATGTAGTATTCGCTCTCAAGAAATTCAAAATGTATGTTGAAGGTGCTGATGTGATAATCGAAACCGACCATCAGGCCCTTCAATGGCTTAAGAAGATGAAGGAACCAGTGGGTAGATTAGCCCGCTGGTCTCTAGGCCTCCAACCATTTAATTACGAGGTGCGATACCGCCCTGGTAAATTAAATCTGGTAGCTGATGCTCTATGTCGGGCACCAATCGAAACCGAATTGGCCGATGAAGAAGCCGTCATATTGGTTGCAAATGAAGTAGTGTGGGGTAACACACCCAAGTTGAGTTTACCTTTTAATAGAGAAATCATAATAAAATCCCAAGCTACTGATCCAGAGCTATCTCGTTTAATCGAGGAGTTGGAGCGTGTTAGAAGCTCTGTGGACCCCGAAACGACAACAAAGGCCGGGGCAGTATTGGACCAGTATGTAATGGATCAAGACGATCTTCTATTAAGATACTTCGCACCATGGGACGAGGAGGATAAGGATGCCTAGTTAAAGCCTGGAAGGTAGTTGTACCCAAATGCTAAAGACTAGAGGAAATCGAATATTTTCACGACGAGCCCCTTGCCGGCCACCTTGGAGTTTGTAAAACGTATAATCGTTTACAATCCCGGGTCACGTGGTCGGGTATGAAGGGCGACGTTTTGAAGTATGTTCTGGGTTGTGAGATGTGTCAAAAATCGAAGCGATCTGCACAAATAAGGCCCGGACTGCTATCAAGCGTTCGTAGTGAAAGGCCGTGGGAATTAGTGACCTGTGATGTTATGGGTCCCTATACCCGCAGCTCCAAGGGTAATCAATACCTGCTCGTCATCGTAGACCATTTCACTAAGTGGGTAGAAACCTACCCTTTACAAAAATGACTACGGAGAAAATTTGGGAGAAGTTATTTGAAGTTTTCTGTCGATTTGGATTCCCAAAGGAACTGATTACTGATAATGCTTCTGTGTTTGCCAGTCCAAAATTCAAGGAGACATGTAAAAGATAAGGTATACGCCCGAAAAGTACATCTCCGTATCATGCTCAGGCGAACATTATTGTGCGTATGAATAGGAATATCAAGCCTATGATTGTTTCTTATATCGAGAAACATAACGATTGGGATGCCCGTATTCCTGAGTTGGGCTTCGCCGTAAAGTCGGCTGAAAACAGCTCGACTGGGCGGCAATCAATTTCGGTAGGGAGCTGTGCGCTCCGCTAGATTGGGAATTGGAACCTACCAATCAGTTATTTGTCTCAACTACTATGAATATTACTTGCCTATTGACCTTCTTCTAAACTCAAAATTCGTTTCACCTCTCTATCTCAGAAACATACCAAATTCTATCCAATTATAAAAATGAATAAAAATATATATTATAACGAAACTTGTCTCTGATCTTTTTTTATATTAAGCTTAAACAGTCTATAAGAATCGCCTCTTTAAAACGATCGTATCGCCAAACATTTCTCAAACAAGTTGGGAAACCAAAAAGAACCTCTCCGAGCCGAGACGAATTTACTTTCTAAACACAGATCCACCAGCCAATGAGAAAAACCGGAAGTACATAGTTCAAATTGGCGAAATATTGCCAAGGTCTTTAGCAAAGGCTTAAGCGTTTAACAATTTCCTTTGTATCCTCAATAATTCTAATGAGGACCTAAAATGTATCAGTGAAGGGTGTATTTAACTTTCGGCTCACTCTGAACCGTTAACACCTCCTATAAGATGAGGTGAAACAAGGTCATTTCTAGTATAAATCTAGGGTATCTTATTTCACAGACCCAATCGTTTTAACACTTGTAAATAGATGAAGAATCAACATCCATATTATCTAATGAATATAAAAAATGCGTTTACACTATATATAAATGTAGTAAAGCTGAATTAAAAAGTAAACACCAAATTTGAAATGTTAATATCAAAAGATGTTCTTGGAATATTAAGATGAAACAGAGCTTTATAGCTACACAACTACTTAAAGAATCGTAATGCCGAAAAATATTTAAAATATTTCCATTTAATATTCTGCAAAAAGGAAATGTTATCGTTTTGTAAGAGATCTTATCATCCTACTCGCTTTATAGGCCAGGACAGATAGGCCAAAAAAGGGCTAGACCTAGAACATTTGAACATAAAGATGAAAATTGGTGCATGTGTTGTTTTTGACCCAACAAAAAATATACTAAAAGTCCCCTGCTGTAGAGTGCGAGCTTTCGCTGCCATCTTGGAAAATGGCCGCCGGGAATTGCAGCTACAAAGTATTCCACGGTCTTCTTCAAAAATTATGAAAATTGGTACACAATATGATTGGAGCCACATGAACATCATGGCGAAATTTTGCAGCTCTGTGTTTAATAGTTTAGTCGCCATATTGGAAAATGACCGCCGTGAATGCTAGGTACAGTATATTTCACCATGTTGTTGGAAAATTATGAAAATTGAGAGGTATTATAATCAGAGCTGTGTGAATCTCATAGTAAAATATTGAAGCCATTAATCAGATAGTTTGGCCGCCATGTTGGAAAATGGCCGCCATCAGTTCCATTTAGATACAGTATATGGTTCAAAAATTATGAAAACTGGTAATTATTATAATGAAGACCGTCTAAACATCATACTTGAATATTGAAGACGTGCTACTGATAGTTTGGGCGCCATCTTCGAAATTGACTGCTCGAAGTCCCAAATATATAACCGATATATAAATTTTTTCGATATTTTTTTATTGAGTAGATGATTTTCATGAACGTATAAAACGACATAAAAATAACTATTTTTGAGTCTAAATTATCGACCCATCTTCAAAAATGGTCCCTGAAATATTACTATCCTAAAATCTGGAAAAAAAGAAAAGGAAAGCCATATTACTCGGATTTTGGTTAGGAAAACCGTTTTATATGGGGTTTATGTATTTCTCGCCATCCTGAAGATTTTTCAATACGGCTAATACCTTGACAATGACCACACTTTGCACAGCAAGCTAATCCAGATCGTCTACATTCACAGTTCTTTATACAAGATGTTCTGCAAACTGCAGGTACAAATAATGAGTGTTAGAAGTACATCTGATGCCGGAAGGAGAATGGTGTGAATGGGTCTTCGACTTTCGCGATCGCGAACCAATCCCAACTGTTCGGGATTAAATCGTTTCCTAGCTATTGTTGGACTAGAAGATACGCTCGGAAAAAATGTAGTTTTGCGGCGTCGGTTGTTGGATGAAGCTTGGCGAGATCAAATGAGGACTAGACAGTATGTGTGGCAACGGTTCCATTACACGTGTAATATCTACATAGTTGAAGCGTGACGTGTCAATTATCACCCTAAAAAAAGCGAAAAGGAAGATGTGGTCTCTTAACCTTTTTAACTCAAAGGACTTGTCGTGGCCCGAGTTCGGTGTGACGGTTCGGGAGTTCCTTGGGTTCGCCCTTGGTTCAGACCGTTCCTTGCCCCATTCTTTGAAGGTTTTGCTGGGCCGTTTCGCCCCCGCTCAGGTGTTGCCATGGCTCACCTCCGCTATTGGCAACCCTCTAGGGTTCGCAGATACACTATTTGTTTGGGCCGTATGGCACTGTTGTGCTTGGAGAGAACTTCCCCGTCCCCTCGAGTCTTCTGCTGCCTTAATCCTTCCCTGTCACCGACCACCTTCTGACTGGGCTCGCCGCTGACGGTGTCCAGCTTCTGTCACCTGCTCAAGTGGCGTTTGTCGGTCCCACTGGCCGATCCTGTGTGCCATGACGGCGGTACCGCATGTTCAATTTGGAATATGATGGGGAGGGGCGCTGATAAGGCACCCAGCTATGTGTAGCGCCTAATCAAGGGTTCTGACATGCAATTATTATGAAATATCTTCAGGATGACGATGATTATGTATGAAATGCTAGAGGTTTGTCTAAATTCTAATCTTAAAGAACACTAGAATGTATAAACGCCATATTAAATCATATTCTCTAATCAACATGTTGAGAATAACAGCTTAGAATAACTTTTCTTTCTTTCTGAATTTAGGGAAATGATTTTCATGTGGCCATTTTTAAAGATGGCGTCGATAATTTCGGCTTCGAGATATCCATTTTTTGTTGTTTATTACGTTAATGAAAATCATCTATTCAAAAAAGGAATTTCAAAAAGATTTATATATTTGAAATATATTTAGCATTTCCAGCAGTCATTTTCGAAGATGGCGCCCAAACTATCAGTAGCACGTCTTCAATATTCAAGTATAATGCTAAGACGGTCTTCAACATAATTATTACCAATTTTCATAATTTTTGAACCATATACTGTATCTATATGACATTGATGGCGGCCATTTTCCAACATGGCGGCCAAACTATCTAATTAATGGCTTCAAAATTTTACTATGAGGTTCACACAGCTCTGATTGTAATACCTATCAATTTTCATAATTTTCCAACAACATGGTGAAATATACTGTACCTAACATTAACGGCGGCCATTTTCCAATATGGCGACCAAAGTATTGAACACAGAGCTGTAAAATTTGGCCATGATGTTCATGTGGTTCCAATCATAACGTGTACCAATTTTCATAATTTTTGAAGAAGAACGTGTAATACATTGAAGCTGGCATTTCCGGCGGCCATTTTCCAAGATGGCGGCGAAAGCTCGCGCTCTACAGCAGGGGACTTTTACTATACTTTTTGTTGGGTCAAAAAAAACACATGTACCAATTTTCATCTTTATGTTCAAATGTTCTAGGTCAAACCCTAAAAGTCCTGGGCTATTATATTAACTTGGTGTGCGTGTAGTGTTTCGATTCGGATGCAATCTTCATTACTCGTTCTATATAAACTCTCACTTATGTCATTACATAGAAATAAGTTTATCTTAAATAATTAATTAAATATTAATGATATTAATTATTTTAATCGCCAGTAAATAACTTTAAAAATAGTTAAATCGTTTAAAATAAAGTTGTTCCTATTATCTTTCGAAACTTGGCTAATATTGACGTTTAAAGTGAAGGGTACCCCTCTTGCCCGCTTTCTTCAAATTTTGGGGTATATATACGATTCGTTTCCATTATAATAATAGATAAAAACGCATTCGCGTGAACCGATGGTGTAAGCCCTGCCATTGGGAGGCTAGACGTTTCTCGTAACCCTAGCCGATCGCCGCGAATATCTTAAAACCAAACGATAACGATGGAGAAGAAGCCGGAATGGACAAAAGACCTAAAGATGGTGGTGCATAGAAGCTGGTGTCAATGTGGAATTGACGAAGAACAGAAGATGGTGGTGTATAGAAGCTGGTGTCAATGTGGGAATGACGAGGAACAGAAAATGGTGGTGCTTTCGAGCCAGCAAGTACAGGCTAGTGTCCATGTGCGATGGACAAAGACTAGCAGATTGAGGTCCTTAGAAGCCAGTTAGTAAAGACTGGTGTTGGCAGATGAATGGCCAAATTTCCGTGAACCGCGAACGCGTTCCGGAATTCGGGTATTTGTTTGCTCCGATTTGTAAATTGCGAACGCGGTCACGTGAGGTCTGACAGACAGACAGACACACAGACAGACAGACAGACACACAGACAGACAGACACGTCCAGTGCAATACCTCTCCGTGACGTCATCGTCACTCGGAGTGGTAAAAAGTAGTTAACCTTGACTACGCCCAACTAGCTATTTCCTATCCGAGAACGCGTTTTTACAAAATCATTCGATCGTAAACTTTCAAACAACATGGGTCTCCAACAAGATAATCCCCAGCACCAGTTGCAGGAGTTAGAGTTTCTGTAAGCTAAAAGTTACTGGTTGTTTTAAGCTTCTAGTTTCTTAAGAGTGTTTTCGTTTTTTACAGAACCCAAGAACCATTAGACAATACCCCAAATACACCAATAGAAAGGGCATCTACAGGGTAAGTGATATTTTAATTTTAACATTAAAAGTATAGTTAAGTAAAAGTAGCTATAAAAGTATAGTTAAGTAAAAGTAGCTATAAAAGTATAGTTAAGTAAAAGTAGCTATAAAAGTATAGTTAAGTAAAAGTAGCTATAAAAGTATAGTTAAGTAAAAGTAGCTATAAAAGTATAGTTAAGTAAAAGTAGCTATAAAAGTATAGTTAAGTAAAAGTAGCTATAAAAGTATAGTTAAGTAAAAGTAGCTATAAAAGTATATTTAAGTAAAAGTAGCTATGTATTTAGAATCTTCGAAACATATTCATTGGAATTCGTACCATGTTGCATTTGTAAACGAAGACAGGTTTCTGCTATCGTTAGAAATATTTCAAAGGCTTTCTATTGTAGAACTCTATCCTGTCCCCGATATAATAAGATAGTGGGTATTGCATCACCGCTATTAATATGCATTACCCCTGTCGCGGTCATCCCGAGGACAGTAATACGGAATTGGCGGACATTTTCGATTATCCTTTAAATGTTTAACTCTTTTTTCTAAAAAAATATTAACTTTTTTCTAAACATCTATCATTTATTATTATTGTATTTTTGATTTTTACAACTGATTAAAAAAGATTTTTAAAATTCAATTAAACAGTACGAAATCATTTGTTGAATGCTTAAAACACATTGAATATTTTGAGGATTACGTAAATTATTTTCGAATGATTTTAACAGATCGGTTAAATTTAACGTGCTGCAAAATGCGTGTAAGGTAGTTTTACTCTCGCGTTTAACATCCAATAGTTTTCTTTCAAAATCACCCAAAAGAATTCGAAAGGTGAGTAACATATTTTTTAAGAAAATTCTTTGATTAATAATAAAGTTAATATGGGTAGTAATAAACCCGTTTACGGGGTCTTGCATAATAAGTGTAAATACTTCGGGTGTAATTGTCACTGGAACGCTTTCGTCATAGGTAAACGCAAGACCGTAACTCGTAATAGAAATATACATGTTCTTACAACAATAAAATTTAATTGATGATTTCAACATACAGGGCGCGAATTCAGATTTATGTTTGTTCAATAATTGCCATATTGTATACGGTATTAAAATAAAGTTTTCACTTTCAACTATAACTGTTGGTTCTACGTCTCTTCCCCGCGGACAAACAGTTACCGTTACACCGCTTTTTGTTAGGTGTAAGTTCAAATCGCGAAACATAGCCTTATTTTTATAAAAAAGTATTACTCACAGCACATCACGGGTATTTTATTCAGGAACGAGCAGTGCAGTTTCAAACATTTACTTTTCGATTGACTTTCCTAACAAAAACTTGGGGTCTTTTTATACCAAAATATCTCCACTTAAAAATTCCATAATATTACCCTTAAGCGATAGAAATTCTTATACCTGATAATTATGAGAAAATAAAAACCTTGGGAGAATTCACGCGTGATTTTTGAAAGTATAATTAACTACGAGAGAGAATTTTTTCTTGACCCTTCGACCTTTTTCCAAAAATATCATCCATTTTAAGATCGGAGCACCTTTTCCCCGAAAAATTCCTGTTTAAATTCCCACACTTTTTCGTTTTTTATAAACCATTAAATGCCAATTAAAGCTTTCCATCTGTGTAGGACGTGTATTGGAGAGTTCAAGCGTCTTTAGCCCTCGAAATAAACTCCACCCAGACCAATTTGATCGAAGCAAAAAAATACTTCTCGGTAATTACACCCAGGTGCATCGTATAAAAAAGCAATTATTTTTTGATACAATGTAACTCAAAAAATATATTTTGTAGCCTAGGGGAATTCAGGTGTTCCAATCGTATATCTAATATCATTAAAAAGTATACCCGCAGCTTATGCCTGATAAAAAAGCAATTAATTTTTGATACATGGTAATAGAAAAAAAATATTTTACAATCTAGAGGTATCATTAAATATAATTAACGACGAGAATTCTCGGTAAATTACTTTTCCAAAAATTTAATAACCTAGGGGCATCCAGGTGTTTGAAATCGTATATCTAGCAATCATTAAAAAGTTTACCCACAGCCAGATAAAAAAGCAATTATTTATGATACATTGTATATCAAAAATATACCTAGGGTATCATTAAGTATCGTTAACGACGAGAATTCAAAATATATTTTTATAACCAAGAGGTATCATTAAGTATAATTATCTATGAGAATTCTAACTTTCAAAAAATATATTTTATAACCTAGAGGCTATAATTATCTACGATAATTCCTATCGTAATTATTGCTGGGAAAAAATATTTTTACCGTATAATTAAGCGTCCCCGCGCGCTAGCGCAGTGATGGGCACTATCATATCTTTTTTGAATCTGATACTTTATTCGACAGTTGGAAAGAAATCTAGCTATCATTTGACCGATTTTGATAGTGATAGATCAACCTATAAATGATAGGCTTGAAAAATTGAGTTTGAAAGGTCCGATTCCTAAGGAATTTTTTTGATACTTTTCCTGATTCATTAGTTTTTAAGAATATTTAATTTGATTTAAATTTGATAGGTATCGCAACCTATTAAAAATATTTGAAAGTAAAAATGATATTTCTAATATATTTAATAAAATTTTAGTGAATTCCTTCCTTCCCTCTTCCCGGTAGGTCTGGAGAGAGATCTACCCGAGGCCGACTAGTAGCTACTACGCATCAGCGGTGCGCAAGTACGTCATCACTGATGTTAGAGAGAGAGAGAAAAACCAAGTTTCAAATTTCTAAGCCTAACGACTCGCGCCGTCGCGACTCACGCGAGAGTAAATTTTAGCGGCCGACGGTCCGGAGAAAAAAATCGCGCATGCGCCTGAAAAAAAGAAGAGCCTCGGTTAGGTCTCAGGGCTCAAACCCGGAATCTGCTAACTCTCGCCACCCCTCCCACGGTTCCACCCTCCCGGTGTGAACGAAAGTTTCAAGCGATGGACAATATGCCGAAGGAATGAAAGGCTGTAACTCCTCAGTTATTTTGAAGCTGTCCCTTTTCGCGGTATTTCTCCCTCCGAACCTGGCCTGCAGATTCATTGGATTGTTTCTGCGAATCGGTTTATTTATTCTTGTGATCAGTCAAAAGAAATTACTCATAAAATTAATCGGAAATTTCGCGGTAGTAAGTTAGTGACTAAGTTCCTTCTCCTTATGTCTGTTATCTATTTCATCACGGGAACTTGTAAAAACCTATCCTTCATAGGTAAAATATTGATAGGTGCGAAATCCAAAATATTTTGATAGGGAAAAAATTGATAGGTGCGAAATCCAAAATATTTTGATAGGCAAAAAATTGATAGGTGCGAAATCCAAAATATTTTGATAGGTAAAAAATTGATAGGGGCGAAAAAAAATATTTTGATAGGTAAAAAATTGATAGGGGCGAAAAAAAAATATTTTGATAGGTAAAAAATTGATAGGGGCGAAAACAAAAATATTTTGATAGGTAAAAAGATATATCGAAATAAATGTGCCCAACACTACGCTAGCGCGGGGACGCCGTGTGTCACTCCCCCCCCCTCCCCCGGGGGCGGCGGGGACGGTGTATATAACGTCTCGGGATTTTCGGATATTTTATTCGTTCTTCACTCGACGTTCGTTATGGCATCTTCTTCTTCACTCGGTAAGCGAAAACTTAATATCTCTGATGATGAGGAGGAAATAGATATTTTAGAGCAAATTAAAAACGTTAAAGAGGAAACTACTATTGAAAAAACCGGCATTGTCCCTCGATACGATATTAAGCGAGGTTTAGCTAGTTACGTTACTTCATTACCAGCGTCGCGTAACGATTTTTATTTCGATATTCAAATTTACAAGTACGAGGATATAAAAGATAGAGATAATAAAGATATTTGGCAATGCGATGGAAGAAGATTAAGATTTCTCGCGTCTAAAGATAGCGTCGAATGTAAACAAATTCGATCTATCGTGAACAAGATCGCCAAGCATATGATCGATAATCCCGACAAGATCACGAAAAATTATTCGTTTTTTAACAAAAACGAATAATCAACAATATGGAATCCCAATATCTATTACTCGTATATCTATTAACGTAGTTATATATACTATATACCCAATATATCTATTACCACTACTATTTAATATAAAGAAGAAGACAATATTTACCTGGTTGATGGGATGGATATGAGACTCGAAGTTAACAGATTATCAACGTTCAAGATATGGTCTGTCGAAGGTAATAGCGTGGATGACATGGCAGCCAGCGGTTTTTATTGCATTAGTCCTAAATGCGTTCGTTGTTTTTCATGCCTTACCGCCTTGACTGGATGGAGAGCCGACAATCATCCATTGGCTGTTCATTGGCGCGAACAAGCGTTATGCAGATTTCTTCGTGGGTCAGGAACCAGGTGTGGAAACGTCCCTATCATTGGACGTAATTATTTCGAGGAAATTGAAAGGGACTTCTCGGGACCGCAAAATCATCCCACCAGAGGACATCTATCACCTTACGCGGCCATGTTACAACACAGACTCGAAATCGATTTAAAAGAAAAAGAAGAAAAACAAAAAAATATATAAAACTCTAAACAGTTTGATAAACTTACTCATTGACAGAGCTGTGCTAATTAATTAGTTAGCTAATTCAATTTCTAATTAATTAGCAACATTTACTAATTGAAAATGGTAATTGAATTTTAATTACCTTAGTGCTAATTGAGAAGTAATTCTAATTAATTAGTATGATTCGGAAAGGTAATTATCTAATTAAAATTTAATTAGATTTAGGATTAACTAATTAGCCAATTGGATTTTCAATTAAACTTTTACGCCAATTTGTTGTAAAAAAATCGAGGAATTAATTCTTTATTCATCTATTTGAATATGAAAAAGCCTTATTATATCGATGAGGAAACCTTAGTGCTACTCTAAATTTTTCAGCTCCTCAATTATGAGAGAATACTAGTACTAGTAGAAAATTTCGTAGTTCGCAACTGGCCCATTTCGCAATTCCGACTGATTTACCTACTCGAATTAATAGCAGTGCGCATGTATTTACTACTCAGGAGTCCATTATAGGAACTGTGCAATAAAATGAAGAAATGAGACAAATTTTAACATGACGGAACACTCGAGGCCTGTCTCATTTTTCGAGAATAATTCATGGCTTCCGTACCCGTTTTTCAATGGCATTAAAACATTAAACTTTGCATTACCAAAGTACTAAATCCATGGGCACTTTAAACTTTTATGTTTACTTATGGTTTATTTTTTACCTTAATTAGAAAATAGTAATTCTAATTAATTAGTTTGATAAATAAATGTCTAATTTCTAATTGAATTGAATTAGTTTCTATGTCTAATTGCTAATTGGCTAATTAATTAGCTCATAAATATTTCCCTAATTGCTAATTGGCTAATTAATTAGTTCATAAATATTTCCCTAATTGCTAATTCTAATTCAATTAGTTGTCAGCTAATTAGCACAGCTCTGCTCATTGAAAGATGAGTAGTTCGAGCGATTCCGAAAATGAAGAACCGCTAAATTTAAGTGTTAAAGCTAATCCTAAACAATTTTATACTTGCGAAAAAATAAAAAATCTCGAAAATACAAATGTAATCAAGTAGAATGTAAAATTAAATTTAAAAATTTAGAACGTATTAAATTAACCGAAGTAAACGAAACGTTTGTTAGTATAATTAATTCCATACTCTTTGAATTATTACGCAATCATCAAGGATATAATAGAGTTAGATTTTGTATTCGTTCGGATGAGTTGGATAGTCCTATAAATTTAAGGTTTATGAATATTAATGAATTAACGGCTGAAAGAGTAATAGGAGCTATAAGTCAAGTTGCCCAATCGAATCGAAATTTCCATTTACCAAGCTCTTTAGTTTTTGACGTTATTTTTTTACATTGCGACGTACCCGTTGGACGTCGATCAAAATCGTTAAAAAATAGAAATATAGTAATTTTGGATACGTTTATAAAAACGAGTTGAAATTATATTTACATTGACAATACCGATAACTTATGTTTTGGAAGAGCTTTGGTGATAGGAATTTATTTTGCTGATAAGAGATTCGAAAAGAATACGAATGAAAAGTATCAAACAACGAACGAGTCCCTTTTTTAATTTAGAAAGATAAAAAAATGTAATCACCCCCTCCAAAAAGAAAAAACGGAGCAATTATATAAAAACGCTAATATTTCTCCGGATACCGTTAATTTATTAGATATTAAAAATTTTCAAACTTACTTAAACGAATATCAAATTTTTATATACAGAGCTGATAATTTAGAAAAATATTTTGTCGGAGCTTTCAAGGAAAAACAAATTTTTTTATTGTTAATTAATGATCACGTGCATGTAGTTAAGGAATTGCATACAATGTTTGGCGGTAAATCGTATTGTTCTAAATGTTTAAAAGTATTTCACGGATATAATCAAAAGAATAATCACTTTTGCGAAAATCGAGTTAAATGTAGTAGATGTAGAACTTTAAATGTATTCCACGGAGATAAACTAATTAAACCTGTTAAATGTCGAAAATGCCTTCGTTATTTTAAAGGAGAAGAATGTTTGAATTTTCATATATCTAACGGAACGTGCGATAACTTTAAAAGGTGTTTAAAATGCGGACTAGAACTGAAAGAAAAACACTCTTGCTCGAAACCATGTAAAAACTGTTTACGCGTACACGAGAGGAACCGTTGTTACGTTATGCCTCTTTCGAGAACGTACGAAAAAACCAGATATTGTTATTTCGATACCGAATCAATCGTTAAAAATAACGAACACGTCCCTGTCTTACTCGTTAGTGCTATGCAAGAAAATGAAGGGAACAATTACGAGTACGAGATATTTCGGGGGTTCGACTGCGTCGATAAATTTCTTAATCATTTATTCGGGACGAAAGAAATGGTTTTCCAACACGCGACAAAACGGCTTAAAACAACTAAACCAGTTTTTGAAAATATTACGTTGTTAGCCCATAACAGTAAAGGTTTCGATTCGTTCTTTACTCTTCGTGGGTTATTAAAATTGAACATCATACCGGATATTGTGTTTGACGGAAGCAAAATGTTGGCAATTTTTTTGGAAAATCAAAAAATGAAATTTATTGACTCTTTCAATTTCGTCTCGCAACCATTAAGATCGTTCCCCGCGACATTTTCTTTGGGTGAAAATAGAAAAGAATTTTTCCCTTACATATTCCACACCGAAGAAACTTTGGATTATGTCGGTCCACTACCGCCGAAAGAGTATTTTCAACCGGAACATATGAAAGAAAAAGATTATAAAGATTTTCTCGAATGGTACGCGACGAAATCGAGACAATCGGTCTATAATTTACGCGAAGAACCGGAATATTATACTATCATGGATGTTAAGGTTTTACAACAGGGTATGGATAAATTTAGACAATTGTTCGGGAAGGAAACTGGTTTCGATGTTTTAAATATGAACGCTTTAACCATAGCGGGGGCCTGCACGAATATTTTCCTTCATAAATACTTGGAAGAATTTACGCTCGGAGAAGTACCGTGTAATGGATACAGGAATAACTACAATCAAAGCAAATCTGCTTTAAAATGTTGGCGTGGGAAGAAAAAGAACGCGGAATAAAAATTCAATCGGTTCTCTCGTTGGAAGGTGAAAAAAAGATTGGACGATACCCGGTAGATGGTTATTCTTCTCAACCCGAAATAATATTTCAATTTGACGGAGATTTTATTCACGGATGTCCGAAACATACGAAAGGAGGCGAATGGAATCCATTATTGCAAGATACGAGAGAACTCTGGATCGAGATGATGATATCATGTGTAATGCACCGAACGCTGAATATGTTAGAATATGGAGTTGCGAGTTTGACGAAATGTTGAAAAACAGAATCGAGGTAAGAACGTTTTGCGATTCGTTACACTTTCGAGATCCGATAGGACCAGGATCGGCATTATACGGTGGTCGTACTGAATGCTTCAGGCTGTATCATAAAACAAAACCAAACGAAAAAATTCTATATTACGATGTTTGTAGTTTGTACCCCATTGCATGTAAAAACAGAGACTATCCTAAAAATCACCCGGAGATTATAACGAGAGATTTTTCATTCGATTTAAATCATTACTTTGGGGTAATGTCTTGTAAAATATTAGCTCCGAAAGACGCTTACATACCTGCATTACCAATTGGAACCAGAAAAAAACTATTTTTCGCTTTGTGTCGTACTTGCGTGGAAAACGATATACAAACCTCCTGCGCGCATAACGACTCCGAACGAGCTTTCGAAGGGATTTGGCCCACCGCAGAAATATACATGGCGGTCGAAACCGGTTACGTTATATTGGAAATCTTCGAGGTTCACCATTACCCCGAAAGGTACACCTATATCAAGGATAAAGATCAAGATCCTGGTTTTTTCGGAAGTTACATTAATACATTTTTGAAACTAAAAATCCAAAACTCTGGCTGGCCTCGCAACGTTACCACCGATGAGGAAAAAACGGAATATTTTAAGACTAATTAAAGAACGAGAAGATGTCGAGATTAGGCCCGAAGATGTAACAAACAATTCAGCTCTACGCGCGTTGGCGAAATTGGCTTTTAACTCGTTATGGGGTCGACATTGTTTAAACAACGATAAACCAAAATCGGTTTTCGTCAAGGATTATCAAGATTTCATTAAAATTATAATGGATCCGACATTGGAATTAACGGATATGCGGCCAATTAACGACGATGACGTTTGTTTAATGACCTACAAATTCAAAAAAGATGTTTGTCCTTCATATTACAAAGGATCGGCAGTGTTGAGGAGTTTCGTTAGTTCGTACGGTCGGATCGAATTATTTCGGACTATGAATAAATTAAAAGAAAGGGTTTTGTACTGCGATACGGATAGTATTATATTTATTCACAAAGAAAGTGACGAATTTCTTCCACCTGTCGGACAATTTATGGGTGATTGGACCGACGAAGTTCCAAATGGGTATATATCGGAATTCGTTACTTCGGGTCCGAAATCGTACAGTTACAAAACAGATACCGGGCATTGCGTTACGAAAATTAAAGGAATTTCGTTAAACCGGAAAAACGAACAGATAATTAACTTTGATTCGATCAAATCGGCTTTAGACACTCCGGGAACTAGTTATACTTTGGAAATCCCCTTTAACGTTGTGCGTGACAAAGCTCGGGCGAAACTACTTTTAGGAAATCTGAAAAAAAGTTTCGGCGTGACTTTTAATAAGAGAATAGTCGCGGACAATTTTTTATTATATCCGTTTGGATACTCGTTAAAGAGAGATGCATCGTGAAAGTCTTCGTTTAAAATCATTCAATGGTCACTGGACTTCCAATTCGTCGGAGTTGGAAGTTATCCCCGCGGAACTAGCAGCGTCGGGTCTCTTTTACTTGAACGACGGTTTAAAAACTATGTGTTTCAGCTGTCATAACTTATTCGATTGGGGAGGATCGAATGAGACTAATCCTCACGAAGTGCGTCAAAAACAAGCTCCATTTTGTAATTATATTCTCGGACTCGATATTACTAACGTGAGTCTGGTGGATGAAGAAGGGGAAAAGTGACGATTAAAGGAAGAAATCGTGGAATATTTTGACAAATCCATCAAAACGTTTACGTCGAGTTTCGTCGATTTAATTCTCGAATCGTCGATAGATGCTTTCAACACGGAATTTCAACTCTAAAAAAAGTGACTTTCGACGATATTCCCGTGGTTTTTATTATTCCGTACGAAGATCGCGTTAATTGGAGAGAAATAAACAAACTCCAATTTCAAAAACGGATTGACGATTTTAATAAACTTTTTGAGAAGTGTTTGATTCTTGCGCTTGTAGAATAAAATTCCAAGCCCCCATGCAAATTTTTCTGGCCGGTAGTACTATGGCTGGTAAAACGACGTGGATATTTAACCTTTTGAAACACGCCCATTGTTTGATCGAACCACCTCCGGACAGGATAGTGTACTGTTATAAAGAATATCAACCGAAATTTGACATTGCGAAAAAAGAAATTAAAAACATTGAATTTTTGGAAGGACTCCCCCAGATGATTCTTCATTTTGGGATGAAAATATTAATAATTTTCTAATAATAGATGATCTGGCATTCTCTTGTTATAATAGTTCCCATATCGCTAATATATTTTGCGTCGGCTCTCATCATAAAAATTTATCCGTCGCTCTTTTAACTCAAAATCTTTTTGGTCAAAGTAAAGAGAGTCGAACCATTAGTCTTAACTATTCGTACATAATTGTTTTTAAAAATCCGCGAGACGGGTCTCAAATAACTTACTTGAGCAGACAGATATTTCCGAATAATAAAAACCTCGTAACTAGAGCGTATGATTTTGTTACCAAGGGTACTCCCTATTCTTACTTGTGTATCGATTTAAAACAAAACATTCACGATGATTTGCGTTTAAGAACAAATATTTTTCCGCATGAAGGAAATATGATTATTGTATGCGATGACAAATAAAATTTTGTATATAAAACTATTTATCGTTTCCGTATGTCTTTTATTTCGCGTTGGAACGTTCGAGGAGTTGGAATGGTTAAGAGAAAGCGTAAATCGAGTTTGTTAAGAAAAAGTATTAAAAAGAAATTTTAAACGAAAAAATCGAAAGAGAGGACGTCATCCGTTACACAGACATTTACCATTTTTCGTGGATTGGTACGCGCAAGTCAAAGTGGCGGAGGAAAATTAACCAATGTACTGAAAAAAGCCAAGCAAAGTCAAATCAAAGCCGTTCACAACACGTTTTATAATTTGTTAAAGGGAAATATTCCAATACCCGAAAAGGATAGAATTTATATTAAAAAAACATCGAGTATATATAAGAAAAATCGCTAATATAAGAGGTCTGGCTAAAAACAAACGGAAACTTCTTATAAAACAGGCGGGAGGATTTTTACCCGGGTTAATAGCTGCTTTCGTACCGACCTTGATATCTACCATCACTTCATTAGCGAGATGAAACGAATGGTATTACTACCCGAATCCGCTGTTTTATCGGGAGCTGAAAAAGAAGCGACAGAGTTGGATCGTGAAATGAGTCGGATTTTAAAACAAAACACCTCTTCGGAGGATAAACTTCGACATTATTTATTAACTTTACAAAAGTATTTGACTATGAAGAGCCTGATAGAACCTCCTAACGTCAACGTTGCAAATATTCCACCAGTTTTCCAAGTTCAACAACAACAACCCGTTCAACCACCGCAATTTCTAACACCTAATCCGTTTTCGGTATTGCAACACCCGCCTCCGCAACAACAATCACCTCAAGGGACCCCCCTGGCCCTCTCAAGGTCAACACCGAGGTCACCCTCGAGGGTACCCTCGACGATTAGGAAGTCATTCCCACGGCCGAAACTCACGTCGACTCCGAAAACGAAGAGACATCGACTATATACCAGAGGTATACCGGAAGTGGAGGAGGGTGATGATGGTGATGACGGTGACGGTCATCCTTATCGCCCGAGACGTCTCCTTACGGGTATGAAATTGCGAAAAGTCAAAACACCGATAAAATGGTCTAAATAAACATGTACCAATTTTTTAAAATAAAAAAAATATTTTATTCATTTTTCTCTTGATTCAATAAATGTAAACACATATTTAACATAATAATAACGTCGTTGTAAGGTTTATCTTTCACGTCGTAAGAAAATCCGTAACACAAACTTGTTAAAACAAAAATAACGTGTCCCCCGCATGTAAATGAACTATTCGGTTGTATTTGACAATTATTGTAATACCAATTGGAAGCGTAGCTTGATAGATTAAAACCGTAATAACTAGGGTCTTTGCCGTACGAGCAAAGGAAATAACCGTTATCGTTAGTATCGATATACACTCCTAACCAATGCAATCCTTCGTTTGAGGATGGTTCCGAATTGACTACGAAACAATAGGGTTTCCGTTCTGGTGGGTCGGGTAAAATATCTTTCGGGAACACTCCTATGAAGTAGGGTCTCGTTCTAGGATCTGTGCTTAAAAAAAGGTTTAATTCTTCCGTGTTCATTTAGCAACTTTTTGTAATTCCGGCTCGTAGAATGATCCTTTTATTATTTTGTCGTTTTCGTGTTTTATTATGTAAGCAGTTGGAGTACGTAGTAGTACTTTATGTACGACAAAAATTTCATTCGTCCAATATCCAGTGTATCCTTTACCAAAGGCGCCTTTGTCGGACGTAATTCTCACCAAATCACCCTTTCGTAATTTTGGCTTGTTGCTTGTACGTTTCTTCTTGTAGTATAATCGTTTCCATATTAAATGTTAGTTATTTATATTTACGTTTTTCGGAGCTATACCGATTGTTGAATGAACAGTGGCGTAGTGTTCGTACGGGGTACAAAGTTAATCGGGGTCGGGGTCGGGGGCAGGTTATCCCCGAAAAAAACAAGTCGGGGTCGGGGTCGGGGTAAGACATCGCATGCTGAAAAATTTTGGAAAAATGATAAAAAAAATCGTTAAATTTCTGGGTGTTTGGAAAGAAGCTTTATTAATGTTATAATATACAAATTCGAACTCAGTCTCAGAGAGACTCATCACTCATATTATCAGTCTCCGGCTCTGTCGGGGTTGTTGGCAGTGGCAAAACCCATGGGGTATCAAGAACAATGGAATTGGCTTTGGCATGTTCATATTCTTTAACAACTGCTTCGATTTCATAATTCATAGCCCTCTGATTATAATAAAGCCAAATTAGTTTTTCTGCATTTTCTGGCAAGAGGCGATTTCTTGTGTCTGTGATCGTTCGTTTTCCCACTTTAATCTCTCTTTCCGAAGAAACGCTACTAAGTGGGGCGCTAAGATATTGTCTAGCCAATGTTGCTAAATCTGGAAGAAGTTTTTCTTTGACTTTCCAATATTGTAGAGGGTCCTTATGCACCTCTAAATTTCGTTCTAAGAAATAACTTTCCACTTGCCGAGAAGACTCAACTGCTATATCATTTTCTGTTATCTCCATCTGCGTGTCCATGACTATCGGGCCGTCATCTTTAGGAGTTTCCATTGAGCTAGGCTCAGACTCAGCAGCTACTTTAATTGCTTCTAATGATTTCTCCCAATAGGATAAGGCTTTTGAATGTTCGTTGGAAGAGCTACCATACGGAGAAAAACTGAAGCTTGAACTATCGCGGCGTTGTCTATTACTGTCGCGAAGTCTTAGCGCGCATTTCGCAGAAACTAACTCTTTAAGTTTCTCAACGGCGTTAGAGTAGTGTTCCTCATTTCTGAACCATGCTTTATGCTTGAATCGAGGGTCCAAAAGAGTAGCGATTCGGTAGCCGTCAGACGTTTCTATGTTGACATACTGTTCCCGTGGGTCATTTCCAAAGAGATAACGATCAAAGTAATCAATCATACTGTCTTGTGTAGAAACCACGAACTACGCATTCAACTGCATCATTTTCGCGTACAAAGATTTAGCGTGTGGAATAACTTCACTGATACAACTTTGCTCATTTTCTGCCATTAATGTTGTTTCATGTACCAATTTTAAGAGTTTGCACAACGGCCCAATCAACTTCCAATCGTTCGCAGTTAATTTGCTCTTTCCTACTTTGATACCTGTTGATTCTAGCATACCAAAGGCAGATATGATTTCTTCTTTCATTAAGAGTATTCTTTGCAGCATAGCATGCGTATTGTTCCATCTTGCGGGCTGGTGTTTAACTAAGTGTAGAAATGTTTTTCCGTGGTTTTCAATAGCTTTTCGAAGAGAATCCTTGAAATTGAATTTGTAACTGAAGTCTTGAACAATTGACGATGCTCTAGATATCAAGTCTTTCACCGTTTTCTGGGCTAAAATTCCCTTTGAAACAATAAGGTTAAGTAAATGCAAGAAACAGTTTGCATCATCGATTTGGCCAATTCGCATGGCGCAAACCATATTTATCCCAGAATCTCTCAAAGCCAAGTGAAGACCTTCTTCTTTCAAACCCCAACGCTGCCTGATTTCTAGGAGCTCTGCATTAATATTCTTCCCAGTGTGTCGACTAAAAACCGGCTAACATTGCAAGACAGCCATTTTTGGATTCGACGATTCGTCAATGAAATGAATTACAAAGCTTTAATACGAATCTTGGGTGGGTGAGGTCCACAAATCTGTATCAAAGCATCTCCTTTAGCTTCCATCCTAAAGCGTCAAATATCAATGGCCCCACAGAAAGCCTCAACCTTCCCTCGTGTGGCAATGCATAGCGCTAAGGTAACTTATTCACTGCTTCTATAAAAGCTCGAAACCTTTCATTTTCCACTAAGTAAAACGGCAGGGAAGCATCGGCTAACCAAACCATTAGTAACCTATCAACTGTTTGCATCTGCCTTGGATTTCCATAATACATATCAAGCGGTCTAGGTCCCGACTTACAACTTCTTGACCTTGAGTTTCTTGACCCACTGTCAGAAACAGCTGATGACGTGGGTGAAAGGTACATTAATGTGTCATCCTCGCCAGTTTCTGCAACTTCCAAACTTCCACCCTTTTCATGGTCGGGAATAGAAACCTCTAATTGATTTAATTGTTTAGCGGCGGTGCCGGCGGCGGCGTGGCATTCGTCCAATGTCCCGCTCGGGCCTCTTCTGGAGTTCGAAGAAGATTCGCCACTTGATTGAATTCCCATTAAATCATAAACTGATCTTTTCTGTTTGTTGGTTTCTTCTTTGTCTCTTTGTAACTTGCCGTTTTCGCCTTAACATGTTTGGATGGATGAATATTTTTCAAATGATCCCAAAGGTTTTTTGTTGATCCATGCTTTACTGATAAGCCTTTCTTACAGTAAAGGCACACCGCTTTGGGGTCCGCTTTCCCTTCTAAAGGCTTATCAAAATGCTCCCAAATCACTGACACTTTAGGCATTTTGCATTTTCGACTTTTGATTCGTTAAATTCTAAAAAATGTCGCTTATTTGACCCAAAATTTTCGTATCGTACATTCGCACTTAGCTAGTGACTCTTAAGGCTCGTTTACATGTGCGCGAGAAATGGAAAAAGTCGAAGCGTAAAGATGAGAGATGAGGCGTATTGGGGTTCGCGATCCCTAGACGTACCGTTTACAAACAAGCGAGAACTTTTTAAGTCGAGCTTGTTGCTCATAGATGAAGCGGGTGTTCCGAATAAGCTCCGATCTGCTGTGGTAGATTTTTCAGCTCATGTTTGCTTGTCGCAAAGAGTCACGTGATTTTCCAAGCCAATAATAGCCAAGGACCGAATATCGTTTGATATTTTTGCGTTTGTTTATCTCGCGAAATTGGCCTAGGCACCACCATTGAGAATGTCTTTAAAGAAATGAAAAGAACAAGATAAAGTTTTTGAAATACGTGTAATCACATTGCCTCATCATTTAAGCTAGATAATTAAAACAACATTATTCTCAAGCCCAAGTAGAGAAAATATATATAAATCATATCAAATAAGGTTAATCCAAAAGGAGAAAATAGCCTTCTTTGTTTCTATATCTCCATATAGGATGTACCCACCAACGGCGTTCCATTCTATTTTTGTGATAATTGTCGAATGTATTTCAAAAGCAATAGTTTCTTTTTAACCAGAAGCAAACTAACGACAGTCGACGCCATTTTAGTTGTTTACTTCCGACTGAAAGGCAACTTTGCAATCTAGGCTCATGCTACCGCCCAGCTCGTATGTAAACGAAGGAGCGGGTGGAGTAGCGGGAACAAACGCTTTTGGCAGACGCGATTTTTTTAGGCGCGAGAAAAAGATTCGACTTTCAACTTCTACTCTCCGCTTTAAGCTTAATTCTCGCGCACATGTAAACGAGCCTTTAGCTAGTAGACTAGAAACTGTAAAAAAGCCCAAAAATTTCGACTTTCCGAGCTACGCAGTTACGATTCCCACGAAAGACCACTGCCATTTCAAAAGACGGGGGAGGGCCGCCGATCCACGAGAGTGAGGATGGTGAACTTTGGAATTTTGGTGACTGTTTTTACTGTATTTTGTTTGTTGTTAGTTACCCCCTTGCCCTTTTTTTCATAACGGAGAAGCGGAGCACTTATTTGAGACGAATGAGATGATTGTTTTTGGCGCAGGACAAAAAACAATTTGCTGAAAATAACCTAACCAAAATCTAACCCCGAAAAAAACCCCGACTACATTTTACAAGTTAGGTACCGGGGTCGGGGTCGGGGAAAAAAGTCGGGGATCCCCGGTTTTCGGGGTCGGGGTCGGGGTCCCCGTACGAACACTACAGTGGCGTTATATCCATTTACAATTTTTTGCAAATGTTTCGTGTAATTATAATTCTTATTTCTCGTCATTAATCGAAACATTCGCGTTTTCAATGTTCTATTCCATCTTTCTATCATGGCGCATTTTAAATTACCGTAACTAGCGTACCAATGGATATCCCTACTTTTAAGATAGGCTTGCACTTTTTACCTCTCCGAGTGACGATGACGTCACGGAGAGGTAATGCACTGACCGTATCTGTGTGTGTGTGTGTGTGTGTCTGTCTGTCAGACCCCACGTGACCGCGTTCGCAGTTTACAAATCGGAGCAAACGTGTTCGCCATTTCCGAACTGCTTTCACAGTCACGGAAATGGCTCCTCTACTTGAGTTCTCACACCACCATCTTCTGGTCTTTGTCCATCCCACACGGACACCAGTCTGTACTTACCGGCTTCTAATCACCATCATCTTTTGATCTTCGTCCATCCCACATGGACATCAGTCTGTACATACTGGCTTCTAATGACCACCATCTTCTGGTCTTCGTCCATTCCACTTGGACACCAGTCTGTACATACTGGCTTCTAATCACCACCATCTTCTGGTCTTTGTCCATCTCACTTGGACACCAATCTGTACATTCTGGCTTCTAAACACCACCATCTACTGGTCTTCCGTCTATTCCACATAGACACCAATCTGTCTCATTGGCTTCTACTCCATTATCATCGTTTGGTTTTAGGATATACGCGGCGATCAGCTAGGGTTACGAGAAACGTCTAGCCTCCCTAAGGTGGGATCGCCACCAAAGGTTTTCGCAATTGCGCTTTTTCCTTACTATTATAATGGAAACGAATCGTATATATACCCCAAAATTTGAAGAAAGCGGGCAAGAGGGGTAACCTTCACTTTAAACGTCAATATTAGCAAAGTTTGAGATGATAATAGGTATAACTTTATTTTAAACGATTTAACTATTATTAATGTTAATTATTGAAGATTAAAATAATTAAAAATAATTATATTTATTTAAATATTAAAGATAATCTTGTTTCTCAACTCAAAATTAATACGGAAAGAGTTAAAAAGCAGTCTATGTTTTTGTCTGTGTGTGTCCGTCCATTGTTACACTAGTGCGTCGCGTTAGCAGTTAGCCTTGTGTTGATGTGTTAAGAAATCATACAGAACCTTAATATTCCCTTTTTCCATAATATAAAGTGAATATGTGGAAGTATTTTTCGTAATTATGATGCATTTAGTACTTTTGTAGCTTTAAAGCTCTGTTTCATTTTGATATTCCAAAGATTTTTTTTAATATTGTTATTTGAAATGGCTGTTTATATATTACTTAAGCTATACTACATCTGTATATACAATAATCCTTGGTTGAGTGATTTCATGAAGAAAACTAAGACCTAGACTCCGGCGGGTATATTAAGTATCATCCGCAATAGGCTTAGTGAAACAAAGAGTAAATAATTGAGGCCTGAGGTGAAGTAAACTTTGGGCTTTGATTTTCGTGTCTGAAATGAAGAGACATCAACGGTTCAGAGTGAGCCGAAAGTTAAATACACTATTAAATAATCAGGTTAAGATTTTATAATAGAAGAAAAGATCATGGTGGCAATTAGAATAGTAAAAGGGCTAATGGTAAACGGGTAGTAGCTACAGACCTTTTATTCTCTTTATGGTGCGCATTGACTATCAGTGCGTCTAGCTACAATTTAGCTTTGGTGTTATTTAACGTTAACATTCATGTTGGCAAACTAAGAATATTGTTGAGGTGAGACAAAGAAGATACACGCCCCAGGAATGGAAAGTGTAGCTTCCTCTAGTGTAAATTTTTGTCTCTCCCCTCCTAGTACGCTCCAAAGGCAGGCTCGGTTGACCGAGGTATTTCCGGCTACATTGAAATTGCATAGACCGGAAGTTCCTTGGTCAACCCAACCCCGAGACATAGCTTCCATTCCCGGAGCGTATATTTTCTTTGGGTGAGACGAGACGATAGTGTTTACACTGCAAACCAGTTGTGAATGTAGCTATCAGAATATACGGTAAACAGCTGAAGCGTAGACTTCATTTCCTGATCTTTTCCCCATTGACTGATTTCCATGTGTCCAAGATTTATCCTTATTGGATGTAAAATGTCGTCTGCTATACTGTATTATTCGCTATGCTTGGAATACTGCTTCAATATTTCGTAGATTTTTACTTCAAAAAAGAGAAATAATTCCATATCTAGGTAAATAAGTTTGTAGTAGTAGACCTCTTGACTCGGAGAGGTAATATTTTGGTTTTCCCAACTTGTTGGTTTTTAAACTCGCTTCATTCGTCAGAATTTAACCTCGAAGGTGTACGTTGCTTAAAGATTGTACCGAGAGCTTTTATAATTTCTTTCGCCCCTTTGTTTTTAACGGTAAAGCCCACGCGTATCTCGACAAGACGTCAATGACGGTTAGAATATAACGATATTTGTTATTGTATTTGGATAATTGGGGTAAATCAATTAAATCGCATTGGAAAACCTCGTTCATACTAGTGACGTACGTTTGATTTCTAGGATATATTTTTCTTCTGGGTTTATGTTTCGTATACGCGGGCTGAGAAATCAACCATTGTTCGATATCTTCCTTTGATACATTTGGTAGAGCTTTTCGTAATTTCCGAACCGATCCTAAACTCGCGGGATGTTGCGGATCGTAATATATATTTTCGATTTTACGCGCTATTCGTTTACTAACCATCTTTGAAGGTATTTGGGTAATAAAGAAAAAAACCATCTGTGAATAAGCTTTTTATTTATCAAACGTAATTGTAAAAAACATCTCTTTTCAATTCCGCTACATTGTCGGTAATAATAAGAAATAATTGATCCAAATTTTCGTTCTTCTCTCCAAATCGTTTTTCAAACTCATTCTTCAGGTTCGTCTTATTTAACATCGATATCGCTTGTAGGATATTCAAGTCAGTATTCGAATTTGAGGTGCAGGATACGTGGTGCTCGATTTCGCCTTGGCAATTAAGATTACTACAGTAGTTGGTGTTTTCCAGTAAATTTTCGGTAATGTCTCGCAAAATCATTGTTCTGAATAATTCCTTGGTATTAGCTTTTATTTCCAATTGCCGGTCCAATTCCGGTTTTATTTGTTTCAATCGGTTCCACGTGGTTTTATTTAAACAGTAAATCGTAACGGTGAATATTCGAATTTTCGCATACGTATTGTCGAATGTCGATATACTTTTTTCCGGTTCCAGATACGTAACCTTCAACTTGAAAATTTTCCGGTAGGGTACTGTGGAAGCGGGGTAAGACGTCTTGGAAAAACAAGTTTATATAATCCACCAACAACCATAAGTTTTAGTATACTCCGTTCTCGCATTATCGGAAAAGGAAATAATTAGATCATCGCCAGCTTCGGCTATCTCGATAGTTTGTTTATCGGAGAGCTTGTACTGTTGTTGTTTCATGATTTTCACGCGATCATTTGACGCTAGTTCGCTGGAGACGTTTAATTTTATATTTCTTTCAACACCTTTTTAATTTCCTTAAAATCCCAACAATTACCGACGATAGTTACGTGTCTTTTGTTATTTCTAACTGTTACGAGAAGATTATTATCTTTTCGAGTTGGAAAATAAACGTACTCGTCCATACTCTCACTCTAGTTTGTACAAAACGTTACGATCCCTCGTTATTAATAACTCGTTTTCGAACTCGGCGTATACTATGGCTGTTACCGCAAACGTGAGTGCTTTGTTAAAACGTATAGTTAACCTTAAACTACCGTGCTTTTCTAAAGAACAATGCTCGGCACTAGCCTGCTCTTCCAGAGTAAAGTCAACAGCGTATAAAGTGTTACCTCTAGGATAATCAAAAAGACTAATGTAGTTTCCTTTATTTTTCCCATACATATCTAGAGCCGTAAATAAGGAAGCGTATTCCCTACAGTAATGATCGTGAGTAAAATCCGGTGTGAAAGGTTGATCTGGATAATTTTTATTCCCTACTGTAACTGATAAAAAGTTTAAATCTAGGTGTTCGAAATAAAATGGATTTTGAGATAAACGGCCATTGAAGGCTGATGTTTTAACGAATCCGATAATCATTCGATTAGGAATTCTACCTAAATTATTGGAAAAGTATCCGCTGATCTAATAAATTTAAACTTTATATCAACGTTGTTCAATAAGAACTTGTTCATCTTACATACATCAACGTGTAATCTCCCTATCATTTCAAATATTTTAGATGCTCCGGTTCTGATTCTTCTAGACTTCATTCCGTTATTCTCAGCATGGTGTGAATCGGCATTTGTTAGTTTTGTATCTTTGTAAAACATTTCCAATGCCAATTGCGTGTCTTTAGCTTCTTTCCCATAATTTAACATTGTTTCGAAATAAGCGATATATGGGGCTAAATTATTCACGACATGAATCTGAGTATCGTTAAACATAACTTCTATTTGATCAAATAAACTCCATAAGGTTAAATTAACCGGTCCGAGTTTATCGTTTCCCGCGATTTCTACCCATTTATTATCAGTTGTATTAAATCCTAATATTTGAGCCTTAACGTACAGTTTAATTTTTGAAGTGTCTTTAAAACTATCAGGGGTTCCGGGAATAAAAAATTCCAACGGACCCCCAACCGTTATAGCATTAACAGTTTGTAGTTGTATGTCGTTACTGGCCACAATATTCAAATTAGAGACGGGTTTAGCGAAAAAATCTAATTCCGACATCATTCCTTCCATTTTTGAATAACTTTATTTGTCTCTGTTTAAGCGTAAACTAATTATTATTCGTGTAAATTCCCTACTTTTATACCCCCTTTGATTTTTTAAGGGTTCTTCTTTAAGCTAAAAAATCAGTCTTGTTCCTTATTATTTTCACTTTTCTCTTTCCTAGCTTACTGGCTCTTCTTCTTCTTTTACGTCTTCCACTCCCAAATTGCGCTTCCCCTATTTTATCACCCGCTTTATGTAACAAATTAGACCCCGCAATTTTAATATTCTTTTTGAAAGAGCTTTTAGGATCTGCTCCCGTTGATATGTCGCCGAACCATCTACTTCCGACACCTATCGCTTCTCGTCCAACAGCTTTTGCTGCTGGTTTGAGTATGGGTGTTATGAAGCGAACTAAACTCTTAAATATAGATCCTAACCCATTTCCTCTTTGAAATACTGGGCCAACAAACGCCTCGCTCGATTGTTGTAAATAATAATGATAATATCTATTCCGTACAGACATTATTACTGATTACGGATCCTTCTAAAATATTGACAAAAGTACCACGGTTGATACAATTAAAATCTCCACCTAATTAAACCAAGAATGCAATTTATTGAAAAGTTCAATGAGTGGATTATATTTTGGGCGATATGTATGTACTTTATTTGTTGCTTAAGGCATAAGTTTATATGTTCCATAAGTATGAGAGGCTTCGTAATGCTATAGACTTACTGAGAGTCCCATGAACTTATAAATTTTCAAATGCTAATCGTACTCTAAAGTTTAATTATTAATAACAGGCCCACGGAGCCAACTAGCAGTGGGGCCGCAGGCGGCGGTGGAGGCCGCGGGGCCGCAGGTCGTGGTGGAGGCCGCAGCCGTGGTGGAGACCGCGGGGCAGCAGGTCGTGGTGGAGGCCGCGGGCCCGCAGGTGGCGGAGGAGGCCGCAGAAGAGGAGATGCTCCTACATCAATTGGAGAAGGAAATGAATGCGTAAGTTACTTAAACTACAGGTTCTACCAGAGGGATTCTTAATACACAAAAAAATGATTTTATATCTTTAAAAAAGAGACTAAAATGGTCAGACAAACTAAAATAACATCAAAATCATCAATAAAACTTATACCATTTAATTATATAAAATTTTTCAAACTTCCAAAAATTTTCGCTCAAAGCCTAACTCTTATTTTTCAGAAAGAACGACTGTATTTTTATGAAAAACAATTGGCGATCAACACTTTATATAAATTTTCCTGCACATGCTTTGAGTTTCCCTCTCCTTGGCAACAGTGTGTGCCGTAATGACTGAAAAAAATCACGTGAGGTGCCGGTTGCTAATTGATTTTTCATAAAAATACTATCTTCCCTTTTCAAAAACAAGAGTTACGATTAGAAATACTAAAATTTGCATTGCACTTATACGTAAATTAACAAAGTAGTTATATTTTTTTAGTCATTTGTTAAGCTTATAGAAAATCAGCTTTTGAAACTTAGGAAAAATATATAAAATTAATTAACAGAAGAATTTGGTTTAAGTTGCATAGATTATTTTGATTATATTTAAACAATGTAAATAGAAAATTGATATGTAGCCTTTAACAACCTTTTAAGAATTATTCACTGAATTTTCTAACAGAAGTGTGCATAATTGTTTGATAATTCAGCTTTAGTCTATGGCAATCTTTAATAAAATCATGATTTTCCTGCAGGGTGGATATCCAAGATTGATTTTTTCTCAATGATAATCATTTATTTTTTTTTCTTTTCATTATAATTTTTTAAATCAATAAAAGAACTATTGACAAAACAAAAGAATAATTAATACACTTATTTGAAATTTACACCTTATCATATTCGAAATTAAAGAAATAGAAGTTTAAATCCAGTGATAAGCATTCTTTGGCACCTATTATCCCTTGGTTCTGACCAAAATTTAGAGGAAAAGGGTTTTAAAGTCAAGTAAATATAAAATTAATTACTTCAACGTTAAGTTGATAAAGGAAAATATGTTAACGAATAATGAAGCACTCTATGCTGACTTCAATTTTAGTAAATAAATCAATGGTCGGCCCTATTTAATCTGATAACAAATGCCAACATGGAAGAGAAAAGTGCCATAGCGTGGAACAAAGTAATGAATTATGGTTTGATGAAAATGGCAACTTCCTCGACATAAATGGACCAATCGGTGCTTTGTCATTGAACGTTTCTTACAAGTGAATGAATTGGGCGTTGTCACAAATATTTTCAACGAAGTAGAAGACGTTTCCAAAGAGAAACTTCCAAAGGCGAACATCGTCATTAACGAATCTGGATTAATTGAAACGAAGGCAAAATGTTCGTATTGGGAATGCAGCGACATTTGCAACGTTAGAGAACCTGCCTTTTTTGACGTCAAAGCTTTCATCAACATGGCAGAAAACGCGAGCGAGAGCGCTTTCAGTAACCTTTTTGGGTCTGATTTTGATGTTTGCTTCTTTAAAAATAAATTTTACAAAAAAACTAATGTAGCGTTGCCGTCGGATGATTCAGATTTAGAGGTTAAACTCTGCTCGTATCTTGGGCATTTCGCATATTGCTCCGAGAGCGAGGAATGCCACAGTTACTTGAGAGTCTTCAGAGAATTGGCTCCGCATTTCTCGGGGATTAGGAATATTATGAGCAAAATTTACTCTGTTAGAGCGTTGGAAAACGCTTTATCGACGTTGACCGACGAGATTGATCATGAAGATAATGAATCTCTCAGGAAAATTATACCAGAATTGAGAAAAATTGTTGCTACACGTGGCTTAAAAATTTCGAATGCTGATAACGAGGCGACAAAAGGCACCGAAAACGATGCATGGCCTAGTCTCGACGAGAGTGAAATCTTGGCTTTCTACAGTAAACAATTTGCTAGAGCTGAGAGAGATACAAATGAATTTCACGACACTCCTTACGATTGTTGCGCTAGATTATTAAGAAAATCTGATTTAAGGTCCGTAGAAAAACTGGCAAACACCTCAGTTTTTGAAAACCCTGCCTATCTCATTTTAAGAGCTGGATTGCTGTTGAAAAATCCAAACTTCAAAGAAATGGACATGGTCTTATGTCCTTACTGTTCTAAAGAATTGGGGAAAGGAAAAGTTCCAAGTAGGTGTTTCCTTAATGGTTTGGGAGTTGACGTTCCTCCAGGTCTAATCTCTCACGAGACGACGCCTACAGAATTGTAACGCAACCAGAAGCATTGTTAACAAAGCTTTCAAAAGATGAAGTTGAAGATCTTTACGATCACTATACAATCCATCCGGTGAATGTTCAACCCCCGAAGGATTTGTTAGCTTCTTTCAAAATGAAGCGTGTTGAAGCTGAACCAGCTAGCTATTGGGACAAAAATCTAGAGTACATGACCTTTGTGCATTTATTTTCAATGGCTCGCTTCGTTAAAACGACGAAAAACCTTTTGGGAAAATAACAGAAACTGACTACCGCCTTTCTCGACTCTTGAACGAAAATAAAATGTTTATTCGAGATTATTCGTATCTGTCTAGTCAAAAAATTTCAAGCACATAAATGCTGTACCAGTTTTTACCGAAAGGTTAAGAGTGGAAACAAGGAAGTGAAAGTGTGTCGTTACGGTTTCCCCCGGAACGTTACACACGTTGCGACTTATAATTCCACTGAATCAGTAGCTCGCCACCAAAAAGTGAATAAACGTCAAAAACGCCTGTATGATTTACGAAGTTTTCATAAATGACTACAACCCGGCATTGCTTTTGGCTTCGAAAGCCAACATAGATGTGCAATTTGTCGCGGATGACACTGAGATAGTGGCGAGATACGTCACGGGGTACGTGACAAAAGGTGACAGGGCTGAAATGGATGGATCCTTCGCCGAGTTGGGGCACGATAGTTTCTCTAAAATCTATTTGCTTTTGGGTTAAAATCTCTAACAAATAAATCTGTCGGCATCTACGAAGCGCTCGACTTCATGATGGGTCAAAAATTGTACCAAATGTCCGACACCACACGATTCATTAACACGAATGTAAAAGAAAAACGATCCAAGGTATTAAAAGGATTCGCGGAGCTTGCCCGCTTGAGAGAAAATGATCCCACGAGCAAGGAAACTTGCCAAAAGGGTTTCGTGGACGACAAATACCCCAATCGACCAGATAGTCTGGAAAACGTGAGCTTGTACGAGTTTGGACGATTTTATGATTCCATCAAGTACATAGAGTGTGCGAAAAAAAATGAAAATGTGATTGAGTTAAAAAAGGGACTGGGTTTGATGAGACGGAGAGTGAAACCGTACATCATAGAGCACTACATTCATGAACCGAAGGAAGAAGAAGAGCAGTATTGTCACGCTTTACTCATTCTGTTTAAATCGTGGAGAGATGAAGCCGAATTGTAAGGCGACTTTCAAACATACGCCGAGGCTTTCAAAACCTCTCTACCTGAGATCCAACCTTTGAGAGAGTACCATGAAAAATTCTCGGTTTCGAAAGAAGTTCAAAAGAAACGTAAAGCTTCCGAAAAACCTAAAGACAGTACATCGGAGCCGGAAAGTGATGACGACGAAAATGCCTTCCACGGCAAAGAAATTGTCATAGAAACTGAAAATGCTATGTAAGATGTCGAGGCTGCCATGGAAATAAATTTCGATGATGTTGTCTCTGACAATGTGGCGTTACTGAACTCCGACCAAAAGAGGGTTTATGATAAAGTCATGAAACACTTCGCCCAAGGCGGAGAAAAAATGGTACCTTCTGCCACTTTGTTTCTGGTCCAGGAGGCACTGGGAAGTCCTTGCTCATAGAAACTATTTCAAACGCCGTAAGACGTCACTTTAGTGACAATTTAAATGAAACTAACTAATTTGTAGCCCTATGAATTGAGCATGTTTCAAAAACATACATGGTCCGTTGGTCTAGGGGTATGATACTCGCTTTGGGTGCGAGTGGTCCCGGGTTCAAATCCCGGACAGACCCGAGTTTTTGCATAAGTATTTTAGTGACAATTTAAATGAAACTAATTACAGGGTAGGCCTATGAGTTGAGCATGTATTAGTTACACTCATGTTCCGTTGGTCTAGGGGTATAATAATTACTTTGAGTGCGAGTGGTCCCGGGTTCAAATCCCGGACGGAACCCAGTTTTTGCAGAAGTAATTTAGTGACTATTTAAATGAAACTAATTACAGGGTAGGCCTTTGAATTGAGCATGTTTCATTCACGTACATCGTCCGTTAGTCTATTGGTATGATACTTGCTTAAGGTGCGAGTGGTCACGGGTTCAAATCCCGGACGGACCTGAGTTTTTGCAGAAGTAATTTAGTTACTATTTAAATGAAACTAACTAATTTGTAGCCCTATGAATTGAGCATGTTTCAAATACATACATGGCCCGTTGGTCTAGGGGTATGATACTCGCTTTGGGTGCGAGTGGTCCCGGGTTCAAATCCCGGACGGACCCAAGTTTTTGCATAAGTTGTTTAGTGACAATTTAAATGAAACTAACTAATTTGTAGCCCTATAAATTGAGCATGTTTCAAATACATACATGGTCCGTTGGTCTAGGGGTATGATACTCGCTTTGGGTGCGAGTGGTCCCGGGTTCAAATCCCGGACAGACCCGAGTTTTTGCATAAGTATTTTAGTGCCAATTTAAATGAAACTAATTACAGGGTAGGCCTATGAATTGAGCATGTATTAGTTACACTCATGTTCCGTTGGTCTAGGGGTATAATAATTACTTTGAGTGCGAGTGGTCCCGGGTTCAAATCCCGGACGGAACCCAGTTTTTGCAGAAGTAATTTAGTGACTATTTTAGTGAAACTAATTACAGGGTAGGCCTTTGAATTGAGCATGTTTCATTTACGTACATCGTCCGTTAGTCTATTGGTATGATACTCGCTTAAGGTGCGAGTGGTCACGGGTTCAAATCCCGGACAGACCCGAGTTTTTGCATAAGTATTTCAGTGACAATTTAAATGAAACTAATTTCAGAGTAGGCCTATGAGTTGAGCATGTATTAGTTACACTCATCTTCCGTTGGTCTAGGGGTATGATACTTACTTTGGGTGCGTAAGTTTCCGGGTTCAAATCCCGGACGAGCCCGAGTTTTTGAAGAAGTAATTAAGTGACAATTTTAATGCAACTAATTAATTTATAGCCCTATGAATTCAGCATGTTTCAATTTCATACATGGTCCGTTTATCTAGGGGTATGATGAATGGCGGTTGTCCAAATGCAAAAGACACTGTCTGCTTAAATAATATCACGTGTCACACGTGTCCTACCATGCAGTTTTTCCCTGGCAAAAAAAGCTGGCAATAGGTTTCAATGTTGCCATGTGCATATTTTGTCATGCTGAGGATCAATATCAGCCACAACTCCACATTCCCTGCCCAATCCCGACATTAAACGTCCTTCGTCAATTATACCATTCTATAAACATTCGCCCTGTCCAGTTCTATCACTGTTATTGAACAGTAGTCACCCAAACAAAATCATTCAGATTCTGTCCGGCTGTCTAGAAACCCCGACCAGCAACCAGCCATTATGAAACACTGTCGATCATGAATCGGTAAGCACTCAACTCTCCTTCAGTCATCCAAAGCGTGGATGATTCTCAAATTTGCGAATCAACTAGTTACTCGAAAACGTGAATAAGCGCCACCAAAACGAAATTCAAGTTTCCAGACGTCTCCCATTAGTCAACCCTTCCATTTTCACATGTCTAAACAAATATCCGCGATTTAGACAACTAGTGAACATTTCCATTACAATTGTATAAGTTTACGTTCTAGGGTGAAGCTAGATTTTAATACGGTGTGGCCCAACTTGTTTTTCCCAGCTATAGCTTAAGCATAGTCGGGTTGACTCTAATTTAATTATAATTAATGAAAAAGTGTTTTTTGCATCACTATTTCCTTAATAACCTTTGAAGTTCAAATCCGATTTTAATTTTGAAAACAGATTCAGTTTCTGGGTAACGTTATGCATAAAATGAGACCAACCACAACAAATTCGACGAAATATTTCGTGACGTCATTTTGCGATAATTTACACATTCATGTGCTGCTCGTGCTCCTTTCAAGATTTTCTATTAATTTTGATGGCATCGGGTTTTCAAGGGTTCAGCCTTTCCAAAAACGTCTTACTCGTCGCTCTAGCTATTATAAAAGAAAAATGGCGACCGAATAAAAACGGCCGGAAACTTTTGATCGCGACTGTACATAAGCCACGGCTGGCCAGCGTCGATAAATAAGCTGCATACACCTATAAAGGTGTTTTGGCCCATAAAAGACGAGTTGCATCAAAGGGAGGAGCTAATCTACAGGGGCGAAAAGCTGTACGTACCAGAAACACTACGCAAGGAAGTACTAAAACAAATACACGTGGCACACTAGGGGATAACGGCATGCCTGGCGAGGGCCAAACAGCACGTATACTGGCCTCAACTAACCACAGACGTAACAGAATACGTCAAGCAATGCACAACTTGTCAAGAAAGGCAACGCGCAAACGTACCTCTACCACTTCATCCCCACGACATACCACAGAGACCATGGGAAGTGGTTGGATCAGACTTATTCCACGTAGGAAACCAATCGTATGTTATACTCGTGGACTACTTCTCAAAGTTTGTAGAAGCAGAGGCGGTACGCACCACCACCGCTGAAGTAATAGCAAAATTTCTCAACCAGCACTTCGCACGACATGGAGCACCGCGGAAAATGATATCGGACAATGGCCCACCCTATAACTCGGCAGCTATGCAGAAACTCTTACAACAATGGGCGGTTCAACATGCAACATCCAGCCCACACCACCCTCAATCAAATGGATTAACAGAGCGGACGGTTCAAACCATAAAGAACATGATAATCAAGGCGGGAACGGACGGTCATTACATGGAAAGAGTTCTGTTGGAGTATAGATCAACCCCGATAGGCCAACTGCCATCACCAGCGGAAATGTTGATGGGACGAAGAATCCGTACCCCGCTCACAACAACGACAGAATCATTGTAACCGCATTTTGCAACGAAACATATCATCAACTCACTGCAAGATAGACAACACATCATGCTGAACAGCCACCGTCCAGAGTAAATTCCAAAACCGGCTCAGCTGACCATCGGCACACAAGTCTACCACCATATCGGTCCAAGAAAATGGGGCAGAGGCGTAGTAATGGACATCGCTACAGAGCCCCACTCATACAAAATAAAAACCGAAAATGGCAACATCCTTCGCAGGACTCGACACCAATTGCGTCCCTTACATGGGACCAGGCAAGGAACAGCGACCAATAGTCAACAAATACCAGAGGGCACAACGATCAATAAGCAGCAAAAACCCGAGGTCCACATGCAGGGAGAACAACACTCCGCAACTGTAACATATCGCAAGGATGGAAGTCACAGAATGCAGCAACACACAGAGCAACCGGGCCGAGTACAACGACAAAGACCCGAAGAATTATCACCAGGACTCCCGGACCCAGGAAGACCCGAGTTCCCACCACCTATCCGGAAACAAATACCACCATCAGCAATACCGGGAGCTAAGCCGCCATTCACAACAAGAGACAGTCAAAACTAACCCGCACGTCCTGTTCGAACCACCAAACCACCAGATCGCTTGACGTACTACCAGTAGGACAAAGGAACCGCTTTAGAATAATAAAAAACAAACCAGCACAAGACCAGAACAAAATAAAAAGAAAAGGAAATAACTTCAAATAAAGGGGAAAAAATGATGTTATATGAGGATAAAAAACATATTTATAAATGATGTTACATGAGGATAAAAAACATAGTATTGTAAAATAGACTAGAAAGATAAGAAGATAAAAAGTGAGGGGGCGTGGCAACCGAACTTTCGTTAGGCACACAAAGAAAATATTAATGCAGTTTTTAATCTTGAGTTGACATGACAAGTTAATAACGTAACGCTCGTAAATTTATACCGTCTCTACTTATTGAACATATAATAGACTGAAGCGTGGATATTATTTTTTGCTATTGAATTTTTAAAACAATCAGTATTTTACTACTCTTCAGAATTTAATTCAATCACCTGATTTTATTGCTAATGGATTAGTTTCCAATAAATTAATTGAAATAAAAAATTACTTATCTCAGATTTTTCAACAACAATTACATTTTCCTGAAACATTTTATCGATAATTTATTATTTTGAGGGATATCGTGTAAATTTAATCAAATTGACACTTTCTTTTCAAATTTCTGAGAATTTTCCTTTCAAAAGTTTTTAAACACATCAAGTTTTCATAATGTTGTCAACTAAACAGCAACTCAACCAACACTTCTAAAATCTTCCCCACAAGTACTGATATACACAGTTCAGTAATTGTGACTGTGCTTGAAGAAGAAACGATCTCTTTTATCAATTATAAGAAAAGTGATAACAGCCCCCTTTTGTATTCGAAAAGACCGCATATTATACATTATTAATGAAAGTATTATTTGAGAAAAGTACGTTCTCCCTTGAAAAGGAAAAATTTCAATTCAAAATTTCAAACGTAGGATTTGGTCTGTTACAGCCATACTGGGCTCAGCAGATAGGATATTAGGCTGGTCTCCTGACTGGACACGGTCAGCTTAATAGACACCTGCGTTTGATAGACGTTGATACTGATTCTTTCTCTCCTCTTTGCTGCAGCTACAGTGAGGGTGCACAATATGCATTTGGCATCAGTGGTGGGACATGACTCCTCCCACAATAATAATGACTATAATTAAAGGGTTCCACATCCACAAGTCGCTTGGTAGGGATGAAATGACACTACCTAGCTTAACCTGCACTAGGTGAGAGTAGCGCCATTGTCGCGGAGCAAGATTTTTCCAGTGGAAAGTATATGAAAAGGGATTGCCGAGCGACTTGTGCAAAGTGATAGTCTTCTGCACATATCAAAATATATTTCCACTGCATATTTTAAGTTTCTATTTTAGAATCAGATACCGCGGTAAACTTCTTGCAAGGTTTTATAATAATAATAATAATAATAATAATAAAGGCTTTTTATTGAATCAATCATTAAGGTGGAGTCCTTACTTACAATGATGTCCAGAGTTAATTTAATAAAAAAAGTAATAGATAATAACTTAGATTAAAATTATAGAGCCTAAATTGGCAATAGGGACTTGGCAATTCGGGCTTAACTCCGCCCCCAGCGCCATTATGTTATTTTTTTTTAACAGAATGAAAGCTATATAAGCCCCTCCTCCTGGTATGTTTCTTAACACTAGTGGAAGGTAGCCCGACGTTGCATGACGTAGTACTGCCAAGTCCCTATTGTTAACTACTGTTTACAGATAATCGCAGCCTCATTGCCTTAATTTCTGAGCAACGTGATTGCTCATGGCATCTTTAAAAAGTAATACTGATGTTATTATTTTGTGGTGATTTTCTAGTTCATTCCAACACTTAATGACTTGAAATGTTACACTCTTGTCTCTAACGCGCGAGTTACAACTTTCAGAGTAGAAGTTATATTTGTCTCCACGTGTTTTTATATTATTATTTACCTTTGGGAGCCAGTTTATTACATATTTTGGGAAGAGGCCATTTCTCACATTAAACATGAAAATTAGAAGGTCAAAGTAGTAGTTGTAGTCCGTGGTATTTATATTTGCGACTTCCCTCGCGGCAGTCGCGGAGGAGTATTTTCGAGTATTGGATATAAAGGTATGTATATTTTTGAATGTAATTGGTTTATTTGTTCAGTTTGTTTATATATTGGAAACACTAAGTTGTCCCTTTGATTACGTGTGGCAGAATTGGGCTCAAACATGTTTATTTGCTATAACAATTATGAAACTGAATTAGTCAAACGCAAAGGTGAATCTATTTCTTTTCCACGTCAATAAAGGATCAATGTATTGTATTTGTGGTTTATAATTATAATAAGCACACAGTAAGACCAAGTGTAAGTCACTGAACTAAATTAAATACTTACTAAAATAGGACGAATGCATTTCAATCTCGTGGCTATGTAGGATGCAAACCAAAATTTTGGAATAAAAAGAGTATAAAACAAGCGTTCAATATAAAACTATATTATTTTTTCCCGAGGGACCGAAAATTCTCAAACAAAGAAATATAGCTTACACCTTCATTTGAGTTTAGACCATCTAAATAATCAAAAACAAACCACCCTTTCACAGCGTGAAGTCTTAGAATAATAAACAGCCCGCGCCTTCAAACCGTCGTCTGCTCTAAGTCTAAGCTGTTAAATGGCAACTTATGTCCAGCACTGGTACCAAAAAATGGTCTGATCATAAACCAACCTTAAAAATTAAAGGTGGCAGCACATTCTCGGATTTTTTTTGAAGCTGTGCACAGGGATAAGGGAGTCAGATGGATCGGAAATGATGATGGGCGACCTGCGGCACCATATCTCTCCCAGTGTACCTCGCGCACGCCCCTACCCTTCCGTAGGCAATTGCTAAGTGCTGCCGCGTAGCGCCATTTTATTTGAATGGAACTACCTTCTATTTTTGAGATAGAGGGAGCGTCCTTTACAATTTCGTCCGGCACGACCTTACCTAACCGCTGGGTATGATGGGAGGACTATGGTGCCGTAGGTGGGGGTACAAAGGCAACGCTTAAGGTATGGGGGTTTCCACTCCATTACTCTCTCCTTCAAGCTGTGCAGACAAGTACAACTCTAGGGGCGAATCGTGAGCAGATTTCCGCTTTAAACCTATTTCTTATTATGACCGCCAAAAGTATTATGTACGTTTCGATAGGGGACAGAGTAAAACCACTACTACGCAACGACTGACTGATTCGAACCACTTGTAACTTTTATTGCTGATTTTGTAATTAAAATGATGTTAAATTAAATACATGTCTTACGTTTAATTCCACAACGACACAATAAATTGGCGACGCAGGTGGGATCAGTCAGACCCGTATAATAAACCTCTCAGTTCTTATTTCATTGGTCACGGGTCTACGCTAAGCCTTAGCTGCCCCACGCCATAGTAAGCATTCCTTAGTTACTACGCACACACTACTAGCACATAGGCTATTTCTACGTATTAATCCAAAATGTCTTGGTTAGAATCAAGACCAAACAAGTTGGGAAACCAAAATAAACCTCTCCGAGCCGAGACGAATTTACTTTCCAAACACAGATCCGCCAGCCAATGAGACAAACCGGAAATACATAGTTCTAATCGGCGAGATATTGCCATGATCATTTGGTTTAAAGCGTTTAATAATCTCCTGCGTATCCTCAATAATTCTAATGAGGACCTAATATCTATCACTTAAATGTGTATTTAACTTTCGGCTCACTCTGAACCGTTAAGACCTCCTATAAGAGGACATGAAACAAGGTCAATTCTGGTTAAAATCTAGGTTATCTTATCTCATAAACCCAGTCGTTTCAACACGTATGGAGAGATGAAGTATTAACATCCTTATTATTTAATGAAGCTAAAAGTTACGTTTACACTATATATATAAATGTAGTAAAGATGAATTAAAAAGTAAACACAAAATTTTAAATGTTAATATCAAAAGATTTTCTTGGAATATTGAGATGAAACAGAGCTTTATACCTACACAACTACTAAATGAATCGTAATGCCGAAAAATATTTAAGTATTTCCACTTAATATTCTGCAAAAAGAAAATGTTATCGTTTTGTAAGAGATCTTTTCATCCTACTCGCTTTATATTAACTTTGATATGCGTGTAGTGTTTCGATTCAGATGCAATCTTCATAACTCGTTCTATATTAACTTTCACTTGTGTCAGTACGTAGAAATAAGTTTATCTTAAATAATTAATTAAATATAAATGATATTAATTATTTTAATCGCCAGTAAATAACTTTAAAAATAGTTAAATCGTTTAAAATAAAGTTGTTCCTATTATCTTTCGAAACTTTGCAAATATAGACGTTTAAAGTGAAGGGTACCCCTCTTGCCCGCTTTTTTCAAATTTTGCGATATATATACGATTCGTTTCCATTATAATAATAGATAAAAACGCATTCGCGTGAACCGATGGTGGAAGCCCTGCCATTGGGAGGCTAGACGTTTCTCGTAACCCTAGCCGATCGCCGCGTATATCTTGAAACCAAACGATGACGAAGGAAAAGAAGCCAGAATGGACTGACTGGCGTCCATGTGGAATGGACAAAGACCTGAAGATGGTGGTGCATAGAAGCTGGTGTCAATGTGGAATTGACGAAGAACAGAAGATGGTGGTGCATAGAAGCTGGTGTCAATGTGGAATTGACGAAGAACAGAAGATGGTGGTGCATAGAAGCTGGTGTCAAGGGGAAATTGACGAAGAACAGAAGATGGTTGTGCTTGGAAGCTAGCAAGTACAGACTAGTGTCCATGTGAGATGGACAAAGACTAGCAGATTGTGGTCCTTAGAAGCCAGTTAGTAAAGACTGGTGTTGGTAGATGAATGGCCAAATTTCCGTGAACCGCGAACGCGTTCCGGAAATCGGGTATTTGTTTGCTCCGATTTGTAAACTGCGAACGCGGTCACGTGGGGTCTGACAGACAGACAGACACACAGACACACAGACAGACAGACACGGCCGGTGTAATACCTCTCCGTGACATACGTCACTCGGAGAGGTAAAAAGTATCCATAAGACTGAGGTTATCACTTGAAGGGTCAGATTTTAATTTTTCTTTTAAACTGAAACTTAAAGGCATGGTTCACCCATAAACGTTTTTGTCTCTTAACTTAATAGTACTTTTATAAAGATAGTGGTACTACTGAAATTAAATTATTAGCGATAGTTTTCATTTTATAATTAAAATAAAATTTTATATGGGCATCACCATTAACCCCTATCTCTAAACTTTACCTTCGTGCTTGACCAGACCTGCCAGATGGTTGGATTGTTTAGATAGACGTTTAGCCAATGAGATTTAGCACTCCAAGCAGAAGAATTTAGGTCGGTTTTTTTTAAGTCTGACAACTTCGTCTTCAAGTATGTTTAGCTCTCGTTAGTCGTTTCGATGATCAATTTCAATCAAAATTAATTGCCGAAATGACAAGTTGTATTATAAAAGACTGTCAGAGTGTTAACTCTAGGTGTGCGGTTAGTTTTTATTCTGTTCCCGATCACTGTAAGTACCCTTATAGTGCATCAAAATGGTTACGATATGCCACGATTCGCTAGCTTACTAACTAGGCCTTTGCAACGGCGTTACATTAGTATCTGTACGGGCGCTGCCAACGTACCTTGTCGCCGGTCTAGCGCTCAACCGCGTAATAGTCGAGTTTACTTTTTAGTAGAAGCTTCTCCTATAGATACCTCGGCCAATAAGATGGAGGACTGAATTAATATATGAGAGTGACGTATCAAACTCTCTCTGGCTTTGCGGAAAAGCACCATACATGCAATTAGTTTTTCTGATTTAACTTAAAATATACTTTATGTAAAAATAAACAACTCTCGAAATCTTGAAATAACTTATTTTACTGGTAATCAATTTCAAAAATTTACTTATCTCGGCTTTACGACCACAATTCCATTCTCCGAAAACATTTCATCGTTACATTAATTACTTTGAGAGAGTACGTGTTTGGAATTGCAATTTAAAAGGTTCCTAAAGACAAGACGTTACATCTCCATTCGTGCCAGGCACGCTTCGCAGTGGAACATTTTAATTAGTCTAAATCCAATGGCGGCAAAATCAATAGGGACAGTAAGATTTTTACTCGTGGTTTTGCAAAGTGATGTAATATCAAGTGTACTTTAGTCAACCGTCGTAATTTTCTTTCTCATAGTTCAGGGCATAATCAGTGTTACTCCCCAATTTCTCTGTCTTGTTTCTAAAAGTGGTTAGAGACTATTTGATATGGCACGTCACAACGATATATATATTTGTAAATTCTAAGAAGCACAAAAGGAAAAAGAATCCAATTTTTTTCTATTTTGGTTTGAAATAAATAAACTCATGATAGTAGTTATAACAAACTGAAAGTCAATGGAATGACACCGGTAATGAGCAGCAAAAAGAGAGTAAAATTGCTTCAAGTTAGCAGAGGGTGATGGTAGTGCAAGATAATTTAAAACCCTTCAATATGGCTCTCCCTAAAATTTCAAGAGATTCGAACCAGTGATATGAAAAAAAAACACATTTAATCTGTTTGAAGACTAAGTCCTTTATATATGGCTAATTTCCGTTTTAATTTTTTTACAATAAAAATATAAAAAGATGAACTTTTGAAACTTTGGAAAAAAAACAAAACGGATTTTGCGCATCGCATCAAAGTTTCAAGATATTTAAGCTAGTATTTTCATAATAAGGGCCAAAAAACGGTGTTCCTCCCATTGTCGGCCATGTGACCCTTTGATTTTTTGGGTTAAAATGTGTGATAAGCGTTTTTAGGCCGATTGAACGGGCTTCTATAGCGCGTGCAGCCAAAAGCGTGATCGAGTCGGCTGTGGGTGGATAAAGAATACGCGTGTAGAAATTTGTTTTCACGGTATAGGATATACAAATCCTTATCTCGGACGGCAGCTGATTCGATATATGCTCTGTTTTAGCATCGATTGTCAGCACGCGCAAAGCTAGAACTCTTTGTAACGTAGCTTTGTGCTACAAGAGATGTAAATTTCAAGATTTTAAATCCTGAACATCCGCATTGTCAGCAGGCACAAAGCTAAGTTACATAAAGTTCTAGCTTTGTAAATGCTGAGAACCGAAGCTGAAACAGAGTATATATATAGAATAATAATAATTAGTTGCTTATCCTATAGCGTGAAAACAAATTTGATAAAGCGTGACGGCACTGCTCTAGATTGTTTGTTAACGTATCTTGCCAATTTGCCCTATCTCTCAAACTAAATTTTATAATCGATTTGCGACAGGGAAAAAATCCAAAAATTAGACTTTAAATCGCCCAAATTTGAAAACCTTTAAGTAACTGCTGTCGAAGAATTATGCGAAACTATTTTGGTAGACAATACATCGGATTATGACAAAAACGAAGTAGGATCGACATTGTTTATCGGTGCCACAACACGTCCGAGTGATTCTTCTGATGACTTGAGTGAAGACGATTTTCCGGAACCTGTATTTGAGTTCTTGGAAAACTTCACTTTGCAGACACTGCCAATACTTCTGCACTGCAGGTTGAATAAAATGTCTTTGGTATATAAATACACGAAAAAAAGTTACTTTAAGTTACAGTAGGAATAGTACGACATCCTAACTCATTCATCCCGAGCATCTTTACTTCAGTAAAATATATATTTTGAGCTACATATACCTGCAAAATGTGTCTTTAGAAAAAAACTGGATTTTAGAGCATTTGGCCATTTTCTCAATTCTACAAAATTCATTTCCAGCCAAAAGAATTCCAGAAGCAATTTTTATATTGCCTGCAAAAACGACATTTTTGGCTTTCCCATGATCTTTGTTGAATAATGGTTCCATAGGACATTTACAATTTCCAATCTAAGTATAAGCTTATAAGATACGTTCCACAAGTTTGACTCTCAGTAAGGATGTAGCATTACAAATATAAGAAGTGCCATACTTACGGAATATACCGTAGAAACTAATGATATTAGAAATATTCTTACCTTTCTGTGTTTAAGTCCATTGCCAGAAAGACATTTCTACTTGAAGATAAAAACCGATACTCGGTAGATATGACTATAACTTAAACGTTCTCCGGAAAAAACAACGCAAGCCGAATGCTTATTTTACTAATTGATCGATTTTAGAGAAAAAAGCCAAAATTAGTTCTTTTACAACAGCATCTTTGAACGTAAACTCTTCATTTTTCGGTCCGCGTTAATTTGGTCTCGCCGTTATGGTTTTGCCGATTTGGCCTCGCCGTTTTGGTCTCGGGACAAATGGGTCTCGGGACAATTGGGTCTCGGGACAAATGGGTCTCGGGACAATTGGGTCTCGGGACAAATGGGTCTCGGGACAATTGGGTCTCGGGACAAATGGGTCTCGGGACAATTGGGTCTCGGGACAAATGAGTCTCGGGACAAATAAGTCTCGGGATAAATGGGTCTCGGGACCTAACCCAACCCAACATTGTTTGGAGGTAAGAATATTATTTATATGAGTATTAAAAGTCCGCTTCTTACCACGAACAGTTTATTAGCAATATTAGAAATATTTTGGAAAAGGTGTCAGAAATTAATAGGAGAATATTTTGGAAAAGGTGGCAGCTAATTAATTGGAGAATATTTTGGAAAAGGCGGCAGCTAACTATTAGGAGAATATTTTGGAAAAGGTGGCAGCTAATTAATAGGAGAATATTTTGGAAAAGGTGACAGCTAAATAATAGCAGAATATTTAGGAAAAGGTGGCAGTTAATTAATAGGAGAAAATTTTGGAAAAGGTGGCAGCTATTTAGTAGGAGAATGTTTTGGAAAAGGTGGCAGCTTGTAAATAGTAGAATATTTTGGAAAAGGTGGCAGCTAATTTATAGCAGAATATTTTGGAAAAGGTGGCAATGAATTATCAGAATCATTGTTTTGAAAAAGGTGGCAGCTAACTATTAGGAGAATATTTTGGAAAAGGTGGCAGCTAATTAATTGGAGAATATTTTGGAAAAGGCGGCAGCTAACTATTAGGAGAATATTTTGGAAAAGGTGGCAGCTAATTAATAGGAGAATATTTTGGAAAAGGTGACAGCTAAATAATAGCAGAATATTTAGGAAAAGGTGGCAGTTAATTAATAGGAGAAAATTTTGGAAAAGGTGGCAGCTATTTAGTAGGAGAATGTTTTGGAAAAGGTGGCAGCTTGTTAATAGTAGAATATTTTGGAAAAGGTAGCAGCTAATTAATAGCAGAATATTTTGGAAAAGGTGGCAACGAATTATCAGAATCATTGTTTTGGAAAAGGTGGCAGCCAACTATTAGGAGAATATTTTTTAAAAGGTTGCAGCTAATTAATAGGAGAATATTTTGGAAAAGGTGGCAGCTAATTAATAGCAGAATATTTTGGAAAAGGTGGCAAAGAATTATCAGAATCATTGTTTTGGAAAAGGTGGCAGCTAACTATTAGGATAATATTTTGGAAAAGGTGGCAGCTAATTAATAGGAGAATATTTTGGAAAAGGTGACAGATAAATAATAGCAGAATATTTAGGAAAAGGTGGCAGTTAATTATTAGGAGAAAATTTTGGAAAAGGTGGCAGCTATTTAGTAGGAGAATGTTTTGGAAAAGGTGGCAGCTTGTTAATAGTAGAATATTTTGGAAAAGGTGGCAGCTAATTAATAGCAGAATATTTAGGAAAAGGTGGCCACTAATTAATAGGAGAATGTTTTGGAAAAGGTGGCAGCTAACTATTAGGAGAATATTTTGGAAAAGGTGGCAGCTAATTAATAGCAGAATATTTTGGAAAAGGTGGCAACGAATTATCAGAACCATTGTTTTGGAAAAGGTGGCAGCGAATTATTGGGACCATTGCTTTGGAAAACGAAGCAACTAAGGTGACCAAATAATCACGAGACCAAACCGTTCCGGGACCAAATAATCACGATACCAAATAGTCCCGAGACCAAATAATCACGATACCAAATAGTCCCGAGACCAAATCGGTGAGACCAATTAGTCCCGCGACCAAATCGGCGAGACCAAATTGTCCTATTACGTCATTTTTTGGCTCGAACTATAACAATACTAATTAACGCGTGATTTTATGGACTGCCATAATAAAAATAAATTAAAGCTTATTTTTTTCAGATGAAAATTTTATTTATTAGGCACACCTGGTTTGTTATCCCTAGTAGCAAAATGCAATCGGCCCAACAGTTACGAATATGCTATTGGCCAATGGTGTTGGCAAACCATCAATTGAACAGTCGAAATGTCCTACTTGGCCAATAGCGGTTTTTGGAGTTGGGCAGAAGATACATGTTTCAGGGAAACCAGCATATGGCATTGCTGTTTTTGGAGTTGGGCAGGAGAAACGTTTTTCAGAGAAACCAGCATTTGGCCAAAAGCGGTTTTTTCAGTTGGGCAGAAGATACATGTTTCAGGGAAACCAGCATATGGCATTGCTGTTTTTGGAGTTGGGCAGGAGAAACGTTTTTCATGGAAACCACAATTTGGCCAATATCTGGTATTTTTGATGGAATGGAAAGGATGGCGTCTCTTAAACCATGTGATGACCATCATATTTTTTGAGTATTTGCCAATAGTAAAACCACCACATCCCCAACACTAAACCCTCCTCTCTTTCCCGGCCATAAATCCCCCCCGATCAATCCCCCTCCCCCAAACTCTTTATGGTCAACTAACTGCGATATGTATAATAAAGTAACAAGTTAGGATTCAGTTTTTTATTTAAGAATTTCATTCTAGTCAGCTTGACAATAGTCCTTATTCTTTTTTTTTCTTCTCTCCCACCTTCTCTATCACCAGCGTATCTCAGCCATTTCTTGATTACAGCTTCAATGTCATAAATACGCGATCCCTTAATGTTACATTGAACTGCATCTAGTACAGTCAATCTGGGGTTTGACCCGGAACAAATTGCGATAGTTTTGAAATTGGGGACTCTTGTAGAACTTGAAGCGCTCTTTCACATGGATGGCAACTTGAGGAAAATCCGCCATCTTGAAAAATGGCCGCCAAAATTACTAAAGTTCTACGTAGCTTTGGCTGTAATTATCGGATTGAATCCCAAAAAATCTTATAGTGTAGCTTACGACATTCCACACGATTTACCTTATATTAATTTTTAGCGTTAAACCAACCGGAAGCTGGCAAACATGCATTAAAACCGGCTAAATTGATAAATTTCGTGAAATGCAAAGTTTCTACCGAAAGAATTTAAAGATTTCTTTAAAATTTCGCTGTTCAAATAGTACGAAGCGCTCTTCTAAGACTTTTTGTCGATCCTACGATTAAAGAGGGCTAAAAGTGTCCGCCATCTTGAAAAATGGCCGCCCAATTACGCTAAAATGATCATAACTCGTGATCTAATCATCCAATTCACAATTATACTTTTTTTTAATTACTTGATAAGATGTGAAGAAAATCAGTGGCGGCGCCAGGATATTCTTTGGTGTAGGCTAAAGGTTTTTCACAAATATGGGCCCCTTTTAATTATTGTTAAGAAAATTTTAGAATTCATTGTTTAAATTGTTTGTATTTATTATCGTAACTCAAAGCCGGTCTGTGCTTTTTTTGTAAGCTTCAAAACATTTTCCATAAAGCTTAGTTAAAGGGGCACACTTTATAGGTTTCGACATTGATAGACAAATACCTTAGTCTAATCGATCATGATATTCAGATTTCAAAAATGTGCGAAAGAAACGAAACCATTTCAATCCGAAAGGGGATCCGACTCATCCTAGCTAATGCTCGTGGCGAATAAACAGTTGCATTAGAGAGTTTAAGCTGAAACTACGCGTACTCTATATTTAGCAGTCCTTAAGGCCCGTTTTCCATCGAGCTTTTCAAGGTTTTGCTTCAAAAACTGAAGCATAACACTATAGCGAAATCAGAACCCGTTTTCAAACGCGCTTTTTTGGGCGCTTTTCAATCAGATTCGCGTGAAATAATCGAAAAGCTGATATCCTACATGGGTAGATATTTGCTTTCCCTTTTATCCTAAAAAGCGTTGACCAGGTAGTCAAGTGGTTACGTTATTTCTCTCGACCAATAGAGTAGTGGCACTCCATGTTAATTTCTCATAGAGTGTAACATAGCCAAGGCATGCAGATGCCATTACTCTATAGATCATCAATATTTTCTAGCGTCATATTTATTGCGATTTTTTTTCGACAGCCGCGGGTTTTAATAACAATAATAGTAATAATAACAATAGCTTTATTTCATGGATATTCCTATCAGTTTACAACTGGTTTACTTAGGAGTCCGGTTTAAGTTAAATATGTTAGTTAAAATTAAACAATATCTTTGACATATTCCAGGATCTTTGTTTTAAAAACAGATATTGAATTAATTCTTTTTATGTCGTGTGGGATAGAGTTCCATAATTTTATTTCCCTTCTTTTTACGGAATAGAAGAATTTGGATTTTGAAACATAGTCTTTATGTACTCGGAATACTTATTGTTAAAAACCTTTTGCATAAAAATATCTAAATGCAATGTATGGAGTTGGTTAAGTGTTAATCTCACTCGCATTTAATTACATTCAACTACACAACAGTCCTAACTTCGTATCAAAATTAATGTTAAATCTGACACCACCCCCCATTTGTCACGGACCGTCACAAATTTCGAAACCCCCTCCCTCAATAAGAATGTGACGTAGTTTATTTACGATCCCTTAGACATGTTTATTTTTACGTGAAATTTTTCACATCCTTTTTGTCAGTAGAAACAATGGGCTTTAATAATTTCCCTTCTCAACGAAAGTGGGGCCAAAATATACTACATTAAAATTCAGGGCGTCGCTGGGCCCCTAACGGCGTTTATGGGCCACCAAATTGAAACGAAAAGTAGGCTGTAGCCTGTGTCGCCACTGAAAAGGATGATAACATTCGATTATGAGTGCAGGTGTACTCTGTACTGGGACGTCAATGGCTATTAGTTCCAGTTCCAGTTAAAGTTAATGTTAGGAGGGAAAGATGGCGCTAGAATGTAATTACGAATTTTAAAGCTCATGAATGAGAACTGAAAATTCATTTCAAAGTAAATTATTTATTTAAAACAATTTCTTATTATGAAAATTAGTTATATTATTTAAAAAATCAATTAAAATTAAACAACGGTGCAAAAAATGACCAAAATTCTTAGAAGTTAAACTTTAGGAAATATTATAACAAACAATTTGAGGTATGAAACGTGTGAATTGGATGATTGGATCACGAGTTATGATCATTTTAGCGTAATTGGGCGGCCATTTTTCAAGATGGCGGACACTTTTAGCCCTCTTTAATCGTAGGATAGACAAAAAGTATTAGAAGAGCGCTTCCTACTATTTGAACAGCGAAATTTTAAAGAAATCTTTAATTTCTTTCGGTAGAAACTTTGCATTTCACGAAATTTATCAATTTAGCCGGTTTTAATGCATGTTTGCCAGCTTCCGGTTGGTTTAACGCTAAAACTTAATATAAGGTAAATCGTGTGGAATGTCTTAAGCTACACTATAAGATTTTTTATGATTCAATCCGATAATTACAGCCAAAGTTACGTAGCACTTTAGTAATTTTGGCGGCCATTTTCAAAAATGGCGGATTTTCCTAAAGTTGCTAATTGGGGGAGATTGCACCATGTGAAAGAGCGCTTCAAGTTCTATAAAAGTCCCCAATTTCAAAACTATCGCAATTTGCTTCGGGTAAGGCCCTTTTTTGAGCTAGATTGACTGTACTAATCTGTTAATATAAAAAATTAAATTTGACTTTGATCATGAGTTAATCATACACAAGCTAGTGCTTTGATCAATATTTTGAGCTCAATTAATTCATCTAAACTAATAATGGGATAAAAAAACTAAAATCTATGGAAAATATATTTTAGTAGAATTCTATGGCAATATTACTTACCATTAATGATTTCATTCATTTTCAATCCTTGAAAAGCTTGTTTTCCATTCATACCAATCCAATTAAACTGCAATGTTAATCCATGAGAAAACAGTCTTTTTAAAATGCTTCTGCAAGTATCTCCAACTCTTTTTCCTCCAAGATCAGCTAATTTGTTCACCTTTAAAGACAATTAAGATGACAAGTTTGTTAACTATAAATAACTTATTTTGGGAAACTTACAATCCTCCTCCTAATTTCTTCATTTTCTACAAGATTTTCCAAATATTGTAAATCCTCCAAAGTACCCAAAGGTAGGTTTGGTAAACCTTCAATTTCGCATTCCTTTGAAGTGTTACGTGCCAGTTCCTGCTGTGTATTAAGTATTTTGTTCAGCTTCATATTTATGTCTGAGAGCATCAAAAACACAGATTTTTCGAATTTAGATCTGTTAATTTCTGAAAATTCAACAGTTAATCATTCTAAATCAATAATTTATACTTTCTTCTTGGTTATTTGATATTTCAACTCAATACCATTAACAATGTTGCAATTATTTGTAGAGGCTTGATTATAACCATCACTTCAAGGTCCTACAATATTTTATCAAATGAATTAAAGCATTTTAAATAAAAGTTAGCGAAAAATAGAATGTACCATGTGGCCTGCTATTTTTCCAGGCAGAAACTAGGGCTGGGAGTATCGAAGATTTTTGGTATCGATACCGGTATCGAGTACTGAATATTGTACTCGATACCGGGTATCGGTATCGGTGAAAAAAATACTCGATACCCAAAGTATCGAGTACTTTTTTTAAAGCGCCACCTATGATAGATTTTGCGTGTTTAAATTCTTTTAAGTATAATAAAACACGTCGAAACGCGTCTAAGTTAAATTTCACGTCATTTGTATCAATAGGACGAAGGAACTGGCCAAAAAACATACCTCCTCCTATAGAACTTAATATTAATTTTCGGTTACTCCGAATTTTCTTCAAAAGTCGCTCTTATATATGTAAATCCAATTCTTTGAACGGGATTCTATAGCACAAGCAGCTTGTGTCGATCGAATGGGCTATGGTTGAAGAAGCTACGTCTGACGTCAGTCTTCTCTAGGTCTAGGGATGGAGTATAGAGACTAAACTATGTCGACGAGGGAAACATTCACGTGTTAAAATATAAAGCAAATGATTCGCCGCAAGTTTCAAATAGAAACGTTCCTTCGATTCCAAGGGGAAAAGATAGGGGGATAAAGTACTCGATGCTTCGGATTTTTCGAAAGTACTCGATACCAGTATCGGATCCCAAAAACGGTACTCGATACCGGTATCGAAAGACTGAAGTACTCGATACCAAGTTGGCATCGAGTAGTATCGAACAGCCCTAGCAGAAACCCCTTGCGTAGCTCCACTCAAGATTTCAGTATTAGAAGCCAAAGAAGCTAGGAATAAAATTAATAAAACCGTGAATTTAGTTAAATTGAATCACGAAATAACTATTATAACTTACAAGATCGGAAATCTTCGGAAACATAATCCCAAATTGGTCCTGAAAAGAAATTTCCAGTTATTAAATTTTGATTTTAATTCATATATTAAATGATATAGTTTACCATCCAGGTAGTTTACTTCGTTCCAAAATGCGGACTCACACTGCTGGGAATTTGGGTGTAAGGTTTCGGGTCTTTTGAATTTGCTAGTAGAGGCTTCGGATGAGTGGTAGGAGCTTAGACCAGAATGTCCCTTCCGAACTTGTGACTTTCGTAACGGGGGCTGTGAATTGGAAGTTATTTTATCCGTTTGTTTGAAACATAAACGTTTTCAATCTAAACGCGTTTGAAACAATCGTTTTCAATCTAAACGCGTTTGAAATATAATCGTTTTCAATCTAAACGCGTTTGAAATATAATCGTTTTCAATCTAAACGCGTTTGAAATATAATCGTTTTCAATCTAAACGCGTTTGAAATATAATCGTTTTCAATCTAAACGCGTTTGAAATATAATCGTTTTCAATCTAAACGCGTTTGAAATATAATCGTTTTCAATCTAAACGCGTTTGAAACATAATCGGTTTCAATCTAAACGCGTTTCAAACTTAAACGCTTTCAATCTAAACGCGTTTGAAACCGATACTTTTTCAATCTATGAGCGTTTGAAACGTAAACATTTTCAAACTATTCGAGTTTGAAAAATAAAAATTTCAGAACTAAACGCATATAGGCTGGGCTCGTGTTTAAAAAGGCGTTGCATTTTCCCGTTTAGGAAAACGTTTAGAATCTAAACATCGCTTTTTCTGTGTGGGATATTGTATCAAATCAGGTATAACAAAAAAGCTTAATTTTGCAACGCCGCTGTAATGTTTACAGTCTTTAATAATACAAGTCGGCATTTTCACATAAACGGCTGAGAGCCACTGACGAACACCGAAATTATATAGTTGCCGAACTTCTAGCAGACGACGCTTCGCGTAAGGCTCTCACTGGTTGAGATAGAAGGCCAATTAGAAGGCTTTTCGTCATCATGCCGATTTCTTAGCTAATGGTGGCGCCTATTCAAATTCATTAATTGAATATAATTTAATTAATCGGGTAAAGAAAAAATATTTAAACGTCATTTGGGAGGTTTTAAGCCATTACGAACGGATTTAAACTATAAAAATTACACCCTGGAATTTTCCTTTAAACAATGGTTAGAGACTATTCAGTGCCGCAGGTCGCTCATGATGATATTTCAACGACAGCTTACATCAATTCTCCCTGGTCGTACTATTAGCGTGTTAAGCAATAATTTGTTCAGGACATGTCTCGAAAGGGTGCTTGTTGTAACTTTTTAAAGTAGTGTTTCCAATGTGTGAGTAGTTTCCCACATCGTGGTTAATTTTGGTATGGTTTTAGGCTCTGTGGGAAAATATTTGTTCCAAAATCGGTGAAATGTCGTAATTTTCCTGTTGAAGGGTTAACTGTGCAATTAAAATTGATTTTGCCCGGTAAAATATTTTCAAGCGGCATTTTGAAATAAATTCGATGATTTTAAGTTTGGCACTGATAAAAAAGAATCATATTATGAGAAGGCTTTATAGCATTTTGGCGCATTTGTTCATATTGTTACAGTCATGCCGAGTGATAATCCAAACTAAACTTAGCAGGAAAAGGTAGTCGAGATAAATATGACTGTAAAAGGTAGTCGAGAGAAATATGACTGTAAATTTTCTTTCATATTTTAGCTGGGGGTGAGGCTAAAAAGGGGGTTTTGAAAATGTGGGAAATTTTTCAAATGGAAGTGAGAAAATCCACTTCCTAACATTGGCAACACTGTTTTGGTTGTAACCGTAAAATTTAGATGTAGGAAAGGGTGCCTAATTTCACGGCTCACAAAGAAATTAAATAAAACTAGCAATTGAAGAAGTTCCCAGGTTCTCGTTTAAAGGACTTATTGTCCATAACTAACTATATTTACCAAATGATCCATTGTGAAGAAAACGCCGTGGTAATCGAAATAATACTTTTATTTAAACAAAAACAAAAACACGTTTGAACTTGAGCGTGGTTACAAAGCCTGACTGCTGAGACTGACTGTCGGCGGGGTTTTTATCCCCGCGACAAAATGTTTTTTTAACAGTTTGACAGCAGTGGCGCTAAAGGCGCCACTTCGGGACAATTTGGCATTATACAAAATTTAGTATAAAAAATATAAATTGAGTAAAGCAGACGACGCGGTTTTTCCCGGGAAGGAGGTTCTGGCTGTGGACGGTTATATCCTCCCCCCCCCCCAAAGAAAAGTCGTCTGCTGCGGCACTCTTGTTTCCAATCCGCTGAGTCTTGGGCAGGCGGCGAGGAGGGCCTCCTGGCCTCGGCAGCAATCTTCTATCGCTGCTTATTCTCGCGATGGCGAATTCCATGGGCCGCGTCAAAACGTTATGTTTCGTTCCGAATAGTCTCCCATGGTTCTCGCGAGATTGCTTGACGGGCAAAATTAAAATCACTAGACGTCACATCTGTGATTGAATGCAGGCGTAGATACTGTTCTACGTCTGGACGAGACCGAAGAGTTTCATGCAGATATGTTGCTGGAGGGTGATAATAAATGTCCAGGTTAGGACCTCCAGGCTTTGGATTCTTCCTCAGCACTGTCTCACGTTTCCATCCTTTACGAAAAGGATTGACAAATCTCATAGGATTTATGGGAACAGGGTTGGACAATTCCGTATCGTCTTCCTCGGATTCAGAGGAAGAACTGGAATCGTCAGGGTGAGATAGAGGAGAGGGTAGAGAGAGAGACTTCTTCCTCGAGCTCCTATCAGGAGAGGAAGGAGGAGAAAGGTCTGGCGGCATCCGATTCACTCGGAAGACCGCTGGAGGATCTGAAAATAAGGCGAAAGCGTCTGGTTCAGATTCCGCAGGTAGATCTGGTACTTCTTCCGAGGGAACATAATGGATGAAGATGAGGTTGAGGAAGAGGTTTCTCCAGACGACTCAGTTTGCACTTCTTGGTCTCTCAACAGTCGTTGTCTTCGTTCTCGTCGAGTCTCACGACGTTCGTCACCAGTACTGACTCCAGCGTCCCGAAGTATAGGTATAGACTGTGACGAGGTAGAACTTGAAGAGGAACTGCTTGACGTTGAAGATGACTGGCTTCCGTCCGGTTGGCAGACATCTTTATTCGACCAATACAGCTTTAGATGAGCGATATTCTCGATTCCTTTCTTTTCTCCAGTTTCTGGGTCTTCTAGTTGATATCGCAACCGATCCATCTTCTTTGCGATTTTGTAGGGACTATCCCATTTGGGACATAACTTAGCGGCGACATCACGTGCCGCTTGAGACAAGGGATGCGTCTCCTTCCAGACAAGCGCACCAACGGGAAATTCAATTCCTTCCCGCCTTTGATCGTAGTAGCGTTTCTGGTGTGCTTGCGCTTTCTTGGCAAGTTCTTTAGACAAAGCAAGTTGCTTCGCTAAAGCTGAGAGCGATGCGGACCTTTCAACAAATTCCGCTACTGGCATACCCACGTCCAAGTCCCAGGGAAATCTCGGTTCCCTACCCATGTTAAGGTAGAAAGAAGTTCTTCCTGTTGTGGTATGTGTAGTCGAGTTGATGGCGAACTGGATGAACGGCAAGTTCTTGTCCCATCTTCGGTGATCTCGACCAACGAACATCAAAATAATTTCACCCAGAACTCTGTTTGTGCGCTCCACGATGTTACTCTGTGGATGATACGGAGTGATGTATCGTGGTTTGACTTTGAACATCTTAAGAATGTCCTTCCAAAGTTGAGAAACGAATCCCGTTGTCGCTTACGATGGCTTTCGGACATCCGTAGCGAACTATCATGGAGACGAGTTTCTTCGCGCACGTTCTGGCGGTGATGTTCTTCATCGGGTACAGTTCGACAAATTTGGTTACATAGTCCGTAAATACCAGGAAGTGATTATGATGGTGACGGCTTCTTGGTAGAGGTCCCATTATGTCCACTCCCAGCAAGTCAAATGGCTCAGTAATGGCCGTAGGCTGCATGAGACCTGGACGTTTTCTATTGCGGGCCTTGTGCATTTGACACAAAAGACATCCGCGGACGTACTCGGTAACGTCCTGCCGGAAGGATGGCCACCAGTATCTGGCTCGTACTTTGTCGAAAGTACGATTTCGACCTCGATGTCCAGATAGAGGGTGGTCGTGAAATAGGCGGATGGCGTCCCGCCGGAACCGTTGTGGCAAATAGATTTTCGCTGGTTGTCTACCATAGGCCTTTCGATACAGGACATCGTTCTTTAGTTCGTAGTACCGATGTCTTTTAGTATTATCTCCTGACAACTGGACTATGATGTCATTGGTGGCTTGTTCATCTTGTTGGGCTTTTCGCACTTCGTCCAGTGTGAAACTGTGGTACAATGCATGATTGGCGGGAGGAGCTAATCCGCTACTGGTTGAGGACGAAGTCGACGTCATTGAAGAGGATTCCGCTGGACTGGAATCTTCTGACGAGGACGGTGAAGTCGTGTCTTCCAACGACATCGCTAATAGCGAGACAGGTGCTCTTGATAATGCGTCCGCAACCTTGTTCTCAACTCCCTTCTTGTGTATGATCTTAAAGTCATACGTCTGCAAGTACATTGCCCAACGAACAAGTCGAGAATTTGGTTCTTTCAAAGTGAATAACCACTGTAGTGCTTTGTGATCGGTGATCACAGTGAACGGGATTTTCTCCAAGTATGGCCTGAACCTTCCAACTCCCCAATAGATGGCAAGACATTCCTTTTCCGTCGTGGTATATCTTTTCAGGACGTCGGTCAGCTGTTTACTGGCATAGGCAATAGGTACCTCGACGTCATCTTGAATTTGGGCCAGGAAAGCTCCAAGTCCGGCGTCGCTAGCATCCGTTGTCAGGATACACGGCAACTTAGGGTTATAAGCCGCTAAAGGAGGCGCCATGCAGATCGCATCCTTGATGGCCTGGAACGCTTCCTGCTCTTCTTCTTTCCACTGGAACGGAACGTCTTTCTTCTTGAGATGGTTTAACGGGGCAACGAAAATAAAATCGTTCGGTAGTGAGGGAACAACGTGAAACTCTTGCTTTAGTTTCAACTTTCCTAAGCGGAAGTCTATTCGCGCGCGTCCCTTCGTGAAGGTATAACGTCCATCGCCTAACACTATACATTGAGTCTTCTCTTCTTCCGGAAGTACAAAGTCTGGTTTCATATTTCTGACTAAATTACGCCACTGATATAAGCTGATAAAACAAGCATCAGCGCCTGAATCTAGCCTAGTCGCGAAAGTTCCATGCGAATATACAGCTTCTATGGCCACGGGAGGATAAACCTCACAGCGACGCACATCCATAGAGCCAATTTCCATAGGGGGCTTTATTTTCTTCGCGCGGCGGGAAGACGATCCCCTTTTGGTCTTCCCGCTTTCGCGTTTTCCGAAGCCTGTCTTTGCGCGACTTCTTGTTTGTCCGGCAGGTTGTGGCATAATGCCCTAAGAGTCCGAATTTGTAGCATTCTACGCGACTTAAATCGTTTTGCTCGGGCTTAACCTGTGTCGGAGTCTTTGATCTATTGGTATTTCTTAACCTTTAATTTCGCACCTCCCCCTGGCGGTTTAGTGAAAACCGCGGCGGTGGGAGAATTTCTTCTCCCACTGGTGGGAGAATTTCTTCTCCCACTGGATTCACGCGAGGCAGACTTTGCCCTTTCAGTAGGATACAATGAGCTAGAAGGGGTCGCTCGTAAAATTTCTTCTGTTACGCGGCCCTTCTCTATAAAACTGCGCATTGTCCTTATGTTGTCGTTGAAGACATGGATGCGTATTTCGGGGAGGATATTTCTTGCAAATACCAACAAGTTCGGAGTCAGTGTACGGAACGCGTAGGTTCTGATTCATCGCGGTAATACTCGCGATGTACGCGTCAAAAGACACACCGGCGGGTTGTATAAACTGCGCTATTTCAAGGCGGAGGGATTCCTCCGCTCTAACCGAAAAGAAATAGTCTCTAAACGCGCCTTTTACTGTACGCCACGTTAGTACTTGATTAGGCCTATTCAGGTCTCTAAACCAGATTAATGCACGGCCCCTTAATATTTGGGGGAGAAGCGCGACAATGTCATTGTCTGTCATGCTGTGATATGCAGCGAATTCCGTTAAAATCCGAAGGAATTCCGGCGAGCTTTCACCTTCAACACCACTAAATATTAAGTCAGGGGGCGGTTTAGGCCTATTTTTGATGGCTGGTCTAGTTCCTATGTTTGCTAGCGTAGTCGCAAGAGTTTGAATAGTTTGCATAAAAACATTGGACGTTGCACCTTGCGGTAGCGGCGGCGGAGGTGGGATTCCTCCAGCCGCTTGTCCTTGTCCATACGTAGGACTAGTACCAAGGCTTGGAGGAGGAGTGATCCTCCTCGGGGGAGTATAAGATCCCGGTAACTGCGCGTTGAGCGCCGCGAACAAAGCTTGTGGGTCGACGGGATTCATGACGCGACAGTTAATGCAAGCAAAAGTAATTTTCACAAGTACGCGTTTAAGTAAAAATGGTAATGTCAGTCTTAACGGGTCCTGGCAAGCTCGCCACTTTATGTAACCGTAAAATTTAGATGTAGGAAAGGGGGCCTAATTTCACGGCTCACAAAGAAATTAAATAAAACTAGCAATTGAAGAAGTTCCCAGGTTCCTGTTTAAAGGACTTATTGTCCATAACTAACTATATTTACCAAATGATCCATTGTGAAGAAAACGCCGTGGTAATCGAAATAATACTTTAATTTAAACAAAAACAAAAACACGTTTGAACTTGAGCGTGGTTACAAAGCCTGACTGCTGAGACTGACTGTCGGCGGGGTTTTTATCCCCGCGACAAAATGTTTTTTTTAACAGTTTGTCAGCAGTGGCGCTTAAGGCGCCACTTCGGGACAATTTGGCATTATACAAAATTTAGTATAAAAAATATAAATTGAGTAAAGCAGACGACGCGGTTTTTCCCGGGAAGGAGGTTCTGGCTGTGGACGGTTACATGGTCATGGCTAAAAGACCGTTATTTTAGTTTTTTATTGTTTTAAAGCTAAATTTGACACATACTCTCTCAAAATTAATTAATGTAATGATAAATGTTTTCGGGGAATGGAATTGTGCACGAAAAGCCGACATAAGTAAATTTTTGAAATTGATTACCAGTAAAATAAGTTATTTCAACGGAAAACGGTAATGGAGCGTTGTTTTTTCTTAAGCATGCCTTTAAGGTTCAATTAAAAAGAAAAATAAATTAAGTCAAGTTATAACCTTCGTCTTATCGATACTTTTTAAGTCTTGTTCTAATCAAGACATTTTTGATTACTACCTGCAACTTCAGTCTTGTTTATTAATTTATTTTAATGTTGAAACTGTGGTTGATTTTAGCCATTATTTTATCGCGTATTCTCTCATACCATAGAATCGGCATTATTATTTAATTTTCGATTCCCTTATACCAGGGATTCTAGATGCTTTAGAGGGATTCGAAGGGAGAGGGAAATTATAGAAGCGCTATTGGCGTGTCATGCGTAGTACGGTCTACCGGATTTTTTTAGTTTTAAGTACCATTCAAGGTCAAATATTAGATCGTCTACTTACGTGCTCAAGTCACGTTCCAAAGCGTTGAAAGATTATGTTTCAGAGAGAGAATTTTCTAGGATTTGGGTTAAGATGGCTCGAGTTTTAAATTCGGTGAAAGTTAAAAAAGTGAGACTCCAAAAAAATACAGTACATGTTGACCATAAATATTTCAAGTAAGTTTGCTAAGCTATGTTAATTATGTATATATTGTGAACATTGAAAGTGAACTAAGCCTTGGTTTAAACTCTGATTTAGCCCAAATTCCCCAATCAGAAAAGACCCTCATCTAATACCGGAATTAATAGAAATTCAGGAAGGACATATAAATAAATTATTTCAAAACGACATCAACTGGACCCAAAATTCGCAAGAAAGTGGCATATTAATTCCGCCTGAAGATAATAAAGTAAAAGGTACAAAAGATGATGCGAAGAAAAACAACTTAAGCTTAAAATTTAAATTGAAAGGTATGTTTGGTAATATAATCTAGTAATTTTTAGCTTTACTTAATTTTTTGGTTACTTTTGTAGTATTACATTCAAAGCAGCTGTTGATTATGGCTTAAAAAGCTTACGCGAAATGGCTCAACCGAATTCCCAATGGACCGAAATCCTATTCGACCGAATATCCCGCAATGATTTTTAGATTTCTAGCCCAAATGGCTATATTCCCGATGGACCGAAATCCCATTCGTCCGAATATGCCCGTAAAAAATACATCAATATAACTTGAAACACTCATCCCGTCAGCGATTCGGTGGTGTAGTGGATACGGTGTTGGACTGCGAAGCGATAGATTGTTGGTTCGAATCTACGAAAGGTGTGTTAATAATATTTGAAATAAATGTTTCGTGATACTAGAAGTGAAGGGCTCTAGCATTGGTAATAGATCCTGGCGTTAGTGAACAAATTTGAGGATTTTACGCCGCTTCAATCGCGCCTACGGTAGAGAGAAAAATATTGGTAGAGTTCCAAAAAATTTCTTACCCCCTTCCCCTCAACCTAAAGCGGCGGAACACGGACGCCTGTACTTGAATCTAGTTCGGCTGTCTACCGCCGCGAAAATTCTGATACCGCCACTAGAGGGCCAACCGTTGGTGTCTTATCAGGATTATTCACTTTCTCCGAGTGAAGAATTTGGTTAGCTCAGTACTTCTGGTCTCATCTCACTTCTGGTGATACTAATTAAAACGCTCACTTTCATTCCTTTCAAGGCAAGGTATATTTAGAAATAAAAGCAAATTGTGCATACAATGAAGTATAGTCTTAATGGTAGTTTCAACAATGTCTTTAAGTTCTTAATTAAAATATTAATATTTTGGTTTCGGGTTGGTTTGGCTAGGTTAGGTTTGGTTTTGTTTCGGAACAGGACAATATGGTCTCGCCAATTTGGTCGCGGGACTAATTGGTCTCGGTACTATTTGATATCGTGATTATTTGGTCTCGGGACTATTTGGTCTCGTGATTATTTGGTTTCGGGACGGTTTGGTCTCGTGATTATTTGGTTACCTAATTAGTTGCCTCCTTTTCCAAAGCAATGGTCCCAATAATTCGTTGCCACCTTTTCCTAAATATTCTCCTAGTAATTAGCTGCCACCTTTTCCAAAATATTCTGCTATTAAGTAGCTGCCACCTTTTTCAAAATATTCTCCTATTAATTAGCTGTCACCTTTTCCAAAACATTCTCCTACTAAGTAGCTGCCACCTTTTTCAAAATATTCTCCTATTAATTAGCTGTCACCTTTTCCAAAACATTCTCCTACTAATTATCTGACACCTTTTCCAAAATAGTCTAATAATAGTTAGCAGCCACCTTTTCCAAAATATTCTCCTATTAATTATCTGACACCTTTTCCAAAATATTCTCCTATTAATTATCTGACACCTTTTCCAAAATATTTCTATTATTGCTAATAAATTGTTTGTGGTTTTGTTTGGTTAGGTAAGGCGAGGTTAGATTACGTTCACCTTAGGAAAAACGTAGTTAAAATAAGTGCAATAACACATTTTAAAACTCACGTTGATTTGAACAAAAATAAGCCGTGATGAGGATAAAAATATATTTAATGCAAAACCACACACTAGGTCTTCTTCCAGTTCAATAAAATTTCCCTCCAATAGGACTATATTAATAAATAAAATCGCACCTTTTGGCTACGTTCGGTCTAATGGGACACCATAAAAAACCCCTTCTGTCGAATGGGAATTCGGTTCAGTGGGACCAAAGCCAATTTGTTCCAGAAGATTTATCCGCAATCTTCGAGGAATTTGGAAACATTGGAGATGCATCAGAGGCACCAGCTTGGCAGAATGGATTAATGCATTTCAAACTCTTAGAAAACTCATCAGTAAATAAGTATTATTGGTTTCATGCCCAACAAGTACAAAATGAAGATAAATTGAGAGAGGATACATGTATTATCTTTCTGAATTTGCCCCGCCTGTGAGTCGATAATAGTCTTGGGTAAATTTTAAATGTCAATAAAGAAAAACATCGCTAAGACGGTAAAACGTTTTTACTTTCAGAATTTTTTTAGTCTTAATTACTTTCAAAAGAACTGATGCACAACTGAATTCCTTGGGAGAATTTTGAACTATTTTTATAAAGAAACTGAGTGTACTGTAATTGAGACCGAGGATGTGCTTCCTCTCGCTATACCAATCCCGAAAACTATTGTAACTGATCAAAAAGCAGAAGCAATATTTTACTATGTTGTAGGTTCAACAATTCACTCCGTTTCTGGAAAAAAGAAAAAACAATATTTTACAGGAAAGTGCAATACCTAGCGCTCTAGCAATAACTGGTAAAAGTTCCTTAGATATAGAGACCTATATAAGTGCTACAATTCCTAATGTAGTCAGTTGGATAATTAATCAGAATAGAAGAGGTTTAACGTTAACGTTTGTAAAAGCTAGAGCCTTTGATTTATTCAAAATGATTGACAAAGAATTAGAAGTTTTCTACAAAAAGGATAAGCCATTTCAAATGCATAACGAAAATACGCAGCGTAAAATAATAACTAAGACAAAAATTTACGATAATATGGAATTTATGGAATGATATATTGAATGAAAACAGTCATATTACTAAAGACGGTGGGTTTGAAAAAAGATTTTACACAAATTGGTTGAAAGTTTCCTAAAGTTACGAGGGAAGGGTTTAAAACTATATGTAGTCGGAAAATATTTTAGGGACAAAATGCACAAATCTAAGCCTGGATTAAGGAAAGTATTAATAAAAAATCTGAAAAAAGAAAACTAGATCTCAAAACAAACCATTTCGTTGTTCTGTTACCAAGAAATAAAGCCATGTGATAACTTCAATTTGTTTATTTATTTTTAATTTGCATTTTATTGTCGATCAGTTTGATCTACTATGGTTCTTCCATTTTTGGTGCTTTTATCAAGAAATCAATCCTTTTACTTTTTCTCAACCCCTAACCCAAATTCGAATGAATTAGGAGCTTCATTGCTACCAAAAGCCCGTCTTTGTTTTCCAAATTCTTGTGCAAGGCAGTCTTGGTTTAGACGATTGGTTAAAACAAATTTAGCTCCTTTACTTAACAAAAATCTCACTATATCAGGTATAGATTTGGCGGTCGTTAAACGGCCTTCTACCGTTTCACGGCTTAACTTCATATTTCTTTGGGCTGTCGTGAAATTTCCAGGTTTCTTGGCTACTTCTTCCCAATCCAAAAAGCAATTGACGAAATCTTTCTCAAGCCACTATATAATACAATTTATTGTGATATTAAGGTTGGAGAGATCTTAAAATAGTTTTACCTGTAATCTTGGATCGTCAACAGATCTGTAAAGCTAGATTCCCACTCGACCGAAAAAACCCGGCGGAAATCACACAGCCAACGGTAGAAATTTTAACTTACGCCGGCGTCCGGCGGTAGACCGTTCACACTACGACTGAATTTTCAGTTTGGCGGTAGATATTTTTGGGTCACGTGACAGATTTGAGTTGTTTCCCCAACATCTATTTCACACTCTGAATTGCTATCTTTGTCCCCTTGTCGCTTAGATCGTAAAATAAGGGATATTTTCTAACCTCCTCAGTAAAGTCTTCCTTATTAACATCTTATCTCTTTTTACTTTCGTAAGTTTAATTTTTCTTTCTTGGTGGCATGTTTCCAATAAGCCTTGGTCAACCACAAAAAAATGGCGGCTATCAATCGATCTCGCGTGTGCGTGCGCTCTTGAAATTTATGACGTTGTCAGTGGGATAATTTCATTGGCTGAGACACCGGCGTAACGCCGAACACTACCGAAAAAATAGAACACAACTTACGCCCGACAGAACGGTAATTCCGTCGGACTCGGCGTAAAGATTTTTCGGTCGAACCCCTTTCTGCCGGGTTTCCGTCGTGTTTTCCGTCGAGTGGGAATCTAGCTTAAGGATTCAGATTTGGGTTGCGTTTGTAAATGCCCTCATTTAGATTTCGTGTGGTCATCAAATCAAAGAATTTGTTCATCAGCCTGATGAATTTAACAGTTTCTGGGTAATCTATTCCAAACTCTTCCTCAAGAGCATTAGCAACAGTGGAACTAAAAATCTGGGAAGCCAGACGAACCCGCATTCGTGAAAATGAATTGAGATTGATATGGTCACTGGAAATTTTTGGCATAAATTTTATCACTCTGTGGAAATCCCGTTCAAAAAGTGTTACTAGCTGAGTCCAGAGAATATGGTGACTATTCTTCCACAAGTACCGCGTCTTTGAGTGAAGCAATTTCTCGCTGTCTTGATTAGATGTGGTGGATCACACACAAAATACACATAACGTTCTTCGTCCATAGCTTAAATATTTTTCCATTTAAAGCCATTTTCTTCAGTAAAGTTTTTCATAACTTTTCTATTAGTACTGGCGCCATCGAATACAACAGGTAATATTTTGATACCATTAATTTTCAGTTTTCTTACTGATTCGGAAATTATACTGGCTAGGGAATCACTGGACATGTTAAGGCATGGAAAATATGCTACGGTGTATTTCATTTCACCTGTTATACTCCTTATCATTACTTGCAGTACGTGAGTAGCCACACGAGCATCACTTTGATGAGTCCTCATTTCTTCTTTTTCATTTCCTATGTTGTTTAAGTTAATGTAACCTTCCAGTTTCCCCGTATTGGCTTTGTATACTACGTCCTCCTTAATTTTCATCTCATCAAACATTAGGCTGAAATATTTCTGATGATTCTGTTTGCATGCAGTTTCTAATTTTCCACGTAAATCCTTGAAAACTTCGGGGCTGAATCCTGGTGTACTGCCAATATGTGAAGCGTAGTTGTACAACGTACAACAGCTTTAGCTTTTTCTTGCTAAAATCAAATCTTGTTGAGTCAACGTTATGTGTAAATAATGATATATTTCCATTTTTCTTATTAAACTCTTTGGCTTCAAAAAGGGTTTTGTGTTGGACTGTTTCAATTCCACGGCTTAGGGACCAATGATTAAAAGTTTTAACTGCTTCATGAATGGCGTTGACACAAATAAAGTCTGGTAATTCTTTAACAATTTGATGATTATCGGGAAGAGATTGTACATATACCTTCACCACTGGTTTTAAACTATCTTGGGAAACCGTTAAGGAGATTATTATTGAAGACGTTTGCAAATCACATGTAAAAACTGTAACATTATTCTTTTCTATTAAAAACTTCCACTTGTTAGGCAGAGTTATTTGTGCGGTAATAAAAGCTAATTTTAAATCTTCCAAATCCAAGACGTATTCTTGATTTATAGTTTGAGTAAATGTAGACTCTGCACCACTCTTAGTCGGTTCAAAATCAGATACGTCTATCGTGTGAATTTCATGAATTTCAGTTTGAGGTAACTTAGAGTGGGTTTCCAAATGAGCAAGGTTGGAAGCTGATTCTTCCTTCGTCGTCTCCAAAAAAGTATTTTCCTATTAAACACGAATACAAATAAATATTTTGTAGCTGTTCTGCAGGAATATCACTTACAATGACGATAAATCGCTAAAATTCGATGCGTGAGGACTATTTTTATTGACTGTTTCCATAAAACTGCTTTTCTGCATATGAGGCAACGTCTTTGTTTGGACCAAGACCGAAAAAAATAACGATATGAGTGAGTTTTATCAATTGACTGAAGTCCCAGATATTGAAATTTTTCTTTAAGTATTTTTAGTAGTTTAATCCTTAATCACTATTTAATTCAATGAACTGATTTTACTCTTAATCTATTCGCTCTCGCCAAAGATTGACCCGCCACCTAGCAGTAGCTTTTAGAACTACCCAAACGAGGTAAAATGTTCTCTACCAGCGGGCCCCCAGCTAAAGTTTATCGGTAGTCGCGATGTCTTCCAAAAGATTTTGCAGTGTTCCCCAATGTAATTCAAAAAAAAGCGCATATTCCAGGATTAAGTTTTAATACGTTTCCGAAAGATGTTAAATTAAGAAAGAGATGACAAAACGTCCTTAAGATTGGTAAAGAAATAAGCAATACCATGGTAGTTAGCCTTCACTTTCAGAGGAGCGACTACTTTTTCCCTGGTAGGCCTTGGCCTTCTCATAACTGATTTAATTGGTTTTGCACTTTTAACAGTTCAATTAATTAACAGCTTAATATAACATAGATCTCCCAGCCAAATCGAGAAAACTTAAGTGAGGTACATGCCCATCACAATGTATTCCTACAACTTCGCACGCAACTGTCATGACGGAGGAAAGGAAAAAGAGATCTCTCGATAGAAAAAGACGCAATGAAGGTAGAAGCCATAAATTGCATTTCCCGCATATTTCAAACGAACTTAAATGATTTAGAAGTCCCAAATTTAATAACCCGAGAAGAAGAGGTACCCAAAGAAGAACCAAATTCTCCGAAGATAAGACCAGAAATGGTTGACGCTTTCGTCCAAGTAAACACTTGCACAATGGAAACATTCAGCATTATGAAGTTGGGTAAAACTGATAAAGAATTAGGACGTATATCGGGTGTAAATAGTTTTAATACCTTTAACGGTATTGTTGATTCTGTTTCTATATTGGTCCAATTTAAACCCCAAATTCCGGTCGCAGGACTAGTGCTCTTGGTGTTGATGAAAATGAAACTTAATTTATCTTACGGAGTGATTTCAACATTATTTAGGATTTCAGAAACCACTTGTAGAAGATACTTTCGCCAAACTGTGTTTATCTTAGCAGATGTGTTAGATTGCCCCATTATTTGGCCAAAAAAAGAAGAGATAGTGTCAAACATGCCAAAGTGTTTTGACAAGTTTCGGAACGTAGTGGTAGTACTCGATTGTACCGAAATTCCAGTGGAAAAGCCCTAATGTCTCAGATGCAGAATATTAACATTACAAAGGTATCCATACCCTAAAGATTCTAGTCTGCGTTTCTCCAGCCGGATTAATAACACTCCTTAGTGAGGCTTTTGGTGGAAGAGCTTCGGACAAATTTATAACAACGGAAACAAAAGCCCTTAACAGGTTAACACCCTATGTAGATGCAACCATGGTTGATAAAGGATTTTACATAGAAGATTTATGTTTAGTTAAGGGCATTGAACTTGTCAGACCACCGTTTCTCAGAAAAAAGAAAGACAAACAATCTTCTCCCCAAGATTCAGCTAGGAATCTTGAGATTGCTAAAGCAAGGGTCCATGTTGAAAGAGCTATTCAACGATTCAAACTATTTGATATTTTCAATGATAAACTTGAATGGGAAATGACTCCTTAATTTAATGCTATGACTACTATAGCAGCTGGCATTGTAAACCTCTCAAATCCAATATTAAGTGAAATAAGATTCTAAATAAATAATTATGTTTGATCTCTTAAATAGACTAAAGGTATCGTCTAAATTTTATTCTACTAATCTAACTAGCATTTGGACTAGCGAGTTATGGCAATAAATATTTAAAATAGACTAGTTTCAGTTTTTTCAACAAGAGTGGAATGAAATCCAAATCTTTTTCGACAACTGTCAGGATAAAATCATTATGTTTCTTTCCATATACTACAAAATGGCAGCATTTCAAATTAAGAACAGCCATCCCTAACTGAACTTGCCCGTTATATTTGTGCTTCCTTTTTAAAATAGTATTTTCTCCGTCCTTGACTAAAAATGAGATTTTTTTGATTCAAATAATTCCCTAATTGACTGGTTCGCTCCTTGTACTGGACATTTGACTTCTAAAAGAATGGCTGGTTTTCCGTCTTCAAATATTACACCATCGGGGCTGTAGGCTAACCACGGGGTTTGGGGATTTACGTCGATACCAAACATAATGATTTTGTAGCTATATACTTCGCTATATCGTTTTACCCCAAATTCTTCCATTTCGTTTCCATATTTAGTGTTTTTATTACCTTTAAATAGGAAAGAATTAAAATGTGTTTTTGTTTTTTGACTCCCAGTCACCCTTCTCAGGATATGTTAACAATGCATAGCAAGTTGACCCTGTTTGTCTTTTCCGCCGTTCCCAAGCCTATTTCTTATTTTCAGTATCTTTTCCTTGCTTCAATGTTTCATGACATAATGCTACGGCTTTATCTTTTGTGACGCAAACGTTTGCGCGATACCATTGTAGATTAAAGACATCAATCTCTGTCGTGGTAATGTCGCTTATGCTTTTAAGCTCGTCATTCAGTTCAAGGGCATGGGAAAGCATAATTTCCTCATTCTGAACCAGAATCACAGAAGGCATAGTTTGAGTTTGGGAACAAGCATTTGAAGCTACAGGAATGGGTTTTGGGCTTAAAGGTTTAGGAGCTCGAGGTCTACCTTTTAGATGCAACGCCAGAGCAGATGAAGGCGCGCTTGCGACTAGAATTTTTCTAATGCGTTCTTTATCTTCTACGCTGGACTTCTCGTGAGCAGGCTCAATATTTTTATAATGGCAAAACCTTTTAAAAGGAATAGGCTCGTACATTTGCGTCGCATTTGATTTAAGTTTCCCCCACTGTTGCTTTATATCTGTAGAACTTGCCTCTTCTAGCGTTGACACACCTTCCTTGTTCAAATGCATTAACAACGCCACAGAGTGTTTGCATTTTCCGCTTACACCAGCTGGGCAGGTACATTGGACTTGAAACCGATCATTGTCTTCAATTTTGCAGGTGATTTGATGGAGTTCATCTCCATGAATATTTGTTGTTTTTAAGCAAAGCGCTACTATAGTTACGCTATGGTCGTCCCTCTGTTGGATTCCGCAGGAAAATATATGCTTGCATATAAATACTTCCTCGCCTTCAATCAAGCATCTTTTCGTGTCACCTTCACTGTAATTCACATGACTAAATACTTGCGTCAACGTGATTTTAAATTTATCAGCGTTAAAATCTGAGTTTTCCCCTTTTTTGTCCATATCAAGTAGCTGGTTACCCGACATCAAATTCTTAACCCTCGTTTGGTTCGCCATATTGGAAAGCTGAAGCGCCCCCTATATTCAGTGGCGAGAGCGAATCTATTCCCTCTAAATTTATTCAAAAAATTGCATATCTTCGCTTTTTCAAGAACAATTCCATTTTCCGAAAACATTTTATCATGAAATTAATTTTTTGAAGGGAGTACGTTTAGAGGGGTCCATAATTAATATTTGAAATATTCTACTGAATTTCTAAGAAGAGCACCCATACACTGCAAGCACGGATGACCGCAAAATTTTATATCATAACTCGTTTAGAGTGAAGTGATTTATGTATTAATTCCGCTGAAAAGAATATAAAATGACATTGTACAGTACTGAGAAATTTTTCTTTTTATGGAATCTTTACACTAACCTTTGGTTACTTTTATGCTTATAAAATATTTTTCCCGTCTATGAAAGGAGAGCTACCTACTAAAAGGTACCACATGGGACAAAAGTTGTTCCTTTTTCTTTGATAAACGACATTATTTTATTAGTCCGAGCAAAATAAATTACTCTTAATCATATTTTATCGAATATCAGTCTTCTCAACAAATTGAAACCGTTGAAAAAACATTTTTTTGGTGCAAACTTGAAAGTTTCTCAAGCCAGTAACATTTAAACCAATGTCCGTCAAGGTGCTTACAAGTTAAGGAACGAAATCCCTTCAAAATAATTAATTTCATGATAAAATGTTTTCGGAGAATGGAATTGTTCTTGAAAAAGCTGAGATATGCAATTTTTTGAATAAATTTGGAAGGAATAGATCGATTAAGAGTAAAATCAGTTGATTGAATTAAATAGTGATTAAGGATTAAACTATAAAAAATACTTAATGAAAAATTTCAATATCTGAAACTTCAGTCAATTGATAAACCTCACTCATATCGTTGGTTTTTTTGGTCTTGGTCCAAACAAAGACGTTTTTGTATAATATCAGTCCTTTCAGTCTTAAGGCGGTAGTCAACTCTTAACAGGCTGAAAAGGGTCATTTCCCGTCCCTATTATCTAAGGAACCAAAAATGCTATTAGTTAGCGGTTTTGAATAAAATATAAATCGAAATCATCTTTGGTTTGTGATACATTATTGATAATGATGGAACGAAATATTAGTGAATATTAATTAAAATAAACAGCTTTTCAAAATCGTAAAATTATTAACTATTTAATTTCGTAGAACTGTGTACTTCTTAAATAAGTGTGTTGAGAAAGTTACGTGTGTTAAACTTTACAAAAAAAGGAATGTGCTATAATATATTTAAGAAGCTGTCTGTAAAACCATGCTTGCAATCAGCCTATGTAAATTCCCTCTAAGAAGATCATGGGTGCATTGATTATGGCTAAAAGAAAGGCAACCTACGAATGGCTAAAAGTGGGCCTCTTTTTAGGGTAGAAAGAAACTAAAATACCATTTTTTTTTAGAAAATGTGTGGCAATAAACAAGATAGTTAGCAATAATCAGGGGTAAAAACAAATTCAATTTAGTAAAATTTTGGAAAAGGGGAAATATATTCAGTTGATAAAACTTGATAATTCCAAAAACAGGTGAATCATAACAACCTAGCCTAACATAAGCTTAACCCTGTATCTAAACCTAACATGATCTATCACATCAAAAATCAAATGGGTCTTAGGTTGCCTATTTATACCCTTAATGATCTATGAATATTCTTATTATTATAATAATTTGCCCTTAAATGTTAAAGTTACAGTTTTTGAGACTTGGGTGACCACAAAAATCGGAAATTGCGTTCTAACATATGAATGCTCACTAAGAATAGCCAAAATAAAATTAATATATAATTTAAAAATAATGAAACCCTGTATACCTCATATAGAAGTGTTGAATTAACTGCGCTTACGTAAACACCACTGTCTTAACTGCCAAAGCGAAAACACATTAAACTTTTTGTCATCTTTCCAGTAGTATTTTAAAGTGTAAAACCTAGGTTTAGGAACTTAGGATATGTTTCTAGCATGAAACGAAGCAGACTATATCAAATTCCAAAACGGAGCTGGAAATCAGCTTTTTTATAATCTTAAAGGACGAAAGACGCTATAAAGAGTATATATTACCACTGCCTCCTTTACTAAGACTTACCAAAATTCAACTTAAGCCTTGGCCAAAACGAACGTCGAAAAATTACTTCAAACGATACTAAAACCTCTATTAACTGTAATTATTTACCTGAATTACTTTTTTAGACGAAAATTGGACCTGATAACAAAGTATTGGTTATAAAGGGCGTTATAGTTCATTATAAAATCCAAATGAAGCTATTCATGCTCGGATGGAACATCAAAAAATTAATTAGCGATGCCTTACTGTCGTCTGCTATGAAATATGGAATTCAAGGCATAATTAATTACTTAAATTACAAAAATTAGACTTCATTTATTTAAAAACTAAACAGGTAAGTTTCTCATTTAGTAAATGCTTGTTAATTTGAAAGTATTCCGAAAACTAACTTCGCTGTAGTTTTTCCGTATCGTCTATGACAATTTCCCTAGAAAACCGGGTAAAATGTAATGCTTTTTCTATGGGAAGCTAACCCTAAAAAGGTGATTTTTTCGTTTAGCATTACAAACGGGTATCAAGTCATATAAACAAGGGCCTACCGGCCCTGTAGAAATCTCGGTTTGTAATAAAAAAAAAAAAAATTCTTATGCCATGAAATATTTTTAAATAAGCCATAATTGAAAGCATGTATCTTTTAAAAAATTGTGCATACAGACCTCAGAAAGGTTTCTAAGTGATGTTTTAAAAACTAAAACATGCTCATTATTAAAACAAATCTGAATCCATTAGTTGTTGCCCAAAAGAGTTCATTTGGATAATTTTAACGGCATTAACTTATAATCGTGTTCAATCAGGATTGATATAATTAGAAAGCCTTCAACGTGTACATACACAATAGGAAAGGTAGTGAATTCCCACTGAACACGACTATAAATATTCCTGTAAATCAGGCGTATGGTCCTGGGGGGGTTAGATATGAGACTAATAGGAGTTTTAAATTGGGACATGAACTATGGGTAAATATGGACTTGAAATGGGGGTAAATATGGACTTGAAATGAGTGTAAATATGGACTTGAAATGGGTGTAAATATGAACTTGAAATGGGTGTAAATATGGACTTGAAATGGGTGTAAATATGGACTTGAAATGGGTGTAAATATGGACTTGAAATGGGTGTAAATATGGACTTGAAATGCTGGTAAATATGGACTTGAAATGCGGGTAAATATGGACTTGAAATGCGGGTAAATATGAACTTGAAATGGGTGTAAATATGGACTTGAAATGGGTGTAAATATGGACTTGAAATGGGTGTAAATATGGACTTGAAATGCGGGTAAATATGGACTTGAAATGCGGGTAAATATGGACTTGAAATGCGGGTAAATATGGACTTGAAATGCGGGTAAATATGGACTTGAAATGCGGGTAAATATGGAATTGAGTGCTCATTTAATTGTAAAGATTAAATAGGAAAATTGAGACTGTGAGATAAGTGTAGTTTTAAATCTATTTAACTAAGTTATCCATGAATTTAACCCAAAAATCTTGCTTTGGGTTAATTTCACCTTAATTTTACTTCAGTTTAAAGGTTTATCTCGATTAAGTTTAAATTAATGGTTTATCTCGATTAGTTTAAATTAAAGGTTTATCTCGATTAGTTTAAATTAAAGGTTTATCTCGATTAGTTTAAATTAAAGGTTTATCTCGATTAGTTTAAATTAAAGGTTTATCTCGATTAAGTTTATATATATATATTAATCCACTCTTGGTAACAAATAATTTATAAAACGTAATATCATATACGGACTGTTTCAACAGGAAAAAATTGTTTTAACGAATGATGTCGTTCAATACATTGGTTGAGTTTCAGGAATTATACCACACACCTTCACAACTTGTAGCATTTTAGTGAGATTAACAAATAATAAAACCCTGTATGCCTCAAAGGAATGTTGAATTAACTGCTCTAGAAACAGTTATTGGTTGCGGAGCTTCTGAAATTTTAATAATACTTCTAAAATAAAATAGGGATAAGTTCTTCAAGTAGCAACTCTTTTTCTACAACATACTGTTACTATTCTAAAGAGTAAAGATCAAGAAGCATCACTATTATTAAAATTATCCAAGTCTTTAAACTAAAAACGTTACAACATAACCTTCAGCATAAAAACATGAGAGCGTAAGCCAAACTAGACGACACTGGAGGCTCGGGAACTGGGTTCTCCCGAGAATCAAGAATATATATACAAATACAATCAGGGCTCTACCTAAGGATATTTTTTTAGTAGTCAGCTTGACTAGTGAGCCCCCTATCCCAATTTTTTAGTAGTCTCTGACTAGTGAGACGCTTGGTTTACGAATATTAGGGACATTTTTTTACTAGTCAAGTTGACTAGTGAACCCCCAGATTTCGATTTATTTTAGAAGCCAAGGCATTTTTTTTAGTAGTCAAATGCCTTGACTAGTGCCTTATGTCGAGCCCTGAATACAATACATAAGGCCTAAGCCTTGGTCTTAAAGAACATCCAAAAACCAATACCAAATAATATAATGAAATCAATTACCTATAGTTTTGTGACTGGATTGCTTTTTTTCAACAAAATTTAGACCTGATAGCAGAGTGTTTCTTAGCAGACTACGAACACCTTAGTACCACCCTTGTATACCATCTTCAAAAATTCACTGGTGATATAATTATCATGGGAGACTTCAATCTGCCCGGGGTAAATTGGGAAAATTGGAATTTAACGAACTGTGGCTTCTACACTAAGAAAAAATCTGAACACCTCATTGAGGCATTGCATCTCATTAATTTAAACCAGATAAACGATATTAAGAATTACACTGGAAACACGCTCGACCTATGTCTCGTAAATAACAAAAAAACCAATTTAAAATTAAACAATGACGAACCACTTGTTCCATTAGACAAGTACCACCCTGCTCTTAAACTACACTACACTCCAAAACACAATACCGAAAAAACATATCTAGACCACGAAGCCTATAACTACAAAAAAGGGGACTATTTAAAATTGTATTCTACCATAAGGGATGAGAACTGGGCTCCGCTATTGGAATCCAAGGACCTAGACTTCTGTGTTAACTATGTAACAGTGTGTGTACAGAAAGCCATGAAAAGCTTCATCCCCTTAAAATCTATAAATACCGCAAGGAATAGAAATAGCAAATTCCCGCATTGGTATTCTAGAGACCTTGTAAAAATCCTGAAAAACAAGAAATACTTCCATAAAAAACAAAAGAGGACCAAAAACCACGAAGATCTAACAAAATATAAACAGGCCCGAGCAAAATCGAAATTATTGTTATCTCGCGATCGCAAAGCACACTCAATATCTATTTGCGAACAAGTACGTAGGGACTCCAAAAGCTTTTGGACATACGTAAATGAAAAATCCAAACCCAAAATCTCAAATATAACACTAAAGAAAGGCGATCAAATTTTAACCTCATGTAACGACATAGCGGAAGAATTCTCAAAAACGTTTTCCAATATAGCAGAGGATAATGCCGATTTCTTTTTCTTCTCCCCAAAAGAGAAGATAACTAGCCCATTTATAAAATGCACCATATCTGAAACAGATATACTATCAGCTTTGAAGAAAATGAGAGCAAAAATGTCATCTGGCTACGATGGAATACCGAACTTCATTTTAAAGGGATGTGGCAACCTACTGACACCCTTACTCATGCATATATTTAACCTCTCCTTGGAATTGGGCACTTTTCCCTCAGCTTGGAAGGAAGCGCTTGTTGCCCCAGTATTCAAGAAGGGATGTGCAGGTACTGCGAATAATTATAGACCGATATCTCTCTTAAACACCCTAAGCATGATATTTGATTCTATAATGGGAGAGAAACTTTATGGCTGGTTTAAAATTAATTTTCCCGAAAATCAGCACGGATTTATTAAGAGTCGATCTATAGAGACAAACTTACTTAGCACATTGGAATATATTGCCCCAGAGGTTCACAAAAAGGGCCAGGTCGACATGATATACGTAGATTTGTCGAAAGCCTTCGACCGCGTGTCACATAGTCTTTTGGTACAAAAATTGAATTACTATGGCCTTTCCGGTAACATACTAAGCTGGGTAAAAAGCTACCTTAGAGACAGAACAAACCGAATCAAGGTCAACGGGAAGAAAACAAATACAACCTATGACGTCACATGTGGTGTTCCCCAGGGATCGTCACTAGGACCACTTTTCTTTAATATCTACATCGCAGACATCCCAACTAAAATTACCAATTCTAAAATAACGCTATTTGCGGATGACAATAAATTAGGTAAATACATCAACAGCAAGAACGACTGCGTTAGTCTACAGGATGACCTTTACAACCTACAAGATTGGTGTATAGACAACAATATCCCTATAAACGAGGATAAAACTATTGTCGTTTCATACACCCGCAAATTAAACAAGATTCTGTACCAATATGAACTGAACGGAAAAATCCTGAAGCGCGGAAACAGTGTGCGAGATTTAGGTGTAATCTTTGACTCAAAACTTCTATTTCACGAACAAATTGATTCAACAACGGCAAAAAGTTTTAGACAGCTCTGCCTTTCCCTAAAAATAGCCAAAAATATTAACTCGAAATATTGCTTTAGACAACTCTATTTATCCCTTGTACGACCTAAATTACTGTTTGGAGCAGTAATCTACAATAGTAGTAGTGCCTCGCAGAAATTAAAAATTGAAAGGATTCAAAGGAAATTCGTACAATTCTACCACATATATTTCTCCAAAGAACGCTTCTACTGCTATAAATCAGTTCTAAATCAACTAAATTTGCAAACAATGGAAACCATACTTATGAAAATGGACACAATATTCCTTAACAAATTAATAACAAACAAAATTGACTGCAGCGAACTTCTCGGTAAAGTAAACTTTTACGTTCCTAACCAAAGAATTAGGTCTAGAAAACTATTTCAACAAAATATAATTAAAAATACACCGATAAATAGAATGACTGAAAATTTTAATAAACATTTTAGTTATTTAGATATATTTAAAGAAGGCGTACTAAAGTTGAAAAATTGAAATAATAGATCCAGGAAATTTTTTCCTTTTTTTATAAAAAAAAAAATAATAATCCTTTGTTTTAAATTAAATTAAACTAACGTAACATAGGTAAAAGACGAAACAAATTTTGTGAATACAAACTGTGTAAAATCCCGCCAATACAACACATGTATCATTATTTTACACATTAAACTTTATATTTATTTATTTATTAAGAGTGTTACAGTAAATTTATAAAATTAAATAAACATTTTAAGGCGGTAAAATACTAAACAAGCGTCGACTGCTCAAAAACAAGTTTAACCATGGAGCCTGTATCTTTTTAAGATTCAGGCTCCATGGTTCAACTTCCACAGAATGAATCAAATTGAAAATGTCAACTTAACTTGTTATTAGGCACAAAGCTAGGCCCTCCCTTGTTCTGAATATGCTTGAAAATTGAAGAAATGGGTATCAGCGCGCTAACAGGTTAACCTGATGATTAATTCAAGAGCTGTACTTCCGTAATTAACTAAAATTAACATACTTAGACTTAATTGTTTCTGATTAGACTAGCCGATCGCACACCCTGAATACTTAATTGTTAAATTAAGAGTATTCCAAAAAGTAACTTCGCTCTAGTTTTTCGGTTAGAGGTGGTTAAATATCACGAAAAACCCTATGTTAATCTCCATAGGAAAATTGGCAAAAGCATGTGAATTTTCTTTAACGTTACAAAAGAGTATCAAGTCATATCTACAAGGGCCTACCGGCCCTGTAGAATTGTACATTTTTCAAAATGTTACTTTCAACTCTACCTTAAGCTAACCTATGACCCTATAGTTTCCCACGGTCATGAATAACTCTATGAATGTGTAAGAGAGAAGTCAGCCTACACAATTAAAAAAACAATAAATCCCAAAATAAATTACGTTCATAACAATGCAATAGCACGGGTCAACCACCTCCTAAAGCCCTTGCTTGAACGTGTTTACGGAATAGGTAATAAAATATTTTTAATCATTCATCAACCAGCTAGCAACTAGACACTTAAATATAAAATAAGTCTTAATTTCTTAAGCGACTAAAGCCGAATTTCGAGACTATTATAGAATAGACAGCGCCAATTGAGATAGTATTCGATATAGAAAGGTTTATCAGTGGAATTAAATTCCCAAAACAAGTCATCTTAAAAACACGCGTCTTTCACAGGATTAGAACAAAAGACCTTTCTCCACCGATGTGTATATACTGCATAAAACTCGCATAACAAAAGGCCTAAATGTGTATAACTCCGAAATCCTCTTGATTTGGTTAATTTGTTATTAATGATAATTTTTACCATTTACTAATATAGCGATTGGCTGTAGTACCATGCACAATCAACCAGAAATTGTGAAAAGCTCGCAAATAAAGGAAGGTAAACCCAGAGCAATTTGGTCCTATATGGACAAAGAATTTATTAATTCTGGTGCTCAAAAATAAAATTATGGTTTCGTCTGAAAAAGGTCACTATCCGTCTAACGAGGGATTAAGGCTTTGAAGCACTTAATTTTAAAAATATTAGCGCATTCGTATCATGGGGACGATAGAGTCAAGGGATTTCTCTTATCATTCATTAATAAAAACGGCACACACTAACGTTTCGTCTTCTAACGTTTATTTGTAAACCCAATTAAATAAACCTGTTAATCCCAATAAAACGATGTAAAAAATCAGAGACTTTGTGAGAATGACTGAAATAAACAAGGATTTGATCATGATTTTTCTACCAAAGTATTCTTAATCTCGTCAAAGTTCTGTATAGGCGTAAATATCTGACAAGCAATAATATTAATGTTTTACTCTACCCAACTTGTTAACAATGTTGAACCCCCAACCAGTATTTAAGATCGGCTTAAGAGACTAAATCGAGCGGGAAAATCACAATATATTGTATGGTTTGCGATAAAAAAGGTTAAAAAATGTACTGTTTTTTAACAAATGTTTTGATTAATCCTAGATTGATACAGCGTTTACTTGAGATGTAAGCACTGAAAGTTTTTGATTTAGCTGACAGATTGAAGGTAAAATGGGGTATTTAGGATAGCTTTGTTACATTATTTGCTACGTTAAAGATGATAAAAGAGCGTTATTTCGTGCATCTTTAAAAAAAGAACGAAATTAGTCTCCTAGTCTATAGTTCTGGAAAAATACTCATATATTTTCATGGTTTCGGTTAACGCATCAAAAAGGCCTTTCAAACTTGTCAGGATAATGCCTTCAAGGCAAACACCTAGAATCAAATGTTTCGTGGCAGGAAGAGTCACCAACTAACAAAGCAATAAATCACAAAATAAATTCCATTCATAACAATACAAATGGTTCGGCCATGCCCCTAAACCCATTAAGACACGTAGGGACGTGTTTAAGTAAAAATAAAAACGGATGGGGATAAATCCTTTTGTTATGGATCAAGTTCGAGCTCTTCCCCCTAACCCCCTTTTAATGTCATAAAACCAAGTGGGTGGTTAAATTAAAGAAAGGACAATAAATTCCAATGTAACTTAAAAAATCTATGAGCATCAGACAACAATCGAGGGAAGCACCACCCTAAAGTCAAGTTCTGAACGTCTCAAGAATAAGCGACCCTAACCACTAATACTAGTGTTATCATATTCAATATTAAATTTAGTCAAAGCAGGCGTCAAATTTTGTAACTATTGGTGTAAAAACCAGTATTTTTCATGATATTCAAATGTATTATTAAGGAACATTTTTAATGAGGTAACTGAATGTTTAAATTTAACCATTTCGTAAGATTTCTCTCTTTTGTTAGTTCATTTGTACGTTTCTGTTTGTAATATTCCCCGTTTGTATATACTCTCGTATTGTATCTAGACTCTTGTGCCATGGAGGGGGGTCGTGCCCAAGCCCTGGCGGCTTCACGACCCTATCCCTCGAGCCTTATTAAATAAATAAATAAATAAATAAATAAATAAATAAATAAATTGCAACGATAAGAGAAAAGCTCGCTTTGAGGTATAGAAAATTAAATTCCTTAAGTCTGCAACACCATCTAGTTATGTATTGAAATTAATGATTCTGAAATAAATGAAAATGTGCTTTTCATCGAATCCTTTTGATAAATATTGCGAAAATCATCGCAACGTTTTTAGTCATGTAAACTGTTTTTCAAATGACTCGTTTCGTCATTTTGAGGCAACTAAAGAAACAAGGTGAGTTGGATTAACTGAAGTCAGTACTTTTTCAAATTTTGTATGCAATTCTTTGGGGAATTTAGGAAACCCAAATAAGCATTTTTATATGTTAGAAAAATGTTGCGTACAATATTTCCTTCTATTGCTAGAAATCCACGATTCATGCACTGGCATTAGCTAAATGACACTCTGTGTTGTACTTTGAACTTTTCGCTGGTTCTATATTCTGTTTTAGTATAAAGGGATGTATGTCTTTTCTAAAAGTGTTAGTGAAAATCTGTGTTTTTCCCTAGAACAGTGTAAATAGCAGTGAAATTCTAGTGTGAAACTATGTAAATGATTCGGCATTGTAAACATATACAATACTCGTGCTCGAATTGATTGGCGTTTCCCTAGAAATATTTTGGTTAGTTAGCTTAGTCTTTGTTATAGTAAAAGGTTGCTATACTAGTTACTGCGAAGAGGGGGGGTCAAGAGGTAACAAATTTTTATTTAAATAGAAAAAAATTGGTGGAGTTTTGCTAAATCAAAAGTGTTTTTGGTGAAACAGAGTAATTTTGATAAATTTAGCTAAAATTTATCGAAACGTTTTTAATCATTTGAAATGTTTTTCAAATGACTCGTTTCGTGTTGCTAAAATGCAATGTACATGACTGTTTTCGTTTCGGTGGATTATTCATTTCCCCATGTATTCCTATGGGATTTTAGGAATTTTAAATTATCGTTTTCGTGTCGGTTAATTGTAACGAGATGAATAACTATCCCTTACCGAAAATACCACCTCTAAAACACGTCTTAGGTTGGGCCGAAGACGTTTTTTAGAGGGTTTTTTTCGGTAAGGGATATAGCAACATGTGGTCTACATTTCATTTTCAGCTGATAATAACAAATTCTACAAACGAGTCAAATGTCGACCGCGCCCCGAATAACATACAAGTAGTTATATGTCACGCCAATAAAAAAGAAACATTCTCACATTTGATTACTATAATCCTTGAAAATTCCCAATGAAGGCCCATTTTTGGCCAAAATCTCCACTGGTATACTATTAGTTTTGAAAACAAAACAATTTTTTTACTTTGCAAAGTAATAAAATAAAAATTAAATGGCATTACCAGCTACCATCCAAATAACAATAAGACTTTTTAGCTACTGAGTAGCTTCCGATGAATATCCTTACACTTAAACTTGTGTCCCACAAACGGTAAAAAAGATTAATCGAGTTTAAGGGATTATCGTACAAATGCACCACTTTATTATGGGTGTCCCACAAACGGTAAAAAAGATTAATCGAGTTTAAGGGATTATCGTACAAATGCACCACTTTATTATGGGAAAGGGCGTCAACCATAATTTGAGAAGGTATCCCATTCAAATATCCGAAAGCAGCTAACTTCGATAATTGTTGAGGATACACTATGCTCTTCTTAAAAAATAACATAGAAATATCTTGGGGCCAATCCTTGGCGAAAGCGCCCGCAAGTCTTTGCAAAACATTCCATGCATTGTACTTAACGTCAAACATAGATCTCTCGCGATTCATCTAAAAGAATGTACAAACCACAGTTTGATTATTTAGTCTATTTCTCCCTTATTTTTTCAGTAAACCTTCCCAATTAATTAATTTTGCGGCATTTTTAATTTTAGTTTTCACATTTAGATTTACTAAACGTTAACATGAATACCACGAAGTACTCTATAATTTTTTGCTTCAAACCATCTCCTTAATATATGCTTAACATAATTTCCAATTGTAGTAATAAGCACTCCAGAAAATAGTATACACTCCCTTACATTACTACTTTCATCAGATCATTACCTTACAAATTAAAGACCTCTTAACTTACGCGACAGCATAAAAACCCCTTAACTTACGCGACAGCATAAAAACCCCTTAAATTACTTGGCCAAAGAACTACCCGTTTAATTAATTTAAAATATACTTTCGTTTAAATCTTGCCAAAATCAGGATTGAAAACTTGTTCCAAGGGAAAGGAAACTTGACCATAATAAATGAATAACGCATGGTAAATTAATGAAAGTTCCGTACTAATTGAAAGTTCTTGTTGAAATAACGCATAACGTGCTCTAACAAGATTTCACGGTAGGGAAAAAAGAAAGAGCCACCCGAGGCTAATATCAAAGGTTGCTAGAACAAACGCTTTCAGCGCATGCCCGAAAACGCCAATTTGTCTATCTTTAACGTCTATCTAGAGTATCTATAGACCGAGTAGTGCCGTTCAATCTGAACATCTATATAACGCTGGCATATATTCAAGTTAACGCGAAACAAAATGCGTCCACTGAACTTTGATCCGTGTCGTTGAATTTCAACAATCGGCGCTACTCGGTCTATTGATACTCTAGGTCGATCTAAAGTCAACCTAGGAAGGGGGAGGATTTTTCGTGGGACATTGGTTTTTTCTAATTTTGAAGCTTGTGTTTCAAATTAAAAAATTCGCGACTTTATTAACCAAAAGACAACATTCAAATCTTTTGAGAATCGTGGAGAAAACGTGAATTTTACCTCTCCGAGTGACGATGACGTCACGGAGAGGTATTGCACTGGACGTGTCTGTCAGACCTCACGTGACCGCGTTCGCAGTTTACAAATCGGAGCAAACAAATACCCGATTTCCGGAACGCGTTCTCGGTTCACGGAAATTTGGCCATTCATCTGCCCACACCAGTCTTTACTAACTAAGCCTTCTAAGGACCGCAATCTGCTAGTCTTTGTCCATACCACATGGACACTAGCCTGTACTTGTTGGCTCGTAAGCACCACCATCTTCTGTTCTTCGTCAATCCCACATTGACACCAGCTTCTATGCACCACCAACTTCAGGTCTTTGTCCATTCCGGCTTCTTCTCTATCGTTATCGTTTGGTTTTAAGATATACGCGGCGATCGGCTAGGGTTACGAGAAACGTCTAGCCTCCCAATGGCAGGGCTTCCACCATCGGTTCACGCGAATGCGTTTTTATCTATTATTATAATGGAAACGAATCGTATATATACCCCAAAATTTGAAGAAAGCGGGCAAGAGGGGTACCCTTCACTTTAAACGTCAATATTAGCAAAGTTTCGAAAGATAATAGGAACAACTTTATTTTAAACGATTTAACTATTTTTAAAGTTATTTACTGGCGATTAAAATAATTAATATCATTTATATTTAATTAATTATTTAAGATAAACTTATTTCTATGTAATGACACAAGTGAGAGTTTATATACAACAAGTAATGAAGATTGCATCCGAATCGAAACACTACACACATATCAAAGTTAATATAAAGCGAGTAGGATGATAAGATCTCTTTCAAAACGATAACATTTTCCTTTTGCAGAATATTAAATCGAAATATTTTAAATACTTTTTGGCATTACGATTCTTTAAGTAGTTGTGTAGCTATAAAGCTCTGTTTCATCTCAATATTCCAAGAACATCTTTTGATATTAACATTTCAAATTTGGTGTTTACTTTTTAATTCAGCTTTACTACATTTATATATAGTGTAAACGCATTTTCCATATTCATTAGGTAATATGGATGTTAATTCTTCATCTATCCACAAAGTTGAAACGATTGGGTCTGTGAAATAAGATACCCTAGATTTAAACTAGAAATGACCTTGTTTCGCCTGCTCTTATAGGAGGTGTTAACGGTTCAGAGTGAGCCGAAAGTTAAATACACCCTTCAGTGTTACATTATAGGTCCTCATTAGAATTATTGAGGATACAAAGAAATTGTTAAACGCTTAAGCCTTTGCTAAAGACCTTGGCAATATTTCGCCAATTTGAACTATGTATTTCCGGTTTTTCTCATTGGCTGGTGGACCTGTGTTCAGAAAGTAAATTCGTCTCGGCTCGGAGAGGTTTATTTTGGTTTCCCAACTTGTCTTAAATAACATTAGCTTAAATGACATTAAAGTTACAATTCCAAATTCCCATATATCTTCTCTTCCTGTTGTTCAAATTGGACCAAATTTTGTACACACGCGTATTTACACCTGCTCTAGTGGTTAATCGAAACAGATTTGCAAAGTTTAAAATATGTAACTTATAAAGCCGCTAATTAAATTCATGAATTGCATTAATTAGTTAATAAAGTTGTGAATTTTTTAATTTGAAACACAAGATTCAAAATGAGAAAACACCAATGTCCCACGAAAAACCCCTCCCCTTCCCAGGTTGGCTTGACATAGACCTTAAAGATTATAGACCGAAAAACGGAAATAGGTCAAATGTGACGTCGAAACCTCTATTTTCCCTAGCATTGGCTCTTTCTGAAATATGCCTACACATTAAGAAGTCGTTGCATCGCGAAAACTAGAAAAATAGAGGTTTCGACGTCACATTTGACCTATTTCCGTTTCTCCGTCTATAACTTTCTTTAAAGAGAGACAAATTGGCGTTTTCGGGCATGCGCTGAAAGCGTTTGTTCTAGCAACCTTTGATATCAGCTTCGGGTGGCTCTTTCTTTTTCTGTACCGTGAAATCTTGTTAAAGCGCGTTATGCGTTATTTCAACAAGAACTTTCAATTACTACGGAACTCTCATTTATTATAGTCAAGTTTCCTTTCCCTTGGAACAAGTTTTCAATTCTGATTTTGGCAAGATTTAAACGTAAGTATATTTTAATTTAAGGGGTTTTTAAACTGTCGCGTAATTTATGGGGTTTTTAAACTGTCGCGTAATTTAAGGGGTTTTTAAACTGTGGCGTAATTTAAGGGGTTTTTAAACTGTCGCGTAATTTAAGGGTTTTTTAAACTGTCGCGTAATTTAAGGGGTTTTTAAACTGTCGCGTAATTTAAGGGGTTTTTAAACTGTCGCCTAATTTAAGGGGTTTTTAAACTGTCGCGTAATTTAAGGGGTTTTTAAACTGTCGCGTAATTTAAGGGGTTTTTAAACTGTCGCGTAATTTAAGGGGTTTTTAAACTGTCGCGTAATTTAAGGGGTTTTTAAACTGTCGCGTAATTTAAGGGGTTTTTAAACTGTCGCGTAATTTAAGGGGTTTTTAAACTGTCGCGTAATTTAAGGGGTTTTTAAACTGTCGCGTAATTTAAGGGGTTTTTAAACTGTCGCGTAATTTAAGGGGTTTTTAAACTGTCGCGTAGTTTAAGGGGTTTTTAAACTGTCGCGTAAGTTAAGGGGTTTTTAAACTGTGGCGTAAGTTAAGGGGTTTTTAAACTGTGGCGTAAGTTAAGGGGTTTTTAAACTGTGGCGTAAGTTAAGGGGTTTTTAAACTGTCGCGTAAGTTAAGGGGTTTTTAAACTGTCGCGTAAGTTAAGGGGTTTTTAAACTGTGGCGTAATTTAAGGGGTTTTTAAACTGTCACGTAATTTAAGGGGTTTTTAAACTGTCGCGTAATTTAAGGGGTTTTTAAACTGTCGCGTAATTTAAGGGTTTTTTAAACTGTCGCGTAATTTAAGGGGTTTTTAAACTGTCGCGTAATTTAAGGGGTTTTTAAACTGTGGCGTAATTTAAGGGGTTTTTAAACTGTGGCGTAATTTAAGGGGTTTTTAAACTGTCGCGTAATTTAAGGGGTTTTTAAACTGTCGCGTAATTTAAGGGGTTTTTAAACTGTCGCGTAATTTAAGGGGTTTTTAAACTGTCGCGTAATTTAAGGGGTTTTTAAACTGTCGCGTAATTTAAGGGGTTTTTAAACTGTCGCGTAATTTAAGGGGTTTTTAAACTGTCGCGTAATTTAAGGGGTTTTTAAACTGTCGCGTAATTTAAGGGGTTTTTAAACTGTCGCGTAATTTAAGGGGTTTTTAAACTGTCGCGTAATTTAAGGGGTTTTTAAACTGTCGCGTAATTTAAGGGGTTTTTAAACTGTCGCGTAATTTAAGGGGTTTTTAAACTGTCGCGTAATTTAAGGGGTTTTTAAACTGTCGCGTAATTTAAGGGGTTTTTAAACTGTCGCGTAATTTAAGGGGTTTTTAAACTGTCGCGTAATTTAAGGGGTTTTTAAACTGTCGCGTAATTTAAGGGGTTTTTAAACTGTCGCGTAATTTAAGGGGTTTTTAAACTGTCGCGTAATTTAAACTGTTATTTAAGTGTTTTTTATTTTCATCATTTACCGGAACGCTAGGGAAACTTTGTAATATGACTACATACGCAAATTTGGAGGAGATTATAAACAAATTTCCTTATTTCAATATCGTGCAACAAACCAACATAAATGTGAAAGAAAGTATTGAGGTAAGAATTATTAGATGTTTAATTGTGCTACTAGCATTCCGCAAACCCGTTTATATAATTACTTTTAACACCCGTTTAAAGGTAATTCATAAACGTCGGACGCAACGCAATTTAGTACAGGCAAAGGCAGGACGTCGTGCGCAAAAGGCGGAAGTTTGCGCACGACGCCCTGCCTTTGCCTGTACTAAATTGCGTTGCGTGCGACGTTTATGAATTCCACCTTAAGTGCTCAAAGTTTGATTAATTTCATATCACGTTAGTCCCAAGAATACCTTGTTTGTTAATGTTACAATGGAATGTATAGGAAATAAACTCCCATGTAGCCCTTAATACAAAGTGTGTTCATATTTTTTTATAGAACGTCGGAATTGATATCCATTTGAGTGACTACAATTTTGTTCCAACGCTCGATCCACTTTTCGAGGAACCAAATCTATTATCTAAACAATGTCTTTCAGTAGAACAAAAGTTGAAAGAACGTGAAAGTGAACTGTCGTTCCAGTTGACATATTTAGAACACGCTCTGCTTGATACAAATGTAAGTCTGAATAATTTATTCTTTATATATAAAAGTTAGTGTGTATATGTCTCTCCTTTATGCATTCCTAAACTGTTTGCCCGATTTCGTTGAAACTTGTAGGAGTTGTTGTCCCGACCCCAGGGAAGATTTACCGCCGTTTAGATTTACTAATAACGAGTTCTCTTTAAATTAATGCCGCAGCATGCGCAAGGTTCAACTTCTTCAGCTAGTTATCCTATAAAAAAAATGTATATTTACCTATTTTTATTTGAGTTTTGCGCTGCTTTTCATAGAACAATACCAAGAAATGCCTCGAAGCTGTTACGTGTTTTACCTTAAAAAGAATGCTCGACGTAGAATCATTTAGAAGGAAAAACATAATTGACAATTTCGGCGACCATGTTAAATCTTTTGCTATGCCAGAAAAGGAGGACATAAGGGGAAAAACTCTCTTTGGAACAAACTTCACTCAGCGTATTATATCCGCTCACTTAACTAAGACGATTTTGATAATAACACATCACAATTACAACGACTAGAGCAAATAAACTAATATTATAAAATTCTTTACAGGTTCAATCAAGAAAAAGGGACTCAGGGAATTCTTCAACTCCAAGATATACAGCTAAACGCATTTATTTAAAAAAAAACAGGAAAAACCACTAACTGTACAAAATTCCAATTTCACTGCAGAGAAAAAAATATAACCCAAAACGAACCATACATTGAAAACATATATTGCCTATTTTAGACACATTTTTAGCCACATCGTATACGATATACCAACACCTCTCTTTTTTATTATAAAGTGCTCAATGTTTTGCAGCGTCAAAACAGCACCCTGGTATGAAACTTAGTCACTTCAGTTCATTAAAAGGTTTTTCAGTCCAGCCTTTATGTACCCCCACCTGTTCATATAATCTCAAACCTTGATGCAAATAGAACGAATATTCCTTTCCATTTATTCGCCATAATTCTGTGTTTCAGTCCCCCTTTTCTCGACAAAATTTGGAAACTGGTACCCTTCGTATTGCAGGTCTGCCAGTCTTTGAGTAATAACCGTGGGTCCTGTCTACTAAAGCAGTTGATAGTACTGCACGCACTTTTTCATATAGAATAGCAGACGGAAAGAGTCCACACAAACAATTTTAAGCCTTGGAGACTTAAAGTTTAGTTTTTTGGAATGAATATCTTAAAATCTTTTCGAAAATGTACACCACAAACAACCGCGCCCTTCGCCGGATAAAAATGATTTTGATCATCATTGCACTCATTAAAAGGCCAAGGCTTAATGTGAACCAAGGAATCGCAAAATAACTTCTTCAAACAGAGGTTGCCCAAGAATAGTAGTATATGTAGGAGTTTAGCTCATTTCTGTAAGCCTAGCTTCTGGGCGACAAAGTTTTGAGGGATTAAGGGACTTGTCAGCATGCCTACTCTACAGGAACTGACTATCCCGTGTCCGAGGTTCGTGAAATACCCCAAAAACTCTCAACTTCACTACCCTTTTAAACCTCAATTACTTCAATCGTTACTCTAGTTCATCACCGTGGACTTTCAATTTGCATTGAAACTTCGTAACTAAAACCATCGCAATGAACGACTGGCAAACAAAACAAGCTCGACGAAATCGGTAATTAAAACTGCCAATTAATGACATTTACTCATCAACGACTAACGCCATCGTGTAGAAATAATGAATACGAAAACTGTTCATGAAATGAATTGATATTGTCACTAACAATTAAAGAGTATCTGAAAAACTCTCAAATACTACATCAACGAATCAGTACCCTTTTAAAAAGTATCTTTAAATATGTTAATGGTGATTTAATTTAAAAGTTTTGTTGAACTTTCTAAGTGCAACCTTCACGTATGATTGTCTATGAACATTTTAATAATCTCTACAATGCATCCGTAGTTAAACTTACATTTAACGCTGAATTGAAAATTTTACGGGAACAAATCACTGATTATTTTTAAAAGCCATTCTGGTGCCAAAAATAAATTTTACTTCTGAAGTTATAAATAAAACCCTTTAAAAACGCAACTATTAGCTTAAACATGGAAAACAAAAAATGTCACTGGAAATTTGATAATAGAATTTATAATTACATATCAACCATGGAAATTTAAGCCTATGTAGCATGCTATAAATGAACGTAGCAAATACCAAGCCAATCGTGTATATAAAATAAATCTTTTTTGCATTAACAGAACATCATCATGCGCGCTTAACACTTTTAAAACACTCCAAAAAAAAACCAAATATTCATAATGTTATTTCATTCTTTAATGAATCATAAGGAATTATAAAAAAAATTAAAATTCCAGATAATGTTATAATTTTTATATAAAGAACTACTTTTTTGGATGAAAATATTAACCCTTATTTTTGTAATCACTAAATTACTGTACTCTCATTTAACTGCATTTACCAAAGCTAAAATAGCTGACAACACGTTATTTCGCCATTCATTTCATAAGTACAAATAAATAGTTATTTCCAATACTTAATGCTAAAGCTAAAGACGCTTCCATTGCCTGCCCTAACACGCTGCCTAATAATCTACACTACAACTTTTCCCTACCAAAGGCAGGAAGCAGTTTCTAGTGTACACAAGAGCCGACCTTCGTTATAAATTGAAGCAGTAGTTATATATTTATGCATGAACCCTTTGTAGCAAACTTTTATATTTTATGAACGACCCCTTGAACGAGCGAGAAGAGATTTTAAAGAAAAGGTACTTCTTTTAACAAATAAGCCATGGATGGACAAACCCATGAGTCAGACCACCAAGTAAATTTCTACCTCTATACTGAGGCTAATCTCCTAGCATTAACAGTAGAAAAAACTCTCTTCTCGCTTCTCCCCTCCCTTTTACAAACGAAAAATCAGAACCTTATCAGAACTCCAACGAGTAACATGTACCAATTTTCATCATCTTAACTTTTATTAAACTTTTACTATCTAAAACATGAGTATCTTTAATTTACTAGCGGTTAATTATATCGAACAGATTTCTTAAACAGTCGTGATAAACCAGAATATTTAAACAGAATTTAAATCGAACCCTTTCGGATTAAAACGTAAAAATAAAACAATAGAATTAACTTTATCACTCTAATTGGAAAAATAACAACCTCAAAGTAGCTTATGCCAACTTTTAGCAACTTGCACAGAATTGAAAATATCTAGCAGCCCAAAGGAGGGCCGTTTCACTAAATATGCTATCAAATCATTGTCAAATTGCACACCTTTGAGTGATAATACATACTTAGATCTTGGATGAGACTGTAATGGATTGGAAAAGTTCGGTACCTAAGCTCGGGACACGTGATTGCGCAATATCGTTTTTATTTCGGTCGTCGTTTAGTGCTGCCATCATGGAGAAGAATTTTAAATTTGAGAAATTATTTCACCTTGTAAATGACGTAGGTTCGGCTAGTTTGAGCAGACTTCGTTCTTATCCCTCCGTAAATGGGATATTTCGTGAATGAAACTGTTTAGTTTAATTTTGTAATGGATGAGGAAGCTTATTCACAAATTTATGAAGAACATAGTTACAGATGTGTTTCGAACAAAAGCTGCCCAGGTAAATAGTTATTTCTTTTGCACATAATTTGGTCAAGATCAAATTTGTCTCTAAGCCTTGAACTAAAAATCCTAACTCAGACTTAAATGTTCATCTACATCAAATTCAATAATTTCTTATTATATTCTTATGATATCTGGAGTCACTTTTACAGTCAACATAGGAGCAGTACACACCCATAATGAAGTAGTAAATACGAATACCGTTATTAAGTTAATATCTCTTCAAACCTGAGACTGAGACAGTCTCATCCAAGTTAAAACCGTTAACACTTCACTTTTAAAAAAGATATTGTGAAAAAAGCAGACGAGTTTTGAAAACATTCTACAGTAGGTGTCTCTCAAGTCGTACGACCGAACTAAAAACCCCTAAACAGCCCCCCCTTTCTGTCCCGAGGTGAGGTACCCGCCGCCCGTGTTAGATGTATGCTATATTCCAATCCATTACAGTCTCATCCAAGCTTAGATATGGTTTTACCCAAAAATATTGCTTGGACTCGCAACCTAAAAATCAGGACTCGCACAACTCCGGTAAAAAAAACTATTTAATACTTAAAAAATAACACGGAACATGAAAAATGTTTTTAAATGATAAAACACAAAAATATTTAAAAAGGTATTTTAAGAGTTTTCCAGCATAAATTGTCCAACTTCAGGCATTGTTTTTTAATTTTTCTTCAATTCATCAGTTTTCATCTTAACAGCAAAAATATCAAAATAAATGGATAACACGTCACGTCAGCCTATTCAATTTATACTTGTTAAAGTAATATTCAAGTAATGACGCCGGATTATATAAAACCATATTAGTTTATTATTAATCTGTTTAAGTTAAGTTAGTCATCGTTCTTCATTTCGGTAAAGCACTCTTACTGTTATTACATACTGGTTATAATTACAAATAGTTGAATACGTCCTACTACAATACTAGGTCTACCTAGCGTTAAACACGAGAGGCACATCCTGAGGGAGACTCACTGGTAGAGAACCGATCGAGGGACAGAGTGATGCATTATCACTAATTCAGTCTAATCCTAAACTCGGGTTAGGTGCAAAGGTTCTTTATCTCTATCATGTGATTATAGCGAAGATAACTGTTCAGTTCAGTTCAGTTCCAACATGCTCCCCTCTTTTTTCGTTGTCTGACCTATTATGCTTTATACATCTTTGTTTTGTTTCTGATTTTTTTTCATACATTATTATGTTACTTCATTAATACATTGTTATGTTCTTTTGTCACATTATAGCACTTTAGTCTATTATCACCGTTTATATATCACGTTAGTCTTATTATCACATTAATCAATTAAGTATTTATCACATTGTCTATTTATAGTATCACTTTGGTTTGTTAATACTGCAACCTTAGTGTGTTGCAAAATGCTTTAAATTTTCTAGTTGGTATTGCCTTAGTAAACAGATCAGCAATATTATCATTTGTTCTTATGAATTCAACATTAACAAGACCTTTATTAAAATGATATCGGATATCTATATGTTTCGTTCTATTATTCTCTATACTATTTTTAGATAAAGCTATGGTTGCCTGATTATCACAATATATGGTTGGCTTTAATTCATTAGTTTGTAATCTAAAAATATTTACTAATTCGTTTATAATTCTTGATATCCAAATTACTTCTTTCGTTGTCTCTGCTAATGCAATATATTCAGCTTCGGTGCTTGATAATGCGACTATGTCTTGTTTAACAGTTCTCTATTGAACTGGATTATTGCCAACATTTTGTATAAACCCTGTGGTTGATTTACCATCATCTAAATCCATCCCATAGGATGCGTCGGTATAAGCGTCGACCGTTAAATAGCTTAATGCGTTATAATTCAATCCATAAGCATTAGTATCAAATACATATTTCAATACTCGTGATAAATGATCACAATGTATTTTGGCTGGATTTTCCGAGTATTTTGTTAAGCTAATTACCGCATGCATGATATCTGGTCTTGTACGTTGTGCTATGTATAGCAATATTCCAATTAGTTGTCGGTATGGAAAGTCTACTCTTTGCCCATCAGGTGGACATTGTCGTTTCGAGAATACAACGCCAACTGGTACCGGTATTTCATAGATTCTGGTTAGTTCCATATCCTATGCTTCTTTAATTTTAGCAATATATCCTTTTTGATGTATATATGCTGTGCCATTCTTGTGAAATTCAAATTCTATCCCAAGAAAATAGAACAATGGTCCAAGGTTGTTTATTTCGAATTCGGATTCAAGTCTTGTCGTTATTTCCTTCATTACTTGGTTATTTTTAGCAATTATTATGATATCATCTACGTATACTAGTAGTATACCCTTATCTTCATAATGGTAAATACAATTACAACCTTGTAACTTCCTAAAGTTCAAATCATGTAATGTTTTGTCTAACTGTTCATACCACTGCCTACCGCTTTGTTTTAACCCGTATAACGCCTTATTTAATTTCCAAACATACTGTTCTTTTCCTGATTGAACAAAACCCTTTGGTTGCCTTAAGTATATATCTTCTTTTAAGTCGCCATATAAGTATGCATTCTTTACATCTAGTTGTGTATGAGTCCATCCCAAACATAGGATAAACATGATTTCGCAAATTCTTACAAGTGCAAAATTGATAACTGGCGCATACGTCGTCGTATAATCTGATCCAAATTCTTGTGAAAATCCTGGGGCTACTAGTCGCGCTTTATGCCGTATAGTTTCGCCGTTTGCATTCTGTTTCAAGGCGTAAACCCATTTCGTTCCAATAATATGTTGGTTTTCTGGTTTCTTCACTAGATCATATACGTTTCGTTTTGCAATTGTTTGTAATTCCATATCCATGGCGTCTTCCCATTTATCTTTGTCTTCACTCTCTATGGCTTCTTCATACGTCTTTGGAATCGTCATACAATGGAATTCAATATTTCCTAACATATCTCATATCTTGCCTGCTGTTTTTCCATAGGTTTAAATGAAAATTTACTCAGGTCATGCTGGATCCCTCTTTGGCGTAAACAAGCTTTCACTTCATTATATGATCTCAACCTTTCCTCTTCATCCGTGATGTAGTAGACATCTATTCTTGGCCCAGATGTTCTCGGTACTTCTTTTCTTCGCCATCCTCTTGGTAATTCTAAATCTTCTTCTTTATTTGGGAATATATCTTCTTTCTTCTGAGGTTCCACGTTATCTTTATGATCTGGGAAATTAAATGTGACCATGTCGTCTTTCTCCTTGGGCTTCACGTGTTCTTTGTTGGTACGTTTGGGTCTTCGGAATGTGACTCTTTCTTCATCATCATCATCAGATTCATGGCTAGTTTCTTCCATATTGTCTTCTACAGATTGTTCCATATTGTCTTCGAATTCATCATCAGATGTTTCTTCGGCGTCATCAACAAATCGTACTGTTTTCTTGGTCTTTGCTGGTTACAAACACTCTTCATCATAGTGTTCTACTATTTCAACCTTCGCGTTAACTTCCTGTATCCCCAATTTATCTTCGTCAAATGATACATGTTTCAGTTCAATTATCTTGTCTTGATCTGGAAACCATATTCTATATCCTTTAGTTTTGATTGCATACCCAATTAAAACACCAGTTCTTGATCTGTTTTGTAGTTTGTTTCTTCTTGGTTTGGGTATCAATGCAAATGCCGTACATATATATCGTTTAAGGTGTCGTACACTAGGTTTCTTTCCCATCCATCGTTCTAAAGGAACTTGATTTTTAAGTTTGTCATGAGGTAATCTATTGTACAGGTATGTAAACGCCATTGCAGCTTCGCCCCATAATTTCAAAGGTAATTTTGCATCTTCTAACATCGTACGAATGCCTTCTGTTATTGTCCTAATGAATCTTTCCCCGATGCCATTCATTTCTGGAGTGTATGTATTGGTTCTTTCGAGTTTTATTCCCAATTTCTTACTATTATTCTCAAATTGCCTATTACAGTATTCTTAGCCATTGTCTGTTCGTAAGACCTTGATGTCCTTGCCTGTTTGCCTTTCTACGAATCGTTTAAACTCTTGAAATTTGTCGTATGCTTGATCTTTTGTTTGCATAATATAAATCGTAGCTCTTCTTGTAAAGTCATCGATAAACGAAATAAAATATCTGCCACCACATCTTGACGTTATAGGTGAGGGTCCCCATACATCACTGTGTATTATCTCTAATGGTTGTGTGGTTTTAATTTTCTCACTTGTTCGAGACGGATATTTGGCAGCTTTTGATAATCGGCAAGGTTGACAAACGCCTAACTCCCCATCCAATTTAGGTATGCCTTCGACTAAATGCTTGTCGTGTAATTCCTTCAATTTTCTTTCGTTAGGGTACCCTAATCGTTGGTGCCATCTCATTATATCATGCGTTTGACTTGTTAATGTGCTTATGTGCTGCTTACTCTCTTGTTCTGGTTCATCAATATGTACTTCGACGTCTGCGACATATAAATTCTCCTCCTTTAACCTGGCGCTCAGGAAGAATTTCCTCTTCTCATCGTATACCTTTGCTTTTCCATTTTCCACGATAGTCTTGTATCCATTCATATCGAATTTTCTCACCGATAATAAGTTTCTATTATACCCTGGTACATGTATGACATCTATCAAATCAATTATTTCCTGTCCATTTCTAATTGATAATGCGACATTCCCTATGCCTATAGCTTTAGCTCCACCTTCAGCTATTTCTACTGATGATTCTATTGGTTTATAGTTTGAGAACCATTCCCTCTTATGGCAAAAATGATGCGAAGCTCCTGTGTCAAATATCCAGGCTTCCTTATCCTTTATCGCTAGTAAGGCTGATGCGAAATGAGCTCGTCTACTTTCATTGTCGCTTGACTGCTTATGTTTCTGTTTATTTGTTTTATTTGACCAACAATCTCTTGCATAATGTCCTTCTTTACCACAATTAAAACATATCATTTTAGTTTTATTAATCCTATTACTTGATTGACTTCTTTAGCGACTATTACTTCTATTGGGCCTTGGCTGATTCAAGTTAGTTGGGGTCCTAACTCTACTTCTATGTTGCAAGTGAGATGAATAACCGGCTTGTTCATAATCATCTTCACAATCTTCTCTCCTTTGCCTATCATATTCTGATATTAGCAACTGTTTCACGTTCTTCGGAGTAAAATCTTTATCAGGCCAATGATACGCTAAAGTTTTGATTTGCCTATAGGCTTCTGGTAGTTTATGTAACATTTGGAAGGCTATTTCCATGTCCGATATTTGTAAACCCGCTGCTTTCAAATTATCTGCTATCACTATTAAACTTGCTAAGTGTTGCCATTGAGCCACCCTTATATCGACAGCTTATAAATTCTGATCGTAAGTCTGCCATACGCGCTTTTGATTTGGGTTCATATATTCCTGCTAAAATATCCCACGCTTCCTTTGCTGTATCGCACTTCTCTATAATACTCTTGTGGGGGTCATCACAGGCTAATGATAATTTTGATAACGCTTTCTGTGATCTTCTAAGATATGCTGTTTTAGCGTCTTCTGAAGCTGATGCATCTGGTTCTTTTTCTTTTCCTTCCAGGAATCCCCATAAACCATAGTCTAATAATGCCATTCGCACATCGCGCTTCCAGGTCTCATAATTGCAATCATTTAATTTTCGAAATGATAGAGCATTGCCCGCGTTGTTAGTCTCTACGTAATCGGCCATTGTAATTAATAGTTTGACTCGTACGTCAAAATTGCCTTTGCAGTTGCCGCTTGCAACTTGGAAAATGGCAAAAACTAAATGTGAATCACTTGATAATGATAGATATAAACAAAATTTGCATTTTCAAATCTAAAATGTTATTAAATTATTCAAGTTCTAAAGTGCAAAGTTCTGTTGTCCAATTATTTTGCAAAATCAATATAACATCTAGAAGTACACTCTTTTCCAAAAGTCTTTGTCCGTTGATTTTTTTTCAGTAAAATCTCAATAATTCAAAAACCGTTGATCACAGAGAATAGATAATTGACACTAAGATACATATTTTAGTTCCCCATCAAATAATACAAAATTTGAAGGCGTAGGTCCAACCACGTGCTTTAAAACGCGAATTTTCCGAAAATCTGAAAATGTTCAACTTTTAAAATATTAGTTTTTGGAGAAAACAAATGCTATTTTCGTAATCATCGGGGTGCATTTATATCGAGAAAGTGTCTTCCTTGTATCGTTAATATTTCGCAAGATATTTCAATTTGTTTCAACTTATACAATTGAGAACCCTTTAAGTTCCACAAAAAGTGAAAATGAAAGCTTTTATCCAGATACCTAGAAAATTCCATATAGGGTGTTTCTACCTATCTTTTTGTTGATATGACGAATTAGTAAATTCCAGCTAACTCTAACTTAGGTTTAAAGGAATACATAAATGTTCTGAGTTTTATGAATTAAGTCATCACTTCAATATTACAACTTTCCCATTGGTTTAATAGCAGGGCCGGAAATAAGGTAAAATTGTTATATGACGTGTGCCCAGTGACCCCTCCTTTGACTGGAAAATATATCGGACACTGTCCTCCTGATTATTTAGAAATACTGCCGAAAATTAATAGTCAAACTATCTCAACTTCGGAAATATTTATTGGTCAAAATGTCCAGTGACCCCTTAAATTTTTTAAAAAAAATATGGGATATATTCAAATTTAATTGGACAATGTCCTGTGTTCTGTGCTTATTTCTGGCCCTTTTTAGTAGTGTTTACTGTGTTTGGATTAAATCTCGTAATCTAAGCTGCTATTAATTACCAAGCTCCACGATATTTTGGCTTGACCATGAATAATCAGAACGGTCGGTTCAAAATTGGTATTTTCTAAATTAGCTGTGATCATATATTTGAAAAGGGGGTTTGTTTATGCACAGTCACGATTAGTTACCTGTTATGTCCGAAGTAGGTTAGGAGTGATTAAGCGTGGTATTTAAGTTCTAAAATCGTTTATTTACAAACTAATTATTGCGCGTCGTATGTACATGGAGATTTAAAGTAGAACTATCGTATTACATGGCTATTAACGAACTGGATACCTTTACATGGACAACCAGTCTTTTTATACAATATGTAGATGTTTTTTACTGATAACGCAGCGAGTTAACGACTAGCTTTTTTATGCTTAATATAGTTAAGTTCAGTTCAGTTCTAGATGTAACATTTCCCTCCCTCTAGGATTTAAAGGCATTCAGGTGGGTATCTTGTTCGTGTCGATCTCCTTGTGACTGTTTCTGCAACTGAGGCTTCAGGATTGATTTGGTTGTCTAGGTCGTTTTCTGTGGTCGTAGTTTCTTCTAGGTCTGTTATGGTGCCCTGACTTGCCAAGGCACTTGTCCAATTCGATCGAGAGGTGTGACATTTCCTGGTCTGAGTGACGTGGCGTCGAACGTTCCCTTTCGCCGTTTGAATTTCTAGCATGGTCGTGCCGATTTTGTCGATGATGGTGCCTTTGATCCATTTGTCTCCTTGGCCATAATTTCGAGTCCATACGGCGTCTCCAACTTGCCATTCATCGTTTAAGCGAGGCGTTGTTGAGGTTTCGTGATGCTTCCTGGATGTTGGTCTTAGAAGATCCAATCGACTGCGCAGTTCGCGATTAAGGAAGAGCGAAGCTGGTGAGTGACCGTGTTCGTCTGGGATGATTCGATGCGAGAATAGGACCTTTGCAATTCGGGTTTTGATGGTGCCGTCTGTGATCTTGGTTATCCCCTTCTTGATGGTGCTCACTGCTTTTTCTACAGGACCATTCGATTGAGGATGGTAGGGTGCGATAGTGATGTGCTTGAACCCATTATTTGCCGTAAACGTGCCGAATTCATCGCTGGTGAATGCAGTAGCATTGTCCGAGACCAAGCATTCTGGTATTCCGTATCTCGCAAATATGTCTCGTAGTATGTCTATGGTGGTTGCAGAATTCGAAGACTTTACGGGATATGCTTCGATCCAGTTGGAAAATGAATCGACAAAGACGAATATCATCGTACCATGTAGAGGTCCGTCGTAATCAATATGCACTCGTTGCATAGGTCTTTCAGGTAATGGCCAGTGTGATGTAACTTGAGCGGGCATGGAGACTTTCTGTTGGCATGAGTGGCATGAAGCTACTGTTGTCTCTATGTCCTTGTCAATCTTTGGCCACCAAACTTTGGATCTTGCGATAGTTTTCAGTTTTGTCATTCCGAAATGTCCTGAGTGTAGCTCGTTCAATATGTCATTTCTGAATTTTCTTGGGACGACAATTCTGTTGCTCCAAATGATGATTCCATCCAAGACTGATAGTTCGTGTCTTCTGGAAAAGTATTCTTTAGTTGAGAATGATGGAGATTGTGGCCATCCTTTGCTAATGTAGTGAAGAACTTCTGCGGTCTCAGGATCTGTAATCGTGGCTGTTTTGATGTCTTCTGCCGTCACGGCTCCGGATGAGTTTGTGGTCAGAAGGACGTATTCGGCTGGTTGAGGTACGTGTCCAGATTCCGTTGGCAAGGGAAGACGACTCATGGCGTCTGCGTTCCCGTTTTTACCTCCAGGACGAAATTTTATTTCGTACGAGTAGGCCGAAAGAGTGATGGCCCATCTCTGAATACGTGCAGCCGCTGTAGATGGTATTTGCTTATCGGGCGATAGTAGTACCGTCAGTGGACTGTGATCGGTTATCAATCGGAAGTGCGTTCCCAAGAGGTATTGTCGGAAGTGCGGGTTTTGGGTGCCTGAGAAACGTTGGGTACACGTGCTACCCACGTAAATTGCACGTTACGAACACTTAATTACCTTATATTATTTTCACGTAAATTTTGAGTGAAAATATTGTTTACATATATAATAAAAACAACGTGATCTTCACTATTTGTTAACGTGAATAAGACGGTGTTTAGAGGTGACATGGTATGGGTGTTTCACACGTTCATAATTGGGTTTACCGTACACCGCTTTTAGACGTGTAAATCACGGGTTTTTGCTACCTGGGAAGGTTGCTACAATTATTAAAATAACCCTTAGACACCCGCTGAGGGTGAGATATATTTTTCAACCAATAATAAAATGGGATCTTTCCGACGTGAGATTCCAAAAAATCTGTATTTTACATGACGAGGCGCGATTTTTTGGCCTATTCTAAGAAATTTTAATTTTAATAAAATTTAAATAAATAATCATGATTAAAACGAATCATTAATTTTCTAGAATAAATATCAACCGTTTCCAAACAATATAGCAATCTCGACTATAAAAGTCATTAAAGTATTTAATGAAATAGACTTTAATTTCTGTTCTCACCATTGAGTCACTTTTGTTTATTAAGGGGGGAATACTTGAAAGGTGTTTACAGACATAAAAAGTGAAAACGTTCTGTAGGATGAAAACCTAGATGGCGCTAAGCGTCCACGAATTTTACTATGGATGATATTTTCCGAAGCTCTCCCACTTGAGAGAATTCAAGTTGGGAATAAAAACTTAGGTTGATAGACTGTCTAAAAACCACATGATCAGAAATTAGAGACCAGTTCCGGTAGGACTTTCATGTGACCGAAGTCCACCTGAGAGTTGACTCTAGGCTCCCCCGCTCGTTTGAGATCCAGCGTCATATGTAATGTAAAAGGCGAAAGCTTCCATTCCCTTCATTAATTTTCTCTGCTCTACCACTCGCCGAAGAGCGGAAAAATTATTCCGGTCAGAATCTGTTTGGCGAGAGGGACCTCCACACATTGCTTTCGTATAGGTTGTCTTATAGCTTTTGAAAAGCCTTTTTAGAGTGATTTAGCCAAACACGATTCTTAATAGGAGGTCCAAAACGCTTTAATTACAAGCGATAAAACCGTACGCTGTTTTCAACATAATGTTAGGTTAATTTCTAATTGAATCAGAAAGATTCGTAGAGAAATTGAGCCAAGTATAAACTTTGTACGTTTTTCTTGGCAAAATTAAAAAAGGAGAGCCAAAGTGCCTCTAAACTGAGCCTTTAAACCCGGGACAAACCCAGAGCCCTACAGGACAGGTTCCCCAGATTCCACAAGGAATTCCCCAGTCTCCACCTAGCTTTCAGACTCAAGGCACACAAAACCCTAGCCATTCAACCGGGACATCCAACCCACCACCACAACAAAGCGCTCCAAATAGTGGAGGTGCTCAGCAAGCCGCATTTTTAGCATCGGTTCTTCAATTCTTTTCAAACATGGCTATAAGCCAAGGCGGCGTCAGAGGTCTAGAGCCCCCGGAAAGGTTAGCTTTTTACGGCAGGAAAAATGAAAGCGTTCCGGAATTCCTCAGAAACTTTGACGAATATGTAAAGGCTCGTTTACATGTGCGCGAGAAATGGAAAAAGTCGAACCGTAAAGCTGAGAGATGAGGCGTATTGGGGTTTGCGTTCCCTAGGCATACCGTTTACAAACAAGCGAAAGCTTTTTAAGTCGCGCTTGTTGCTCATAGATGAAGCGGGTGTTCGGAATAAGCTCCGATCTGCCGCAGTAGAATCTTCAGCTCGTGTTTGCTTCTCGCAAAGAGTCACGTGATTTTCCAAGCCAATAATATCCAAGGACCGAATATCGTTTGATATTTTTGCGTTTGTTTATCTCGCGAAATAGGCCTAGGCACCACCATTGAGAATGTCTTTAAAAGAAAGAAAAGAACAAGATAAAATTTTTTAAATACGTGTAATCACATTAATTTGCCTCATCCTTTCAAGCTCGACAATTAAATCAAAACTATTCTCAAGCTCAAGTAGAGAAAATATACGCATCTTGACAAATTACATCAAGTAACCTTCCAAAAGGCGAAAATATCCTTCTCTGTTTCTATTTCTCCATATAGGATGTGCCCACCAACGACGTTCAGTTCTAATTTTCTGTTGTTTTTTTGTTATATATGTCGAATGTTTTTCAAAAGCAATAGTTTCTTTTTAAGCAGAAGTAAACTAACGACAGTCGACGCCATTTTAGTTGTTTACTTCCGACTGAAAGACAACTTTGCAATCTAGGCTCATGCTACCGCCCAGCTCGTATGTAAACGAAGGAGCGGGTGGAGCAGCGGGAACAAACGCTTTTGGCAGACGCGATTTTTTAGGCGCGAGAAAAAGATTCGATTTTCAACTTCTACTCTCCGCTTTAAGCTTAATTCTCGCTCACATGTAAACGAGCCTTAAGATTCCACAATATCAGCGAAGATGACAAAATGCTATTTATGCTCCTTTAGATGAGGGAAAATGCTCTATATTGGTTTCGATCTTTCCCCCAAAATATAGAATGGCCAGCGTTTAAAGGGAGACTAAAACGTCATTATTAAATAGAGGATGAAGAGGCAAAGGTTAGGATCGAATTACTTAATAGGCGACAAAAAGAAAATGAGTATGTGGATGAGGTTTTCGGCTATTATTTTAGGGTAAATCAGAACTTACATCCTCCAATACCGGACAATGAACTACTTTTAATGATCGAACGCAATTTAAGACCAGAGTTTAAAGGATTACTTATGTTCCTTCCAATGTATACAATCTCGGATTTGCATGATGTGTGCTTAAAAATAGAAAAACCCAATCATATCACACAACAAAATATTGCTGTTAGAGAGCAACCTATAGCTATTTTCGATACTATGAGAGAACTCTATGTTTGGAATTTTATAAATTGTTTATGCGTGCCTATCACCCATACGAGACAGTTATCAGCGGCCGTGTCTTTTTTAATTAAGAGAGGTTGATCGCGTTATAGGAGAGAAGAAAAATAAATGTTTCCCTACAACGTACTTACAAGTACAGCGTACTTACCTTGTATTACATCTACGATTCATAGTAGAGAGAAGTGTACCACCACAAAGCGGGGCAATGTAACGTCATTCCTCCAAACCTCATTTTACATTTGGAGCAAGGTTACTAAACCAAATCATATACTTGATAAATAGTTCCCTCATCATTAGTCTATTTGCGTTAAATTATTTGCCAAGGCGCGCTTGTGGATTTTTGTCTCACCCCAAAAAGAGGTAAGGGAGTTGATTGCTGAGGATTTAGTACGAAACAGTTATAGAATTCACCCCGTGCACGGTGCGATGCCCATCTGAAGTTTGTTGAGCGGGAGATCAAACAAAAAGGGTGAGCCTGGGAAGAATGACGTTACGTAACTAATGTATTAAGATGATACAGAGTGGCATCCTTCTTCTATTATCCCCTTCTGATAATAACAAAACATAGAAAAACTATGCGGAGAAATATAAAAAAGTTTCATTACGCATATTTTAACTGTATTTAGAACGTTAGTTTTAATCATTTTCAAAATTTAGGCATTTTGAGCAATTTTTTTGTATCAATTGATTTTTGGTTTTTCTTTTCTGCGCTATTTTCCTTTTTTCTTTTTTTTCTTGCGAAACATTTACATCAGACGAGTTACTGGTACTGGCCGCTTCCAATTCCTTTCTTTGTTCAATTTTTTTTTGATTTAGGGAAGGACTTGCTTCCGGCTCGGCTCCTCCTCCGCTACTTAACGGATGTCCTTCACCTAGAATAAAATAATACGAACGTACGTAAGTTCATGATCCAGGTCTCGTGTTGGATAGTGACTCCTAGTCGAAGCTACCCTGAAAAATTGATCAAATGGCCTATACTTACTATCCGAAGCGCTTTTGTCGGATAAGCAACTTTTCACTTGCTTTCCGGTTGTAACCGGACTCTCGTTTTCACCTGCAATCGCGTAACATTTATTTACGCCTAATTTAAGGTAAATGATTAATATAAAATATTCTTACTCTCTGAAGTTTTGCCCGGAGTATTCGGTACCGAGTCGTGTTCACTTGCATAAGGCGATTGAATTTCTTCTTGAAATTGTAAACGAAAAAAACAGTTACTTTTTCATTACGGAATAATATTTATAATACCAACCATTAGGTGGTGATTTCGAGAAGCTCGCGTGTTCTTCATAATCTAAAATATTATTGCCAGAAAATATTAGAGAAGCTTAAAAGCCTCCCCGCACTGTAAATTAGCGCGCGGTTGTCGGGAATGCTTAAACACTATAGATTAGGTAAATATGTCTAACCAGAGTCATCGGGGCTTAGAAGCCCCTTACTTGATGCTCAAAGTCTTAGCGTTTTCGATATTTATTTATTTATTTATTTGAGAGAGACATGAGGTAAAGGGTCGTGAAGCCATGGGCTTATGTACAACCTCCCTCGTCTCGCCTCCTCTCTTTTGGCTAATTTTTTCGACGATTGTCAGGCATTCATTAAGCTTAGGTTTTTCAAATTTTTAATTTTTTCTTGGTGTTCCTCTATCATTTTTTCGGTGCCGCGGAGGGCCACCTCAAACTTCGCTCTATTGCTTTCCAAAATGGTTAAGCCCTTTTCATATAAACTTGTCAACGTTGGTAATGTCGAATGCTCTTTAGAGCTTTCCGACGGAATATTTGGAACCTCTTCGATTTCTAAGAGGCGTCAAAATTGTACAAATAATTATATTTTATTACATCATCATGATATACTTTATAATGCAATAATTACCGGCAACCGGTAACATAGCGTGAGGAACATCGGCGTGGGGCTCTGGGAAACAGCCGCTTTCAATTTGTAATGGTTTTAGCCAATTTGGATATTTGGCGGATACTTTGTCGTAAACGACTACAAACTCTTCAGGAAAAAATTGCCTTAAAACAGTTTGAGGGCCTAGTTTCGCTTCTACAATGAATGAGCAATATCAAATTTTAAAATGTCTTAATTGTCAGCCTTAACAATGTAAGACTTACGGACAAGTTTCACCACGAAACAAATGATCAAATAAACGAAATAATGCTTCTTAATTTTTCCCTCCTTGATTAAAAAAAGTATTATCCGAAATGGCTTTATACACTGTGCGCGATGGCCTGTAAACGTAAACGGATGAAGTTTGTGTCTCGCTTATTGGTTGTAAACACTCACTGTTCCAATTTTCCTCTTGTGAACAATTCCTTGAAAATTTCCTCACACGTTAAAGAGTTACTTTACTTGCGGAAGATGTCCATCTGTACTCGGCTAGTCGGGAAAAGTTTGACAGAGCCGGCAGGGTTGAAAGTTTTTTCAAAACTTGCGAACATGGCGTCGACCATATCGTCGATTAAGTTAGTAGCCCCTCGACTCCCATTATATATTGGCTATGAATAAGTGGGTTGCCTCTCGACTCTTTCAAAATCGATACTGATTAAGTTAATAGTCCCTCGAACCGACAATAATTACTTATGAATTAGTTAATAGCTCCTCGATTCCCTTCAAATATTGCCAATTTTGAAGTGGGTAGCACCTCGACTCTCTTAAAAAATCGCCATTGAATAAGTGGGTAGAACCTCGACTCACTTTAAAAATAGCCAATGATTTAGCGAATAACCCCTAGACTCCGTTTTAAAATCGCCTATGGACTGCCTTTGACGCGTCTAGATACGAGATCCCACGCATTTTTATAAACCACCTCAATGTATTCAAACAATTACCATTCAATTACTAATTTTAATTTCTTGAGAAAATTAATTAACGCGCTAGGCATAGGTCATTTAATTATGGCTAATCGTATTTAAAACATCAAACTATATAAAAATGACGAAAATCGCCGAGTGGCTATCAGTCTTAGTGTTCTACTTACGGATGATACTTGACGTTTGTTGGATATTAATTCCCTCTGATATTTCGATTCAATTTCTTTACTTTACGAAACTTGAATTTAAGACGCGTATTATATCACGTATTATTTAACACAACTCGTTAAAGTTAAACTAAGTTTTTCCAGCGCTTTAAAGAAACAACTTACTACGCGAAGTAACTGGTTCAATCACAGAAATTTTTAAATGTAAAATAGATATTTTCCAGACTATAAAACGATGACTGTCAAGTGAAACTTCTATAACTATGATAGCCCCAATCGCTGCCTATAAGACGGAACTCGTAAGTCTATAAGATCTATCGCCTAAGTCTATAAATTCTATCACGCGTCTAATAAGGAGTTATTTCAAAAGTACTGTCAGATACTATTTCTTGGATCAGTTCCGCTCCACATAAACTTAGAAAACCAAGATTTACAAACAATTTCCATTTTAAAATTTTAATTAATAACGAAATACTTCAAAGTAGTACAGAATTGACTCTAACTTTAAAAGCGATACTTTCTCTACGAATTCAGAATGAATTCCGTCATACGCTTACGCTATGAAACCCCCAAAATTTGAAGATGTACTAAAGCGCGGAACATAAATTCAAAAATGGCAAGTTTAAACATTCCAAACATAGCTTTTATCCTTTTGTCCGGTTTACCGTCGTCTTATTGGAATACTGATGGCTAGAAGACCCGCCAGCTTTACTCGAGCCCCGTCTTAAAAAGCTAGTAGCGAAAGAGCCCAATGCCCCTAGTTCCAATTTTGGACATTTTCCGCGCTACAAACCCTGATTTCCTCGTAATGCTTTTTCTACGATGCTCAAATTTCAAAAGTGGACTTGTTTTCAGAGCATTTCAAAGATACTTGCCCAGTATTTACTACGCTGAATTTTACAAGATTAGTCACGTATGTTTTAATTTCAATCTTGAGGCATATTTCGTTATTTTACTTCCGTTATTTTGCGAATTCTCAACGTTCAAAGTTGATAGAAATGATTTGAAACCGAGTCTAGCACTACCGCGAAATTTATGTTGGAAGTAGGGGCGCTTTCGTTGAAAGTTTTTTTAAATGGGTCGCGAGTAAAGCTGGCAGGGCTTCTACTCAGAAGTCATTCGGAACTCGGTATCTGCTTGGACTGGTATCTGGCTGGACTTTCCCATCACCCCTTTACTGTTCAGCAAACCTGATGTTAACTTTACCCAATAAAAATAAATAGAAGTTACCCAATAAAAATAAATAGTAGTTACCCAATCAATGTGATTAGAAGAAGCCCACCTGATAATAACATAACCCAATAACCATAAACCAACCTGATGTTAACGCAACCCAATAACCGTAAGTATGAATTGAAAGTAACGCACCTGATATTAACATAACTCAATAACCATAACTATGTACAGACTGTTAAAAAAGTCTTTGCGCGTTGCAGTTTTCGCACATATTTACTATATTTCAAAAACTATTCAAGCTAGCGCTCTGAAATAAAGTGCGTTATTATAGTTTATCATTCCTCTTTCATATTGTACCCGTTTCACAGTTATCCTTTGCATACTTATACAAATATTGGATTTATTTGTTAACCCATTAATAACTCTGGTCAGAATGTTTTCAATTTTCTTTAATATGATGTAACATCTTTGAAGCAGTCAAATTTTAAAGGGGATTTAGTTTAATGTTTCAAACAACTTAAACAAGTGATTTTCGATATGTAACGGTTGAAGTATGTGCTCGTCATGTTGAGTGATATTTAAACCAAGTCATGTGTGAATTTTATAAATTTTGCAAACGTTGTAGTAGAGTAGTGCGGCAAATAAAAGTTTAATCGTGATAGCTTAATTACAAGAAATAGTGAGATGATATGATTTGGTAATTAAAGTTACAATACAAGAATCTCATCAATATTGGGGAAAATATAAAGGTTAGTTAAACGTAATAAATGCTACGCCTAATATTTAAGTGGTTAGTTTTTACCTTGTCTGAAAATGCAAAAGTCAAGTTGTAGCGATTGCTCGAGTTAAATATTTCTTCCATTCGGTTTTTTAGGCAAAATTAAATTTTTTCTCTAGAAGGTTTTTACGGAAAGACCAAAAGGCAACGAAAATCGTAAAATTTTAAATTCCTCGCGTCCACTCTCTTTGGGTTAAGTCAAGCATTCTACCGCTTTAGAACTGAAATCGACTCATTGCTCCTACTCATGCTATTCTTCATAAAATTTATTGATAGGAGGCTTAACATTTCTATTTTAAGCGTGAAAGTTATTTCTTTGTTTATATATGATGTTTTGGAAACTAGAAACAAAAGATTACATATTAAATTCCTCTGTTTTGTGAAACTAAAGACGGCCCAATGGGGTCTTCAGTGCACTGGCCAATCTCCAACACTCATTTTTGACCCTGCCAACAGCAGGAACCAATTACTTTGTACCAGGAGGGTGGAGATTAAACGGTTACCTTACAAAGATAGGCAAAAATCAAGGGACGCGACTGATCTCGCCCTTGCCTTAGAATAAAATCGTTATATCTGTCCATACGTAGCATATACGACCATTACGGTAAAATGAAACGGGGTAGTAACCTATCTGTAGGGGGCATTCAAGGTAGGTTGACATGATATACATCTCGCAACATACATATAACCTTATACTGGAAGTAGGCAGAATTCACAAACTCTTTACGTGGTAAAGACATACTTAGTCGTTAAGAACTGCTAGAAATAAATAATTGGGCTATAAGAACTTTTCTTCGCTAATTTCTTCTGAATTATCAAATTCAAAAACGCATTATAGTTATTTTTCTTAACTGGAGCAAGATGGAATATATTTATGTTCAGGTCATCGGAGTCAAGCATGTTTAACCATATTCAGGCGTGTAGATACCACTTTATCCAATCCTAAACTTTATTTCGAAACAAAAATAGCCTGGCTTAAAGATAGGAAATTTTATATACAACCATCAAGGAAAAGATAATGGACTTTTGGAAACTATTACCACGCTTCAATACTTGGTTTGATTTGACATCCTTGCATTTTCATATTTTAAATAAGTATTTTCAATATTTATTCGTGTAATTATAAGAAACAATTACAAGCTGTGTAAATATTTTCACAAACTGTTTCGAAAGGACTTTTAAAACTAATATCACGCTTCATTACTTGGTTTGTTTTGATATCCTACTCTTATTTTCATATTTTAAATGAGTTCTTTCAATATTATTTCGTAAACACTTTTAATCATAAGTTAGTTTGCCAATACTGTTTGGTATAAGTACGCATAGACAATATCAATCGTTTTTAGCCACATCGTATCAAGCAACTTCTACGATGATGCTATTAGTGTTGAACTGACCTTCGTTATAATACACTGGTAAAATAAACTGTTCAATCTTGGACAAAAACATGTGCAGAGTGGTGACTCTGAGAACATATAATGTGTTAGAATGCACCATTATTCTTTACAGTGAAAGAGAGATAGAATATTACAGAATGGGTCCAATTACATTTTATAGTGGTTTAAAATTAATAAATATATAAATAAACATTTAACGCTTAATTTAATTGGAGCTTGAAATTTAGGCGCGGCATTATGTGTTCGAATATTAATAGGCTTACGTTGTCATACCTACAAGGGCTGATTTTCGATAATTCAACGCAATTTGTTCAATTCTATCAAAGCTGAATATCATTTAAATAAACGGGAGTCTATCTTGAGAATCCTGCAATAGTTTCAAAGTTTGATATGGGAGATTTCACACAAAATTTCTTCCACAATTTATGAGCCTGTAGTAGAGAAATAAATGGCTATATATATATCCCCTTTAAATCTATAAAATTAAATAAGGCTCAAATAACTATGTATCTATTTTCGATAGGTCGGGCAGTTTATCACTACATGCAGTACCACTTCGAAGATGAAAACCAACGCAGCCAAAGTGTTTCCAACAGCAAGGACTAGAAACACAGAACAGAGAAAGAACAAGTCCATGGGTTCGTCCAATATCAAACTGTCAGACTCGAGCAGGTAATTTTTAGCTTTAAATTTAGCATTAAATAAATGTGTAGAAAGTAGACTAGTTTCAAATATTCTTTCGATACTGTTGTCAAAACGAGATTAAATAATAAAATTAATGGAGTGGTTTAGGACAAATTACTCTAAGAATAATACTACCTAAGCTAACCATCGCTGCTTTAATGTGTAACATGTAATTTTAGCATTTTCCAAAATTTAAGCTTAATCACCCCAAAATATTAACTTCTAACAAATAAAATCATAAATTATCGTTTCACTATAGTTCTGGGCTACTGAGGCTCACTATTGAGTCGTAAAAGTGACATCATAAAGATCCATAGTTAAGTAATTTTTAATGGAATGCGCAAGCCAATAACGAACAAATAAAGGGTTAATTGAACTACTTTGAACTAAGATGATACCCTCTTGTTTTTTATCACCATTATATAACTGTTGCGGATAAACTAAATACTGAGCCTTAGTAAGTTAAAAATTTGAGACGTTGACGAATGGTCAAATGGGAGATGTTTTGAACGAGGTTTCTAAATGTAAAGCGCTAAAAAGAGTTTATACTTTTTAAAAAACTTAAACGTATAATACTGTGAAGTAAAGTCTCATCAAAAAATCTCATTATTTCTAGATTTAGGAAAAGCGAAGTTTTACGATAAGGATAGAGATTGCTTCAGAAGACTTACGTGTAGTCGATATTTTCCAAGATTTCTCGAGGAATATTTCGGTTGAAAAACATATGGGCGAATACAGGCTCGTAGGTTTTCTTTCCCACATAAATTCGTCTTTGTTGATCATCCAGTTGTTTCTTAAGTTGAAACAAATGTCGTTGACCCGAGTCCCAAAACATTTGTGTTTGTTCAATAATAACACCTTTGCCATACGCCAATCGTTTCATAACATTCCGATCATTAAGGAATTGAAATGTACCCCCTCCTTTTTTCAACAAGGCTGAATACGCAGAATCGTTATTCTAAAATTTACAATGCGAACCAATAATTACATCTGCCGAGATAATGATGTCAGTATACAACTGATCATGTAATCGATTCCCTTTAGGCCATCGGTTACTAGTAATACCAGAGTCAATCACCTCACTGAATAAAAATAAAGCCCGAGTTGGTCCATTTATGTATTTAAGAATTTTAACTTTGCGCGTCCCTTAAAAAAATTGTGGGAACTAACATGCAAGGCTTAACTAAGAACCTTAGGATTATCCATGATTAAGAATAATGTTTTCAATTACAGTGCTTTTGAAATTTTGAGGGATTCTTATTTCTTTAGAACCTCGTTACCCATCGCCGCCTCACAAATAAGCATTTCGTTATCTTTCGCTTTAGAAAAATGATTAGCCTCACTCTAACCGTTCTTTTTCAAAGTGTATGATAGAGATCACACTATTTTGTAACTTTTAAACGGTTTTGAAACTTATTTGACTAATCTCTGATGTAAATTAGAGATAAAGAGTCTATAAAAATGATCAGTTTCACACCAGGATCTTGTCTTTGTTTCATGAAAGAGAGAGCTATTCAACTTATAGATTTAACTCACCCTCATTAACAGAAAAATTTACTTCGTGAATTTATCGAAGCGAAAACGTTAGACATGGAAATCAAATCGTCAATGGTATCAATTTTTGATGAATGACCAGTCAAAAGTGTGCCAGTCAAATTGCCCGACCACGCCCAGGACAGTACCATCGTCCCGAAAATCCAAACTGAAGGCAGAAATCTCTTCACTCCACGTTTTTCCAAGGATGTTACCGCTAAATTACATTGAATATATATCAAGGGAGGGCTTCCGATTAAAGCTTAGTTCCCATTTGACCGAAAACACGACGGAAACACTGCGTATGCACCTCTGCGGTAAAAAATCTTCCGCAGAACGTGACCGAAACAGCTTTCGGTCGGACAGAATTGGTGTTCTGTTTTTGACGCAGAGGCCGACGTAAAATTATTTTCATACCCAATCGAAATTCGTTTTCGGGATGAAGCTTCTGTTGACGTCATAATAGGGGAGTTTTTTTTTCATCGCCAGTCGCCATTGCCACCTTTGCATGTTATGAACTTTTGAGTCTGAATTACCTAATCGGATTTGATCGCGAGTCACTATTGTCGTGTTTGTATGTAATAAACCTTTGATCTGAATCTTTCTGACCTTCATTTGGTAGAAGTAAGCTCCCAAATTAAGATACTATCAAGGGAAAATCAAAGGCCAAGGCTTAAGTTCTTCTGGCTCCGAGTCCCAATTCCAACTCGTGCCACGTGACTACCGGTCGACCGCCCTTTTCTGTCGGAATTCGGTCGTATCATGAGTGAATAATATGCTAGCTCCCTATAAGTTACTCAGGCTCCATAGGCGTAATGTATCCAGCGATTTCTTCTCATTTCGCCCGCGCGGGAAAAAAATCCGAATGTTGCGCTCTCTCTTGTCGGAAAAAAATCCCGCTCGTACGGCTCCTCGACCTCGAATCGTCGGCTGCTTTTTCACCAAGGGAGTGTTTTAGTCCTGAATGTTTGTTTTAACAATTTAACATTAAATCATGGCGTTTGTGTCATATCAGTACTGAGACAAAAAAATGCAGGAACTCATGTAAATTACCTATATTGATAAAGAATTCTAAAGATAAGAGTTTTTATTGTGACTTGAAACCAGAAAATTATACAACTGAGCTAAATCCAATCCACTTAACTGTTTTCTTAACCGAGGCTACTGAGCGAAATATTCGGCTGCTTAAATAGCTCCGATATCATTGGCTAGCTGCCACTACACGCGCTTCCGGGGAAAAACCGGAAAGAAGAGTAAATATGATTTTCGTTCACGTGGCGGCCGCAGAGCGTCGAATATAATTGGGAAGCCGGCGGCGCGGGAGAAAACGCTGGACTATAAAAATGAATTGCCTGAGTAACTTATAGGGAGCTGACGTATTATTAACTCATGGTCGTATGTGTAAACCGAACTAAAATCTTGCCGTCGAAGGGCTGCGTAAAACTCAATTTTTTGCCTCGGCGCTAAAGTTTTCGGTCGTCATTTTCGGTCAAGTGCGAACCTAGCTTAAGGAGTAAATTGGTATCTCAAAAAAAATGTCTTGGCCAAATGTATCGAAAGAAATTGTGATCTCTACACAAAACCTTTGAAAACTGACACTTGTTTAATCATTTAGTCGGATTTATTTGGTTCTGTGAATTTTTTAGGCTAAACTAATATCGGGAGATTTAGCCGTCTATCGTGGGGATATTGTCCCATCATTTGGCGGTTTTGTCCATGGTGACGTCTTTTTTTCAATTCTGTACCTCAAATTTTGAACGCCCGCTAAACTATTCCCTAAGAAGTATGTCCGATATAGCAAGAACAAAAATACACCTCATCAATTTAAGCAACTTTGCACCTTAGAGTGTGAATTTCATTATTTCATTTTATAAGAAATAAACGCTAAAAAATAAATCGAAACCTTGTTTGAAATTAAAGTTACAACGAATATACTCCCCATGCACTCGTAGAACCTTGTCTCTATTAGTCAATACATTTAGCAGGTTTTTTATTTAGTGTATTTTTAAAATGAGGAAGTTAGCATTTGCCTCTTCCCATTTCATTTAAAAATCTAAAGAAGTTTATAGCTATTTAGACCAAGTTTTGAAAATCCGAAATGATTTGTACATCAAACTTTTTACTTTCCTTTTTACTTAGACTCGTGCTTAAATTAAATTCCCCAGAAAATCCGAAACGTAAATCCAGATAAATTTCGTGAAGATTCCCGAATTGGACTCCCGGAATCTCATTCTTTTCCTGGCAGCCACAAGAGATACAAACGAAACTATTATCAGTGACAAAAGGTTGAAGACCCATACTGTGTTCTCGAGTCCCTTGATTGAGAGAATCTTTTGTGAACGGCCGTTTCTAATTGGCTCGCTTGAAAATATTGAGTAGGAATCGAAGTAACTAATTGGAGCTACATGAACTGCTAACGCATCACTCTCAAATGCGATATATTGTTGTATAACGGTGTCTAGAATCTTAAGGAAAATGTATTTGATTTGATTCAGAAAATAGACGGCCATTGTTTTTCAAAGCGGCTATTACAAACAAGTGATTTTTTCGTAAAAACATACAAGACGATGTTTTGTATCAGATACTACTTCTCTCGTTTTCATGATATGTAATGCTTATTTTTAAAAATATTTAAAAAAGATTAAAATTTGTTGGGCTATTAATATTTGATTCCCTTCTTTGTAGTAAGACGCTTTTTCAATTAAAATTCGATCCATTCTTGTACTTACACCATTTTCAATAGCTAAACTATGTTTGACATGACTTGTTGTCCATTTAGTAACATTGATCTCCCTCAAACTACCTTCAACCCGTTTATTACTCATAAAGATAAGTCTGAAATATTGTTTCCAAATTTTGTTATATGATGTTTTTGTGTTTGGGAAAAATATCATACATGCAGGCGTTCTTCACATTTTTGAGGCTCAAATGCACGTAACGACCAAATGCATATCCCATATTGTAGTACGGAGAATAAGGCGCCGTCAAGAAGTCTTTGTCCCATTTATCGAGCCGCTATATAACGCATTTATTCACTTTAAGTTCTGGGTTCTTACAAGTTTTCCGATGACCCAAAAATAAATAGTGAAGTGCAGCGTCATATGTTTTACTGCGTCAACATTCACGCGTAAGATTTTTTCATTGCTGTAAATCTATCTTTGCTCGTAAATATACTTAAAATAATTAAACTGATTTTATAGCTTTGAAATTTTTCCTGGCAGGAAGTTTTTTATCAAAAATTTAACGATACTTCTTTTTCTTTCTTCTCTCTTTAATAACTCCAGTCAGAATGGTTTTTCAAATTGCTGCAACATACTCGAAGCAGTCAAATTATAAATTGGATTTACTTTACTGTTTTCAAACAAGTGTCCTTCGACATGAAAGGGTTGATGAATTTGCTTTTTGAGTCATCTTTAAAGTGAATCACGTGTGAATTTCATTTGCAGACTCAAAATTCAAAGGACGTAGAAGACTAGTGCGACGAATAAAGGTTTAATTGTGATTACTTAAATAGAAGAAAAAGTGAGATGAAACAAAAATATCAAACATATTGGTGACAATATTCTGGGTAAATTAAACGTAATGAAAATTATAAATGAGTTTTGCTAAGGCTAATTTTAAGGCGAAGTGGTTAATTTTTACCTCATCTGGAAATGCTAAAGTCAAATTGTAGCGATTGCTTGAGTTAAATATTTCTTCCATTTGTTTTTTAGGGAAAATTTAATTTTTTCCTTTATATTTTTTTTCTGAAGGGACCATAAAGAAATGAAAATCAGACAATTTAAAACCCTGGCGTCCACTCTATGGGATAAACTCGTAGGGTTTCAAGAATTTCACCGCTTTGAACTAAAATCGACTGGTAACTTCTACTCATGCTATTCATCGCAACTATTATTACTACAAGGCATAACATCTCTATTTTAAATGTGGAAAGTTATTTCATTGTTTAAACTCTTTGCCATGGAAACGATATACAAAAGATGTTATATTAAACTCCTCTGCTTTGTCAAAAGAAGTTATTATAACAAGAGGCGGCTGATTGGAGAACTTAGCATTCCGGCCAATCTCCCACACACATTTTTGACCCTGCAGGAACCAATTAAATTGTCCGAGGAGGGTGGAGCTAAAACGGATGCGTTACAGAGATAAGCGGAAAAAAAGCAATCACCAAGGGACGCCACTGATATTACCCTTGCCTTTAAATAAAATTTTTTTGTGTCGTTTCTTGGAATATACGACCATTACGATGGAAAGAAAAAGGTATAGTAAACTATCTGTAGGGTGCATTCAAGGCAGGTCGACATGATATACATCCTGCAATACGCAAATACTGCAAGTACTCAGAATTCACAAACGTTTTATTTGGTTAAGACAAACTAATTTAACAAGTTTCTTTAAGTCGTTAAGAACTGCTAGAAATAAATAATTGGGTTACGAGAACGTTTGTCGTTAATTTTCTCTGAAGTATCAAATTGAAAAACCAGAGCGATAGGTATTCTATCCATGTTAAGGTTAGTAAAGTCAAGCATGTTTAACCATATTCATGCGTGTAGATATCACTTTATCCAATCCTAAAATATATTTCTAAACAAATGCAGCAGAAGGAAATATTAAAAACAACCACCAAGGAAGAGATAATGGACTTTTAGATACTATTACCAAGCTTCATTACCTGGTTTGTTTTGTTTCGACATCCCACTTGTATTTTCATTTTTAAATGAGTATTTTCACTATTTATTCCTATCATTATAAGAAACAATTTCAAGTCGTACAAGCTGTATAAATATTTTCAGTTACTGTTAAATACTTTTAACCATAAGTTTACCAATACTGTTTGGTATAAGTGAGACACATAGTCAATGTGAACAGTTCTTGGCCACATCGTTTCATGCAACTACTACTAGGAGTTTTTAACGGACATTCGTCATAGTGATAGTGCCACAGTACCGACTTTGATTACAATTAAAGTTACAATACAAAACCATATATTTCTTTTATAAATATTTAACATCTAGTAAATTTGTTGCAGCGCTTGCAATATCAAATTAACTAGGAAATTAGAATTAGTTTGAATTTCCGAAACTCTTAAATAATACAGATGGGTTCGAAACATTAGTCTCGGAATTTTTACACCTAAACGCATTTGCCACGATACATTTTAAGATGAAACCTCTAGTAAAGTTAAACATCACGTAAAGTCGAAACCCGTATAACCAGAAGTTTATGACTTCTTATCCTGGGAAGTATTGCACTCTAACCATATCCGGAACCATCTCTGTTAGCCAATTTCTTATTAGGTCCGATCACCGCGCCACCTACGGCATTTCCCTCAATTTGAGTTGGCAGGCTGATTTGCACGCCAGCAGCGGGCAAGAAACGAAACTTTAAGGTGTGTCCTGTGGTTTGAGGTAACGAATCAGAAACGGTGACAAGAACAGCTGTTTAAGTAGACTGCTAGAATTTCCGGTCAAACTAGTGTGGGGTCCTAGGCCCACGGATTGTAATGGATTTTCATAGAGTTCTAGCGAGACGGGTTTTCAACGATTGGCGCTGAAGAAGTTTTTAACACGCCCCACAGTTTGATTGCCACTGCCTCTCGGCGTTGGGTTTTATTTCAGTAGATTAGGTAGTTTTCCTAGTGGGGAGGAAACTTTCGACCCTCTTTTACGATTGGCATAGGCAATTTTGACTTGCTGTGATGGATACTATATAATGCCTTAGTATCCAATACTTCCCAGGATAAGAAGTCATTAACTTCTGGTATAACAATAGCTCTTAACAGGATGAAAACGTTTTCCAGAAATACCAGTCGGTATATAACAAAGAATCGTGATAACAGAAATGAAAAAATTCGTTCAATAATCATCGGAATTCACATAAAAATTCAGAAATCAGTATTCAATAATCAGGTGTTCATAATTTTGGCGAATGACTAGCCACTCAAAACACGTATAACAATAGCTCTTAACAGGATCAAACGTTTTTCCAGAATTAGCAGTCGATATAACAAAGAGCTTTGTTTTCGACAGAATATTAAAACTATGATTCTCCACGAATGGTATTTTGATTGGTGTCTTAAAAGGGGGATACAAGGCCAACAACTTGGTAAACTAAAATAAAGCTCTCCGAATCAAGACTAGGGCCATATACCCAATGAAGAGCTTATTTAAATAATTAAATAAGTATAATTTGTATTAATTATTTTAACCGTCAATAATTTTCCTTAGTTCTAGTTAAGTCGTTTTAAGAAAGGTTAATTCTTAAACCATTTTAAGCATAGCTATTGTTAACGTTTGACTTCTAGTAAACACCTTTTCTGAATTTTTGTAAATTTAGGGTGCATGAAGCGATTGGTTCACAGTAAATGATAAACAAGTTGGGAAAACCAAAATATTACCTCTCCGTGTCGAGAAGATTATATAACCTTAAGTATCCAATGAAAACGTCGACCTTTTTGCCCTCATCCTTTCCCGCGCTTTGCGCTTCCGCATTTCACCTTACTCTCAACATTATCTTCCTCCATTTTACATACAAAAATCAAATACTCACAAAAAGAAGCGGCAAAAACCTGCTGGCTCTTTACAACCACTTAATTTGACTTAATATCCAATTTCCAACAATAATAATATACCGGTAGTTTAATTGACAACCTACTAGCATCGAAATTCTCATAAAGAATGGCTCCCGCGGATAAAAAAGAGTAATTTTCAACTAGGTGGGCGTTATCTCATTAGATTTGAAAAATATCATTTGTCTTTTTTACCAATGCCTAGCCGTTTGGATTTTTTTAAAGCAATTAATCTTAGCACCAAAAAATATTTTTTGATACAAAATAAATGTTTTATATTCTTATTAAGAATAAAACGAGAGGATAAAAAAGGTCTGTCCTCTCGTAATTGTTTAAGCTTTTAACATGATTACTCTATACAACAGTAACAAGGAGTATAAACCCATTAGTGGAAGCAGTATTTTTTTCCGAAACAATCTCGCTTATGTTTATCCTCTCTAGACTTCGCTAAAAACGTATTACTCCTACGTAAAATATTAATAGACAGGCAAGGATTCATAGCATTAAAGAAGGAGCGCAATATTATCCATATTTTCATTTCATATACAGAGAAAATAAATTATTATGTTTCTGAGAGGAGCTTCCCATTTTTGTTGTTGTTTTGAAAAATATATCGCAATGCACGGGCCTTGATAGATATAGGAGGCAATGAATGAATTATGTCACATGCACGGGCCTTGGTAGATATAGGAGGCAATGATAATCTCTCTCTTTGCACGAGAGGTTTATCTTTAATATTTAAATAAATATAATTATTTTTAATTATTTTAATCTTCAATAATTAACATTAATAATAGTTAAATCGTTTAAAATAAAGTTATACCTATTATCATCTCAAACTTTGCTAATATTGACGTTTAAAGTGAAGGGTACCCCTCTTGCCCGCTTTCTTCAAATTTTGGGGTATATATACGATTCGTTTCCATTATAATAGTAAGGAAAAAGCGCAATTGCGAAAACCTTTGGTGGCGATCCCACCTTAGGGAGGCTAGACGTTTCTCGTAACCCTAGCTGATCGCCGCGTATATCCTAAAACCAAACGATGATAATGGAGTAGAAGCCAATGATACAGATTGGTGTCTATGTGGAATAGACGGAAGACCAGTGGATGGTGGTGTTAGAAGCCAGTGTAAGTGCAGACTGGTGTCAATGTGGGATTGACAAAGAAGAGAAGATGGTGGTGATTGGAAGCCAGTATATACAGACTGGTGTCCAAGTCGAATGGACGAAGACCAGAACATGGTGGTGATTAGAAGCCAGTAAGAACAGACTGGTGTCCGTGTGGGAAGGACAAAGACCAGAAGATGGTGGTGTGAGAACTCAAATAGAGGAGCCATTTCCGTGACTGTGAAAGCAGTTCGGAAATGGCGAACACGTTTGCTCCGATACGCAAACTGCGAACGCGGTCACGTGGGTGTAACAACGGACAGACAGACAGACACACAGACAGACAGACAGACACGGCCGTTACAGAACCTCTCCTGGACTACGTCACACGGAGAGGTAAAAACCCGCAATTGACTGAAACTTTGGTCGAAGCCTTGTCATAGTGAGGTTAGACGTTTCTCGTAACAAAATAAGCAAATATAGATAAATTATATAATTGTAGCTTACGCGTCAAGTTTTTGTCACAAACTAAGTTACAAAAATCTTCGAAAATGCTCGAAGGAACTATACATGCTGCTATGAAATTTTTTACACGGTCGTAATCATTGTAAGACATAGTACCGCGACTTCTATAATATTCTTGGTAGGATTGAACTTTACGTGACCCACCCAACTAACAATGGTTTCTAATTAATTGGACCGTGAAGAGTCCGAAAAAAATAGTTAAAAATTATTTCCCCTCCGCAAGTTGGTGAAAAACGTTTTTGAAAATTTTAAAATCCATGCACTTATCACCATTACGAACGCTATCCGCTTAACGCATTCTGCCCTCAATCTTTCAAAATAAGCCGGGGGGACTGAGAAAATTGACCTACTCGCGCCCGAGTTATAGCTATGGATTTTTTAAGTTTACGGAAACCGTACATTTCTGATAAAAGGACGGTAATATAATGCGAGAGAAACTGCAATGTTTTGGGAATTAGATAATTGAAAACGGTAAATTTTGGTAAATGCCGTCAAATATTTTGGGAATTTAATAAATGTGAAGGACGATATTTTGGAAAAGGTGTCAAATTATTCGGAAATTTGATAAATGTGAAGGTCGATAGTTTGGAAAATAGTTCACTGGAGATGGACCGTATTAAGTCATATAGAACTAGAGCTCGGCATTATCTATCCATTATTTAGGTTAATTTATCTTTATACATACACGAAAATTATCACCAGAACTTACATGTTAAATCGTATTAAAATCCACAATTTTGTTTATAAATAATCGGTTATCCATCTATTAGTGGATAATGGATCGATAATGCCGAGCTCTATACTGACAGGGCATTGAACAGCTACATGGCAACCTATTGGTACAGGTGCTCGTTTTTCCAGGACCAAGATGGCAGTTGGCTTCCTCCCGGAACCAGCTTCCGTCGGTTCTTGGAAGACGTCAAGCAATGCTACCCTTGTCCAGGAAGGAAAGTCCTTGAACTAATTGAAAATGGCGTGTCGGAGGAAGAGTTAAGTGCTCTGAATCCAGAAACACAGTCGGCGTTCCATGTTGCTGAGCAAAACGCCGAAAACACTATTGAAGTCAGCGATGAATGATGCAGGTAGTAGACAAAAGGCTTCAATGTCCTAGGTAGTCTTCATTTGGCAAGCCCTCTTGCCTGCTGCTAGCTTCGTAATCCTGCGGAGTAAAAAACTCCGCAGAGACAACAAAGCCGGCAGCAGGCAAGAGGGCTTGCCGAATGAAGACTACCCAGGACATTGTTGCCGGCAGTAGGCAAGGGGCCCTGGCATATAAACTCCCCATGAGAAACGACGTTTGGCCACCTCGAAGTGTTGTTTCTCGGGTAAAGCTAAGGGGCACAAATTACTGCATGCCATTGAGTTCCCGAATAATTTGATACCTTTTCCAAAATATCGTCCTTCATATTTTTCAAATTCCCGAATAATTTGACACCTTTTCCAAAATATCGTCCTTCACATTTATGTATCTTTGATATTTAGCTCTGATAATTTCCGAAACTTAATAAAAAATAGTGTTATTTATTTAACCAGAATTGATTTTAATTAATTTAACAATAAAGTGTTATAAAATAAAAGCCTGAGAATGGGATTCTCTTAGTAACCAGAACTAAGAGTAAGTTTGAAATAATTTTTGGTATCGTACACTTGCGTCTAAAAAAATCTATTCCCAATAATTTCAGAAACTTTGACGTCTTTTAAAAGGCTTAGTAGCAGAACCACTGAACAGTGTGTTATATATTTAACTAAAACCGAAAATAATATCATTTAATTAAACATTGTGTTATAAAAGACTTAAAAAAAACACAGCCACAAATTTGAATTGGTATGTCGAAATTAATAAAACGTGTTAGAGATCCAATGGACAGCAATGGTTTTTACCTTTAATATAGAATTTAAATTTAAATAATGCAAATGTATAATGTTATTAAATGAAAGAATCAATACAGTTCTGTTTTTCATTATTTCCCTTGAAGAGTTGTCGCCAACGTTTAGTCAGAGAGGCTTCATCGTTAAGGTGTAAAATTTACCCCAATAGCAGATTAATATGTCCCAGTTCTTACAGATCATAATGTAGTAATTAATTGATCTACCAGTAAGATTAATCATTAATTTGAACATACCAACAGTATTCGTAATGTCTGTCTTTTATCCCAACCGAAGTTAATGTTGCCTATTCCTATAACATCAACATAACACTACCTTGACCGAGGCTTAGCGAAATTGGTTAACAATAAAATATTCTGTTGGCTTTTAAATTTAAAATAAATTTTAGTAAATTTTATTGAGGTTTTTTGTTGTGAAAACAATAAAAATCGTACCTAATTAGCATCCAGTTTAATTCCAAATCCAAAATTTTTATTTTAACCGAGACCTCAAACGCCATGTATTTCTTGCTTAAAATCCCTCTAACGGCGTGAATCACGACAAAAGGGCCGTAAGTCCAATATAAAAAATTAGGGCTAAAATGCGTGTCTCTAACAGTGGTAAAACGCCATAATTCCAATACCCAAAACAACGCAAATCAAAGTATGTGTTAATAATGATAAAAATCAATACTTAACGTAACGAATGAATAGTTTTCCTTATATGCCTTCTGAGAAAATGGTCTTTTTTTATAAAATTCCCATGTTATGTCTATGTAAAAATATAGTATCTTTCGCCAAATGTCAGATTAATTTTATGGATTCTAAAACCACCCTTAGCAACTTTATTCTTTATAGAATTAACTATTAGTTGGATCTCTTTGAAATTTACCCCTCATAATTTGGGCCCGAATTTTAGTTCACTGGCAAAATTTCAAAGCAGCAAACACAATACGAAAAAAGTTACGGCCAATCAAATAGCCACCCTTATACATTAGGGGCAGTATGAAGTCTTATCTAAGAGAGCGATCGCTCTCCTAGAATTTTTTTGTACCTAATGGAGTTATTTACGTTCATAATTTAGCGATTAATTTTATACCATAATATCAAGGGTTTCACAGGTTTCAAGCCAAATTTGTATTTTGCATTAATTGTATGAAACAAGAAAACTCGATGAAACTCATGGTTTTTTTCAAGGGAACCTATTAAATTATTTACGCTCATAATTTAGGGAAGAGTTTTAAGCCATTATATCAAGGGTTCACAGGTTTCAAACCAAATTGGTATTTTGCATAAATTCCATGGAGTTATTTACGCTCATAATTTAGGGAATAGTTTTAAGCCATTATATCAAGGGTTCACAGGTTTCAAACCAAATAAGTATTTTGCATAAAATGTATAAAATAGCAAACTCGATGAAACTCATGGTTTTTTCAAGAAAACCCAAGGAGTTTTTACGCTCATAATTTAGGGAATAGTTTTAATCCATTATATCCAGGGTTTTGCAGGTTTCATACCAAATTTGTATTTTGAATAAATATTATACAACATGCAAACTCGATGAAACGCATGGTTTTTCAAGGAAATCCGCGGAGTTATTTACGCTTATAATTTAGGGAATAGTTTTAAGCCATTATATCAAAGGTTCACAGGTTTCAAACCAAATTTGTATTTTGCATAAAATGTATAAAACAAGCAAACTCGATGAAATCATGGTTTTTTCAAGAAAACCCGTGAAGTTATTTACGCTCATAATTTAGGGAATAGTTTTATGCCATTATATCAAGGGTTTTGCAGGTTTCATACCAAATTTGTATTTTGCATAAATATTATACAACATGCAAACTCGATGAAACGCATGGTTTTTTCAAGGAAACCCGTGGAGTTATTTACGCTCATAATTTAGGGAATAGTGTTAGGCCATTATATCAAGGGTTTCACAGGTTTCAAACCAAATTTGTATTTTGCATAAATTTGAAATTTAAAGCAAACTTGATGAAACTCACGGTTTTTCAAGGAAACCTATTAAGTTAGTTGCAACGTTAATTTAAAATTTCCATTAGGAATTTATATAACCATTCCACAATTTAAATTTTTATTTTCTTAACATTAAAGTTTTTAACAGGGATTTTTGACATTCATAATGTTTAACAAGGGATGGAGGAGTAAAGTATAAATGGAACCTAGGAGGATATAGGGGTCAGGGAGTCTTCGACTGCCTGTTTTTAGAGCTCTCTGGTTTAGGTCTCTCCGATAGGAGCTTCGTGCACGCGCATCACGTGGCCACGCAAATCCCAATTCAGAAAATAGCGAGTTCTTCATGCTAGCTTAGGCCTTAGAAGCAGTGCCGCCTGTTCACTGCCCATACAGTGACATTTTTTAATTTTATCGGCCGTTAACTCGACTCCCCCAAAGGCGTTAATCCATCTATAACACTTATTCCATGAGAGCGGCAGCTCTCTTAGATAAGACTTCATACTGACTTTAATGTATAAGCAGAAGTTTATGACTTCTTATCCAGGGAAGTATTGGACTCTAACCATATCCGGAACCATCTCCGTTAGCCAACTTTTTATTAGGTCCGATCACCGCGCCACCTACGGCATTTCCCTCAATTTGAGTTGGCAGGCTGATTTGCACGCCAGCAGCGGGCAAGAAACGAAACTTTAAGTTGTGTCCTGTGGTTTGAGGTAACGAATCTGAAACGGTGACAAGAACAGCTGTTTTAATAGACTGCTAGAAATTCCGGTCAAACTAGTGTGGGGTCCTGGGCCCACGGATTGTAATGGATTTTCATAGAGTTCTAGCCAGACGGCTTTTCAACGATTGGCGCTGAAGAGGTTTTGAACACGCCCCACAGTTTTCTTGTTGATCACATTTTAAGACCCTAAAAATCATGTTGCTGGCCCATGGGACTGATTATAGCCAAAGTGTGAGGTTTAATGCTCCTGGCCCATTGGACAGAATCCCATTGGACCGAAAAGTAGCCGAATTTGGCGGTAAATTATTGCAGTAATTTTGTCTAAAAATCCTCTATAGTTATCTTCTTATAAAAATGTTTTAGCCAATTAATGTTTTTATATTTTGTACGTAAATATATGAAAAATTAAAGGTCATATTGCACTTATAACCTTTTGGGTACTAATTAAGGTTACTCCCCATTTCACTCAATTTAAAACACCCTATTCCCAATTATTCAAACCTCATTCAACCCAATTCCCATTTCTCCTATTCCAATTAACCCAATATTTATACCCAAAAAGACTCAAATAGAGTAGAATTTGATTGTTTTATTTATTTATTGTTTCATTCCATAAGGGATACACTTACTTGAAGTGTATAACCGCTCCAAAGAGGAAGAGACGTCCTCCTAACCAAACCACACCTAACATAACATAACATAACGTACAAGTAATGTTTTGGAAAAGGCATGCCATTTGAGAAGTCAATGAAGCTAAACATCAATATTTTGGAAAAGGCGTAACATTGTTAAATGATTTATAAAATATTCCTAACCTAACTTAACCAAACATAACCTAACATAACAGTAATGTTGGAAAAGGCATATTATTGGAGAAGTCAATGAAGCTAAACATCAATATTTTGGAAAAGGCGTAACATTGTTAAATGATTTATAAAATATTCCTAACCTAACTTAACCAAACATAACCTAACATAACAGTAATGTTGGAAAAGGCATATTATTTGAGAAGTCAATGAAGCTAAACATCAATATTTTGGAGAAGGCGTAACATTGTTAAATGATTTATAAAATATTACTAACCTAACTTAACCAAACATAACCTAACATAACAGTAATGTTTTGGAAAAGGCATATTATTTGAGAAGTCAATGAAGCTAAACATCAATATTTTGGAAAAGGCGTAACATTGTTAAATGATTTACAAAATATTACTAACCTAACTTAGCCAAACCTAACCTAACATTTTTAGTAAACTCACCTTCCTGATGGAGATTCGAACGAAGATTTTCTGCGTGACGATCCGACGCTTTACCACTAGACCACGGTAGGACGCAGACAAATTCGAAATCAAATACACTAATATTCTAGCTTGGAACTTTCGGTTGAAGGGAATTCGTTCCAATGGGACTCGATTGAATGGGAAAATATTCCTTTTTAATAGAAAACCGCCATTGGGCTAGATTTTAAAATACTGGCTAGAAATTTTCGGACGAATGGGATTCGATCCAATGGAATTCGGTTGAATGGGTAGACTCCAGGTTGCTCGATCAAAAAGGTTTCGATGCTATTTAACGATCGATTTATTTTTAATGCACTTTTACAATGGAAATTAAAAAATGCATTTCTTCTTTTTTTTTTATAACAAAAACACACTTGTTTTCATGCTCACTTCTCTATATCGACGTATATCAATACACTTCTCTATATTTTTTTGTTTATTTTATAAAGTAATTATTACAGTTTTACAAAGGGAAATTGCGTATTCCACCACCAAATTAAGTTGAGAACTTGTATTTTGGTGGTACTTTAGTTACAGATTATTTAATTGGAGTTTAAAGTTAGAGCATTGATGAAGAGGGTTTTTTTCTTGATTTAACATTTTAACAGAGATCTTTGTTTAGTTTGAAGTATGTTGTCAATTTATTTTTAAAATCAGTTAGGGATTGTATTTCTTTCAGTGTTTTTGGAAGATTATTATATAGTGAGTTACCTAATATAATCGCATTTTTTGAGTGATCGTTTTATTATATTTTGGGATAGCCTTGTTCATTTCGGAAGTAAATCGGGTTTCATATCTATTTACAATACGGTCATTATTTTCGATATTATATTTAAAGTAGTTCAGCAAAAAGGCTTTATGAAAGAGTTTTTTGAGTGTTAGAACACCCAGTTCTCTATAGATTTGATGGGTTGGGTAGTACATTGGTCTATTTAAACATTTTTTGAGAGCTCTGTTTTGGATTATGCTAATGGAACTAAGGTTTGTGTCGTAGGCACTTCCCCAGCAAGTTATTCCATAAGTTAAAAACGACTGGAATAAACTAAAATAAACAGATCTAATTGTTTTTTTGTCCAATATATTTGAGAATTGACTTATGCTAAAGAGATTTGACCGCAGTTTTTTTTAGATAAGATATGCGATCTTTCCATTTTAGGTGTTTATCCACTATAATTCCCAAGTACTTCACAGACTCAGCTTTATTAATTTTTTGACATGTACATCCCTGGTCAGTATCTATGCAATTTTGCCTATCGTGTGAATATAGATTATCTAATTGGGTTTCACCCGCTTTGGTAACCGAAATGGTTAAGTAGTTTGTTTTCTTTTGCGTTTAGACTGAGAAGGTTAACATCTAACCAGTTTTTTGTCTGCAGAAGACCAATATTTTTTTCTTTTTCGAACACCTCTTCCCATGTATTAGCAAGGTAAATTAGCATTGTGTCGTCTGCGAAAGCAATTGTTTGGTCTGAGTAGTTTTGGTCTAATAAGTCATTCATGTAAATTGAAAACAGTGTTGGTCCAAGGATGGAGCCTTGGGGGACTCCATAAGTGTATGTTTCAGGATTACTTTTAGATTGGTTAATTTTCACCCTCGCAGTTCTATGAAATAAATAGCTATTAAACCATTCTAAGGGCAGACCATGGATGCCAATATTTTTTAATTTTCTAATTAATCTATCATGGCTAACCGTATCAAATGCTTTCGCGAGATCGAGAAATATGGCAATTATTTTTTTATTACCATCCAAACTTTTTACAACAGTAGTATTAAAAAAGTGAAGAGCATCCTCCGTGGATAAGCCTGTTCGAAAGCCATATTGGTTTCTGGAGAGAATATCAAATTTATTAAGGAATTTGTCTAGTTGAGCCTTTAGGCTTTTTTCAATAATTTTCGATAGTGTGGTCAGTACAGAAATCGGTCTATAGTTGGAAATTTCAGTGTGATCCCCATTTTTAAAAATTGGGGTTATAAGTGCGGTTTTACACATTTCGGGAAATAGTCCATTGGAGAAACTTAGATTAACAATGTGGACTAACGGGTTTGTAATATGTATACAGATTTTTTTAAACATAAGAGAGCTATGACCATCAGTACCGCACGATTTGGTTGATTTTAAAGAGTGTATAAATTGAAGAATATCTGAACCGTTAACAGGGCGTAAGGCAAATGAATTGCCATTTTTGGGGCCTCGCTTTAGTTGTTTAATTTGTTTTTATTGGAGTTCTAAATCTTTTGATTGAATTATATTATTAGCCAAATGTGGGCCAATATTCGAAAAGTATTTATTAAATTCATTGGCGATTTCAGTAGCTCTATTTCCGGTATTGTAAATAGATTCCCCGATTGTTATGGCTTCTACCCCCTGATTATCATTTTTGTTAGGATTTCTAATTTCATTTATGATTGCCCACAGTTTTGCAGCATCATTCCCCGCATTTTTTACCTTGTTCGCATAATAGAAATTTTTACTGCGTTTTATAAGGGTATTAAGTTTGTTTCGATAAGTGTTATATTTATGTTTTAAGTCAGTATTAATTGGTTCTTTTAATAGCTTTTTTCTTAATTTGTTTCTAGTCTCTATGCTCTTTATTAGTCCCTTTGTTGTCCAAGGAGTTCGTCGTCTTGTAGCTTTAGATTCTGGGATTTTAACTGAGAGGTCACTATTTACTTTATAAGGTCTTTTAGCAAGGTCAATGTAAAAGTTTAAGTTCTGGGTAAATTCTGCACAGGCGTCGTTCACATCCGTTGCCCTGTAGACGGAGAGCCAGTTTTCGAAGGAGAGTAAGAAGTTGAGTTTTTTATAGTCGACTTTAGGTGCATGATTTGTTATTGACTTATCGATAGTAATATTGCAAGGGTCAAATATCAAGTTTAATAGCAAGCTTCTATATTAAGCCTAACCCTAACCGAAACAAATTTAAGCCTAAATCATTGTAGAAATGGGTTATGCTAAAAAATGTTGAACTAAAATTTCGATGTAAAAACTGTGCCCAAACGAGCCCTTCAAATTGTGCGGAATTTGGCATCCTGGGTTTATATTGCTGTATTCGACAAAGAGATTACGATAATATAAACATAATCACTAACGTTTGAAGTTAAAAATGAAAGTTAAAAAAAAACAATGTTTTTTAACTCTATAGAATCATATTTTTTGTGTATTTTGTCTTATTAAATACTATAAATAGACTTTCATTTATTGAAATTGATGATATATGGTTAATATTTAAAATCTTATACACGCTTTAAGATAAATTGTTTCTAGTATCTATTTTGAATCTCGCCTGAAAGCAAATATTTTCCTACCATATCAAATAGAACGCCAAGTTTAAATGATCCGGACATGATTGATACTTAAGTATAAGTCTTTCAAAAAGACTTCGGCTTTAAAGATTTCACTAGATACTTTATTCAGACAGTATTAAGGTATGCAGTACAATCGCTACTGCCGACCTTGTAGCGCACCAAAAGTGGGAAGCCCCCACATGAGCAGTTCCCGTATGAGCGAATTTCATAATAGCGGTGCTCATAACAGCAATTACCAATACAACGGTTCTCGTAAACGCGGTGTACCATTACAACAGTTCTCTAAAGAGCGGAGAAACAGATATGTAAAAAACGATAGTTGTTTATTTTGGTGTAAGCTGGCCCAACAGGGTTATATGAACTCAAAAAGAACTAGGTCAGATATGGATAATTTGGTTAGGTTAAAATTTATTATTTCAACTAAATAGCAGGTCATATTAGGTTAGGTAAATTTGGGGTTTTTATGTTTTGTTTCGTTTAGTTAGCTTAAGGCTAGTAATATTTTGGAAATGGTGGAACAATGCTACTCCTTTTCCAAAATATTTTTGTTTATCTTCATTAACTTCCCAAATAGTAATATGCCTTTCTCGAAATATTTTTCCATCCATCCAATAGTACAATATTTAAGTGTACCTTTAGAAAAATTCATAAACATGATCCGTTAGTACGTCACATTTTTGAAACCAACGAAAACAACTGTATTGTTAAGAAATGCGCCAAATTCAACGCAAACACGGCTATCTCCCAAAATAGCAGCCGCTATTTCTAAAACAGCAGTTTTGAAAAACACCGCTGTTTTTGGAATTGCGGTTGCTATTTCGAGAACTGCTCTACAGGGAACTGCTCATACGAGGTGCAGCCACAAAAGTAGGGTGGAAACCTTCGCCGCCAACCACTTTCATGCTTCTCTGGGATAAAGTTTTCACAATTTATGGGCTTTGAAAACAAAAACATTTAGTAATCGCAAATACCTTTAATTAGAGTGACGTGGATGTGTTAGTAACAGACGAACAGAACTAAAGTGACCCATTATTACTGGAGGCTTTGCTACTATTTTTTATGGCATTCCGTCTGGACATTTACCCGTTAGACGTATCTAAAATGGTCGCCGCCGACGGTTTTCAGCCTTTATTATTTAGTATGTTTCAGGTTTCTGGTTCGAGTTACGCTCGAAGTTCCAGAGCTATATTTTCAATTACAATTTTAAATATAGCCGTCTATGTTTGTGCAAGGTCTAAGCTAACAAAATACTTCTTTGCACTTCATAATAAACCATGTTTAAATAAAACTTTATGCCAAAACGACAAGTCCGGTACGCTTATATATATATTATGCAGTTTTCGATCGAAATATAAGTAACGAAATGTTTCATTTCGAGCAATTTAATTATATTGGATTTTGGAATCTTTTAAATTTTCCAAAAAAATATCATTTTAAATTTTTAATTTGCAAAGGAATCGATATTTACGCCTTAGCATTGTATCAATATTTCAAATCTGATTTCTTTTGCATTTTTTATAATTACACAAAAAATTATATCACATAAAATATATAATGAAACAATTCGGTTCACTAGGGGCTACATCTATTAAAGTTTCAAAAATAAGAAGTAGCTTGGCGGAAATCATATTTCACATGGAAAAACCTAGTAATACCATTGATAAGACATACTTACTTTTGTTGTGTTACAAATGAGAAACCAGGCAACCTACGAAACGTCCATTTTAACTTTATCCATTAATATTACTAAACATCAAACAAAACCTTGATGTTTGAGTTCAATTTTACCTTTTATCGATTGAACAAGTGTAGAAAAGTTGGTATAACAGAAACGTTACTTTGGTGTCATCATGAAATTTTTACTTTCATTATTATTTCAAAATATTATGTTCAGAACATTTTGGTGTAGGGTTATGAGCACGTTGGTGTACCTAGTGAATTTATGTTTTCACGAGCTTAAACTTAAACAACGTTGAATCATGGCGACTTTCTTCTTAGCTTGAATGCTCTACACGTTTTTGCGGCTTTTGCTACCTACACGGCAGCCGTGGCTTGTTATGTATCCGAGTGACGTTTTTCACGGAGAGGTTATAATTTCGACGTATCCGTCTGTTTGTGTGTGGGGGTGTGTCTGTCAGGTGTTACACCCGAGGGGACCGCGTTCGCCGTTTGAAAACCTGAGCAAATATGTTCTAAATTTCCGTACCGCTTTTACAGTTCCCGGAAATTTGGAAAATTGTATTGCTCTTACACTGGTTATTACTCCATTGTCTGGTTATTTGTCCATCCCACAGGGACACCAGTCTGTATTTACTAGCTTCTAAGCACCGCCATCATCGGGTCTTTTGTCCATCCTACATGAACACCAGTCTGTACACACTGGCTTTTAATCACCACCATCCTCTGCTCTTTGTCCATCCCACATGGATACCAGTTTATATACACTGGCTTCTACACACCTCCATCTTCTGGTCTTTGTCCATCCCACATGGACACCAGTCTGTACATACTGGCTTCTACTCCATCTTCATTAGGGTCAAGACGTACGCGGCCATCGGCTAGGGTTACGAGATTCGTCTAGCCTTCCAATGGCAGGGTCTTCTTCCAAAGGTTCACGCAATTGCGATGTTCTTATCTACAGCAGCGATTCGAATCCTTCACTTATTTGAGTAAGGCGAAACAAAAGGCGCATGCTTCATTTCACACGACAATATTAGTCGAGTTTCCCAAGAACGTTTAAATGTTCTTTTAAAAAACGATGTAACGCTCAATTAGGCGAACAACTAACGAAGAAATATTTAATATTAATTATATTTATTCTAATATTTAAGATAATCTTGTTTCTTAATTCAAAATGAATACGGAAAGAGTTACAAAGCAGTCTATTTTTTTGTCTGTGTGTACGTCCATCAGACCCGGATTGTCCGCAAGGCAGACCGGGCCCAGGGGCCCCCTGTTTTGAGAGGCCCCGCTAAATTTCATAGGCCATCGGGCCGCTTCAGAATTTCAAATTTTTTCCTTTCAATTTATTTCAATAAATCCAACTGTTCGAGAATTCAGATTATGCGGCCTTTGCTCGCTCAATATTTTGCTTAAATTAAAAGTGGGGGGCATCTATAAAATTCAACATCTTATAGATTATTCCAAATCTTTTCTCTAGTTTTCTAAATTAAAATCCAATGGTTTATTGAAGGGCCAATATTTGGAAAAAAACCCTTAAAACGTTAATGGACAAATATATTGATTAAATTCCACATGATATTTCCGATTATATTGAAAATATTTTTGTCACAATAAAACTCTTGATTTAGAGTCCGGGTACAATTATATTGTCCAAACATTAAATATAAGGTGTCAAAAAGTCAGAGTTTAATGTTATTCGAATGCGAAATATCGTTCAATTGTTTAAATAACATTGACCAATAAAAAACTCGCACAATATTTATTTTCAGTTTTTAAAGGAAAACTTGTGCAAAATTTATTGTAAATGATGTTTTATTTCTTAAAACGTTTTGTGGCTTTGAACTTTGCACAAATATTAGTCTGGATGACGTTTATTTATACTTTGTAACTAAAACAGCGGGCTCCACGTATTTTGCGCATATTATTGAACGTGTAGGGTGGGCTTTACATTAACATACCGCTGAGAATATAATAGAAAGCCCATGTTGCAATGAAAACTGAACTAAAACCTTTCCCAAAAAGAGAATTACAAGCGTTCGTGATTGGTCATAACCCCTGTAGACGATGCGCTGTAAGTTTTGTGTAGCGGGAGTACGTGCCACCATTCTGGGTGGAACCAAAATATAAGCAGACGAAATTCTGATACTAAGTCCTCTAGCCTCGAGGATTTGGTCAATGATTTTGATATTAATAAATAAATATATAATTTTTAACCTATACTAAGAAATCAGGGGCCTCGCGTTAGCAATCTGCCCTAGGCCCCGCATTGGCTAGGTCCATGCCTTCCGTTCATTGTTACACTAGTGCGCCACGTTAGCAGTTCGATGTGTAAAGAAATCATACAGAACCTTAATATTAATATAATAATAATATTATAATAATAATATTAATATAATAATAATATTATAATAATAATATTAATATTAATAATAATGTGGAAATATTTTTCGTAATTACGAGGTATTTAGTAGTTTTGTAGCTTGCAAACTGTTTCATTTTGATATTCCAAGGACATTTTTTAATATCATTATTTGAAATGGCTGTTTATATATTACTTAAGCTAAACTTTATATATATATAGAGTAATCCTTTCTTTAGCGATTGCAAAAAGAAGCCTAAATCGGTTAAATCAAGTATTAACCGTAATAAGCCTAGTGAACTAAAGAGAAAATAATTGAGGCCAGAGTTGTAGTAAACTATGGGTTTTGATTTTCGTGTCTGTAATGAAGAGACATTAATTGTTCATTGTGAGCCGAAAGTTAAACGCACGTTTAAATAATCAGGTATAGATTTTATATAGAAGAAAAGATCATGGTGGCAATTAGACCAGTGAAAGGGCTAGTGGTAAACTGGTATTAGCTACGGAGTTATCATTCTTTTTATGGTGCGCATTCACTTTCAGTGCGTCTAGCCACAATTCAGATTTGGTGTTACTTAACGTTAACACTCATGTTGGCAAACTAAGAATATTGTTGAGGTGAGATGAGACGATAGTGTTTACACTGCAAACCAGTTTTGAATGTAGCTATGAGTATATAGGGTGAACAGGTGAAGCGTAGACAATTGGGCCTTTACAAACACATAAATGTTATATCTCAGCAAAATTTATAGACTTCATTTCCTGTTCTTTTCTCCATTGACTGATTTCCATATGTCCAAGATTTACCCTTATTGGATGTAAAATGTCGTCTGCTTTACTGTATCCTCGCTATGCTTGGAATACTGCTTCAATAATTCGTAAATTTTTACATCAAAAAAAGAGAAATAATTCCATATCTAGGTAAATAAGTTTGTAGTAGTAGTCCTCCTCTTGACTCGGAGAGGTAATATTTTGGTTTTTCCAACTTGTAACGTTTGTGTACTAAAATGATAATATCCCCAGTAGCAAAAACTTGTCGGGCCGACACCAAATTTGATCAATCGGCCCGAAAGAGTTAACTAACTGTCGGTCCAGAATGCTTCATGTCCGAGCCGTTGAGTAGTCAATGCGCTCTTGGTTAAGAATAAACAAGCCTTGAAGTCGACTCAAAACTAACTGGTTGAGCGACAATCGGAATAGGGGATTTGCGTTAGTAAACCGACTCAAACATAGCTCGTTGAGCGACAGTCGGAAATGGAGTTGTGCTTCACTAAACCAGCTGAAATAATCTAGTCGAGTGACCGTCAGAAAATGACTTGCGCGTCCCTAAACCGACTCAAAACTAACACATCGAGCGACAATTGGAAAAGAAGATGCGCGTCACGAAACCAGCTTTAAACCGAGTGGGCAACAATCCGTCGGCATTTTGACGGAACGTCATTTTGCCGACTTGAAACTCAGTTGACAATAACATGTAGGCAATTTTGTGGAACGTTATTTTACCGACTTGAAACTGAGTAGGGAATAATATGTAGGCATTTTTTTGGAACGTCATTTTTACCTCTCCGAGTGACGTATGTCACGGAGAGGTAATACACCGGCCGTATCTGTCTGTCTGTCTGTGTGTCTGTCTGTCAGACCCTACGTGACCGCGTTCGCAGTTTACAAATCGGAGCAAACAAATACCCGATTTCCGGAACGCGTTCGCGGTTCACGGAAATTTGGCCATTCATCTACCAACACTAGTCTTTACTAACTGGCTTCTAAGGACCACAATCTGCTAGTCTTTGTCCATCCCACATGGACACTAGTCTGTACTTGCAAGCTTCCAAGCACAACCATCTTCTGTTCTTCGTCAATTCCACATTGACACCAGCTTCTATGCACCACCATCTTCGGGTCTTTGTCCATTCCACATGGACGCCAGTCAGTCCATTCTGGCTTCTTTTCCTTCGTCATCGTTTGGTTTCAAGATATACGCGGCGATCGGCTAGGGTTACGAGAAACGTCTAGCCTTCCAATGGCAGGGCTTCCACCATCGGTTCACGCGAATGCGTTTTTATCTATTATTATAATGGAAACGAATCGTATATATATCCCAAAATTTGAAAAAAGCGGGCAAGAGGGGTACCCTTCACTTTAAACGTCAATATTAGCAAAGTTTCGAAAGATAATAGGAACAACTTTATTTTAAACGATTTAACTATTTTTAAAGTTATTTACTGGCGATTAAAATAATTAAAAATAATTATATTTATTTAAATATTAAAGATAAACCCAAGTACCGAAGTCGTTAAATCATTGCCTCCTATATCTATCAAGGCCCGTGCATTGCGGTATATTTCCTACATTGCCTCCTATATCTTTCAAGGCCCGTGCATTGCGATATATTTTTGAAAATAACAACCAAAATGGGAAGCTCCTCTCAAAACCATAATAATTTATTTTCTTTGTTATATGAAATTAAAATATGGATAATATTTTCGGCAATTCGATTTGAATGGCTCTTTCTGATGTATCATTCTCTCAGCACTGTTCATAATGGACAGGAACGTAGAGATTCGAGACACTATGAATTATGGTAGTGTTTCAAATCCTCTGTAATGAGGGCTTCACGACTTGGAGTGAGTCGAAAGATAAATACACATCCTATTTTTTAGTTGTACCATGCGTACCACAATGTTGCCAGACGTTTATTGAAGGATGCTTGGGTACTTGGTACAGACTGTTACGTCTACCAAGTTTCCTAGTATCCAAGAATAAATAGGATTCATAGAAGCCAGTGTTAAGGGCATGTCATGGGTCAAGTCGTTAATTATATCGACGCAGTTAAATAGCTGATGGCATTATTTTATCCACTTTCTAATTGCGTTTCGAGTGGAAGTTCAACTTTGGCACGGACGACAGATGGCGCTCTTAACCTTCTACCCCCAAAAATCGCTGTTGTCTGCTCGTTTTCCCCTTCCGCGTTTTTTCGTTATAAACTTATGATTTAACGAACTGTTAAGATAAAATTTCATATTTCCTAAGACAGATAAGCTTCTACTCCTTTCATTTTACTCCCAGTTAGATTACAAGCTGGTGTTAAAAAAATTCAACGGCGAAAAAAGTATTTGACAATCTAAGAATATTTTTTAAATATAAAAAAATGCTGTTTATTTTATACGCCCCCTATTTGTGAAAGACCTTTTTTACGCACTTTTATCATTCTTTATTTGAATTTCAAAGGTAGTACTTCATAATTCAATCTTCTGTAATAACTTTCTTCGGAAAATAATATTTCAAACGTTACAGAGTCTTGCAAGGGGATTGCTTTTGCGGATTTTGTGAGTATTTAACTGAATAATAAAATGGAGGAGGATAATAATTTAAGTAAAGAGGAAATCAGGAAACGTAAAGCAAGGGAAAGAATGAGGGCAAAAAGGTCAGATCCTGAATTTAGGAAACGAGAAAATGAAAGGAGAAGAGTGTTAGCAGCTGAAAAAAAGGCTGTTTCGGGAACAGGTTCTAGCACACCCAATGATGGTCCTACCGCGAGGCCAGTTGGCCATGATTCTGCGAAAGATGACGCATTAAATAAAAGCTCTATTGAAAGTACCGTAAGCGTAGGCATATCTATTAATGAGGAACCCAATAATGTACAAAATGATAATGCTAAGGCGATGAACAAGTACGAGCCTAGCTTATGTGTGATTGGGTTGTGGCTTCCATGTTTTGGGGACATTTGCTTTTTGTGGGGCAAGGTATGATTCAGCTTTGATATGGACAAATGTTACAAATCATACTGGTAGACTAAGAATACGGTTGAGGTATAGCGAGAGAGTAGAGTTTCCACAGCAATTGAGAGATATTGAAAAGGCTTGATCAATTGACTATTTTAAAATTGAATTCCTGCACTTGCAAAGAATTAAAAAAAGCGATAGATGCATATATTTAGGTTGTTTAAGGGGTAGTGATAGTCATCTCCACTCGGAGAGGTAATATTTTGGCTTTCCCAACTTGTTAAAAATAACGAACACTACATCTTTTTCTACACACCAGGTCAAACTAATAGCCCATCGTATACACGATTAGGTTAAAACATGTATTTAAGTATGCCAAAAAAAATTGGAGAGGTCAAAGTAAGCTAAGTAACTTTAGACCAAGCAATAGGAAGATAGGAGGGCAAATGGTTCGCAAAGCCGTCTTCTTATTCGCTTCACACTAAAACCACAGTTTTCTTATAAAAAGACATATCATACTTGAAATAATTTTATTTCGGTCATCGTAAAGAGCCGCATCTACCATCTCCAGCTTTAATTATCGGATTAATAATTCTCTCACCTGAAATACTTAAACTCTTTTTGACTTTTAAATTTGAGTAGTTAGAATTTGGCAGAATGATTTCCGCGGCAATTTCCAGTCAGAGGTTACGGGAAAAACGTTCCCTTGACAATAGAAAAGTTTGCGGGGACGATGAAAACTGCACCGTCGTGTTAATAGCAGAAGTGAAACGGTTCCACGTCCACAAATGCCTCCTAGTTCAAATATCTCAGTGCTTTCGCAGCATGTTTAGCGGTAATTTTATCGAGACTACGCGAAGAGAAGTTCACTTCCGTTTTTAAGAAAACACACTTTCGCGTTCGTCTTGGACTACGTTGACGGTGCGGTAATACACTTTGAAAAGTGGTCTGTAGAGAAGTTGCGGGACTTGAACTATTTAACGGATATGCTCTGCATGGACTCCTTGGTGGTAGAATTGCCAATACCAGGTTATTTGAAGTTATTCAACGCGCATGGTACAAACACGCCAAGGCTTTCGACGATGAAGATACGGTGATTGGGATAAGGGGGTTGTTTCTAAAACGACTGGTTTCATACCTTATTATGAAGACAATAACACCCTACAAAGTCAGTATGATTAAAAATGGTAACGATGCATTAGACAACGCGCCTCACTAAATAATACAGGACGTTTTGAAGATCTTGAAAATCCCCGAAGATACGGTAATACACGGAGCATTTCAACATTGTTTTTCACTTGCGAGAAAATGAAAGCGCTTTCGGATTGGGTCTAGTCCGAATCGAACAAAGATACGTCTTTTGCTAAACGTGTCGAAATTTTCGACCATACCGGATGTGAACAACTCTCCCACGAGGAGTTACGATGTTCCAGCAAGAAAAAAAACTCAATTCCTTCAATGCCCTAACGTTTTCCATCAGGAAAATCCACGAGCAAATTTCACTAAACAACCTGCGAGCATCTTGGGTCCAGGTTCGTGGGTCTGAAGTTAACATTTCGGAGTACCAACCGCGTTTATTTCGAGAACCCCTTCATCATGGCGCCAAGCAAAACACAACTTCCCATCCAAAATAAGCAAGGAAGTTTTACTTTCTAACGATGGAAAACGTTACGGTCATGGAGGTGACAACGACATCGTACAACGTGGAAATATGTCAGATTGTAACGCAGTCTAATTTCACGTGCTCAAAATTGTTCGCTAAATAGGGTATGAATACGGCGACGAATGCGATCGTTATTATGACGTAGGACAAAGAATGCAATGAAGCTACTATCCGTAAACTCAACGTGAAATTTTACGATAAGTGAATGACAGCTTTGACTGTGGAAGACCGTAAAGATACCTTCAAAAACGGTCGAAATGTTTTTGAATGCAATCTTTAAATAAAATCGGTGACTGCGTTATTTGCCATGAACAAACAATGCCCGAACTTCAATGAAAACATGCACTTGGCCAAATTTGACGAGAACATCTTGGTGTGAAATATCTTATCTACCCGGGATTCGAGACGCGTTCCATAAACAGTGTCAATTTTAAGCACAAGAAAACCTCCATATCTTCTACTGATCAAGGCGTAATCGTTGGTCTACAACAAGAAATGGGGCCGAGCGATGTAACGGTGATGCGACGAGTCGATGGACATTTTGAATCCTTAGGACGACTGCCTGGACCTGATTTTGGACCACTTTGTGGACCTGAAGAAAAGTGCGAGTTTTTTATATGTGAAAAGCAGTTCCGCGAATTCTGAAAGCTAAAATACTTTTGTGAAAATGTGCCGGTGAATTCAGTAAGAAAACATCTAGGAACCATTACTAAAAAAACTGTGCGAGTTATTTTTGCCCCGTAAATTTCTTAGTAAATTATTATAATTGAACTAAGTACTAAATAGTTAACTTATTTGGTAGAAATTTAACTTTTTACTTATTTTAAAACTAAAAATATTTGGCAATTTAGAGGGATAATAAAATTTTAACTTTTATAATTTTTTTAAAAAAAAATTAATTCTTGTCTAATTTTACTAGCAAATAAAAACCATTTAGTATTTTCATGAAACCAGTCATAATTATTTCTACTTACTAATAATCAGTGGGATTAAAACAAACGTTACACTCGTAAATAAAAATATTTAATTGTAATGACACAACTAATTTAATAAGTTCATCATAATTAATTAGGCCTAAAAGTGAGGGCAATTTAACATAAAATAAACCTTAAATCATGTACTAGAATAACCATACACTATTTAGTATTTAAGTGTTTACCAACTTAGACAGGCGACTCTAATAAGTTATTAGTCCATTATCTATAGTAAAAACATTATGTTACTGATGTTTCTAAAACATGGTTAAGGTTAATCTTCAGCCACGTTCACACTTGCAGGGGATACCGGTTAGAAGGGATTCAAAGAGCTTCCAAAGTTAAGTGTAAACAAAACTGATAATCGGAAACTAATAAGAATAGATGATTCGCGAAATCTTTGAAGGTAATTTTTTTTTTCCTAATTTTGGAAATTGGTAATCATGTTTTCAGAATTTTACGGACAATTAACTGAAATTAGAGTAGAACATTGCTGTTGACGGCGTTCAGCTAGTAAAACACCTACTTTAACGTAGCCAATTACATTGTCGCTTGCACTGAACGCCCTGTGTGACGTCAACAAAACATTAAACCCACGGAAAAACAAGGTTATTGGTGCTCTAACATTTTAGCGGGTAACATATATGAAGTTTCAGCTCGAGCCAACTTGAAACGGAAACGGTTTCGATGGTAGTCTCTAGCCTTAATTATAATTTAACTTTGGATAAAAATAGCGACAACCTTGAAACGAAAGCACTAGCCGACAATACAGATCAAAACGTTTTAAAGTGTGAACCGAGGTTGCTGAAATGACGTTGCTTTCAAAGCCATTTGCGCAAACTGGTTTTCAACTATTTTCCATTAATTGAACCTGGCTTCAGTAGCTCTACCAATACCAATCAAAATGTTTTAACCTTACTGTAAATCTTCAACGGAATGGATCAGTATTGCACACGCAATTATCTTCCCTTTCGCTAGTTTGTGCAAAGGGTTTATTGTACCGATCCCTAACTTCGTACAGAGCAAATCTGGAGTCACATTTCCACCCCTTCATCTCTTCCCAACTTCCCCATTTTTCCAAACACATAAAAGATGTAACCGTTCTACTTTCTTTATAAGCTTTGGTTAGGGTCTCAAGCAATATAGACAGATGTCGTTGGTTTAACCATATCTTTCGAGGAAATTCGCTTTTCTTGCCGAGTGGAGTCTACACGAGCTCAAATGGAGTGGAGCTTTGAGCTGGACGGAGGATATGAAGCTTGTGTTGGACCTAACAGTCAGGGTCGACGCTGTATGAAGGATATAATATATTCCGTTCGGTCTCGTGACTAACCTTACAGCCAAGGGGTCAGGCCTTGCCATTTAAGATTTTTTTCTCGTGAAAAAGGACTCCTTGAATTTATAACTTAAAGCTGATGGGAATATATTGCGTGAGAAAAAATTAAAGTAGTGATAATTAAGTGATATTTCATGGTCCTGTTTCATTGTTTCGAGGAATATCAAAAATGTTTTGTCCTCAGTAACTACCACATCGTGAGAATAACACACATTTAGTTTTTTCAAATACATTAAAATCGAGAAATGATTTTAACTTGATTTCGAAAGTCTTAAAAAAAGATTTATATGACGTATTTTATTACGTTCGAGATTTGATTCAAATGTAAGACCCCTTGTTCGAAGCAGAGAGACTCGACGTGCTGTAGGAAACAGGCAGGGATGAAAAACTAACTTAAAGAGTGAAGCAACCGTAAGAAGGGCAGCACGTGAAACCATTTCGAACTGAAACTTCTTCAAAAGCAACATTTGGTCTCCATTCTCTTGTCAAACAAGGGTTAAAAGAGTCTGGAAGAATTCGAATAGGAGCTTCATAATCTTACGATTCCTCGGCGTGAAACGGACGGTCCCTTTTTTGCTTAGTGAGGCTGGGAGGCAGACAATTTCCGAGTTGGATAGCCTAGGTTTTTGCACGAGCAGCCATACGGAAGATAAGGAGGTGGAGACTCAAACCCGATCCAAACGGAAAGCAAATTTGCCAAGGACCGCTTTTTCCCTTTCAATAGTGGATAACTTTGATAAGGTTGCGATGAAGTAGGAGCAGAAGAGATGAGCTGCCTAAACCTACTCGCTTTAATATGCATGAAAATGACGACTATCTGTGTTTAGACTTGTTCCAGACAAGTCCTTCTGCAATATTTGGATTGATAACAAAAGTTGGTTTTAGAAAAGGTTTACAGGGGTTGAAGGCATAACTTGAAAGAATAACATGAGCACTGAGAGAAATGTAGGCTATTTTGATAAAGTATAATTTAAACCAATTTGTTCTACTGAAACTCGAGTTCGCGAAACGGTTTTAATGTAAAAACATTGTTTCTTCCTTTTTGAGGTAATCAAGGCAGGAATTGTATGCCAGGAATGTTAAGGGCTGAACTGGGGCTGTGAAAGAACAAACATTGCTCAAGAGAACAAATGCAGAAGAAGCGCTTGGTTATCCATTTGGAAGTAGGATTCTTCATATTTTTTACATTCAAGTCGAAACTTATCAGTGCCTATTCATTTTGTGAAGAGAAACTTGAATAGACAATGAAATTGCCAATGGCGTTTCGAAAATAAGGGACCGTCCATAAACTACGTCACGCGAAAAAAAGCATTTTTTGACCCCCCCGTCCCCCCAGATCACGCTTCGTCACGCTTTTCTCAGACCCCTCCCCTAAAAACCACGTCACATTTCTTTAACCCCCCCCCCTCCGCACTATGATTTGTCTTAATTTACAAATTTAATTTGACTAATTTTTTGAGTGATATGCCGCCCTCTCAGAAATATTTTGCTCGGCTGAAAATTCAAGTTCTCTTCCCTCTGATTGACCTTTAGAATTTTAATGTCTGGATGTGCTTTATATAAGATTCAAAAAAGTTCCATGAAGTTAGTTAAAGGGGCACCCTTTTTAGGTTTCAACACTGTCACCGAAAACAGACTAATCGAGCTTGAGATTTAGAAAATTTGCCAAAGAAACGAAACCATTTCAATCGGCAGGGGGATTTGATTCATCCTCAAAAATAATAGGGGCGAATAAACAGAGACATAAGAGAGTTAACGCTGTTTATTTCAAATGCGCTATTTAAATAGGCTATATAAAGGTGTAAATAGTAGATAATTGCTTAAATTTTCTACTATTAAAGCGATGATGGAATAACAATTTTGGTAAATTATTGTAACGGTGGTCTGTGGAATGTTGTCTTTCTTCTTCTATAACATAAGAGAGCCAATCGGCCTCTTACTGACTTCGTAACAAAATCAATGCTAAATGTGACGTCACGCATCGAAGAACCCCTCCCTCCCCCTTGTCACGGACCGTCACAAATTTAGAAACCCCCTCCCCCCATAAGAGTGTGACGTAGTTTATGGACGGTCCCTAATGTTTTGGGCCAAAAACAGATCAACAACATGAAGTCCAAACGCATTTCTTTCTTGGTTGCTTGCTAGTCCAAAAAAATTTATAAAAAATAATTTAATACAAACAGTTCGGGGATGTTAGATAGCTTCTTAAGAATCAAAGACCATGCACGAGTAGATTAGACTTTTGCATGCGTTTTTTGAGTAAGTTATATTTTGTTGAAACGCAATCGATAAAACGGGGGAAACTAAAGTGTAAGAATACTGAGTGTTAAATGTCATAAGAAAGAAAATAGAGGTGATAAATATAGCCTTACACAAGGATACAGCATGGCTTAGGAATTGGAGGAGGACCAATATCTTCTATATTTATGGTTCTTTTTAGAACTGAGGGTGTAGAAAATTCTACATTAGAAGCTCAGTTGACGATGAAATGAGGAAAACCACTACATAACAGAAGGCACAGTTTTTTGGTCTCCGCAAATAGCAAATTCACACTGTTCTACCCTAGGCCGATATGTTTTCGTTATCTCAAATGTTTCCACATCGTAAACATGATAATCTGTGAAAGGAAAATATGTATCTACGGTTTGTAAAAACCCTGAAGCGCGCGAAGCGGATTTTGAGCAATAGGAGATGGGAAAAGGTATCTATTTTTGGATAAAGAGGGAGAGTTATGTGAACTTTGGATCCCCTTGAAATGCGAAGCATATACCCCGTGCCATGTAATCAATTTAAGAGAGAAGCAAAGCTTCTGATAGCCTAGCTCGTTGGACAAAATCATGTGCAGAGTAGTGACTCTGAGACAGCACAGATTTTGAACCAAATCTGCACAGATTAAATCATGTGCTAATGTGCACATTAATTTTATTGTGCGAAGTTACACAGAAGCACGGCCAGCTTTGAGCGGACAAGCGACCATCGTTGAACGGACTACCGACAATAAACGGCAGGAAAATCAACCATCTTTGCACGGATATTAGACCATTAACGGCAGGCTCATCGACCACTTTAGTCTGGAAATCCAACCATATTAAAATGGAAAACCGACCATATTTGAACAGAATATCGGCCATCGTTGAACAGAAAATCGATCATCGGACAACCGATCATCGACGGCTTTTACTTCGAATATCTTCAATTGGAAAAACCAATTATTATACTTCTTAAACAGAAATAAATCAGACAATAGAACAAATTGGTGAGATATTGCTTTATGCATTGTTGAAGGCTTTAGCGTCTACTCCTTTACAGCACAGCTGTCATAGTGCACATAAAGGAAATTACTAATATTGCTTAAATGTGTTTTTAACTTTCGGTTCACTCTGAACCGTTAGGACCTCCTCAGAGAGGACGCGAAACATCGCCTATTATGGCTTCGTCCTTCGGTGCATTGAATAAAACCGATCTAGAAAAATTAAGAATTATTTACCATTGTATCTTTGCAATTAAAAATCTCTGTTTTCACTTTATGTAAATGTAATAGAGCTAAATTAAATCGTAAACACTCCAATTTAATTATTAATATCAAAAGTGTTTCTTGGTATATCGAAATGAATAAGAACTTTAATGAGAAAAGGCCAGAATGTTTCCTAGAACCCTAAATTGAAGCACGCGAACGAAGTAAGTTTTGGTTTCTGATATCGCATTTTCTTCGCAAAGTTTTGTGAGAAATGCTATAAAGATTAATAAATAAACGAAACATTATTACTCTGCATGGCATTTTAATTATTATTACGAAAACAATTACCTTAAGCTAAAAAAACGTTTACAAAACAACCATAGAAACGTATGAGGTTAACTATAGTAGAGTTCAACCTCAGAAAGGGTAAATATTCTCGTAGAAAACCGATCTTTTCCCTTGTTAGAATTTTGCGTGTCTAACCCTTCTAATGTTATAGTTAGCAAAATTATTGATCACATTCTCCGGGTTTAAGTGGCCGTAAATTATGGAATTCTATTTATTTTATATTATTGCGTCAAGCTTCATAATTTATTTTGATTGCTCCGTTGTACCGGAGCCTCCGAAATGATCTAGGCCCGTGCCTATCGCGAAGCGAGAATAGTTTTTTAACTAATTTTGTTCGCCGTGTTTTCTCGCTTGGTAGCGCTTTTAGTAGATTAAAATAAAAATAAGTTCAGCCTGGTGACCCCGTCAACTGCTACAGCATTAGGGCAAGTCATAGTCGTAGAGCGATGAAGCCTAGGTGGCGGGAAGTAAGAAAATGTTTTAGAAAATTTCCGAAGACCTTTATTAAACAATCATGCCAGAGAAGTAAAGGATAAAAAAGTTAATGTTAAGAAAATTAAAGGTTATGAAGGGGTCAAATAATTCCTCTTATGGTATAATAAAACTGTGAATTAGCAACTTCAAGAAGTTTGGTTTTAGTAAAAAAACAACAATGTTACAATTTCATAAATAATTTTGTTGTGCATACAATCTATCCAATAGGCTCAATAAAAAGTGAATAGCCCCTAAAAAAATAACGTTAATTTAAGGGTGAAACCTTTCTCTTTCATAATTTTTTTTATAATTGGCCCCTAAAATATCAACGATAATTTATGGAAGACCCCGGTCGCAACGGTGATAAAAGCGCCACCTCGTACACACATTGGGTAAAAATATTTCCTCTATGAAACTGGATATTTCCCCACGTAAAAATCGACACGCACGGGCCAGTTCATATCAGAGGTTCCGATTATACTTACATCTCCACTAAAGTTATATAAATCAGAGAGTGGCTAACAGAACGCGCAGTTCACGGGGTGCGTAAAGACGCCTGACCCAATGTCCGTATGGGGTAATTGAGCGTTACAACTCCAGAAATACTCGAATAAAAAATTTTAATGAAAGCCCAGTATCAAATTATTGCTCATAAATTTTAGAAACTTCCAAAGTAAGAGGATTGTTTTTTCACTTAACCTTAATGAATAAAATTGGAAAATTTATAACATTCATACGCAACTTATCAATTCAAAAGCTTCGATTGCTGCCAATTATAGTAAATATAGCTTAAACCCATGCCTTTAGAACACTGACAGCTTACTAGGAAATAGAAAAAATACAAATGTGCTTTTTATCATGTTTCCGTTCAGGAAATCTTTTTGAACGTCCGAGATCTGTTCTTGCTTCAACCAAACACTATTAACTTATTTTAGTCTGTTACTGAAGAAACGCGAAAAATCTCTCAGCAACTCTTTACAGTTTTAGAAGTATTCGGGTTGACCGTTCTATAGGAGTTAAGTGAACTACAAAATGGCATTGAACGAAATTGAATTTGTCGGAAATGATCGATATTTCAAATACAGGTATAACTTGAATATTTTAATCCTAAATATTATCTTTCATTTGAAGATTAAATTAATATTTAAGGTACAAACATGAGACAACTATTAATTGTTCGAAAGATAAGGATTTTGAGGTGAGCTGGCGTTGTTTTTGTTGAAGCCATTTTTCAGTGTCTAAGAATTAAAATTGCATTTTGATGACAATTAAACTTTCAATTTTCATCAGTATATGACGAATTTTCCGGAACAGGTGATGTTCATGGCAGAATATTTAAGACGATTCCTCAACATAAAGTAAATTTCACACTTGAAGTTCGATTCGATTTTTAATTAGACTTACACTGGGTTTTCACTGGGCGTTTTTCGATACGCAAATATATCTAAAAATAACGCGAAAACGTAAAATTCACGTCAGTGATTTTTTCTTTTGCACGCCATCTATTTATGGGGCAAAAGTGTTGATTTTTTACTTTTGCACGCCATCTATTGATGGGGCAAAAGTGTTATTTTTAGAAACGGAAGACTTAAAGCCCGTCGAGTACGCTCGCGTGTCAATTGAAATATGCTGGCCCACGAGAGGGAAACGATGAAATATTCCCCAGTGGAATATCGGCGGTGGTTTTCTGCGTCATGGTGTGACCAAGAATCCGATACGCATGCGCGAGCTTTATAAAAAAATACCTCTTGATTATTAATTTGAGCAACTAGGCTAGTGGGGTATATAACCATTGAACAGAATTCCATTGGAACGAAATTCCATTGGACCGAAAGAAAAAATAAGTTGTTCTAATTGATCGAAGCTAGTCGGCTGTTCCCAATGGACCTAATTCCCATTGAGCAGACTTCCCATTCCTGTTGGACAGAAGTCTCGTTGGAGCGAATTTCCCATTGGCGCGATTTCGCATTTTATCGTATTCCCATTGAGCAGACTTCCCATTCCTGTTGGACAGAAGTCTCGTTGGAGCGAATTTCCCATTGGTGCGATTTCGCATTTTATAATGCTATATTTATTAAGGTCGTTGAAAAATAAACATGGGCCTTTTCCAAAATATTCTTATTTTCTAGGTTGGCCTAGGGTTAGGTTAGGTTTGGTTTGGTTAGGTTTGGTTACTTTAGGTTAGGCTAAGTTAGGTTAGGTTAGGTTAGGTTAGGTTACGTTAGGTTAGGTTAGGCTACGTTAGGTTAGGTTACGTTAGGTTAGGTTAGGTTACGTTAGGTTACGTTAGGTTAGGTTTGGTTAGGTTTGTTTAGGTTAGGTTACGTTACGTTACGTTAGGTTAGGTTACGTTAGGTTAGGTTAGGTTTGGTTAGGTTAGGTTAGGTTTGGTTATGTTTGGTTATGTTTGGTTAGGTTTGGTTAGGTTAGGTTAGGTTAGGTTAGGTTAGGTTAGGTTAGGTTACGTTAGGTTAGGTTAGGTTAGGTTAGGTTTGGTTTGGTTAGGTTAGGTTAGGTTTGGTTAGGTTTGGTTATGTTTGGTTAGGTTTGGTTATGTTATGTTATGTTATGTTATGTTATGTTATGTTATGTTAGGTTAGGTTAGGTTAGGTTAGGTTAGGTTAGGTTAGGTTAGGTTAGGTTAGGTTAGGTTAGGTTAGGTTAGGTTAGGTTAGGTTAGGTTAGGTTAGGTTAGGTTAGGTTACGTTAGGTTAGGTTACGTTAGGTTACGTTAGGTTAGGTTACGTTAGGTTAGGTTACGTTAGGTTAGGTTATATTTGGTTAGGTTTGGTTAGGTTAGGTTTGGTTAGGTTAGGTTAGGTTAGGTTACGTTTGGTTAGGTTACGTTTGGTTAGGTTAGGTTAGGTTAGGTTAGGTTAGGTTATGTTTGGTTAGGTTTGGCTTGGTTTGGTTAGGTTAGGTTTGGTTTGGCTTGGTTTTGTTAGGTTTGGTTAGGTTTGGTTTGGTTAGGTTCGGTGTGTGGAATCGGATATAGACGAATTCATTTATTCCATAAATAAGCCGGAATTGTCGTTAACAGCAGCTTCAAGCTTGGGCCAAAAAGCGACGCCAGTCATCGTTCTTTACCTCTAGCGTTGGATCTTGGCAGAACGAGAATGGCTGCTTGCCCCATGTACGGTTGGATTCTCTTCTTGTACTTAATGAATTCATTCACATGACCATTCTGTCGAATGGGATTTCCGACCGAATGGGATTTCTGACGAATGGGACTTTCGACCGAATGGGATTTCTGTCGAATGGGATTTCCGACCGAATGGGATTTCTGTCGAATGGGAGTTCTGTCGAATGGGATTTCTGTCGAATGGGATTTTCGGCCGAATGGGATTTCTGTCGAATGAAATTCTGCCCAACGGATTCTATCCAATGGGATATAAGCGCTAGTGGTATGGCGGTTAGAGGCATTGTCTTTGCGCGGCAGAACCACGGGTCGCCTGTTAGATTAAACACGAAATATTTTTTTAAGATGTTTGAAGACGAAATTCATCTTAAAATAATGAGGAAAAAGTTTTAAAATTATAACCAGGAATGTATGGAGGGGCTGGAATGGCTAAGGGGGCTCTTGTTCTACCCTTGATAGTGGAAACATATCGCGAGTCCTTTTTTTCAAGTGTAGCTCCTGCCCCTACGTCTGTTTAGCTGTCTACCGAAGGTGAAAAATGTCATGACTCGTTAAAAAAGGCATGGAAGAAGTGACCTTTTAGATTTTTTAAACTTAAATGCGCTGATTCGCCGACGTTCGCGTTCATATTCGATTCTCTCAGCCTAGGCAGAGGACCTAGGGTAGAGGGTGGAGAATTATAGCAAACAAGTTTTTTTGGCAGCCAATGAATGAATGAAAATAATTTAAGTGGTAAATACGATTTTTACGTCACTAGCGTAAATTAAGCCACGCCAGTTGTTTCCAAGATCATTTCACCCCGATTAGGATTTGACCTTAGCCATTCCAACCCCTCCATACGTCCCTTTTATAACAAAATAAAACTATTAATACAGGCAGGGATAGATTTATTTTTTTAAGACGGAATGGGTAACAGGGTTATTCGGGTGCGCGTCCAAGTCCACGACCCCCTTACCCGTCACGGAGGGGTATGAAAGAAGAGACGGGGCTTATTTTCGCTATTGCGTTGTATGTATATCCGGGTCAAATAAACGTCGTCTGCCCCTTCGTCTGCAAAGTTGGAATGGGCTCGGATTGGAATTTTTGAAAGAACATGGTTTATAAATGGAAGTTACACAAGACATAGGGCTTGCAACTGACTAAAAAACGAGGAAGACCCAAGAAAATTAAAAGTGAGTTAGAATTGATTAAAAGTCTTCATAGATATTACAACACAATCAGGTTTTAACCAAACACTAAGCTCTCAAAACTCCTGGCCATTCACTAAGCCTTGGTTAACTTCATCAAATTCGTTTACAAAATCATGAGGATAGTAGACATGATTGGCTTAAGAAAGAATTAGGGAACACTTTTCACCCTTACAGATGTACTCCAAATCCAAAACACCGGCACCAAATTCACTAACTACCTTCTTAATTGCTATTAAAAACAATTCCCGAATAATTACCAGACCCTAGCATTTACAGTTTTAGACGGCTCCATTTTGAACCCCTGTAAAGACGCTTATCTGTACAACCATAGCCCACTCGATCCGCGCACCCTTGTGTCGTGACGAGCGTGATCGAGTGGGCTATGGTACAACGCAAGAGCGGTCGTAGTCATAGCGACAGAGGTAAACAGGAATTACGTATTTTTTCCCCTCCTTGTCAGCAACGTCACCAATACGTAGTTTTAGTGAGCCAATAAGAAAATTTAATTTTTTGGTTACGTGTTGAAGGAAGGAGCTATATACTCGGATATGAGTCGGACTGAAGTAAAGGCCAAAAGTTGTGCATTCCGTCTTAGAAAAATAAATCTATCCCTGATACAGGCCTGAGTGCGCTACCTCAGGGAAGGGGGGTCAAGGCGTATTTGGGCACCACGCATAGATGTCGCTTTTCAAAACCTCAAATATCAAAATTACCCGCGAAATTTTAAACCCAGCAAAACTTTGAGATTGAGGGATTAGCTTAGATAATTGAATATCACGAATTATTAGAATCTTAGGGAATTGTTTGCACTTCTAAATTTAAAATTAACGTTTTTTATCACATAGGAATGTTACAACATGAAATATTTTTTCACATATTGAAAATAAGAATAAAATAGACTCACATTTAAAAATAAAAATAAAATTGCGTCACATGTTAAAAATATAAATAAAATAAATAGGGCCATATTTTAAAAATATAAATAAAATAAAGCCACATTTTAAAAATATAAATAAAATAGGGCCACATTTTAAAAATATAAATAAAATAGGGGCATATTCTAAAAATATAAATGAATTAGGGCCACATTGTAAAAATATAAATAAAATAGGGCCACATTTTAAAAATATAAATAAAATAGGGCCATATTTTAAAAATATAAATAAAATAGGGCCATATTTAAAAAATATAAATAAAACAGTTCCACATTTTAAAAATATAAATAAAATAGGGCCATATTTTAAAAATATAAATAAAATAGTTTCACGTTTTAAAAATATAAAAAATAGGGCCGTATTTTAAAAAAATAAATAAAATAGGGCCACATTTTAAAAATATAAATAAAATAGGGCCATATTTTAAAAATATAAATAAAATAGGGCCATATTTTAAAAATATAAATGAATTAGGGCCACATTGTAAAAATATAAATAAAATAGGGCCACATTTTAAAAATATAAATAAAATAGGGCCATATTTTAAAAATATAAATAAAATAGGGCCATATTTAAAAAATATAAATAAAACAGTTCCACATTTTAAAAATATAAATAAAATAGGGCCATATTTTAAAAAATAAATAAAATATTACCACATTTTAAAAATATAAATAAAATAGGGCCATATTTTAAAAAAATAAATAAAATAGGGCCACATTTTAAAAATATAAATAAAATAGGGCCACATTTTAAAAATATAAATAAAATAGTTCCACATTTTAAAAATATAAATAAAATAGGGCCATATTTTAAAAAATAGATAAAATATTACCACATTTTAAAAATATAAATAAAATAGGGCCATATTTTAAAAAAATAAATAAAATAGGGCCACATTTTAAAAATATAAATAAATAGTTCCACATTTTAAAAATATAAATAAAATAGGGCCACATTTTAAAAATATAAATAAAATAGGGCCATCTTTTAAAAATATAAATAAAATAGGGCAATATTTTAAAAAATAAATAAAATATAACCACATTTTAAAAATATAAATAAAATAGGGCCATATTTTAAAAATATAAATAAAATAGTTCCACATTTTAAAAATATAAATAAAATAGGGCCATATTTTAAAAATATAAATAAAATAGGGCCATATTTTAAAAATATAAATAAAATAGTTCCACATTTTGAAAATATAAGAAAATAGGGCCGTATTATAAAAAAATAAATAAAATAGGGCCATATTTTAAAAAAATAAATAAAATAGGGCCACATTTTAAAAATATAAATAAAATAGGGCCATATTTTAAAAAATAAATAAAATATTACCACATTTTAAAAATATAAATAAACTAGGGCCATATTTTAAAAAATAAATAAAATAGGGCCACATTTAAAAAATATAAATAAAATAGGGCCACATTTTAAAAATATAAATAAAATAGGGGCATATTTTAAAAATATAAATGAATTAGGGCCACATTGTAAAAATATAAATAAAATAGGGCCACATTTTAAAAATATAAATAAAATAGGGCCATATTTTAAAAATATAAATAAAATAGGGCCATATTTAAAAAATATAAATAAAACAGTTCCACATTTTAAAAATATAAATAAAATAGGGCCATATTTTAAAAACATAAATAAAATAGGGCCATATTTAAAAAATATAAATAAAACAGTTCCACATTTTAAAAATATAAATAAAATAGGGCCATATTTTAAAAAATAAATAAAATATTACCACATTTTAAAAATATAAATAAAATAGGGCCATATTTTAAAAAAATAAATAAAATAGGGCCACATTTTAAAAATATAAATAAAATAGGGCCACATTTTAAAAATATAAATAAAATAGTTCCACATTTTAAAAATATAAATAAAATAGGGCCATATTTAAAAAATAAATAAAATATTACCACATTTTAAAAATATAAATAAAATAGGGCCATATTTTAAAAAATAAATAAAATAGGGCCACATTTAAAAAATATAAATAAAATAGGGCCACATTTTAAAAATATAAATAAAATAGGGGCATATTTTAAAAATATAAATGAATTAGGGCCACATTGTAAAAATATAAATAAAATAGTTCCACATTTTAAAAATATAAATAAAATAGGGCCATATTTAAAAAATAAATAAAATATTACCACATTTTAAAAATATAAATAAAATAGGGCCATATTTTAAAAAAATAAATAAAATAGGGCCACATTTTAAAAATATAAATAAATAGTTCCACATTTTAAAAATATAAATAAAATAGGGCCACATTTTAAAAATATAAATAAAATAGGGCCATCTTTTAAAAATATAAATAAAATAGGGCAATATTTTAAAAAATAAATAAAATATAACCACATTTTAAAAATATAAATAAAATAGGGCCATATTTTAAAAATATAAATAAAATAGTTCCACATTTTAAAAATATAAATAAAATAGGGCCATATTTTAAAAATATAAATAAAATAGGGCCATATTTTAAAAATATAAATAAAATAGTTCCACATTTTGAAAATATAAGAAAATAGGGCCGTATTTTAAAAAAATAAATAAAATAGGGCCATATTTTAAAAAAATAAATAAAATAGGGCCACATTTTAAAAATATAAATAAAATAGGGCCACATTTTAAAAATATAAATAAAATACGGCCATATTTTAAAAATATAAATAAACTAGGGCCATATTTTAAAAAATAAATAAAATAGGGCCACATTTAAAAAATATAAATAAAATAGGGCCACATTTTAAAAATATAAATAAAATAGTTCCACATTTTAAAAATATAAATAAAATAGGGCCATATTTTAAAAAAATAAATAAAATAGGGCCATATTTTAAAAAAATAAATAAAATAGGGCCATATTTTAAAAATATAAATAAAATAGTTCCACATTTTAACAATATAAATAAAATAGGGCCACATTTTAAAAATATAAGTAAAATAGGGCCATATTTTAAAAATATAAATAAAATAGGGCCATATTATAAAAAATAAATAAAATATTACCACAATTTAAAAATATAAATAAAATAGGGCCATATTTTAAAAAATAAATAAAATAGGGCCACATTTTAAAAATATAAATAAAATAGGGCCACATTTTAAAAATATAAATAAAATACGGCCATATTTTAAAAATATAAATAAAATAGGGCCACGTTTTAAAAATATAAATAAAATAGGGCCATATTTTAAAAATATAAATAAAATAGGGCCATATTTTAAAAATATAAATAAAATAGTGCCACATTTTAAAAATATAAATAAAATAGGGCCATATTTTAAAAATATAAATAAAATAGTGCCACATTTTAAAAATATAAATAAAATAGGGCCATATTTTAAAAATTTAAATAAAATTATTCACATTTTAAAATTAGGAATGAAATAGTTTTAATGTTATAATGTTAATATTTTTCCTTGTTTTAAAATGTTTTAAAACAATCTGAATCAGTTTTGTTTGACTTAAGTAAAAAAAATAATGTTCTGTTGTAACATTCCTATTTTTAAAATGAGATAAAAATAAGTTATCAAAATTTTACCTCTCAGAGTCGAGAGGAGGACTACTACTACAAACTTATTAACCTAGACAGGAATGTATGGAGGGGTTGGAATGGCTAAGGTCAAAGGCTAATCGGCGTGAAATGATCTTGGAAACAACTGCCGTGCTTAATTTACGCTAGTGACGTCATAGACTTACGTAAAAATCGTATTTACCACTTAAATATTTTCATTCATTCATTGGCTGCCAAAAAAAAACTTGTTTGCTATTATTCTCCACCCTCTACCCTAGGTCCTCTGCCTAGGATGAGAGAATCGAATATGAACGCGAACGGCGGCGAATCAGCGCATTTAAGTTTAAACAAGTTGCGAAAACCAAAATATTACCTCTCCGTGTCAAGAAGATTATATAAAATTAAGTATCCAATAAAAACGTTATTATGTTTCTGAGTTGGGGTTTCCCATTTTTGTTGTTGTTTTGAAAAATATATCGCAATGCACGGGCCTTGATAGATATAGGAGGCAATGAATGAAATATATCACAATGCTCGGGCCTTGATAGATATAGGAGGCAATGAATGAAATATATCACAATGCACGGGCCTTGATAGATATAGGAGGCAATGAAGGAAATATATCGCATGCACGGACCTTGGTAGATATTGGAGGCAATGATAATCTCACTCTTTGCACGAGAGGTTTATCTTTAATATTTAAATAAATATAATTATTTTAATCTTCAATAATTAACATTAATAATAGTTAAATCGTTTAAAATAAAGTTATACTTATTATCTTCTCAAACTTTGCTAATATTGACGTTTAAAGTGAAGGGTACCCCTCTTGCCCGCTTTTTTCAAATTTGGGGTATATATACGATTCGTTTCCATTATAAGAGTAAGGAAAAAGCGCAATTGCGAAAACCTTTGGTGGCGATCCCACCTTAGGGAGGCTAGACGTTTCTCGTAACCCTAGCTGATCGCCGCGTATATCCTAAAACCAAACGATGTTAATAGAGTAGAAGCCAATGATACAGATTGGTGTCTATGTGGAATAGACGGAAGACCAGTGGATGGTGGTGTTAGAAGCCAGTGTAAGTGCAGACTGGTGTCAATGTTGGGATTGACAAAGAACAGAAGATGGTGGTGATTAGAAGCCAGTAAGAACAGACAGGTGTCCGAGTGGGATGGACAAAGACCAGAAGATGGTGGTGTGAGAACTCGAGTAGAGGAGCCATTTCCGTGACTGTGAAAGCAGTTCGGAAATGGCGAACACGTTTGCTCCGATACGCAAACTGCGAACGCGGTCACGTGGGTGTAACAACAGACAGACAGACACACAGACACACACACAGACACGGCCGTTACAGAACCTCTCCTGGACTACGTCACACGGAGAGGTAAAAATCTAAAAAGTCACTTCTGCCCTGCCTTTTTTAACGAGTCACGACAGCTTCGGTATACAGATAAACAGATGTAGGGGGAGCAGCTACACTTGAAAAAAAAAGGACTCGCGTTATGTTTCCACCATCAAGGGTACAACGAGAGCCCCCTTAGCCATTCCAGCCCCTCAATACATTCCTGACCTATAGATATAGAATTATTTCTCTCTTTTTTTTTTTTTGAAGTAAAAATTTACGAATTATTAAAGCAGTATTCCAAGCATAGCGAATATACAGTAAAGCAGACGACATTTTATATCCAATAAGGATATGTCTTGGACACCTAAAAATCAGTCAATGGGGAGAAAAACCGTAATTGGAGTGCATAAATTTTGGAGAGATATAACCTTTATGTATTTCTTAGTTTGCGTTAGTGTTAACCGTGTTAACGTTAAATATCACTAAAGCCAGAAGTCCATTAAATTAGCCAACGAAGTATACAATTGCAATAGCTACAGAAGTTCATTAAATTAGCCTAGGAAGTAAACAATTACAATAGCCAGAAGGGAATAAGAGAGAAGGGAGACATTAGAGCCGGCTTTGGTAACGAGAGTCCGACCAACCTCAAGAAAACCGCGAAAACTTTGCGCAAGTACACAGCTTTTAACCAATTTACTGCAAATATAGTTCTTTAAGATCTCCGAGTCCGCGGTATCAGGCAGCCTATTTGTCTGCTAGATTTTCATTCTCCAAAGGCTTAGGGCTGTCGATGTTTCGTTCTTGCGTAAATATAACCTCAAGTATGTATTTTATTAAAACTAATTTTTATTTTTTAATATTAATTCAGAATAATTAGTTTTCATCTATTTATTACCTTCAAATTATCTTATTTTGGTATGTTCTCAATTCCCGTGTATATAAATTAATTGCACAGCTTGATTTCGTTTATCAACATGAAATTCGGCCATTTTTATCTCCTTCCATGTAAAGTTGTAAACAAAACTACTTTTTATACGTCAACCGAGACGTCACCTTCTTATCTGACGTCACAGCTAAGACAGAAGTTAGATAGCCAATCAGTGAAGGGTAGTTGATTTGAGGTTAGTAAGACTGTTGTTACGAGTGAAAAGCATTATGGAGATACAAAGTGTGTCCCTTCTCTCTTATTCCCTACTGCAATAGCTGGTATAGCGTACGTCTGTGATGGGGAAAGAACTCCTTTTAACTCCATGGATTGGGGGTTAAATGTTTCCCTCTTTCCTAACGCTGTTAGAATTCTCGAGCTCCTCTCTAGGAAGTGTTTCTTTACGTGAGCGGGGCGTGACTTCTCTAAAGGTTAGATTGTTTGCTTTATATAAAAATAAAAAAGGAACGGCCACGGTTGTTAAATAGTTTTTTCAATAGGTTTATGAGGAGTCATAAAAAACTGAATGACCTTGACTGTTCCAAAATTCATCCCCCCATCCCTTCTCCTGATTCTATGCTAAAGAGGGCTCGGTTTTACAGTGGAAGGGGGCGTTTTTCCGGTCCCTTTAGAGATACAGTGTTCATTTTCAGCCAATAGTTTTTTCTCTCCCAATAGGGCAAATTTTGGCGTACGAGTCGCACGTAAACCGGAAATCTGTGAAAAATTATCGCGAGGTGGCGAATGTGTCGCCCTTCTTCAGTATTGTTACACAAGAGAGGGGAGTTGCAAACCCCGCTTCTGGTTACTTCCTAGGCTAATTTAATGGACTTCTGATAGCTGGTATAGCGTGTACGTCTCTGCTGGGGTAAGAACTCCTTCAAACTGCATGGATAAAGGGTTAAATTTTTCCCCCTTTCCTAACACTGTTAGATATCTCAAGCTCCTCTCTAGGAAGTCTTTCTTTACGTGAGCGGGACGTAACTTCTTCAGCCCATGAACGCTGGATCTCTAAAGGGTAGATTGTTTGCTTTAAAAAAAAAAAAAGAACGGCCACGGTCCTTAAATAGTTTTTTTCAATAGGTTTATGAAGAGTCAAAAAAAAACTAAATGACCTTGACTGTTCCAAAATTCACACCACATATCCCTTCTCCTGATTCTATGCTAAAGAAGGCTCGGTTTTTCAGTGGAAGGGGTTGTTTTCCGATCCCTTTAGAGATACAGTGTTCATTTTCAAGCAAAAGTTTTTACCTCTCCGAGTGACGATGACGTCACGGAGAGGTATTACACTGGACGTGTGGGTGTGTCTGTCTATGTGTGTGTGTGTGTCTGTCACACCCCACGTGACCGCGTTCGCAGTTTGCGTATCGGAGCAAACGTGTTCCTAATTTCCGGACTGCATTGACAGTTCACGAAAATTTGGAAAATTGTGTTTGTCTCCGATGGCTATTCTACTTGAGTTCCCACACCACCAGTTTTGGTTTTCGTCCACTCCACATGGACAACAGTCTGCACTTACACTGGCTTCCAAGCACCACCATCCTCTGTTCTTCGTCAATTCCACATTGATACCAGGTTCTATACACCACCATCTTCACATGGACGCCAGTCAGTACATTCTGGCCTCTTTCCCTTCGTCATCGCTTGGTTTCAAGATATACGCGGCGATCGGCTAGGGTTACGAGAAACGTCTAGCCTCCCAATGGCAGTGCTTCCACCATCGGTTCACGCGAATGCGTTTTTATCTATTATTATAATGGAAACGAATCGTATATATATCCCAAAATTTGAAAAAAACGGGCAAGAGGGGTACCCTTCACTTTAAACGTCAAAATTAGCAAAGTTTCGAAAGATAATAGGAACAACTTTATTTTAAACGATTGAACTATTTTTAAAGTTATTTACTGGCGATTAAAATAATTATATTTGTTGAAATATTAAAGATAAACCTCTCAGGTACCGAAGTCGATTAATCATTGCCTCCTATATCTATCAAGGCTCGTGCATTGCGTTATATTTCCTTCATTGCCTCCTATATCCAACAAGGTCCGTGCGTTGTGATGTATTTCCTTCATTGCCTCTTATATCTATCAAGACCCGTGCATTGCGATATATTTTTGAGAACGAAAACCAAAATGGGAAGCTCCTCTCAGAACCATAATAATTTGTATTATATTATCCATATTTTCTGCAATTCTATTTGAATAGCTCTTTCTGATGTATCATTCTCACAGCACTGTTCATAATGGACAGGAACGTAGAGATTCGAGACACCATGAATTACGATAGTGTTTCAAATCCTCTGTAATGAGGGCTTAACGGCTTGGAGTGAGTCTTTTGATGCCTAGGGCGGTTGCGTCTGTTGATGCCCCCACCATCCATAACCCCTTGATAGTCGATCAAACGGTGACACAAATTTTGTTTTCACGAAAGTTCCTGCCGAGGGGTGGGATACGATTGCGCAGCGCCGCGGCCGCAGCTAGTGTTGCCAATGTGTGGGAAATATCCTACACCGTGGGAAATTTTGGTATGGTTTTAGGCTCTGTGGAAAAAGGAAATTTTATTCCAAAATCTGTCAAATCTGGGAATTTTTCTGTTAAAGGGTTAAAAGTGCAGACTGTGCAGTTAAAATTAGTGCATTTTCAAAAATTTTGCTTGGTTAAATAATTTCAAGCGACATTTTGAAATAAATTCGGTTACTTTATGTTTGGCACTGAAAAAAGAAGCATATTTTGAGAATTGTAAAGCTTTATAGCGTTTTGGCGCATTTGTACATATTGTCTAAGCCATGCGGAGTGATATTCCATATTAAACTTAGTAGGAAAAATAATCCAGATAAATATGACTGTAACTTTTCTTCCATATTTTAGCTGGGGTGGGGCTAAAAAGGGGGTGTGGGGAATGTGGGAAATTTTTCAAATGTAAGTGGGAAAGTCCACTTTCTAACATTGGCAACACGCCAGCTACACCGCGAAAGGGGACTGTGGCGAAACAGGCATCTCGCGTCCGTTCAGCGAATCAGTACAATTCTGACAGTTCGTCTCTCATACGTTCTAGGAAATAGTACTAGCTCTATCACACACGAAGCGTGCATTTTTTCTAGAGAATGGTAATTCCACGAAAGGATTTAAGCTTATTAGAACATAGGGCCATAGCTTTAGCCTCTGGTACCATCCTCGCATACTTGATTGAGAAGATTCGCCTGCTAATATTAGCGGTTACCAGGGCTCGTATATATATTAGTAGACGAATCTTCTCAACCAAGTTTGCTAGAACGGGGACAATTTGTCCCGGAAAAAATATTTTTTGTCCTATCCTTAAATCCATTCTTGGTAATACCATTTTTAGCCACATCGTATGATGAACATCTACGATGTTGGTCTTATTTTGACCCGGCCATTTGTTGGCGGCGGTGGCGTCGTAAAAGAGAACTGCCTTTGGCAGTATAAATTTTTCGTTCGTAATGTAGGGAGAGTGAATGGGAGAGAATTGGGGTGAGGTGATATTTTTCATTCGTATAATTTAAAAGGAAGAGAATTATAGTAGTAAGTTTAAGCATTGAATTTATTTGTACTAGTAGAGTTAAGCATTGTCATAAGTTTATAATGCCTCTAAGTAGAGAAATGGCTGCTACTCCTATGGCAAAAGTGATTGTCTGGCTCCCTTTAATGAAACCCTATACTCTCTCCGTATCATTTATCACCTCAACTTCAATCCAAAATTGTACTGCCTAGCCTAGCGTTTCTTTTATCCCTTTTAGAATGTTTCAGGACTGAAACCGCCTGTATCTCACAAGAGAGAGGGATTTGGGGTTGCTTAATTAAAATTCGTTCTCCCAATGCCTGCCTATACGAAACGTAAAAATATCCTTTATTCCATTTGATGATTTTTTATCATGTGACCCATTTAGTAATGGTCTCGACCGCTTGGTTGCTGCACCGCGACAGAAATTTCAAAATTTTCTCTCTTTGGATCTTAGCACTATTCGAGTTCTGACGTCACAGTAGTCTGAGGAAGATGACCAGTTTTAACCCGAATTTGTTTACTTAGAGGCATGATAAACTTATGGCATTGTGAATTGCGGTTTACGTTTGCTCGATATATTTCAAGTGAGAGAGAGGATTATGGTATTGCCTTAATTTAAATGGACGGTTTAATACTCGCTATAAAATTCCTATCATCCGTCGAGGCGTCGACCAAAAGTGTTTCACGCTTTCAACCCGCTTCCTTATTTCAAGATTCAAAGAATTTGCGAAAAAAACCTTTTTTTAAACAGTTGAATCACCCTTTAATAGAATTTCAAAGGCAGAAGTTAAGCGTTAAATTTGCTCGATTAATTTTGTTCGGCAAATAATATATTTAAGCGTTACGTATTACTGAAGGAGATTGATTTTTCCAATCTTTGTGAGTATTTAACTGATTAATAATTAAATGGAGCAAGATAATAATTTAAGTGAAGAGGAAATCAGGAAACGTAAAGCAAGGGAAAGAATTGGGGCAAAAAGGTCAGATCCTGAATTTAGGAAACGAGAAAATGAAAGGAGAATAGTGTTTGCAGCGGTATTTAGGATGTTTAAGGGGTAGTGATAGTCATCTCCACTTGGAGACAGGGTTGGCGGGACACGTGGCAAAAAGTGGAAAAAACCGGCAAAAACGGAAAAAACCGGCAAAAAGTGGCAAAAACCTTTTCCCTATTGAAATGATAATTAGAAATGCTAACTTTGGCTTTGTATTTGTCATTCGTGTTATTATATGTCTTCCAACAGCTAATATGTCTCAATCTTAATCAGTTTTATAGCATTTATTGTATTTTAAACGCTCGAGCTAAATCCACTTTAAACTTACAACTTATGAAATTTTGCTCACATTCCAATGATCCTGGTTGCTTCGCATTTGATAACTAAACAATAATTTTTAAGCAGTTTCTAGCTTTAATCTGTTTCGAAAACTCAAAATTAGCGAGTTGAAAAAAATAGTGTTGAGCGAAAAATAAGGACTGATTTTTCATTTATTCGTATAACAAAGCCAAAACGTTCTTTGCCACGCGGTTTTTTTCTCCATTTTATACTGAGAATGTAACCCACTTCATAAGCCTATACAATTATGGTAGAATTTTGGACGTTTTATTTTCATTTCAAATCCGAATTTTTTTATTTTTAAAATTTAGTTCGTTTTTTCCACATAAAGTGGAAAAAACCGCGGCAAAAAGGTTTTTGCCGCGCGGTTTTTACCTGGAAAAAACCAGGTGGATAAAACCGCGGCAAAAACTAGTTTTTGCCGCCCGGTTTTTTCCACCCCTGGCCAAAACGTGCCAACCCTGCTTGGAGAGGTAATATGTTGGTTTTCCCAACTTGTTTTTACCTGTCCGAGTGACGTTTGTCACGGAGAGGTTCTAATTTCGACGTGTCTGTCTGTTGTTACGGCCCAGGGGACCGCGTTCGCAGTTTTCAAATTGGAGCATGTAGTGTTCAAATCAGGGTGAATAATTAGTCAGGAAAATTATACATTCAAGATTTATTCTACAGTTAATTAAAGGTTGGTATAGTACATCAGGATTTTGGATGGGAGTAACGTGGATAGGTTACCGTCCAGAGCCGGGGAGAGAGCGAGATTGTTTCCCGTCGGGAGGTAGGCTCGAGCTTGTTATCATTGAGGCTAGCGCCATCTCTTTCTTATATGGAATATAGTTTACATGTGGATATGACAGAGAAAATGTGTTCTCAATTTCCGAACCGCTTTTACAATTCCCGGAAATTTGGAAAATTGTATTCCACTCACACTGGCTATTATTCCATTGTCTGTCTGACAACATCATCATCTGGTCATTTGTCCATCCCACATGAACACCAGTCTGTACGTACTGGCTTCTAAACACCACCACCTTTTGCTCTTTTTGTCCATCCCACATGGACAACAGCCTGTACATACTGGATTCTATCTCCCTCATCATCGTTAAGGTTAAGACATACGCGGCAATCGGCTAGGGTTACGAGAAACGTCTAGCCTCCCAATGGCGGAGCTTCCACCAGAGGTTCACGCAATTGCGCTGTTCTTACCTATAGCTGCGATTCGAAATCTTTATATCCTACCTATTTGAGTAAGACGAAGCAACCGGCGTATGCTTCATTTCAAACGTCAATATTAGTCAAGTCTCTCAAGAATGATTAATTTTTCTTATTTAAAACGATGCAACGCTAAATAAGGCAAATTACTAAGAAAATGTTTAATATTATTTATATTTATTTTAGTATTCAAGATAATCCTTTATTCTCAACTCAAAATTAATACGAAAAGGGTTAACAAGACCTCTATGTGATTGACTGTTTGTGTCCGTCCGTTGCACTAGTGCGCCGCGATAGCAGTTCGCCTTGTTTTGTTGTGTAAAGAATTCCTACAGAACATTAATCTTCCCTTTATCCATAAAATAAAGTGAATATGTGGAAATATTTTTCGTAATTACGATGCCTTTAGTAGTTTTGTAGCTTTAAAGCTCTGTTTCATTTTGATATTCAAAGGATATTTTTATTTGAAATTGCTGTTTATATATTACTTTAGCTATACTACATCTGTATATAGTCCTTGCTATAGTGATTGCAAGAAAAAAAGCTGAGGCCTAAACTCTGTCGGGAAATCAAGTATTATCAGTAATTAGCTTAGCGAACTAAAGAGGAAATAATTGAGACCCGAGATGAAGTAATCTATGGGTTTTGATTTTCTTGTCTGTAATGAAGAGACATTAACGGTTCAGAATGAGCCGAAAGTTAAGTACACGTTTAAATAATAGTGTGTTGGTTTTAAAATAGACGTAAGCACCATCTTGGCATTCAGATCAGTGAAAGGGCTAATTGTAATCGGGTCGTAGCTTCGGAGTTTTCATTGCGTCTAAACACAAATCAGCTTTGGTGATATTTAACTTTAACACTCGTGTTAGCAAACTAAGAATATCGTTGAGGTGAAAGGAGACAATAGTGTTTATACTGCAAACAAGTTGTGAATGTAGCTATGAGAATTGGGGCTTTTCAAACAACATAAAGGTTATATCTCTCCTAAAGCTGTACACTTTATTTCCAGTTTTTTTCCCGTTGACTAATTTCCATGTGTCCAAGACATATCTTTATTGGGTGTACAAAGTGTTCTGTTTACTGTATATTCGCTATACTGCTTTAGTAATTCGTAAATTTTTACATCAAAAAAGAGAAATAATTCTATATCTAGGTTAATAAGTTTGTAATAGTAGTCCTTCTCTTGACTCGGAGAGGTAAAATTTTGGTTTTTCAAACTTGTTTCTCTCTCAATAGGGCACATTTTGTCGTACGAGTCGCGCCTAAACCGGAGATCTGAGAAAAATTATCGTGAGGTGGCGAATGTGTCGCCCTTCTTCAGTATTGCTACACAAAAGAGGGGAGTCCCAAACCCCGCTTTTGTTTACTTTCTAGGCTAATTTTATGGACTTCTGACAAATGTTATCTTTATATTGCAATTAAATTTTCTCGACGTCACTTAGGGTGGATTTCAAAGGGAACGATATTGAGAATGATGGCCTTTATGAAACACAAGTTGCGCCAAATTTTTTCAAGGTATGCTATTTACGGCTAATATTGGAACAATCTGATTGGGAATCGGAAAACAAAGTAATTACCCCTTTGGACGGTTTTAGAAATCGCATGTTATGGCAAAGGACGAGGGAAGCTCATTTTTCCGCAGTCGATTGGATCATTTCAATCCATCTCCGCCATACGCAACAAGCAATCTGATTATCGTGACCACCCCCAAAGTGATATCCACGTCCACTTCCTGGACCTTCTTAAATATGCAAACCGAAGTAAATTCTATTCTATAACAATGTAATTAATACCTAATTGATTGCGTTTTTCTTCTTGGTTCATTCAGGTGGTGATTTTAACAGTGTTGACCTTGATTCTGCTGTCACTTTTACTCGTCATTCACTCCATCGTAACCAACAAATACAAATCGGTGCCCACCAAGAAAATTGTCAAGAAAATGGCTCAAGAAACCCTTGAAAATGTCTGGGAAAACGCCTCGCTCTTGTGCGCCGAACGTAAGCAATTATGTCAACAATAATGTTTAAAAAGAATTCAACTTCGTAATGGAGGTACAATTAACCCCCTTAATTACGAAAGATGGCCGCCGTTTTAGTCAAACGTAAAGCATTTAGGATAATTTTGTTTTGTAGCGATTCCTGCCGTTCTGCCGCACATTACTTGTCGTCTGCTCGCTTCGTCGTGGCTTATCGGAGTGACTTTCATTCTGTTCTTCTTGGGTTGTTTCTTGCGTACGGACTTCTCGACGGAGAGCTACAACTGCATCGACACTCTCTCGGACTTGATCAAATCGGGAATTGAGCCTGCATTTTGGTACCCAGACGATTTCAAATATATTAAAAATTTGGTGAATAACCTTCTTCGTGTTAAGTCCTCTATTTTTCTGACGTCATTGGTTTGTATCAGGCGGCCGGAGACCCAGTTGTTAAGGAATGGCTAGACACATACGATGAGGGAAAAATACGCAGGTTATCCGAAAGTTCATTGGATGCGCTTAATATTATTTTATCGGAGGAAAGAGCTTTAATCATAAAGGCACACGTTATGATTAAGATCTTGAGATTTTTCATGGATGATCCCAAGCTGAAAGAGCGCATGTTGAGAAAAGGAGGTTTCTACTTTTCGCAACAGGTTCTCAAACTAGACTACCATCACTTCATTTTCAACACCTCTTGGATTAGAAGCATACCACAATTGAACGCCCAACTGATGTCAGTAACGGTTTCATCATAAAACGATTAAAAGCCTTAAAGCCTATTTCATTTCAGGGTGGAACCAATTTTCGAAAAGGAAGTTTTCAAGTATCAGGAACAAGCGTCAGATCACTCTATTGAACAGTTCATGTGGAAGAGACCATTGCAAAACACTGAAGCCTTGGACCTAAGTAGCGTCAGCGTTCCTTTCTACTTTCTTCTCATGCTGTTGTCAGGAACAGTAGCCGTTGTCATTACCGAAATAATCTTCTACTAACTCCCAAAAACTCTGACTATTAGATTGGAAGGTGAAATGGAATATAGGTGATATCAGAAGTCCATTAAATTAGCCTAGGAAGTAATCAATTACAATAGCTGGTGTAGCGTATGTCTCTGATGTGGAAAGAACTCATTTTAACTCCATGGATAGGCGGTTAAATGTTTCCCCTTTCCTAACGCTGTTAGAATTCTCGAGCTCCTCTCTAGGAAGTGTTTCTTTACGTGAGCGGGGCGTGACTTCTCTAAAGGTTAGATTGTTTGCTTTATATAAAAATAAAAAAGGAACGGCCACGGTCGTTAAATAGTTTTTTCAATAGGTTTATGAGGAGTCATAAAAAACTGCATGACCTTGACTGTTCCAAAATTCAGCCCCCCATCCCTTCTCCTATGCTAAAGAGGGCTCGGTTTTACAGTGGAAGGGGGCGTTTTTCCGGTCCCTTTAGAGATACAGTGTTCATTTTCAGCCAATAGTTTTTTCTCTCTCAATAGGGCAAATTTTGGCGTACGAGTCGCACGTAAACCGGAAATCTGTGAAAAATTATCGCGAGGTGGCGAATGTGTTGCCCTTCTTCAGTATTGCTATACAAGAGAGGGGAGTTGCAAACCCCGCTTTTGGTTACTTCCTAGGCTAATTTAATGGTCTTCTGGTGATATTCGTGATAGTTAAACAATTAAGATATGAAATTGATTAACTATCACTAAACAGTCATATTAATGTTTTGGTAAAATTATCAGTCGCAAAACACGGATATTCAGTATAGAGTTTAAAATGTTTATATGCATATATAAAACAGTGGTGAACTGGTGATAAATCATGGACTATATGAAGAAAGATGAGCACAAACAAAGTTCGACAATCGAGTATGACAAACACATGTAGATTAGTGTATTTTATAGTCCATAACTATCAGAAACACGTGCGAAGAACGAACGTTACATTTTCTAGGTCACCGTCTCCAACCAGTAATGACAGCTTTTCAATTTGGTACTTAATAATGTACACGTGACGATGGACCGATTACTCTTATGAAACAATCGCGACGTCATTGTTACAAATCTATATTTATCCATATTTGTTTTGGCTTGAGGTCAGGTTATCCACAGCATTTTCTATTTTTTCACTGCCCAGACCTGGTTTTGTTACCTTTCTTTCTTCAGTCTCTGTTGCGTTTGAGACAACTATCATAAGTTAGGAGAAGTTTCGTAAAAAATAGGTGACATAATGACAATAAGTGTAACATTTCAAATATCCGCAATGCTTAATCCCAAGGGGATTTACATGGGAACAGAATAAAAACGTTCCACGTAACTCTAAAACTTTATTCTCTTTGGTGTTTATTGCAACTGACTTTTCCTTAAAAATGGTCGCGTCTACGACAGTGTTTGACCAAAAAAACCATCGCTTTGGCGGAAATGATGTTGTACTCATAAACAGACCTTCTCATTTAGTGACTTACTTTTTGTTGCGAAATGCTACTTATGGTTAATTATCGGTTACTTCTGGCATATTCATGTAGGCTAAAAATTTTACTATGTATGAAATTGTTACAATTGTAGTTTAGGTAACATTTTCCCCGCTCAAGAATTTTGTACTATGTGTATTTTCAATTTGATTAAGTGTAAAACCGGTTACTAAACGTAAGTACTAGTACATTGTACTAATTGAACATAATATTTATAGTGTACAGTAACTACTATGACACTACCCCTTTATTGAACATAAATATTTATAGTGTAATATAACTATTTTGGCACTAACCCTTTATTGAACATAAATATTTATTGTGAACTCTAACTACTATGACACTACCCCTTTATTGAACATAAATATTTATTGTGAACTATAACTATTTTGACTATAACCCTTTAATGAACATAAATATTTATTGTGAACTAGAAGTATTTTGGCACTAACCCTTTATTGAACATAAATATTTATTGTGAACTCTAACTACTATGACACTACCCCTTTATTGAACATAAATATTTATTGTGAACTATAACTATTTTGACTCTAACCCTTTAATGAATATAAATATTGATTGTGAACTAGAACTATTTTGACTCTAACCCTTTAATGAACATAGATATTTATTGTGAACTATAACTATTTTGACACTACCCCTTTCATGAACATAAATATTTATAATGTAATATAACAAAACTGTAAATCCACTTTCTAATATGTACGCAAAGCGTATCTAAAAATCTAAAATTTAACTAGAATTGCTCTTATATTCATAGTAAAATTAAAACTAACATTCCCCTAAAATTCTAGTTAAAAATAGGCCTTGAAAATTGTAGTAAAAATTAAGTCTAAAATTCGAGGAAAATTGGCCTTTCCGAAAAAGTTTCTGAGCCAGGGGCATCTTGTTTAAAAGGTCCTGCGCACGCGCATATCAAGCGGATAAAGGTCACTTATACGACAGCAAGCGCCATCTGGTGCTGGATTATTGGGATATAGTTAGGCTTAACGGCTTTGGCAACTATTATAAATAGATAATATTTACACTATATTTTACGAAATTAAGTATAAATAATAACAAACAAGAACTGGAAACTCGAAAGTACAAAAATACGACTGTGACGTTAAATTTTAGACAGAAAGCGGCCTTTACTGCGCGAGTAAATTTGGTTTGATTGGCTGCTGCTAGAACTGAACTGACTCGAATGAACCGCTGTCGGGCCTTTTACCCAGGATTCCTTTGGTTTTTTTCGGAAAGGCCTATTGCCTAAAAAATTCAGAAAATATAGTTCATAAAATCACCCAATTAAACTTGAACCCTTCAATTGTTAAGAAAAGAACAATATATACTGTACTTCTATGAAGTTCTAAGGCAATAGATGGAGCGGTCGGCTCGTGACTAGCGCCATGCTTTCAAAAATACCCATGAAAGTCCATCGATGATTGGCCGAAACTAACAAAAAAATCAAGCATGTCCCTCCCGAACTCTATATGAAAGGTCACCTTTTAAATTTTAAAATCACAATCTCCAATTTTCTCCACTAATGTAATCAATATTCAATAAATCTCAATAATTATCTGCGAGTTTTTGTTAAATTATGTTAGTTTGCTTTTATTAAGTTTAAACTATAATCTGCATTAATTATTCCAGTTATCTTGAAGCAGTGTAAGTTAAAGCCAAATTAACACGCCAAAATTATCTGAATTAAACTCAATTAAGTCCCAGTATTTTGTTTTGGTCCGGAACACTGATATTAACGTAAGGCCCCGAAATATCTCTCCAACAATTAAGAAATTTGGAAAATTATTTTCACGACGCAATTTTTACTCATCGTATTTATTCTCATAGCAGACCATAGCAATTGTTTTCATCCCATTCGTAACCCAATTCGAAAATTCGAAAAATTTTATATTTTTCGTTGAATAATCAAAACAAAATTTGATTAATCATCTATTAAAACAATTAATCGATTAAAAAAACTCGAGTAAATAATTTAGTTTATCAACACGGTAAAACTTATTAATACTTTTCGCCATACAAATGCTAAAAAAGAACTCTCAAAGCACAAAGAGGGAAAAAATAATAAACAATTTAAGAATAGAAATGTAAATTATTATGAAATTAGTTAGTGCATATTAAGTTATAAATATTTCCAGACTGAATTATTTCTTCTTGAATTCGAAGTTACGAACTTGCTTGGCATACTAGAAATTTTTTTCGATTATTTGTTAACAATTTGGAATAATTTTTAATTCGACCGTTAGGTAAGATTAGATTGCGGCAACCCTCAAGTTTGAGATTAATTTGATGTACGGCTGTATCGAAGGCGATTTATTATAAAAAGTATATAGAAGAAATGCTTTCTTTGGAATGACGAAAATATTTTTAGCTAGGTGTGGTGGGAACTTAATGTAATCCAGCCATTGGCCATCTCGAATATTACCTTAGCGAGTTAGGACATGAATACTACATTAGCTACAAAACTAGTGCACCCTCCCCAACCCCAATCACACCCAGATAATATGAACATTATTTAACTAGATTAATTTTAATCATTTCATAACTAATTAAACTAATATTGCTCCTGACTTGGGGCCAACCATGATGTTTATGCGGCAATACTGAAAGCTATAAATGGGCTTCCTTGGTTTTGGGCTGAAAGACCCCTGAAGATGAAAACTTTTCTTCGGCACATTTTAACTATTTTAAAAGAAAAAGTAGAGATTTAAATGAGAAAAGGCCAGAATGTTTCCTAGAACCCTAAATTGAAGCACGCGAACGAAGTAAGTTTTGGTTTCTGATATCGCATTTTCTTCGCAAAGTTTTGTGAGAAATGCTATAAAGATTAATAAATAAACGAAACATTATTACTCTGCATGGCATTTTAATTATTATTACGAAAACAATTACCTTAAGCTAAAAAAACGTTTACAAAACAACCATAGAAACGTATGAGGTTAACTATAGTAGAGTTCAACCTCAGAAAGGGTAAATATTCTCGTAGAAAACCGATCTTTTCCCTTGTTAAAATTTTGCGTGTCTAACCCTTCTAATGTTATAGTTAGCAAAATTATTGATCACATTCTCCGGGTTTAAGTGGCCGTAAATTATGGAATTCTATTTATTTTATATTATTGCGTCAAGCTTCATAATTTATTTTGATTGCTCCGTTGTACCGGAGCCTCCGAAATGATCTAGGCCCGTGCCTATCGCGAAGCGAGAATAGTTTTTTAACTAATTTTGTTCGCCGTGTTTTCTCGCTTGGTAGCGCTTTTAGTAGATTAAAATAAAAATAAGTTCAGCCTGGTGACCCCGTCAACTGCTACAGCATTAGAGCAAGTCATAGTCGTAGAGCGATGAAGCCTAGGTGGCGGGAAGTAAGAAAATGTTTTAGAAAATTTCCGAAGACCTTTATTAAACAATCATGCCAGAGAAGTAAAGGATAAAAAAGTTAATGTTAAGAAAATTAAAGGTTATGAAGGGGTCAAATAATTCCTCTTATGGTATAATAAAACTGTGAATTAGCAACTTCAAGAAGTTTGGTTTTAGTAAAAAAACAACAATGTTACAATTTCATAAATAATTTTGTTGTGCATACAATCTATCCAATAGGCTCAATAAAAAGTGAATAGCCCCTAAAAAAATAACGTTAATTTAAGGGTGAAACCTTTCTCTTTCATAAATTTTTTTATAATTGGCCCCTAAAATATCAACGATAATTTATGGAAGACCCCGGTCGCAACGGTGATAAAAGCGCCACCTCGTACACACATTCCAAATATTCCACTTATATAAACAGTGGAATATTTTACCTGGTGTTTATGACGTTTTTGATGAAAGTTGATGCGTTACTTGACATCGAAATACACTCAAAGCTCAACAAGAAAGGGTCTTTCCCGTAATGTAATGCTTTTTTCGGTTTGTAATAATGAAGACAAAAATATTCAAGAAAACTTAGACTGCTGATAAAAACTGCGTTTCCCTTGTTGAAAATACGATCTTCGTCATAATTCTCCACCTTCTTCAATTCATTCAATCTTTTTTTGTATTCTTGATAAATATCCTGACGGGTTTCCTGTTAAAAGAGATTTTCTTTGTACTCATAGGAATAGATAGATTTCTTCTACTTGGAATCTTTAGTAGGCCATTTTCTGCGTCTTTCTGCTTGATTTAAAGGGGAGGAGGTGTAGAAATCGTCACCCCTGACGTCATGCATCATGTATTTGAACTTACAAACCACGTGATATTGACATAGCTAGCGACCTGCGCCGCGATTCCCGGGACCCATGAGCGCCAAACCCTAATATTCACTTTCGCCAAGGGAAGAATTTGGTTATCTCGACACTTCTAGAATGGATTTATATAGATACTACGTATGATGGATTTCCAACTCGTACCTTCCGCAAGGCATTTCTCTCTGGCGAGCGTTGCAGAGAGAAACCAGAAAATTTGATTACTCTTCCCCCTTCTCGGCCCTCTAAATTGGGACGGAAGTTCTATTCATTTTTGTCACTGCGCATGCGCGAAATGCCAAATTGGCGGCCACCAAATGCATAACGTCAGTAGTCTATAACCGTGATATTAGAATGGTAGTCGGATGCGTCCGTTCATCAATGTGCCAGAGTGCACATGAATAGGGCTGTGCGAATATGAAATAGCAATGTTTTTGGTAGAAATAGTTAGTTTGCAATATTAAAAGAGCCTTAGAATATGGATTTGAAAACATGGGAGAAAATAAATATCCTGAATTTTCACCAATTTATATCGACAAGTTTAATACTTAGAAAAACTTCCACCACCCTATTTTTAAGTTTGAATGTGCACAGCTTCGAAATTTATGAAGTATTATTATAAATTATATAATCTCTCTTGTTTGTAGTCTGTCAAAGTGTCAAAATGGTTTATTTCCTTTTTATCCCGCTTAATAGTTAGCATTTAGCGTTTCGAGACTTTCTAGTTTGCTGTTACGCGTTTTAGTATTTTGGTTACTTTCGAACCGTTTGCAATATGGGCATAGGTATGCGTTTTAGTCAATTGCCTGCAAACTGTTTGAAATTGGTGAACCATATAGAATAAAAGTTTGTTTTATTATTACGCATTTTATTATTATCTGTGCAAACCTTTTGAAAAGGCCCTGTATGCATTTAGTGGTCGTCACGTTTTGGAGCAGACGCCGCATGCACCACTACTTTGTTTTTTGCGCGTGACTTAAGCTCTCTGGACTCAATTTGGCGCGTCACATCCGCCTCTGTCGCACATATTTGGTGGCCGCCTTTTGGGCCAAGCTGGAAATCCATAATACGCAGTATATATATAAATCCATGCATCTAGTCTCATCTCACTTTTGGTGATATGAAAAGTAAGCTTTCACGACCACTGTCCGATTCAATTTTCGAGCGTCAAAATCCCCTATGTGCAGGGTTTTAGAATACCTTGGGCTAATGTGTACCTCTTTGGTAGGATTTTACTTTATATATCTAACCTTACCAACACCTGATTCTAATTAACTAGACCACAAGGAGTTGGAAAAAAATAGTGAAAAAATTCTAAAACCGCCGTAAGAGAGTAAGGATGTCCCTATAACCCAGGTTTTACCCCCCTTCTTTCCCCCCTTCAGGGGGGGGGGTAAAACCTGGGATATAGGGACATCCCTGGGGTTGGGGGGGGATTGATGACGTCACGTGATGGTGTTGGAGGGGGAGATATGGGGAGGGAGGTTGATGACGTCACGTGATGGTGTTGGGGGGGATGGGGGGGATTGATGACGTCACGTGATGGTGTTGGCGGGAAATTTGAATTTATTTTTAGTGTATTGGTATGACGTCACGGCAAATTTTTTGATAACGTCACGTGGCTGGTACCTGTAGGGATAGGCTTATGCTCGGCTTATGCTATTGTAGATCCTTGTAGGCTTACCCTATGGTTGATCTTGAAAGATAGGCTTATGATAGGTTATTCTAGGCTTATTATTATTATTATGAATCGGGTTTTTAGTCAAAAACGTTTAATGAACACAATCAATTCCAATTAATTCGCGAATGTACGCGTCGTTATTTAAGCAAATGTAGAATAAATTATATAATTGTAGTTTACGCGTCAAGTTTTTGTCACGAACCAAGTTACAAAAATCTTCGAAAATGCTCGAAGGAACTATACACGCCGCTAGGAAATTTTTTACACGGTCGTAATCATTGTGAGACATAGTACCGCGACTTACATAATATTTTTGATATATATCATTCATGCGTTTTACAATAGCTTCGTACATGCATTTAATAACTTCGGCTTGATCATTTAAAAGCTTGAAGTGAAATCTCATAAAACTAAATTTCTCGTTCAGTTTCCCTGCTTCGGCCTTTGTTAGAGTGAATACGCTGCCATCGTCGAATACTATATTCCCCTCCATAACGGTTATTTTTATTTTCAAGTTCAAGTAACGATAATTACCCAGGTCGCCACTTTCCAAAGCTGAATAGATCTCCGTCCACTCCTCCATAAATTCCTTCAAAACGTCTTCCGAGATTGTAACAATAGTCCCGTCCTTTTTTGTCAAAGGCAAGCTTGGCTCGCATCCCTTCACCCCAAACACCGCCGAGCAATCAGCCCCGAGTCTTACACGGGCGTTCACGCGGTAAACTCCTACTTTGGCAGACATTCTTACGGCAGGTCCTTACGGTTTAAAAGGTTACAACTGAATGATTTTTATCGCGAGATTTTCTTGAGTGCGGGGTTTATAATTAGCCTGAGGGTATATTGACTGGTGCTTTTCTTTTTTTTTATTGTCCTTTATTGGCCAGGTGGTTGAGGACCTTAAAAGGGGGCGAGGGTAAACCTTTTGTATATCAATGGAATCTGTATTTAGATTGATTTATGACTCACACAAACGTGTTAAGACATTCCATAGGCTTTTTATTTATACGTAATATTTATACGTAACATCGTTCAGACTGGTCTATGGCCATAAAAAGGGACAGAACTTGAACAAAAGAATTTATCCCCATCCGTTTTTATTTTTACTCTAAAGACGTGTTTTAATGGGTTTAGGGGTATGGTCGAATCAGTTGTATTGTTATGAATGGAATCTATTTTCGGATTTATTGTATTGTTAGTTGGTGACTCTTCCTACCACGAAACATTTAATTGTTTCCAGGTGTTTGCCCCTAAGGTATTATCCTGACAAGTCTCAACATGTTATGTCTTTGTTGCGTTACCCGAAATTAAAGTAATATTTTTAAAATACCAAAATGCAAATTCAACTAGAAATACAGTTACGAGGATGAAAGTAACGGCCACTATTTTCCCTGGCTTTGAAAGAGCTTCGCGAATTAACGTCTGCTTAGTAACAGCATCCATTACAATCTAACCTTTCATCCCCTTATTTGGGGTATAAATAGCGTCTGATTTGGTACGGACCTCATTTGATTGTTAGACACCGCCAGGATAAGATGAATCGAGAAATTACCCGTCTAGAAACGTTTGGTGCATTTGCGAGTACGTTTGTAAAACCGTCAGAACTAGCCCGTCATGGGTTTTACTATTTAAGTTCGGGGACGGACGCTGTTAAATGCCATTTTTGTGACTTAACGCTACGAGGATGGGAACCTAACGATAATGTTTTCGAAGAGCATCAGAAATTCAAGGCAGACTGTCCATTACTTCAAGGATTACCAACAAATAACATGCCTATATTCATCCAAAACCCATTGAATAAAGACATGCCACCAAACAGAAAGTACAGAGATGTCCCTCAAGAAGAGTGGGAGAAAGAAAAAGTCATTCCGCCAACTCAACCCTTACCAACAACACTTACTCCGAATGACGATATTGTACTAAGAATTAAACGCGTTAATCTCGAGAAAGCTATAATTGAAATGTTTATTCAAGAACTTTTGCGACATGAAAGTTAGATCCAATTGTTGTAATATATTCCATACCTTATTACGTTTTATAAATTATAAAAGAACCAGTCAAAAACTTGAAATGTAACTCGAAATAAATATAATTTTTTTCCTTAATTTGTTCTTTGTAATACTATTATACCTACTACAGTCTTGACAAAACCTTTTCAGTGGTGATAGTGTAGGGTGTTACTTTGCTTTTCCCAACACATTTCGTGTTAAAAGTAAAACGTTTTTGAACATTTACATTGCATTGTACACACACGAAACGCGTCATTTAAATTTTTTAAAATCCCATAGGAATACATGTGAAATTGAATAATCCACCGACACGAAATCATTCATGTACGTGGCAATTGACTGACACGAAAAGCGTCATTTGAAAAAAACATTTCAAATGTTTAAAGCGTTGAAATAAATTCTAACTAAATTTATCAAAATCATTCCTATTTTCAGTCTTGAGAGTTCCTCAAAATTATTTATGGCTTTTAGGGATGGGGGGAATGACCTCGGGTCCCTGAGATGCGTGGGAATTTATTTTTCTTTGATTGGGCCACCCCACAGGTTGGTTTATGACCTTGAAAAGGGGGGGGCTGAACTTGAACAAAAGCATCTATTCCCTTTGTCTTTCTGGGTCATTTCAAGACTTGTATGGCCTTTAAAAGGGGCTGAACTTGAACAAAAGAATTTATTTTGTCAATTCTTTAATTGGACCCCACACCAGGTGCTTTAGTACCTTAAAAGGGGGCGTGGTCGAAACAGTTGTATTGTTATCAATGGAATTTATATTTAGAGTGTTTTATGACTAGCCCAAACGTGTTAAGACATGTTTATGACATTGAGGGGGATCTATTTTTTTTCTAATTGTATCACGAAAGTATAAAAGGGCGGATCAGTCTAGGCTACTTATCAGTTTACTTCTGACCGCTGTTGATGCAAGCCAAGAAATCTTCTGCTCCCAAGCAAAACTTGTGAGTTTTTCCGTGCCCATATCTTAGTGCTTTAGTATTTTTTAACTTAGTTTTTATACGTGTTTTCATTTTAACTTAGTTTTTTACAAGTGTTTTAGTATTTAACTCTAGTATTTTAACTTAGTTTTTACAAGTGTTTTAGTATTTTTTATAAGTATTTTCAATTTTTTATAAGTATTTTCATTTTTTATAAGTACTCTCAATTTTTTATAACTTTCAATTTTTTATAAGTACTTTCAATTTTTATAAATACTTTATTGTTTTAGTATTTGACTTTTATAAGTACATTACTGTTTTATTGTTTTAGTGTTTTAGTATATTTTTGTGTTTTAGTATTATTATTTAAGCCTATTCAGATTTATTATTAGTATTTTGAGGTATTTGTATTTTTAAATTATCGCAATGGCCAACTCTAATGTAGAAATTGAACTCCCTGTTGAAGATGATAGTTTTTTAGTCGACTTTCCAGACTCGTTAGAAATAGCCTTTTTAAATGCCGATGACACGTTTATGGCAAACTATTCTACACCCCCGTCTAATAATAGATCTCCGTCTCCCACCCTGTCTATGGCAAACAATAGCGCTCTTCCTCCTTTATCGCCTCTTGAAGAGGCGTTTCAAAACGACGATATTTCTTTCTTAGATGGTTATACTACCCCTCCTATAGCTCCATCTCAGAATGAGTCAATGGATTTGGGGGAAGGACAGTTAGGGGGTGGGGTTCTTACTCCTCCACCTCCACCCCCATCTCCGCTAGTTGCACCACCAGGTGTAAACGTACTTTCTAGCGGGGTAGTGTCCTTCCCCAATTTTAATCTTGATGGATGGGAAATGGAAGTACAGTTTGACAACAACATCGTCGAATCTGTAAGCGACTTCCTAGAGTACGTTTTGGACGATTGTTTACCCGATGACATGATTGCAATTTCGATGACAAGCATTAATAATCCAGGCATTCAAACCGCAGACTTTAGTTTTAGAAGAAGGGATCAAATAGATATTGGATTCATACTAGAAGTAGTGGCTGATAAAGCCTATAATTCTGAAGGGGGTTCAAAGTTTTTTCTCGGTCCTATAGGAATAAACATACAGCGCGTGAGGTTGCCCCAAGGCGCCAAGCGTTGCAAGGCCCTTGGTATCTGTACCTTCGAGACTTTTGCCAAGGAGAAAAAATGCATTATTCAGATCAAGAACAACGATCGGCTATGCCTCCCTTATGCTCTAATTTTTGCTAGAATACACAGGGATCATACAATGCATCCTCTTGACAAAAGCCTCGAGGCAGATTTCAAAACACTATGCCGGCCTGATATTAGTAAAAAATCAGTAGAGAGGCTTAGGAAGATGGCGGAGGAATTAGCCCTGGCGGCGGAAATACCATTGGACGAATGCGCGGGGGCGGGTGCTCTACCTCGATTTCAATCATACTTGGCTGATTACCAAATAATAGTATTTACAGTTAGAGCAAACGTCCCCCACCGTATTTTCGGGGAACCCGATTTTATTCCCGGTGCCGATGGTAATCCAAAGCCGAGGCTATACCTTTTCAACTATCAAAATCATTTTGACGTCATCACCAAACCTAGCCCTCTCTTCCGTTTTAATTTTTTCTGCGAAAGGTGCCTTGTGGGGTATAACAACTTAGATTTTAACCACGCTTGCAACAAGTATTGTTATTCCTGTCAAAGGGCCGAAGATTGCGTGGGGGGTGAAATTAGATGCGAGACCTGTCATCGCGATTTTAGGGGGCAAGAATGCTTTGAGGCCCATAAGGCTAGTGGAAGCAAAACCCGATCAGTCTGCCAAAGGGTTTTTAATTGCCCCCGTTGCGCAAAAACAATAGATATGGGGAAACGCAAGTCACTTCACAACTGCGGGGAAGTCTATTGCGTAATCTGCAATAAATTCAACCCACACCCCCACTATTGTTTCATGCAGGTTACCGATTCTAAAGCCCACCCCGCGGCTAAAAAAGCTAAGACCCATCCTTCGGTCACTATCTTTTATGATCTCGAATGTGTTCAAAATACCCCAGACCCTTCAAACCCTAACGCTTTCCTACACACTCCTATCTTATGTATTTCTCAAAAAATCTGTGATCAATGCATTCTCAAGAAATCCGATCAATTTACTTGCGCCACCTGCGGGCCTCGAGAACGGGTGTTTCTCGGGAATGATCCTGTTCTGGATTTTTTAAATTATTTTCAAGAATTCCACAATTCTCCCAAAATAACAGTTATCGCACATAATGCGAAGGGGTACGATTTACAATTTCTGTACAAAGCCATGTTAGCCATCAAAGCGTGGCGCCCTCAAGTGATAATGACGGGAACGAAGATTATGCAAATTCGATATGAGAATTTGACATTTATAGATAGTTTAAATTTCATCCCATCCCCCTTATCTAGCTTTGTTTCCACTTTTGGCTTAGACCCTAATTTAAATAAGGGACATTTCCCGCACTTGCTCTTCAACTTTGTTCCCGACCACGTGTTTGATCCAAAAGATCCTACGAGTACAAATTATGTTTTGAGGGAAAGCATGCCTCTTTTAGAATCTTACGCGCCAGACAGGCTAACCGAAAAACAACGTTCGGTTTTAATTTCATGGTACAACGAGCAAGTTGAAGCCAAAAAAGGTTTCAACTATGTTGAAGAGTTGATACATTATTGCCGTTTGGACGTTAGGATTTTAAGAGAGGGGTGCTTAAAGTACAGGGAGATTTTTGAGAAGATTGCGGACGTTAACCCTTTTAACACTGCCGTGACAATTGCCGGGCTTTGCAACGCCGTTTTCAGGAAGGACCACCTAGCGCCAAATTCAATTGGAATTGTTCCACCTCACGGCTATAGAATGAAAGACCCTCAATCTAAAGTAGCCATCGAGTGGCTGAGGTGGGAAGCCCATAAGCGCGGGGTCATAATTAAGTCGGCTTTTAACGGTTCCGAACCTAAAATTTTGAACATTAAAGTCGACGGGCTTCTAGTAGACGATCTTGGCGCAGATCAAAAGGTCGTCTACCAATTCCAAGGTTGTTTTTGGCACGGGTGTAGAGCCTGTTTCCCGGTAAACAGAGACCTGGTTTTGCACGGTGACGTCACCCAAACTTGACACTCCCGCTATACTGATACTTTGAACTGTAATAAGAGGCTTAGGGAGCTGGGGTATAAGGTAATCGAAATGTGGGAATGCGAATTCCACAAATTGAGGGAGCAAAAGCCCGAAATTAACACCTTTCTATCTTCCATCCATATCCAAATCGACGCGTGGGAACCACTTAATCCCCGTAACGCATTTTTCGGGGGGCGTACTTCCGCTCTTTGTCTTCATCACAAGGTTAAGCAGGGAGAGGAGATTCGATATGTCGACGTCACTAGTCTATATCCATGGTGTAACAAATACGGTAAACTACCTTACGGTCACCCTACGATCTTGACAGACAACTTCCCACCCATTAACGAGATTGAAGGTTTTATTAAACTGGATATCCTGCCCCCTCGTAACCTCTTCCACCCAGTTTTACCCCAAAAGATCGGGGGGAAATTGTGCTTTGCCCTGTGTCAGCTGTGCGCTGAAAACAAATATCAGGGGGATTGCACACATTCCGACGAGGAAAGAGTTATTAGGGGGACGTTTGTGGCGGACGAAGTCCATTTAGCGGTTAGAAAGGGTTACGTGGTTGTTAAAATCCACGAAGCCTGGTCGTACAAAATATCTCATTACGACCCCTTAACTAAATCAGGCGGGCTTTTTAACAATTACGTCAACTGCTTTCTGAAGCTAAAACAGGAAAGTAGCGGCTGGCCTTCTGACGTAGTAACCCAAGCGCAGAAAGATCAATACGTAGCCGAGTACTACGAAAAGGAAGGGGTAAAACTTGATCCTAGCTGTATCGAGAAGAACGCTGGCAAGCGTACCATCGCCAAACTGTGTTTGAATTCGTTTTGGGGCAAATTTGGTGAGAGGACTCGCCTTGACAAGGTAGAAGTCTTTGATGATCCACAGAAGTTCTTTAACTTGTTCTATGACCCAGCAATTGAGGTCAAGACGTTGATACCAGTTAGCGACGACATTTGCGTTGCTAAGTGGTGTTATATCAACGAGATTGACCCAATTAATAAAAATGTCAGTGTTCCGATCGCGGCGTACACCACTGCCATGGCTCGGATTAAGCTTTATTCCTACTTAGAACGCTTGGGAGAGTCTGTTTTATATACAGACACTGATTCGATACTGTACGTTTACACACCAGGGGGCGTAGAAATCGAAACTGGGAATTTCCTCGGTGAAATGACCAATGAGCTTGAAAAGTACGGACCCCAGGCCTACATCGAAGAATATGCGAGTGGTGGGTGTAAGAACTACGCATACCGAGTTGTGAACCCTGATACTGGATCGACAGCCGTCGAGATGAAGGTTAAGGGGTTCCGACTTAACCATACCACCAAAGATTTGGTTAACATGGATAGGTTAATGGGGCTTATAGGCATTTACGAACCGCCGGCGGAACCAATCCAAGTACCAATCCCCAAGCAAATACGCCGAAAGGCTGATCACACTGTTATAAGTGTCGACCAGTCCAAGGTTTATAGAACTGTGGTGGATAAGGTCAGATTGATTGAAGATTTCCGCACGCTACCTTACGGTTATCGAGTTTGAGCACATTCGACAGTATCTGTTTCTGTGAGGGGTCTCTTCTTTTTTATTTATTTATTTATTTATTTATTTATCTAATCAGTCCCGGTGATATTTATTTAGTCAGCATGTATATAGTCGTTATATAAAGTCTAGCCATATTGTTTTTGATCAATTTTATCAATTAGTCATTTTCGTCTCGGTGAAATGTCCTGTGATTAACTAATTTTTTCGTCAATGCTTCCTTAAATATCCGATGTATTTTCGAAATTGCAATTGTTCATTTTCGTGTCGATCTCTTCGATATATATATATATATATATATATATATATATATATATATATATATATATATATATATATACAAACACTTTACAATCTTTATCTCATTCGTTCGTTGAAAGTCAAAGTGTAAGGTCATGTATCCTTTCTACCATCCTTTTAACATGGTGATAGCAGGCCCGTCTCAAAGCGGGAAAACTCAATTAGTTTTAAAAATATTAGAGAACAGGGAAGCCATGTTTTCCCCTAATATAAGCGAAATACATTGGTTCTACGGTGAATGGCAACCTTTTTTCGAAAGTTTGAGAAAATTTGTGGTTTTCTAACAAGGTATGCCAGATTTATCAGAATATACAGGCGGTAAGCCTTGCCTTTTAATCATTGATGACTTGATGACCGAGAACAAAGGAGAAGTTGGTTCTCTTTTTACCAAGGGAACGCATCATCGCAACTTGAGTGTAATTTATATCGTCCAAAACGTATTCCATCGATCCAAAGACTCTAGAGATGTTTCTTTGAACGCTCATTATCTTATTCTTATGAAATCTCCTAGAGACAAATTGCAAAGTTCAATAATAGCTAGACAAATGTTTGCCGATAAATGGCGTTTCGCTGTCGACGCCTACCGTGACGCTACTAGTTTACCTTTCAGATATTTATTATTCGATCTACACCAAAGATGCCCCGAGAATCATAGACTTAGGACAGGAATATTTCCCGACAACCCTTGCGAAGTTTACATCCCCAAATAATTATAATAGTAGATGGGTGTTTAGCCATCTCTTCATTTAGTCACTATGCCTTATGCCGTTCGGTCACAAAGAAATTTGCTCTCCGTTATTGCCAAATCCCCTCGAAAACAACGTAGAATCATTTTACGTAACGCCAAGAAGCCCTTAACTGACGCAATCGCAGAGTGTGTTGAAAATACTTTACACGGTAACGTTAAATTAAATAAAAGTCAAAAAGCTAGATTAGCTAGGCATTCCGCAAAACTTAGAAACATTGCTAATAAGAGAATATCTTGGAAAACAAAACGTGATATATTAGTTCAGGAGGGTGGTAGTTTCTTTTCTTTCCTTTTCCCTCTCGTTTCCTCTATTATCGGCGCCATAACAGGAGGTAGTCAGTTAAAATGCAGTACGCTCAGAAAATGGTCCTTGTCCCTAGCTCTACCTTTAAAAGCGACCCCTTTCCCCACCCCCAACAACAAGTAGTTTCGGAATTGGACAATGAAATGAATGTTATTTTAGCTCGTAAAGATTTAGACGAAGCTTCAAAATGGCGCTTATACGAACAGACTGTACAGAGATATAATAATTTACATAATATCGCTACGCAACCTATACCCACGGTCCCCCAACCGACCTCCAACTATTATAACTTGGCTTGGTTAGACGATATCCCCCTTAAATATATAGGGCATGTACATAGTATCGTTGATCAGTTGTCCACTACCCCTGAAAAGCTTAGGTGGACAGACAGTGGGGAAGTTATAGTTAATGATGCAATAATACCCGGCTCGAATATTAGAGATATAGCTTTAGAATTTGTCAAGCCTTCTTCTAACAAAGACCCAAAACCTAGAGGTTTTTACGCATTTACAAACCTACTTTCTAGTTTTTCCCCTCTAACCTCGTATACAATACCCCAACAAATTAAAATCAAAAGAACTAGAGCTCCCAAAGTTAGTGTCAAGTCAGCAGCTAAAAAACTTAAAACAGAGTCTCCGAAATGGGTAGCGTACGTAAAATCTCCAAAATTTTAGAAGGTATCTACTTTAACCCTTCCCACCCTGCCAGTTTCGGGGGTGCTGAAAAATTATATTTAGCAGTAAAATTAAAGGGTATTAGTAAGAAACAAGTACTAGATTGGTTAAAGGGAAAAGACGCGTACACTCTACATAAGAGAGTTTTTAGAAAGTTTAAAAGAAACAAGGTGGTTGTAACAAACATAGGAGATCAATATCAGGCGGATTTGAACGATATGCGTTCTTTGAGTCAGTACAACGACGGGTACAAATACATATTAACCGTAATAGATTGCTTTAGCAGAAGAGCCTGGGCCATACCTTTAAAATCCAAAAGCGGTGTTGAAACGGTTGAGGCTTTTAAGTCTGTCTTTAGAGAGACGGTTCCTAGGAAACTACAAACGGATAAGGGTACTGAATTTAGAAATTCCCAATTACAAGGATACTTGAAGGAGAAAGGGGTTATATTTTTTACAACTGAGAATGACGATATAAAAGCGTGTATGGTGGAAAGATTAAATCAAACTTTAAAGTCACGCATGTACAGGTATTTTACAGAAAAGAATACCAATAGATATATAGATGTTTTAGATGATCTGGTTAAGGCTTACAATAACTCGGTGCATTCCGCGATAAAAATGACTCCTTTGGAAGTTACTGGTACCAATGTCCTTCAGGTTTTTAAAAATGTTTACGGAAAGTACTTTAGCGAAAAGAAAGTTTACGAGAAAAAGTTAAAGGTGGGCGAATACGTCCGAGTAAGTAGAAATAAGATGATTTTTGAAAAAGGGTACAAGCGAACGTACACAATAGAGGTTTTTAAAACAGTGGGAAAAATATACAGACGCCCTCCTGTATTCAAACTAGAAGATTTAAACGGGGAACCAATAAAGGGGGTGTTTTACGGGATGGAACTTCAGTCGGTAGCTAGACCCGAGACGTACAAGACCGAGAAAGTAATTCGTAAGCGGACTAGGAGAGGACAAATGGAGCTCTTTGTAAAGTGGCTAGGCTATCCCCCTTCTATGAATTCTTGGATTCCTGCTAAAGATGCAGTCTCCCTTTTACCTAACGCTCCCCAGCAACGCTAGCATGAAAATTTATGACAACAACAAGACGTCTTCGTACACTACCAAGTTGCCCCAGGCTATAGAGCTGATCGGGGATGATTGGGAGGTTGCTCTAGTAGAAGTTTTGTACCCAATGTCCTTTTTTAACATACCCAGTGAGGAAGGTCACGTGCAGGTGGTCTCGCATGAAAATAAAAAAGGTCGGGACGGAAAATCACAGCCTATTGTTAAAGCCGAGGCCTTTATAGTTCCTGGGGGTTATTACAAATCATTAGAAGCCCTGCTTAAACAAATAGCTTCAGGATTAAGTGGCTTTCAATACGGTTCAAAGTTTAAATTTGATTCGGATCCTCTCTCTGATTACATTTCTTTAACTATTCAACCTAACGGTATCTTGGCTCTTTCTCCCACTTTGAAAAGGATATTAGGATTTAAAACCCCAAAAGGCCAAAGTACGTCTTTCTCTTGCCCTTCAGATAAAACCAGCCAATCGTATAGAAACTCTGTTCCCGCTAATTTAAATTATTATGTTCCCGACCAATTGTTTATTTATTCCGATATAGTAGCTAATGAATTTATAGGCGATACGGTAGCCCCGCTACTTCGTATAGTAGGCGTAGACAGCGAAAACCTCACGGTTCGACTATAACTAAATCATTTAACTCTCCCCATTACGTTAAAGTTGCTAAACGTTACTTTGATACTATAGACATTGATATAAGGAATAGTTTAGGCCAAGCCGCGTCATTCGAGTTTGGAACGTCGACCTGTAAACTACACTTTAGACCATACCAAAACCCCAAACATTAGAGTCTCGTTGCGAGTATAGGAGGTATTATTTAGATCAGGTAAGGGGTGGAGGGGTGTCAAAAGTATTTGTCGGGACACCACACCAAAAAGGACACGGAATAGGAAGCGCCCTGAAAGGGTTATTTAGATGGGCACGCCCCTTATTAATTAGAGGTGCAAAGTATCTGGCACCTAGAGCCATTAGTACGGGACAAAAGATTCTTGGTGACGTAATGCAAGGTCAGAATGTGAAAAGTGCAGCGAAAAAGAGATTGCAGGAAACTTATGAGAACATGACTGCTGCACAGCAAGGTTCAGGATTAAAGATAAAGAGACGCAAAGTTAAACGCCTGTCAGTTTATCACCGTCATTCAAAGCAGACGCCACGCGATATATTTAGGTCCTGAAAAAAATCATGTTTTCTCTCCAAGCTCTTAAGAGTGAATTGGACATTTTTGCCCCTGTGCCGATTCAAACTAGTGTCGAACATGCTCAAGGTGTATGGGCCAAACCCTTGGCGGCCATTGGTGATAGCTCTACCCTCGAATACCTCATCTCGGGCAATGGAGATAGCTACATCGATGTAGCCCACACCATGCATTACAACAAAGTCAAAATCACCAACGAAGATGGAAGTGATCTTCCCGATGCAGCCGTGGTAGCTTTCGTGAACAACGCTGGCCACGCATTGTGGAGAACTTGCGATGTTTTCTTGAACAATACCCGAGTTTCTTCAGCCGCTCAAAACTACGCCTTCACTTCTTTTATCGAAACTGTCTCAAATTACGGACCCGCGGCTAAAAAATCTCACCTCATGATGGCCGGATGGGAAAAGGACGAAGCCGGAAAGTTCGACGACTTTTCAAATAAAGGTTTCGTCGCCCGAATGGCTAAAACTGCTAAATCGGCCGTGATTGAATTTTTTACACCCGTGTTTAGTGACGTGTTTAATATTCCCGAATATCTCTTAAACGGTGTGGACCTTAAAGTCGTGTTTACTCGCAACAAGGATGAGTTTGCCTTAATGTGTCAAGAAACAGCCACTCTCAAAAACTGTAAAGTCAAGATACTAGACGCTGCACTCGCGGTACGTAAAGTTAAACTCAGTCCTAAAATATTGTTAGCGCATGAAGCAGCGCTTAATAACGGTACTGCCAAATATAATTTTACGCGCACCGAACTTAAAACTAAAACTATCTCTACCGGAAGTAGCACCGAGAGTTTTAACAATATATATCTAGGTCCTCAACCTAATCGCGTCATTATTGGAATAGTATCCAACGCGGCGTTCAAGGGCAGTTACACTCTGAATCCCTTTAACTTTAAAACTTGGGATTTAAATTTTTTGTCTCTGTACCTCGATAACGAACAAATACCTTCGAAACCGTTGACTCCTGATTTCGCTAAAAACTTGTATATACAAGCTTATCAAACATTGTTCGCGGGCACGGGTATTCATTATAAAGGCGACGGTAACGATATTACTCCCAACGAGTTTGCCAACGGCTTAACTCTGTACGCTTTTGATCTGACACCGGACCTATCTGCTAGTGAAACAAACCACTGGAACCCCGTTAAGCAAGGACAAATAAGATTGGACATGGGATTCGCTAAACCTTTGCCCGAAGCCGCAGTCTGCATTGTATACGCCGAATTTCAAAGCATGATTCAAATCGATAAAAATAGAAACGTAATCGTGATTATTTAGTCTCGGGACTAATTGGTATCGTGATTATTTGGTTTCGGGATTATTTGGTATCGTGATTATTTAGTCTCGGGACTATTTGGTATCGTGATTATTTGGTCTCGGGATTATTTGGTATCGTGATTATTTAGTCTCGGGACTATTTGGTATCGTGATTATTTGGTCTCGGGATTATTTGGTATCGTGATTATTTAGTCTCGGGACTATTTGGCATCGTGATTATTTGGTCTCGGGACGGTTTGGTCTCGTGATTATCTGGTTACCTAATTAGTTGCTACCTTTTCCAAAACCATGTTCCCAATAATTCGTTGCCACCTTTTCCAAAACAATGGTTCCAATAATTCGTTGGCACCTTTTCCAAAATATTCTCCTTTTAATTATATACCACCTTTTCCAAAATATTCTCTTATTAATTAACTGCCACTTTTTCCAAAATATTCCAATACTAATTAGCATCCACCTTTTCCAAAAGATTTTCATATTAATTAGCTGCCACCATATCCAAAACATTCCCCTAATAATTAGCTGCCACATTATTCAAATATTTCTATTATTGCTTATAAATTGTTCGTGCTAAGATAAGTAATCTTCTTACCTACAAACAAGGTTGGGTTGGGTCAGACTAGGTTTGGTTAGGTTAAGTTTCCATTGGTTTGAATGGGTTGGATTTGGTTTGGTTAGGTTTGGTTAGGTAAGGTTTGGGTTGGTTCGGTTAAATTTGGCTGGTTAAAAAAAATGCTAAAAGGGTGATATTTTTTTTAAAACGAGACTTTCGTGTCCAGAGACCAATTTGTCTCGAGACCAAATTGTATCGGGACCAATTTCACTCGAGTCCAGTGTCCCGAGACCCATTTGCCCCAAGACCCTATTGCCTCGAGACCAAATTGTACCGGGACCAATTTGTCTTGAGACCAAAGTGTCCCGAGACCCATTTGCCCCGAGACCTTATTGTCTCGAGATCCAGTTGTCCTGAGACCAATTTGTCCATAGACCAAATCGGCGAGACCATAACGGCGAGACCAAATTGTCGCGTACCGGTTATTTAGAGTCGTTGCGAGAGGAAGATTTATTTTGTTGTTTGATTGATAAGGTGTCATTTTTTCCTGTGGTTTTCATAACTATTTCTGTTCCTATACATGTGAACAGCCAATGAAACGCAAGCAGGGAGGCACGGGCTGTTAAACAAATTTTTAAGCCCTTCCCCTTTCATTCAAGCAGTAATTAGTATGGGGTCTACGGCCTCATAAAGATTCCACGAAGAAGAAATCTATGTATTCCTGCTACTCAACATAGCTGTTAAATATTATATATGCTTATAGATACCACATGCTTAATTAAATAGTTAACTTGGTGGCGCGGTGGCGGAGCAGCAAGAGGATCCCAGGTTCGATCCCGGACTATGGCACCGAGTTAAAATATGGGTACAAATCCTGTGTAGAGTTGCAAGTTCTCTCCCCGGCCTGTCAAAAGCAGTTCTCCTCCGCGGTCTAACCCGGTTTCTCCTTTCCATCAAAACTTGCAGAGGTTTCCATAACTAACCCAGCCTAACAAAATCTAACCTAACCAACCCTAACCTAACCTAACCTAACCTAACCTAACCTAACCTAACCTAACCTAACCAAACCTAACCTAACCTAACCTAACCTAACCTAACCTAACCAAACCTAACCTAACCAAAACTAACCTAACCAAAACTAACCTAACCAAACCTATCCGAACCAAACCTAACCTTACCCTACCTAACCCAACCTAACAAAACATAACCTAATCTAATCCAACCTAACCCAACTAAACCTAACCTTAATCCTCTAAAATATTACCGTAATTTTAAAAAACATTCCGCAAAATATTTCAAATACTCAAAGGCCATTATTGCAATTGTATTTTTTACTACTTTATAGTTTCCCACACTGTCTAACGTAACTGCAATTAAGTTCAAATGAAATTAATAATCAATTGCATGAAACTATTATTACGTAGTCTACTTTTTCTTTCGGGGAATCGATCCAAGGACTGTCGCACGGTAGTCCGATATTCTTCCACTGCGCCACGGTGAGACGAAAGTTCCTATCGCTAAATTAACTTACATAGCCTTATAATTAATAATAATATTGAGTCATTATTTCCATTTTCGACAAAGGTCGCTGCTCACTAGTGGCGGATTTTAATGAAACTTTTTTTGTGGGTAGATATACCTAAAAAATGAAGTTACCCAAAGTTATTCGCTTCAAATCATATAAATTTGAAAGTTATGCAGTTTTGAAATTTATCGTATTTCGTCTAAAATTTGCGGTCTTTTCCCACATTTCTTTTGATATCTTGACCGGTAATAGTTTTAAAAATATAGAAATTGGTATCCCTCGTCTAAATGAGGTCCTGAGTCGGAATTTGAAACTTACTTGGCGCCATCGACTCAAACGTTTGATTTAGGAACCAATTTGGGGGCTGTCACTCAAGTTTTTATTGACAAAAAGGACCACCTTGAAATTACATGAAAAATTAGGTGTATCATCCCTATACGCGTGCAAATGAACCACTAAAATATGGTGTTTGAGAAATCATTTTTTCTATCAAAAAAAAACTTCTGTTTTTGATATTTTTTTTCGATTATTTTTAAAAAAATTTCCTAATTGCGTCATTGTTCATTAATAAAAAGTGTCTTTGAAAACATAGCCTTAAAAAGTAAAAGATAAGTGGTCAAAACTAACCGATTAGTTCATTAACAGATATGATTTTTTTTTGTTTGAAATGCATTATTATAATATAAAACATGAATAATTGAAAAATTCCTTTTTTTTCATAAAACTTTCCTGAACGAAAATATTTTTCAACATAACCAAAGTACCCTGCATGCTTTTGACATTATTTGGTTATGACTTTATTTCTGAAATGTAGTTCTTCTATTTGTGGATAACGGTGAATCATAGGTTTCGATAGACTTTAAAAATTGTATTTTTAGAAAAATTGAGCTGAAAAGGTTGAAAATTGAAAAAAGTAAAAGATAAGTGGTCAATAATAACTAATTAAAGCAACAGATCTGAATTTTTTCAGTTTTAAAGGCATTATTATAAAACATCAATTATTTAATAAAATTACTTATCTTCTATTTTTCATTTAATGAAAAGAAAATTAACATGAAATACGAGTGTTATTACTTAATGTGTTAGGTTGTTCGAGTAGGCCTATACATATTATTCCCTTACTAAAATTTAGTAAGCAGGTGGAATGAAACGGAAATCGTTTCAAATCATTTAAGGCTAATAAAAGAACCGCAAAACCATTATGAAAAGAAACCGAAACTAGTACCTAAATTGAATAAGAAGTTTCAAAAGTTGTCGTGCTAAGCTTGGCACTCATAATATCACGATCCGTTTACAGATATTTTCGACTTATTTAACGTCAAGGCCTATTTTGTTTTCCGTTTTCGAAATATTTAAAATTTTCAATTGACAAAACGTAACCTTTTCAGCTCAATTTTTCCAAAAGTGCAATTTTTAAAGTTTATCGAAACCTATGGTACACCGCTATCCACCAATTGAAGAACTACATTTCAGAAATAATGTCTTATCCATATAATGTCAAAAGTGTGCATGGTACTTTTGACCACTTATCTTATAATTTTTAAGGCTTTGTTTTCAAAGGTACTTTTTAATAATGAACAATGACGCAATTAGAAATTTTTTTTTTAAAAATGAGAAAAAAATGCCAAAAACAAAATTATTTTTATGGATAGAAAAAATAATTTCTCAAACACCATATTTTAGGGGTTCATTTTCATGTGTACAAAGATAATACACCTATTTTTTCATGCAATTTCAAGGTGGTCCTTTTTGTCAATAAAATGTTGAGTGATACCCCCAAAATGGTTCCTAAATCAAACTTTTGAGTCGATGGCGCTAAATAAGTTTCAAATTCCGACTCAAGACCTCATTTTGACGAGGGATACCAATTTTTATATTTTTAAAACTATTACCGGTCAAGATATCAAAAGAAATGTGGGAAAAGACCGCAAATTTTAGACGAAATACGATAAAGTTCAAAATTGCATAACTTTCAAATTTATATGATTTGAAGCGAATAACTTTGGGTAACTTCATTTTTTAGGTATATCTACCCACAAAAAAAGTTTCATTAAAATCCGCCACTAGTGAACAGCGACCTTTGTCGAAAATGGAAAAAATGACCCTAATAGGAGAATATTATGGAAAGGGTGGCAACTAATTAATAGGAGAATATTTTGGAAAAGGTGGCAACGAATTATTGGAACCATTGTTTTGCAAAAGGTGGCAGCTAACTATTAGGAGAATATTTTGGAAAAGGTAGCAGTTAATTAATAGGATAATAACCTAACCTAACCAAATTTACAATTTCCTTCTCTGGACTTGAACCCGAGCCTCTGCATTAAAAGCCTGATATTCTACTATTCTGCTGCGGTGATTCGAAATCCTCACAGACATTTAATTAACTAATTCTTTCAAATAGATTTCCATTCAGCAGAAACCCGCAATTGGGCTCGAAATTTAAATATATTCTCCATAAAAAACCAAAAAGCGGTTTCGGTCCAATAGGACTATACCTCATATTTTACCCTCACTTGTAAAATAAGTTTCGACGTTATCTCTTTGTGAAAATTTAGTGTTTCTCGCCAAAAAGTCGGATTCACCCTTAGAAAACATGATTTTCAATGAAATTTGTATTATATTGAAATTTGGTCAAGGTTTATAGTTTGATACTCCCGCTTGGTTTTGCTCTTGGTGATGCAAAAGACGCTTTCCTAATTGAGTTTATATTTCAAGGTACATAGACGTGGATACGAGTCATAAAGATTTCTTGGAGGTTTGTCACTATCAATAAAACATTTTAGCCCTAAGTTTGAAATAAGTGCCCCACCCTTGGTTTCATTGTGTGCCAAGCAAGCCTAATCCAGATAAGAGGGGAAAATTTGAAAATTTGCGCATCTCCCGCTGCGCAGGCTGTCTTTAACTTCCGGCAAATATGGCTACGAGAATATGTAACCAGAGCGCGCTATTGATGTCGAAATTGCAACAAGCAACGCCTTGACTAAAAAACTTAAGTCCACCGACTGCACTAGAGCATTCTAAGCGCACTCTGGGCCAGTTTTCGTCCGTCACTGGGAACACGTTTGCAACACTCGCCCAGAGTCGCGTTTTCCACTGATCTCAAAAACTGCCAGAGAATTGCTCTTTCTTGCTCTGAAAAATTCGACGGAGCGACGGTGCTCGAGTGTTTTTACGTTCCCTTATTCTAGTTAGGTTTCTTTGACTCTTAACTAATTATAATAATGGCTGGTTCTTTCGAGTGTTAATTAAGAATGAGAAACAATGACCATTTATTCTATGGTTTATTGTGCTCTGCTTTGACTAATTCGTTAGCGACCCCTAGTTATTAGAGGTGTGCGGTTAACCGTTTCAATCGAATAATTCGATCGAATACCGAACCGAATAATTCGATCCGGTATTCGATAAGCCCATTTTCACTATTCGATACGAATATCGAATACCGAACTGACTATTTGGTTAAAGTTCGACTACCATAAATTTAGGCCCACGGCACTGGAGAGACCCACCTTATTTTCAAAAATATCATCCCAATTTTATTTGTCCTCCATCAAAAACAACCAGCAAGTGCTTAGGAAAATTTTAAGAAATACTTAGCCACCGATGAGTAGAGGTATTTTGAAATTTAGGAGCTTCTAAATGTTTTTATCCTTGTTTTGTATTAACTATTCGCGAATATTAGGGATACTACCCGATTAATCGCGAATAGTTAAGCCTAGTATTCGCGAGTACTAGGCTTAACTATTCGCGATTAATCGATAAGTAAAACATAAATACTAACTATTCGGTATTCGATTTGGAATAAACTATTCGATTCGGTATTTGATAAGGAAAATTTTTTGGTATTCGGTAACCGGTTCGATGCCCAAAAAGTGCTATTCGCACACCCCTACTAGTTATGAAAAATACAAAACAAAATTAAGTAAAATACGTAACAAGTGTGACGTACTAGCGTTTTAGATCGTGTTCTCCGCCAAAACTCGTCTAGTAGGTGAAATCTTCTCAACCTGAGAGCACTCTAGTTTTCGTGACAAGGCCTATTTAAAATGGATGGTCCAGCTTTGTTTGGAAGGGTATATGGCTTAACATAACTATCATAATTTCCTTCCTTTTAAAAACACAAACGAAAAATATCACCTCACCACAATTATCTTCCATTCACTCTCCCTTCAATGACGAACGAAAAATATTATACAGCCAAAGGCAGTTCTCTTTCACGACGCCGTCACCACCACCACCACCACCAACAGGCCAGGTCAAACTAAGACCCACATCGTAGATGTTCATCATACGATGTGGCTAAAAATGGTCGAGAATACATTTCAGGCAACACGAAAATCGTTTAAAAGCGAGGCCTTATTTTTCATTAACCTTTTTTTCATTTCACTATATAATTTTAAAGCGAATGAGTTCAACTTGTTTCAACCCTTCATGCTCCCATTAAGGGCCAACTACAAACAGGTTTTCTCATACGCATTTCCAGAACGTGGACATGGTAGCACTTCCAATGAGTTACGAATATGCAATGCGAGAATTTGAGTCCCCAACATTGACGGTGCCATTCACGTACGCCCAAAAAAGATTACTGTCTGCCAAAAATCTGACGTTCAACGCTGCTCCAGTCGGAGCCTTCAACGATTTAAAAACTATTACCATTGGTATAAGTGTAGAGAGTACGACGTAAATATCCGTTATTTTACAAATTTTACAATGGTAATTTACCGGTTAATTACCACGGTAATAAGCCTGTTATAATTTAAAATACCATGAATCCTATGAAAAACATTAACATGTACAAAAATGGGCCAAGCCTCGCCTCGTGCCCTCTCCGCCGTAAAACGTTCTGAGATCCCATGTAGAGCCAAGTCTGCCTTTTTGTTCTTATTCAATCGCCAATTGAACATTTATGTTATAAATTAAGTCCTTTTCCTAACTAATAACCAATATTCTTAGACTCTATCATTATTATACATCTTTGTTCGTATCAAAAATATCGTGACTTGGCAATCGCAGGTAAGTAATATTAAAAGGGAGCCGAGGGGATATTCACTAAATCGTCGCCGATTTTAAAATAATCGAAGGGATGTTCACTAAATCGTTTATGGTCGAGTGGATATGTACAAGTTTACAAGGCGAGTGATGCATAACCCTATGTGCACGTTTGTAAGGTAATTACATGCGATTGCCAAGTCACGATATTTTTGATACGAACAAAGATGTATAATAATGATAGAGTCAAAGAATATTGGTTATTAATTAGGAAAAGGACTTAATTTATAACATAAATGTTCAATTGGCGATTGAATGAGAACAAAAGGCAGACTTGGCTCTACATGGGATCTCAGAACGTTTTACGGCGGAGAGGGCACGAGGCGAGGCTTGGCCCATTTTTGTACATGTTTATGTTTTTCATAGGATCTCACTGCTTTTTGTAGACCCTCTCGTTATACTTCGGTAGATATATTTGAACAAGACCCTCTCGCTGTACTTCGTTTGCCAATATAATTGCTAACGCTTGTTTATATTTACGCTGAATTACCCCTTTCGACCCCTAGAGAATATACAAAAAAGATTGTACGCTATATTCTAACAGGGAGTAAGGAACGTTAGAGGGAGTTTTCATCTAATGCTAAAAAAACCGTCATACAGTGGCAAATGGTAAAGAAAGTGGGGGGTAGGAATTTTTATCTCCGTTCCTCAATTTTTGCTAACGCGCAGGCGCGAGTGACGTCGTTTACTACCGCCAGCAGAGAGAATTTAAAAATTCTCTCTGCAGCCAGCGCCAGCTTCCGCTTCCATCGACTGTTGCCCCACTCACTCTGTTCGACTCGCCGTCGAGATAACCGGGAAGCCCGGAAGGAGAATTTGCGGTATCGTTCGGTAGGCGTTATAAAATATTCAACGTTTTAAAGCTCAAGTTTCGAAATTTTTTGAGACATTTACCAAGTCTTCAACTAAATATTATAACATTTTCTTTAAATTTCAACATAAATATAGCTCTGAGAATAAAATTAGACACGAAAACTACACTAAGCCTTGGTTAGATATCATCGGCTGAGGCCGAGCGGCGCATCTCGAGCCGCCGGCGGCCGGGCTTGCCGTAACGGCGAGAACAGAAAAATACCTCGTTAAAAAACAGATGCACGACGGTTTTTAAATTTGACGCATGCGCGCGGACACCGCGTTGAGTCCCCGAGTCAGCGCCAGAGAGAGACGATTTTAGCCACGAATCTAACGAACGCGCCTATTCACTTTAATACTCCCTCTAACGTTCCTTACTCCCTGATTCTAATATAAGAATGTAGCATCAGTTACGACCTTTACGTCCTTTCAACAAGAACACACACTATTTCTGTTGAAAACACGACAGCGCCATCTAGTTTTAAAATAAAGAACTAAAGAACAATTTTATAAGAATTTCGGTTTGTTTTAAAACGGTGCAGGCTGCCCTGCACAAGCTTCAAAGGCTTGCCTGCATCGGTGTTACGGGGGCCATGAGATCAACCCGAACTGCTTCCCTGGATGTGCTCCTTGACATGCTTCCTCTTCATCTTTTTATTGAGGAGGACGCTGTCATGGGGGCCTACAGGCTCCACATTAAAGGTTGTTGGGTCCCAAGACTCTGGAATTACAGCCATACGAAGCTCTTCCGGGAGTACGCCGCACTCGAGCCGCCGCTAACGATGTGCTCTGACAAAACTGTTACCAGTTTTGACTTCACTAAGCCATTCAGCATCCACTTTCCCAGTCGGGCCGAGTGGACTAACCTGCTGCCTCTTGGCACTGGAGGTGAAACTATTTGGTTCACCGATGGTTCCAAGACTAACTCCGGCGCTGGCGCCGGCTATTACTGCCAAACTACAAGGGTCGGTTTTTCTGCCTGCCTGGGCATCTTTGCTAGTGTGTTCCAGGCGGAAATTGCCCTGATCTGTTATTGCGCAGATTACTGTATTAACAAAGGGTATACTGGACGGACTGTGAGAATTTACTCTGACAATCAGGCCGCCTTGAATGCGCTGAACCAGTGTGAGATTACATCTCAGCTGGTGCGTAGCTGCCTTGATCTGCTGGCGTCCCGCAACAGGTTCTGTTGTAGTGGGTGCCAGGGCATAGCGGTTATCATGACAATGAGCAAGCCGATAGATTTGCAAAAAGGGGTGCGGAGGCCAAGCTCTTGGGGCCGGATTCGGCCGTCCCCATCCCCTACAGGCACGTCAAACGGTGTCTGCATGACAGGTTGACTGTCATACAAAACCTACTCTGGCATAACATGGAGGGCCAGAGATAGACTGAACTTTTTGTCAATAGTCCCTGCAGGTCTCGTGCCAGAGACCTAATTTCGCTCAGCAGATGGGATATTAGGCTGGCCATCGGTCTTCTGACCGGACACTGTCGGCTTAATAAACACCTCCATCGGATGGGTGTTGCTGACGACCCTCTCTGCAGGTCGTGCCGGGAGAAGGATGAAACATCCGCTCACGTACTCTGCGAGTGCGACTGCTTCGCCTCGCTTAAACTAGGACATTTTGATTCACACACTGTGGAGCCCTCGAGGGTCTCCTCTATTACGGTGGAGAGAATTCTTCGGTACGCTGCAGTTACGGGCCTATTCAAGCCCTGAATACGAGGATGCCTTTAGCATCGGTGCTAGGGCGCGTACCCTCCTCAACAATAATAATAATAATATACTTCGGTAGTTATATTGGAACAAGACCCTCTCGTTGTACTTCGTTTGCCAATATAATTGCTAACGCTTGTCCATATTTACGCTGAATTACCCCTTTCGTATTGAGTTATAATCGTTGAATAATCAAAAGGAGTTAGTTTTAGTTTTATCAAAAGAGATTCATTTATTATGAACAATGACTCGACAAGGACGGGTCTAGAAAAAACACTTACAGAACAAGATAAAATATTATAGAGATATAGATTGATTCTTAGTGGTATTGTAGCGCCATCTGGTGCAGGGTGACCACAACAAAGCCTTCAAAAAAATATAGGAAAATAGGAAATTTACAATTGATTTATAGGAAATTATAGGAGATTTTTCATTAAAATAATAGGAAAATACAGGAGATGTTTCATTAAAATAATAGGAAAATACAGGAGATGTTTCATTAAAAAAATAGAATAATATTGGACATTAGCCATTGAAAAAATCCCAAAATATAAACTTCAAATGATTTGGAATAAATAAGACATGAATTTCAACACAAACTGAAACAGTATTACTCAACTTAATTTAAAAATATTAAATACAATTCGTTAGCCAGATACCTCGTGGAAATGACGGAATACTAAACTCAGGGCCCGATTAAGCAATTTTGCACCCGGGGGCCGAGATAATGTGCCCCCCTTAAGTTGAAAAAAAAGAGCAGCAAATGTTGCTAAGGGGGAATAGTTTAACTCAATGCGCCGGCAACAATCCTTGTGCCCGGGGGTCAGCACACACTCGCCCCCCCCTTTAATCCGTCCCTAACTATAACATACTCAAAGGGCATCTCCCAATCTCTGGAACTAGGGCTCAGGGTTTTTTGGTCGATTTTTTCGAAAAATACGATTGGCTACAAATAATCGGAAACTATTCAGAAGTTTATTCGTTTAAACAATACAACAATTTTAGATGATATTTTTAAAGATTGAATAATCTAAGTAAGATTTTAACCGACAAATGTAATCAATCGACAAAATTTTCCGAAAAACAATTATGTAGAAAAAAGGGTCGTACTCTACGTTCGATTAAATTAAAAATATTTTCTTTGTAAAAAATATGCAAATCATTTTTTTGAAGTAGACTTTCATCTGGAATATTGTCACTAATATTTTTTATTATAATTTAACATGTATACGCTTTTCTCCGTATCAGTTATTTATGATCAGATCGCCAAACTCAATTATTGTTACAATCTTTTCGATAAAACCCAATTTCAAAAAGCCATAGTTATTACGTTAGTGCACTCTATAGCAAAATACTTTCCACCAAGCACCAAAAGCGTATATCTGTAATATTTTCGCCATAGGGATCTCGCGATACCGCTTACCGTATCGTCGAAATGGCGATAAAAGAAACAACAATTAATGTGTAACATCAGAAGGGGATAATAGATAATGCTAGCTTTAATTCGATTTTTGTCTTCGATTTTTGGTGCGAAACCCATCCATATTATCTCAACGTAAACGCCCTTGACTCGAACAAAAAAGTGGTTAGTGTAATATAAAAGGGTTAAGGTAAAAAGGGGGAGTGAAATAATATTTGAGGATCACCGACATAACTATTTACCTAGATATGCAATCATTTCTCTTTATTGATAAACAATTGCAGAAGTTAAAACAAATCACAGACAGACACGTAAAGTACATAGCCTGTCTCTCGGGAGAAGTAAAAATACACTGGTCCCATACCGTACACTATATTTCAGAGAGTCACACTTGAAACATATTTTCATTATTTACTTGAAAACGACTTCTCTATTCCGTTTTTATTAACTAACGATATCAATTCTCACGGAACAGGAAAATCTGGGTCTCGCCGATTTGGTCGCGGGACCAATTGGTCTCATCGATTTGGTCTCGTGATTTTTTGGTCTAGTGATTATTTGGTCTCGTGATTATTTGGTCTCGTGATTATTTGGTCTCGTGATTATTTGGTCTCGTGACTATTTGGTCTCGTGACTATTTGGTATCGTGATTATTTGGTCTCGGGGGACTGTTTGGTATCGTGATTATTTGGTCTCGGGACTATGTGGTATTGTGATTATCTGGTCTCGGGACTATTTGGTATCGTGACGGTTGGGTCTCGGGACTATTTGGTATCGTGATTATTTGGTCTCGTGATTATTTGGTTACCTAATTAGCTACCACCATTTCCAAAATATTCTCCAATTAATTAGCTGACAACTTTTCCAAAACATTCTCCTACTAATTAGCTGCCACCTTTTCCAAAACATTCTCCTACTAATTAGCTGCCACCTTTTCCAAAATATTCTCCTATTAATTATCTGCCACCTTTTCCAAAATATTCTCCTAATAGTTAGCTGCCACCTTTTCCAAAATATTCTCCTATTAATTATCTGACACCTTTTCCAAAATATTTCTATTATTTCTAATAAATTGTTCGTGTTAAGAGGCGGGCTTTTAATACTCATATAAAGAATCTTCTTACCTCCAAACAAGGTTGCGTTGAGTTAGGTTCCGAGACCCAATTGTCCCGAGACCAAAACGGCGAGACCAAATTGTCGCGGACCGCAATATCCTATATTAACTTTGGAAAGAGTTTCATGGTACAGTGTAGTAAAGTCTCAATTTTTCGCTTTAAGCTAGGTTCCCACTTGACCGAAAATGACGACAGAAAACTTTAGCGCTGCGTCAAAAAATTGAGTTTTATGCAGCCCTTCGACGGCAAGATTTTTGTTCGGTTCACATATACGACAGAATTTATACCAAAAAGGGCGGTCGACCGGTAGTCACGTGGCACGATTTGGAATTGGGGCTCGGAGCCAAAAGAACTTAAGCCTTGGACTTTGATTTTCCCTTGATGGTATCTTAATTAGGGAGCTAACTTCTACCAAATGAAGGTTAGAGATTCAAATCGAAGGTTTATTAGATTCAAACACTCGCGATCAAGTCCGATTAAAGAATTCAGATTCAAAAGTTCATGACATGCAAATGTGGCAAAGGCGACTGGCGAGTGGAAAAACCTCAAAGTGGCGATAAAAAACTCGCCTAACATGACGTCAACAGAAGCTCATCTCGAAACGAATTTTGATTGCTTATGAAAATCACTTTACGTCGGCCACTGCGTCAAAAATAGAACACCAATTCTGTCCGACCGAAATGTGTTTCGGTCGCATTATGCTGAAGATGTTTTACCGCAGAGGTACTTACGCAAATGTTTCCGTCGTGTTTTTGGTCAAGTGGGAACTAAGCTTTACACAAACTATTAAATGTATCCAGTCTATCGACTTCATACCCAATCTTCGTTACTCGTCCTTTACAAACTTTGACTACAGATTTTTCGGTTAAGAGAGGTTCTTCTCAAATATTTTATAAAATTATATGATATTAATTATTTTTATCTGAAGTTGCTTATCATACTTCTAGTTGAATCGTTTTAAGAGACGTTTTTCCTAGAGTATGCCACTTTTGCGAGTGTGTGAAAGACATTAAAATGGTGTAGTTAGATTGGTGATGACAGTTAATGGAATTGTGGTCAGTACAGTTTTCAGATATCCGTGAACTGTGAATACGAACCGAAAATTGAGAACCCTTTTGTTCAGATTAGGAAACTGCGAACGCGATTCCCTGGGGTGTAAAAACAGGCAGTCAGACACACAAACACACAGACAGATGGACACGTCGAGAACAGAACGTTTCCAAAACAATCATCACTCGGTGAAGTAAAAAATCTAGCCTCTATATTGGCTTCATATGAGTCCAATATTGTTCGACAATTGTCCCACGTCGGCTTGATATAACACCAATATGGGCTCGATATTAGTCCAATGTAGGTTAGAAATTTGTCCAATGAGGGTTTGATTTTAGTCCTATATTCGTTAGAAATTTGTCCAATGCGGGCTTGATTGATGTGTGGATTATATTCTGACCATTTCTGGGTAGTAATTGATCCCTTAATAAATGATTCTGGTTCCAATTTTGGATGAGACTCCAAATCTGGCTTATCCTTCGACCCTCCCTTTTTGGACACGAGTTACGTTATCCAAAAATAGATGAAAAACTGTGCTGTCTCAGAGTCAGCCGTTTGGATCCATTTACATCCAACTATGGACAACATTTTTTAAAAGAACTATTTATCACGTATGTGATTCGGTTTAGCAACCTTATTTTTAATGTTCTCATGTTACCACGCTTTGTGGTTTACTTCTCTCGAAGAGACGTATTTTATACTTCTGATAATATTGACAATTACCAATGTTTTTATTGATAGTTCATACCCTTATCAGGTTTTTAAATACAATCATTTTTCTATGATTTAAACTTTGCGTTTTTTCGTTAATATATAGCTATAACAATTTAAAAAAGATCAAAGTTTATCGTAAAAAATAATATTGGCTCGTCCAAATACTAATCGATAAAAGAAACCAAAACCACATTTGTATCAAGAAACGTATGGATCATAATTTTTTTATTCGAAATCGAATAAAAGGTATCGCCAAAAAAGTTTTTGGAGTAAAATTCTTCTGATTATGTTGAAAATTTTAGTTGTTCGGAAAAAATACTTACGATTAATAATTGAATCACTCTACCTTTTTCCGAAATAATCGAGACGAAATACTTTTATATAATCTTCGTTTTACAAATTTTGGTATGTGAATTTATTTGAATAATAGTTAACCGATCCCCGAGCCCTATCTGGAACAACCAGAGTTACGAGCCTCCAAATTAGTGTAATGCTATTCCTTTGGAGAGGGGTATGTTTGTGAATACTTTCCTCATTTACTTCACCCCTGTTTTCTCGATCCCCAAGTTTTAGTATGGTTGGATGGCGGGGGCAAATAGTACTATAACATAATCAAAGGGCATCCCCTATCTCTAGTAGAACCGGAGTTATGAGCCTCCAAAGTTGGCTGTAATGCTATTCCTATGGAAGGTGTGTTTTTGAAATTTTTCTTAATTATTCGGCCCTTTTTACTCGATCCCCAAGTTTTTAGTATGGTTGGATGGAGAACTCAATGCGCCTCCAACAAGCCTTGTGCCCCGGGGGCCAGTGCCCCCTTGGCCTCCCCTTTAATCCGGCCCTGGCTAAACTAAAACTAAAAACACGATCTGGAGCAGACAAGTTTTTTTTTAACTCTTATTTTTGGCCGTTTCCCATAACATTTCCCATGGAGTAATTTTATCGGAGTGAGAATTATGTATCCTTAAAAGGGCCTACTAAATTATAACTCCATGGTGGCAGGCTGGCAGCATGGATTTATAATACAAGCTAAACGTTAGCTTATGTTATTAATCCTTGGTGGCAGAAATGTAAAACTGCATTCATGTGTCACACTTTAAATTTTTGAGTGACATCTACTAAAACCAACAGTGAGAGGGCGCAAAGTATGAAAAAATTCCGAAAAATAGGAAAATATAGGAAAATTGTCTAAATTATAGGAACTAATAGGAAGGTATCGAAAAAATAGGAAAAATTATAAAATATATTAACTGTGGTCACCCTGCTGGTGTCTTAACTTTGTACAACCAACACCTCCCCTCAAAGTTATACATAGATACCCATTTATAAAAGATCTAATAAAGTCCAGCTAATGATGCGAGATCAGAAGTCTTGATTCTTTCAAGTGGTTTGGTCAATAAATCCGCGATCATTTGTTCCGTTGGACAATAATCAAAACGGAATATGTTTCGCAAGTCTTTGACGAAATGGTGTCGAGTATCTATATGCTTTGTTCGCGCGGTGACGTTTTCATTTTCAATCATCTTCAAACAACTTTGGTTGTCTTCATACTGTTGCGTTTTGACTTTCTCCTGTTTTAAATCGTCCATTAATATGGAAAGCCAAAGTGCTTCCCGGCAGGCTTCGGCTAGAGCAATATATTCCGCTTCTGTAGATGAAAGCACAACAATGGTTTGTTTCCTGCTCGCCCAACTAATAGTAGCGCCAAGATAGGTGAAGACAAAACCCGAATTGGATTTTCTATCAGATAGGTCGCCCACCCAGTTGGCATCTGCATAGCCGATTAAAAGATCTTCCTGACTTGCAGCTTTACCGAGGTGTAAAGTGTACGTTTGCGTTCCCTTTAAGTATCGCATTACTCTTTTAACTGCGGTCCAGTCTGGTGAGGTAGGTTCTTTAATTTTTCGACTTAAGATTGATACACTTGCTGAAATGTCCGGTCGAGTGCAAGTGGCTATGTATAGCAAACAACCTATCGCCTGGCGATAGATGTCGTTGTCCGTTAAGACCTGTTCTGTCGAAATGTCCTGCTGGTACTTAACATCCATTGGCGTTTTGGCTGGTTTAGCGTCGTGTATACCAAATCGTTGGAGAAGGTTGTGATATATACAGATTGGTGGATGCCAAAGATGCCATTAGTATCGTGCATAATTTCTATGCCAAGATAGTACTTTAAAAGACCGAGATCCACTATGTCAAAATTTGTGGCTAGGAAACTGTACACATCATCGATGGTGGCCTCATCTGGTGCGATACAAATCAAATCATCTACATAGACGAATATTTAGCACCATTGATTTTTGATGTTCTTTGCATAGAGACATTTGTCGGCAACACCACGTTGCCACCCGCTATCTTCAAGAGTATCATTGAGTTTTTCATTCCAGTTACGTGCCGATTGCTTTAGTCCATACAGACTGCGATGTAATTTGCATACTACATTTTGTGCTTCTTTCGTCGAGAATCCGAGAGGTTGCTTCATATACAAATCCTCATGTAGTTCGCCATTGAGAAAAGCCGCCTTTATATCAAAATGTCGTACGGACATGCCTTTATGCCCAGCTAGAGCTAGCAAAGCACGGAACGTTGATTGCTTCCCAACAGGTGCAAAAACTGAGTCATAGTCGGAACCAAATATTTGAGAGTAACCCTGTGCGACTAATCTGGCTTTGTATCGAATGACTTGTCCTTGCGCATCCTTCTTTGTCTTACAGACCCACTTACACCCAATGGCCCTTTTGCCGTGGGGTAATTCTGTTAGTGTCCATGTTTTCATGTTTTCAAGTGAATGCAATTCTTCATTCATAGCTGCTTTCCATTGCACTTTATTTGGACTTTCTAACGCCACAGTTACTTTGCAAGGATCCTTAGTGTCTTCATCATGCGTTGCAATCATCACTTCTATTAGTCGTTCAGGGGGATGTCCCTTATTTGGCCTTAATGAACGCCTTGGTTCAGGGTTGTCGTGTATGACTGGAACATCAGCCACGTCTTCTACAATGGGTAACTCATCTGTGACATCCCTGACATTTTCGGCGTTTTCTTCTATGTAAACTGGTGTATCAAGGTCAGCAAAGTGTGTAGGAACGGTTGATTCGCGTTCTGTACTTTGGATAGGATGAAAGACGCAGTGATCTTCAATGAAAGTGCCATCTCTGCTTACTGTCACGCTGCTTGTGGTCGTATCTATTAATTTGTAAGCTTTGGAGCCGTCTTCATATCCAACGAAAACCAATTTCTTTGCCTTCAGATCCAGTTTTCTACGTTTTTCGTCTGGAATGTGGGCGTACGCGATACATCCAAAAATACGAAGACGCTTTAGGTCGGGTTTCGTGCCGAACCAGAGCTCAAAAGGAGTCTTGTCAATTGCTCGACTGGGTAACCTGTTTTGCAGATAAAGCTTCTCCCCAGTAGCAGTTTGACAGGTTCCCATCTGTCAACATGCATCTTGCCATTTCGGTTAATGTCCTATTCTTTCTTTCCGCCAATCCATTTTGTTGTGGAGTATGGGGTGCTGTCAACTCCCATTCAATACCTTCTTGGCGTAGAAAACATGCTAGTTCTTTATTGACGTATTCACCTCCTCTGTCAGATCGAAATTACTTTGGTTTTCGGTCATATTGCGTTTCAGTAATGCAATGATCGTATACCGACTATAGTCATCAATAAGCGTGAGAATATATCGCTTTCCGCCAGGTGTTCTGGTCTGCATGGGGCCGCATAAATCCGTGTGGATTAAGTCCAATGTATGTTCAGATCTTGTTAGAGAGTGTGGAAAAGGTAGACGAGCCATTTTCGCTTCAATACATGTTTCACATGTGTTCAACTGTTCACAGTTAGATACCTTAATCCCTTTTACCAGATCTTTTTTGATCAGCGTCTTCACTGCATCTGGATGCCTATGGCCCATTCGTCTGTGCCAAATATGTATACAAGCATTTGACACTTAATGGCATTTCTGTGACGCAATTGATATAAATCGTTATAACAATAGGCGGTAGCCACGGTAGTGTCATTTTTGTCAACAATCGTGCAGACTTTCTGTTCAAACGTTACTTGATAACCTTACTTGGTTAACTCCGGAACTGATAGTAAACTGGCTGTTAGTTGTGGGACGTACAACACGTGTTGCACCTCTACTTCCATCATGTCATCTTCGACTAAACAGTGCAAGTGTCCACTTCCCATGCCGGCAGCCAATAATATGGTACCGTCCGCTGTATATACTTTATCAGCAAAATCTTTGTCCAGGCTTGTTAAAAACTTCTTGTCATGCGTCATATGACATGTCGCACCTGAATCAATGTACCAGTCGTCATCACCATCATTTTCTGACATCGTCATAACTGTAAATCTGTGATTGGATTCGGTGGTTGAAGATGGTTTTGCTTCTCTGACAACTGCTGCGTGTTCTTTCGTGCTCTTTCCGCCGCTATAAAAACCTTTTCGTTTCTTGGCTTTGTAAATGGTACAGTCTTTCTTCAGGTGACCGTCCTTTTTACATTCATAGCATGTTACTTTTTGTTTAGGGGAAAACTTTGCAGACAATGTACCGTAGAATGTTTGTAGGACTTTCTGTTTGTCATCAGTATATTTCACCTTATCGTCCGAGTCTTGTCTGCATTTAAATTCGTCAATTAGTTTGCCTTTTACCAATTCTAGTGTTAGATCTTTTTCATCCCTGGTTTCCAATGCTATTATTTATGTTTCATAACTTTCCGGAAGGCTACACAAAATAAGTGCAACAACTAAGTTTTCTTTCAAGGTCTCGCCCCCAAAGATACAAGTTTATTTTGAGAATTAAATTCGCCACTTTCATTTTAATTAATGAAGTCTGGTGGAGTATACGACGATACAAAGATACGATGTGGCTAAAAACCCCAAACACACAAATTCATAAGTATGCGACCCCACAGATAAAAATTCAAAAGTATCCGACCCCACAGATTAAGACGTACCCTACCTCACATCACCAGTAGTGAACCCTTTAAAATATGGAGTGGAAATTAGGTCATTTAATTGGGTCGCCAGCCTTCTAGCGCGCTAGACTCACTCGCGCGTGTATACTCGCGTGAGTCTAGAATGGGGGAACACTGGTTTTTTATCCGGGGGGGTTTCTCTGAGTTCGTTTATTGGTCGAGAGTGGGGGTCGCCAATTGATTAGGTCTTTGTTAATTGGTTAAGGGCGTGAACTTCTTTAGTCGTGACGTAATCGCCAGATAGAGTTTGTCTGATAAGACATTACTCTCTTTATCTCGGTTATTCGCCTTGAAGAGAGCAGTGACTTCTAATGGAGAATGAGGAGCATCGAAAATATTCCCCGGAATGTCCGCTTGTTAAAGGGTTTTCAACATGTAACATACCTATAAATTGTTCTAACGACGAGTCTGGGGGAGATGTGTCAGTAACGGAGAAATACGTTTCAAGTACAAACAAATCCAAGACTAAAGAATATTGTAATAATAGATGTTGTATATTGCGGGTTATACAGGTTGGAATCAAATATTCTTTTATAGCTGGAACATATATTATTCTACTTCCTATAACTGTACCTGTAGGAATTATTTTGGGAATGTTGACGATGAACCCAGTAGTTGCGCTTTTTGGTCTCTATCCTTTACTTTTACCATATTCACTATTTCCTGACATATGTATAAACAGACGAATATGTCAATGGTGTAAAAAACAAATCAAATTTTGAAATAAAATGTTAAAAACAATGTACTGATTACATCATGATTAAATTCTGCGATAATGAATCCAAAAATTTGGAAATAATTTTAAAAATTTTCCCTCTATATGGTTAAACGGTTTTTAGGACGTGTCTGTACTTGCCTTTAGTCGTGACGTAATCGCCAGACTTAAATAAGACTTTGTTTGACAAGAGAGCGATCTCTCTTTATCTCGGTTATTCGACGAACGCCTTGAAGAGAGCAGTGACTTCCGAGGGAGATCTTACAAAATGCGTTATATAGTGACGTATCAACGATTCAAAGGGCGCGAGGATTTCCAATATATGGTCGCGTATCTTTTAGATCAATGCGCTATGTATACAATATGTTTCGAACACCGAGTATCTGAAAGTGGGAAAATCGCTCGTGTTACGAAGAAATGCCCGATGTTTAAAGATAAAGAGCCTCAAGAAAAAGATATCGAGTATCAGAATCAGGTGGAAATTTTGAAACGATTCATATTACCTAGAAGTACCATTATTTTGGAGGAATTAGATGATGGACTTTTATTTACCCGATTGGGTCACGGTATAAATCAACCAAGAGCCAAAGCCCCGGAAACGGATGCACCGGCGCCATTGTGTTTAGAAGAAAAAGCCGAATTTTACGGAAATGACTTTATAAAATACATACAGGAACAAATGAGTAAATTCGGTACTCCCGATAGTTTTTATCATGAACATTTACCCGTTTTATTTCCAAGTATATGTTAATGTAATCTTCTCTAAAACGTAGGAAGCGATTAAGGTTGCTCTCGGTGTAGTGGTTAGCGCGTTTGTTCGCCAATCAATAGATCGCGAGATCGAACCCCGCTCTAACCATCACATCGAGTTCAATCTTTTATTTCTAAATAAAACTGGATAACGTGTAAATCCTCATTCATTTTTAAATAAAATATCAATTATGTCGGTCAATTCTTTTTTCGTTACTCTGTTAAGTGATAAAACTGATGAATATCCCGATAATTCACAATCGTCTTTCACGGTCAAATTAGGTAAACCAATTATTCTTTCAAACGAATGGGAAATTGGTTTATCGGAAATATTAACACCGAAAATTTCAACCGTAATAGACAATACCTGTAACTCTTTCGAAATACAGGTACCTGAACGATATTTAACGAATGATGGCTGGGACATTAGAAGAGTAGAGTTAATACCGCAAAAGTACGAAGGTTCGAAAGATAAAAATGGAAACGCCGTATTTTTTTCAATGCAGAATAAACTGGTGCGTGACTTAACCGTTCATCTTGAAAAACAGAATTTTCCCGTGAAAATACAGGTTATAGATATGTCAGTCCCGACTGGGCCTCCTATCAAGAGAGTTAAATTATCAGTCGATGCCGGTCACCAGGCCAGGCTAGCTCCTGGCCCTCTGGCTCAGGTTTTAGGATTCGAAACGGACGAGTACATTACTGGGGAATACATTTGTCCCATTCCATTGTCTCAACAAGCTAGAAATATTACGATAAACTACACCAATAATTATATCGAGATAAAATTGAAAAAAACTTTAAAACTTCAAAATCGTATGGTAACGGTAAAGATTCCTGAGGGACCCTATAGTGTCGACGCCCTATTGGAAGCTATGAATAGAGCGATACCCGAAGCTCATCAATCTCGGTTTAATTTCTCGTTAAACGATAACGGTACCGTTCGAATAATGACTGATAAGGAATGCACCGTGCTTTTTAGAGGCGTTCGTAACAAATTAGGTTCTATGTTAGGATTCGGTGACCAAACTAATCGTCTATTAGGGTCTGCAAACGCCAACTTCAAACCGGATTTAGTCAGTCAATATTTATACGTTTACACTGATCTGATATACCCCCAGTTTATAGGCTCTGGTTTCAAACCTCTTCTACGCGTCATTCCCACTAAAAACGATACGTCGGAGAAAATTATCACATACGATACTATAGACTATTATCCTATAAGATCCAACGAAATTGAAACTATCAAAATTGACATTAGAGACGAAGCCGACGCTCCTATATCCTTTATATCGGATCGCATCATTATCAAAATTCATTTTAGACGACATGTCTCGACCTAATAGGTACGTTTCCTATTATCAGGAACAGTTCCTTGGATCTCCACCAGGTGTATTAGTGCAGAAAGGATTTGGTTTAGGAGGCATTTTTAGAGCTTTGATGAGAATGTTAACTCCTCTAGCGAAACCGATAGCTAAGAGCGTGGGTAAAGAAGCTTTATTACTTGGTGGAAGGTTTATTCAAGATTTGAGCGCTGGAGAAGAACCCAAGAGAGCGTTCAAAAGGAATCTAAAAATAGCGGGCTCAAATTTAATTCATAAAGCGGGTGATAGTCTGGCTAATTCTCAGTACGGGTCTGGTATTCGACGGAAACGTCAGAAGATACGAAAGAAGAAAAATAGATCAAAGGCCGATTTTTTATCGTAAAACAAGATGGCCCAATTCGAAGGCATGATGGGGGAATTAGACCTATTCGCGACACCCCCTTTGAACGCTAACATTATAACTAGTAGCGACGAAAGTTATCAACCTTTAAGCTCCGTAACGGATAGTGGACCTTTGGAATTTTTTGTTCCTGGCACGAGCGAACATTATATCGACCTTTCTAAAACTAGGTTAAGGCTGAAGGTCAGGGTGCTTCATTTGGACGGCACCGACGTACCAGCGGCTGAAAAAAAGTAGCTCTGGTTAATCTTTTACACGCCGCCCTCTTTTCCCAAATAGACGTCTTTTTAGGAAACACGAGCGTTCAGTCCCCTAACCAAGGAGCCCCTTATATCGCTTATCTCGAGAATTTATTAAACTACGGTATAGATGCTAAAGAAAGCCAACTAAATCTAGCCTTATATTATAAGGATAATCCGATCGATCCCGATTCCGCCTGGGTGGCAGCCAATAATAATCTTACTACCAATGGGATATTAAGAAGAGCCGAGAGAGCCAAGGTATCGAGTACGATAGATTTATACGCCCCGATACACGTTGATATTTGTCGCCTAAATCGTTTCCTATTGAATAATGTAGACGTTAGATTTAGGCTTATTCGATCCAAACCAGAGTTTTGCGTAATATCGAAAGAAGCCGCTGATAAGAAATATAAAGTGGTTATCGATAATGCCTCATTGTACGTTAAAAGACTAAAAATAAATCCCGAAATAATGTTAGCCCACGCTACGGTATTAGAGCAAACCAGCGCCATCTATCCTTTGAATCAAACAGTCGTGAAAACCTTTTCAATTCCAGCTGGAATGAACGACGTTAATCGAGAAAACGTCTTCTTAGGTAAAATACCTCAAGGAGTAATTATAGGTCTAGTTCGAACCTCGGCCTTTAATGGTAATCATTCTTTAAATCCCTTTAATTTTGAAACTTTTGATCTTAATTACCTATCCGTCAACGTCGGTACCGATACCTATCCTTCGGAAGCCTTTACGCCTGATTACGAAAACAATCTATACACTCGAGAGTACATGTCGTTATTCACCTCTCTAAACACATACAGAAAAAACAAGGGAAATTTTATCACGTACGAAGAGTACAAAAAAGGTTACGCTTTGTATTGCCTAGATTTAAGCCCGGATGAAAATGCGGGGGCTAGTCATCTTTCTTTGCCCCGACAAGGAAATCTACGTATCAATATGAAATTTAAAAACAATTTACCACACAATGTCACGTGCATAATTTATTCCGAATTCGAAAATTCTATCATGATAACTAGGGATCGCTCGGTGTTATTTAATCCCGAGTAAAAAGGCTCTATATAACCTCTGATTTAAGAAGCATTCTCTCATAACCGGTTAGAGATGAATCAAGTACACTACCTATCGGAGAAGCAAAACATTTACGTTGGAAGCGGAATTCTTCCCGTCTTCAATGTCAAACGACTCGATACTAAAACCGAAGCGCCTTCGACAGTTGTATTTGGAATAGTATATGGACTTTTGAAGCGGATATTGACGCTTTCTTTAACGGAATAACGGGACGATTTCTGACTTGGTTAGTTGACGGTACTCAGAGAGTTAAGCTAGAATGCTTCGTATGTCAGAGAGGAAAAATAGTTGATATTCGTCAATATATTAGAGGATCGAATAATAGATATAATATTCTATTCTCAACATCGAAAGGATTTTCATTAAATAAGGACAGTTGGTTAAGGTTAAAGAACTTGAAAAATGTCATTGGTAGCGAATTAAAGCGAAAAGAAGAGGCCAGAGAAATAATGAAGAAGATTATCTTGGACAGTTTGACCAATATTTTATTTAATTTCACTGATTCGTGCGAAAATATCAGCTGTCATAACGAAATCGCCCACGATATCACTTGTTTACCCACGGATACTAATTGGAGCGAGAGAGTGGAGAAAAACCTAATTAGAGCTATTCCGTTGCTTAACTACGAAAGAATTCTAGAATCCTTTGTCGAGGAATACGGAGATTACGAAGACGACGTCTCAATTTTATTTAACGATATTCTCGGAAACTTTGTCGGTCTAAAAACTGAACTAATGTACGGTTAAAAAATAGATATCACTCTTATCTCGCGTGTATTGGGTCATGGATTACTCTAAGGCGTCTGAAAATATTCCGAGAGGATTTGAAATCGTTGGAATGCGTTACCTCGGAGAAGAGCAAAATGAATTTAATATCGAAATTGCTCGATAAACGGTGCCAAGGGACCAGGAGATATTCGCCAGAGAACAACCACTACCGAAGCTAATGTCCTAAATGATCCAGTGTTTAATGATATATCTATTTAAAATATATTCTTGGAAATTTTGTCGGTCTAAAAACAATGTATTGTTAATTTTTAAATAACCGAATAAAATATAAATTACTCTTATTGTTGCGTTTCCTATACCTACGTTATATATCAATTTTTTCCTTATTTAGAAAATATTCCAGAATATTGTATCTCTCCCTCTTATATATTACCCTACAACTACGTTATATTATCAGATATCATTTTCGATCTTGTTTAGAAAAAATGTCTCTCTCAAACGCGTACTACGACCCCGAAAATCCCTCCTCTTTTTCGGGATTGGATAAATTAACGAAAGGAGTTCCCCAGTCTTCGAGGAAAGAAGTTGAGAGTTTTCTATTAAAACAACCCACCTATACTATTCATCGTTATCGTCGATTAAAGTTTCCTCGCAATAAAATTACAGTGACATCTATGGATGAGACTCATCAGGCTGATTTAATAGTTTTAGATAAACTTTCCAGATACAACAAGGGTATGAAATATTTGTTAAGTAATATAGATGTTTTGAGTAAATACGCCTACGTTATATCTATTAAAAACAAGACTTCCGCGGAAGTTATAAGAGCTTTCAAAATAATACATAAAGATGTTGTACCCACGAATATAAATACGGACGCAGGCTCTGAATTTTTAGCTAAACCAGTTAAGCAATATTTTAAAGAGAAAGGTATTAATCACTACGTAGCTTACGGGAATAAAAAAATTGCGATCTGCGAGAGATTTAACAGAACGGTTCAAGAGAAAATACACAAATTCATGACTAGCGCGGATACTCGTAGCTATCTGAGTGCGTTACCAAAAATAGTTAAGGCTTACAATCACTCGATACACCGCTCAACGGGTATCGCGCCAGTCAATGTTAACCTACAAAATGAGCATAAGGTGTGGTACCGTCTTTTCGGTACCATTAAACCTGGGACAAAACCAAACCTAAAAGAAGGTGATTTAGTAAGGTTGAGTAAATTTGAAAAAACCTTTTCAAAGGGATATAAAGGCTACTTTACAAAAGAGATCTTTATTATTGATAAGGTTTTGTACCGTAATCCTCCAGTATTAGTTGTTAAAGACAAAAATAACGAAATAATTAAAGGAACGTTTTACGAATACGAACTATCTAAAGTGATATGAATACGTTACAAATAAATCAAATATTATCATGCGATCAGAGGACAAAACCCTACTACCTAGGTACTTTTCCTAGAGACATGCTACCCAGGAAACCTAAAAAGAAGAAATTTTGTTTTGTTCTGAACACGGAGAGAGCCGAGGATCCTGGGCTTCCTTGGGTAGGCATTTACGTTGAAAATGGCGAAGGTAATTTTTTCTGCAGCTAAGGGCAGAGCCCGGATACGTATAAAATTAACCTGTCCAAATACGCGTCCAGATGGATCTATAACGATAAATTAATTCAAGATATGTTCTCGCTTTGTTGCGGACCTCATTGTATATTCTTCCTTATTCAAAGATGTCTGGGAAATTCGTTTCAAAGAGTTCTGAAAATGTATGAAAATAAAACGGAAATTAACGACGCCATATCTTTATGGAATATCTGCCTGCACTTGTTAAGACATAGATATGAAAAATGTAATCAATAAAATATTAAAGTTGTAATGTTTAATAATCAGATACATTTGTATTGAATGCGAGAATAAAAATATTTATTATTCGATTATAATTTTTTATATAAATTGTAATTATCATGCTTTTATATATAATCAGATACATGATTTTTTATATACTCAGATACATGCTTTTATATAATCAAATACGTGTTTTTCAATATAATGAGTTAGTTGCTTTATATAAAATTTAATAATCATTATTAAGGTTATTTTTTTGCCTTTCTATAAGTTACCCATTCGATCTTAGATTCGGGCTTTTGAAGCTCTTTCAAGCTAGCTTCGCGATCTTTTTTTATTTTGGCTTGTGTAGGGTACGGTTTTGGTTTCGTAGATGGAATTTTCGCGAGTCTTTTTTTCGGCGAAGTCTCATCGTTAGGGTTAAGTTTCCGAAACTTTGAACCAGAAGCGCCCTTCGTTGATAAGGCCTGTTGAGACGCCACGGGTTGATTCGGTACCATGGGTGTTAAAACTGGCATACTCGGCGTTTGAGACGTCCCGGACCGTTTCGGTACCACGGGTCCCATGGGTGTTAAAATTGGCATACTGGTCGTTCGAGAGAGTGACGCTGGCGCAGTAAACGATATCGCCGGTGTTTGACCCATTGTTGTACTACTCATTATAGGCTGTGGGGTAGTCAGACTCGAGGAGATATTAAAAGGGATACTTTGGGGAGGGGTAGCGACATTAGTAGGGACATTTTGGGAGGGGGTAGAGATATTAATAGGTATATTCTGGATAGGGGTTGGCCACGATGGAGGAATCCAAGACGAGGATGAAGGATTTAGAGGCTGTATCTTGCTTGACACTCCGGGTGCTGGAAAAGACGAACTCGTTGTAGGTGGCAAGATAGTAACGCTTGGTGGCTCCGCTAAACTCTTTAAAGATAAATATTTCTGAAGAGTTAAAAGGTACTCCGTCAATTTTTCCTCGGCAGAACCCGGTTTTCTCAGTACCTCTTTAATGGCGTTGTCTAAACTGTTAACTTCCTTTTGATTGTCCGTCAGTAAAGCCGCTGGTACTAAAACGCACTTTTTCATTATCTAGTAGCTATTGTCGGTATTAACATTGAAAGCAACGCCGGCCAGAATCCTCCTACCTGTTTAATTAACACATTATCGCCTCTTTTTGTCACTTAAACCTCTCTTGGATAAATACCTTATAACGTTTTTGTAACGTTGAAGTCTTTTCTTTTTATGACGATTCAATGGAATACCTCCGTTCTTCAAATTATAACAAATACCGCTTATACAATCCAATTGGGGTCGCGTACACTTTGATATTAAAAGTTTTCTTTGTTTCACACCGCTTTTACGCAAGAGATTTAAAAAGGGTAATTGATTCCTAACCGACACGGGTAAAGGCATGTCTCGAAATGAGGTTAAATAAATTGAGATTTATATTTTATGGATTATTATTTTCTAACGTAGATTACCATCGGTCCTTCATTGGGGAATATATTGGACCTAAGTCTTAAACTATTATCGGTACTTTGTTTTAGATCTATTAAGATATAAGAATACGCTTTTTCGGTACACTCTTCGTACGCTTCTGTTAGGCGTTTGGTGTCTGTAGGAAAAAGCTGACGACTTAAATAGCGAACCTGGTTATTATCCCTAGGATTTTTAAACATAACGATATAAGAACAGTTCAATGATATATTTCTAGAATATTTACCTGGGTTAAAGACATTTTGAGACAGCAGCACGATGCTTAAAGATAAATGATGACTCCCGACACAAAAAAGATTACTTATAAACTCCTGTTTGGTACAGGTGTTAGCTAGATCGTCTAGGATTAAAAGATTATTTATTCTCTTATCAAAAAAATCAGGATCGTTAGGAATTAGTCCTTCGTGGAATTCAATAGGTAAAAAGAGTTTCAGTTCATCAAAAATGTCCTGATAAACACTATAGCAATAGACTATTCTATCAGGAGGTTTGTCCATGATAATGTCTTTATATTTGAGTAAATTTATTACCCACGTTGTTTTCCCCGAGCTGCTTGGGCCAGCCAGTAAAATGGTCATCGGTGTTTCTAAGCGGAGGCGATACTCTAACCCGTTCTCCATTTTTAAAACGTTCTCTAATATCGTCTATGAACTCGTAGTTGACTCGATCTTCGTACGGTATCACTCTCACTTTAACAAGGTGGGAAAACGTGACCCGATGTTTGGTGGTCCGTTTATTCATTTGTGGTAACGGACGGGTCGTGATGGCTTAAATATCTTTAACAAATAAGCCCAAAAACTAGGTAAGGAAGGTACCTGCCATTGGAACTTTACATTTTAGAAGAATAACATCAATTTTTAGGGTACCCTCAAGTATAAGATTACGCTTAGACTGTGCCACCTTTTCAATACTAGCTAGTAACCGATCAGAAGTTAATTCATTTATAGCCATGAATCTTAAATTGATAGGGTTCTCTAAAGCGTCAGAGCTCAGGGCGAATCTTATTAAATTATATTCTTCAGCATTTCGCGTAACATGAGTTATGAGAGAATTCAAAATTTGGGAAAGTTGATCGTGAATATTTATTAATTTAAGTTCTTCCAAGTTGCGGAATTTAACGTTATATTCGGTTGTAACGCATCTATATTTCCTAGATACACGGTTTGATGTTTTATCTATCGTATAATATAGCTCTGGTCGAAATTTAGTAGATAAATCGACTGGTTTAACCTCATCGTCTGACCATGAAGTGTCCGACGATGAAGTGTCCGACATTTTTTTAGCGGGAAAGCACTTCAAATCTAACTATATTTCTTTCCGAAAGCAAATGAATAACAATTTTCCCAGAAATTTAATGATCCAATGATAAATATTTAGTACTCACCAATCTTAAAAACTAGTTGATAGTATCGTTATTTCGACACGAATGAATTTCATCCGTTAAAACCGCGCTTTTATATATTTTAACCGTTAGAACTCACCTTCTATTTAGATCTTGGAACACTGTTACGATTAATATCTTCCCCGATAAAACCGTTTTCGAAGAGATGATTATAGAACCGTATGGGAAAAGGAAAAGGCATGGGCGTTACTAACCAATAATAAAACCCAGGCCTTTTCCTTCTCCTTAATGGAACCTTTTCTGGTTACGAGGCTCGAACCGTAAAAATGAATCCATTGTTAAGATCTTTAAAATAGCACCAAGTTGGAGCGGAGCCTGTATGTGATTAACTGTTAGAACGCATCTTCTATAGTTGTTAGTAAAGTATTTTTCGGTACGAATGAATCTCGTCCTTTAAGTCTGATCTTTTATACTAAATGGGTGTTGTCTTTTCTAGCTTTAAGTCAAAGAGATCTATTCTTTAATGTAAGGGGTGTGAATAGCTCGTTCTCATTACACTTAAACAGGGTCATATTACTTATTATCGTTACTGTGGTATGGATTTATTAATTTTCATTCGTATATCTTTTATTTTTAAACCTTCAACCATATCTGCTTCTCTTTAGTTTTATCCAACTAGTTCGAGTGAAACCTTGGGTCAAGATTAAACTTAGTTATAAACAATTTATAAAATTTTCCCATCGCCGATGAACGCCTTTATTTTTTCATCATTATATCTATACATATACAGTGATATTAAATTTCATCTTTTATTTTTCCAAGTCTTCAACCATATCTCTTTATTTTATCCAGTTACTCGTTCATTTATGACCATAGGGCTAAATTACGTTATCGACAATTTATAACTAACTTGTCCTATCGCCGATGAACGCTTTTATTTACGTCATTAAGTCTGTATAGATACAATAATATTGAATTTCATCTTTCATTTTCTAAACCTTATTTGATATCTGTTTCTCTTAATTTTTTATCCAACTCGTTGTAAAGCTTAGGGATAAAATTAGTTATCGACAATTTATAACTAACTTGTCCTATCGCCGACAAAGGCCTTTATTTACGTTATTATATATATGATAAATAAGGATTCTCTTCAACACAGCGCTGTCAATACCATTAAACGTATTCGCGACATCTTGTTTAGTCAATTTTCTGATAGTAATATCTTTCTAGCGCAATGACCGAGTAACGGATAACATGTAGACGTAAAGAAAATTGTCTCGAGTGAAATTCGAGACGTTAACAGATAATAAATAAGTTAACATACGTTACATAAGCGAACACTCTCTTAAGTCTGGCGATTACGTCACGACTAAAAGACAAGTACAGACACGTCCTAAAAACCCCTAAACAATTAACAAAGCCCTAATCAATGGGCGTTTATAGAGAAGATTACATTAACGACTACCGGGAAATAAAAAGGATAAATATTCCTCGTAGATACTATCGAGAGTCCCTAATTTCCTCAATTCTTCCCGTAAACATTTTATAAAGTCATTTCCGTAAAATTCGGCTTTTTCTTCTAAACACAATGGCGCCGGTGAATCCGTTTCCGGGGCTTTAACTCTTGTTTGATTTATACCATGACCCAATCGGGTAAATAAAAGTCCGTCATGTACATCCTCCAAAATAATGTCACTATTATCAAATATTGATCGCTTCAAAATTTCCACCTGATTCTGGTATTCGATATCTTGATGTTCAGGAGGTTTATCTTCATATATCGTGCATTTCTTAGTAATACGAGCGATTTTCCCACTTTCAGATACTCGGTGTTCGAAACATATTGTATACATAGTGCATTGATCTAAAAGATACGCGACCATACAGTGTGGAAGAGATCAGAGCAACACCTACCTTTGTGGAAAACCCCCAAAACCCCTGACAGACTACTTCACTGCAGTACATTTTCGAGCTCGTATACAGGGTGTGACATGTGTCATTGTATGCAAATGAGAACGTGCAACGAGTATCATAGTGAATATCGTTTAATGATACGCACTTTTAAACGTTAAAGACCTACGATTAAGCTTAGGAACTAAGGCATCACACTTCAAATTAAAGGGCTGCTTGGTAAACCCATCAGCGTAAATGTTCGATGTGCCTACCGTCGTGGTGTAGGCACTCTTCAAGACAATTGTCCATTTTTTACGTTTTCTTGCATTTGAGGAGTGATTCCTTATCTAGTAGGCCAAAGCATGCTTTGGCCTACTTAGATAAGGAATCCATATGAGGTTACAAAGGTCAGAATTATCCCCGGCACTGAGAATTCGGCACATTATTCAATCAAACGTACGCGTCGTTACTAGCAGCTTAGATCGTATAAACGTTGTAAGTCCTGTGTCGTAGACGAATGGCAGCCTACTCCAACCGAGAAAAATTGGACATGATGTTTATTTTGGGTGAATGTCGCGGTAACGTTCAACAAGGGGCATTGCTTTATGCCAAACGCTTCCCACACCGACGAAGGCCGGTTTGAAGAACCTTCACGAACATTAGAGCAACCTACGAGATTTCGGGAGTTTCGTCGTGCAAGACTGTCAACGTAGAAGAGACCGTATAATTGGTAATCATGATAGGGAAGTCGACATTCTAGCACGTTTTGAAGCCAATCCTCATAATAGTTGTAGAGCGGTCGGAGAAGAAGTTGGTCTAAGCCATTCTACCGTTCTTGCCATTTTACATCGGCATCAATACCGGCCATATCATATCCACCTCCATCAAGCCTTAACGGACGACTACCTAAGACGTCAAGACTTCTGTCTTACCATGCGCGAGCTAATTGAAGCCGATCCATTGTTCTTAAGAAAGGTTCTTTTTTCTGATGAGGCGACATTTCACAGGGATGGTACGGTAAACCGACATAACTTTCATTACTGGACCCAACGAAATCCATACTGGTTACGGCAACATTATCATCAAATTCGATGGAAGATAAATGTTTGGTCTGGCATTCTGGGGAACAGAATCATCGGACCTTTCTTCTTCGAGGACAACATTACTGGTGACAGGTATTTGCACTTCCTGCGCCACGAGTTTAGTGATGCGATAGACGCATTACCATTAGCAGTGATGCGGGACCTGTGGTTCCAGCAGGATGGTGCGCCACCACATTGGGCGATCAATGTTCGCCAATGGCTAACTGAGCACTTTCCAAACCGTTGGATCGGTAGAGGTGGACCAATTCCGTGGCCAGCAAGATCCCCTGACCTAACCCCACTTGATTTCTTCTTATGGGGAAGGTGTTTGCAACAGAACCTTTAAATGTAGACGACTTGAAGACCAGAATTCAAAGCGCAAATTGAACGAATCACTCCTCCAATGCTAGAAAACGTAATACAAGGCATGGAAATCGTCTTGAAGAGTGCCTACACCACGACGGTAGGCACATCAAACGTTTACGCTGATGGGTTTACCAAACAGCCCTTTAATTTGTAGTGTGATGCCTTAGTTCCTAAGCTTAATCGTAGCTCTTTAACGTTTCAAAGTGCGTATCATTAAACGATATTCACTATGATACTTGTTGCTCGTTCTCATTTGCATACAATGACACATGTCACACCCTGTATACGAGCTCGAAAATGTACTGCAGTGAAGTAGTCCGTCAGGGGTTTTGGGGGTTTTCCACAAAGGTAGGTGTTGCTCTGATCTCTTCCACACTGTATATTGGAAATCCTCGCGCCCTTTGAATCGTTGATACGTCACTATATAACGCATAGTGTGTAAGAAGATATCCATTAGAAGTCACTGCTCTCTTCAAGGCGAATAACCGAGATAAAGAGAGTAATGTCTTATCAGACAAACTCTATCTGACGATTACGTCACGACTAAAGAAGTGCACGCCCTTAACCAATTAACAAAGACCTAATCAATTGGCGACCCCCACTCTCGACCAATAAACGAACTCAGAGAAACCCCCCCGGATAAAAAACCAGTGTTCCCCCATTCTAGACTCACGCGAGAGTTCACGCGCGAGTCTAGCGCGCTAGAAGGCTTGCGGCACACTTAAATGACCTAATTAACTCTCCATATTTCGGTGGGTTCACTACTGATGTCTCCTCCTAAAGGGAGCATCAAACATTTACGAGTCATTCCGTTTGCTCAATTACTCGGGCCCTGATTGATACCTCTCCGAGTGACGATGACGTCACGGAGTGGTATTGTCCGTCTGTCACCGCGTTCGCAGTTGGCAAATCATAGTAAACGTGTATGCTATATCTGGAACACGTTCGCAGTTCCATTGCAATGTAATAGAATACATGTATTAAAGCCAGAGTCACAACGTGGGATCTGGAGATCTACGTTTCGCGACACACTTTTTGTAATTTGCATGAATCTTTATAAGATACGGGTGGCTCCACCTATTAATCACTCGAAGAACTTTTTTATTACCGTCTGCAGCTATAATATGTGTAACAAGCTGTCAAGATATTTTTTAATCGTGTTCATTAAAATATAATAATATTCCTTTTTAATCTAATAAATAGATGAAGTAACGTTTTTTCTGATTCTAAACAAGCAAGTAAAAGTTGTAATTAGTTTCGCTAGAGGCTCACAGGTGGTGCTGTCACGTTTTGATAAACGTCCTTGACGAAAACAATGCTTTTCGCAGTAAGCCCGTTTGAATTGTAACTCTGTCTATCAAGGGTACGAGAAACGTAGAGCCTCCCAATGGCTGGGGATTTTCTTCTCATTTACTTTGAACCAATCGCTTTATATACTCATTTACAAAAGTTGTTAAAGAGGCATACGCTTGAATTTAAACGTCAACAATAACTTTATTTAAAATGATTTTAGGAAACACGTTTCTTAAAACATCTTAACTAATATTAAGTTAAATTACTGGCGAAAAAATAATTAAAATTAATTATATTTAATCAATTATTTAAGAAAAACGTCTCGACTCGGAGAGGTTTAATTTAGTTTCCCAACTTGTTAATCCTAACGAAAGGAGTAGAAGCCAAAATTGCTTTCTGCGAACACGTTTGCTCCGATTTACCAACTGCGAACGTGGTGACAAACAGACACATACGCCCAGTGTAATACCTCTTCGTGGCATCAGCGTCACTCGGAGAGGTAAAAAGAGAAGTCAGGCCATCACAACTTTAAACCATCTCTTAATTATTTCACCAGAATTCAGATGTTACAAATTCACATGTTATATGGGTAAGTTGAACCCAACCATTCTTACAAGGCAATATTGAAGTTGAAGAATTTTTCATCGATTTGCTTGGTACTCTCTTTAAATAATGGCTGCTGCCTTTTGATGTTCAAGTCTATCGCGTTTTTCTTGTCAAATTTGTCAAGAAAGTGAATAAGCACTCTCTTTTAGAAACATAGATCTTATTATAAATAAAATGAAACATAACAAACCGCCCTATTTAAAGGGAAGAGGAAATTAATGGAAGACAGGATATATTTTGGGTAACTGTAATTTACGATTTTCTCAGGTAAATTACGAAAACGGTAATTACCCTGGTCATTACCGTGGTAATTTACCACCAAATTCTCATTTATTTCTCTTGCAAAAGGGTGTAAAAGCTCCATATTCGCAAAATGGGTAAAAAGAAGAAAGTGGATATTGCTATTCAAACGTTTTTGAGCTGCAAACATCAAAACTTGGTGTTTAAATAATGTAAAATACTATTCTATCAAAAGTATAGCTGTGTTCAATTGATTTTTTCATTGTTTAGCTTTTAAACGATCAATATAATTAATTTTTGAATTTTTCGTAAATTACCCAGAATGGTAATTTACGCGGTAACTTACGGCGTAATTTTCCATTTTTCAAAATTACTGTAATTTTCGAACCCTAGTTATGAGGCAAATGATTTTTCTATAATTACAAGTTGGACTTTTCTTTTTAAAGATGGCAGCACGAGGCGTGCTTGAATATTACCGATTCGTAATATATTTAAATATTAACGTAAAGAATCTACATGTTTGTCACCGCGTTACTGTCCATTAATCTACGCCAGTAACCATTCATGCGGTTAAACAAGATTATAGTTTAATTAAGCTACTTTAATTAACACATTAAAATTATTTTTCCAAAAATGAAACGTCGACGCATCTTTCCAGACGCGAAACTACTTGTGTTGCTTAATTTTTTTAACACTTCATCAAAAAAATACTGTCTTAATTGAAAGTACTTTAATTTAAATTTCATTCGCGATTTTATACGCAATTTCCATTCCACAAATTCCTCATTTTATTTAAGCTTTCTGTTTAATGTTCTGTTACTATCCCTTTAAATTAACGAAGTTAACATTTTGAACCAAAAAATGAGTAGGCCTAGTTCATATTTCTGAAGGATAAAATTCAGTACCAAAACCTTAACAGGTGGGTTAGCTATTAGATGAGGACCCAGTTGAACGTTCCGAGATCAGGTCGTTGCTTCAAATGTGAAGTCTGCAATCACAAGTTAATAATTAATAAAAACTGTCATTGTAGACAAAGACGGGAAAGTGTAAAAGATAAGTGTACAAAATAAATTGCCTGAAGTACAGATATTAAAATTGTCACTTTTGAAGACATGATCATAAAACATAGATTATTTGAAAAAGTTCTTATCTTAGTTTTTCCCACCAGATTTTCATTAAGCTCAAAATATTTTTCAACATTATTTACACAAGTATTTTGTTCTATATAGTAATTCCAGAAAATATGGTACCTTCAAGTTTTTATAAGGGATACTGGTTTGATACTAGGTTTTACTTTTTGCTAATACTCCAATTTTTATATTTTAAAATTGTAAATATTGCCAAGCAGAAAATTACAAAGGCCGTTTGACTGTGATGTAGTTATTAGTGTCGAAAAGATCTTTAGATTGATAGTGATATTTTGGGAGCTATACATCACGTTAATTTTGATATGACGACTACGATTTGCCAAGTTTTCATAGTTTTTTAAACAATTTTCTGACTATTTTATACCCCTTAGGGCTGTGCGAGACTTGAATTTTTGGTTTCGAGTCGAGTCTCGAGTATTGAAATTTTCCCTTATCGAGTATCGAGCCGAGTCACGAGTATCGAGTCGTTGGAAAATTTGTTTCGAGTATTTATCGAGTAATTGGGAATTGATTTTCTAGTGTTTTCACACTTTCTATTAATTTCTTGCTCTCATAATAGACATTTGGTGTAATTTTGATCATCGACAACTACTTCCATCAATTCCCAGACGGTATTAGTCTTCTTCTCTTTAAATTTAACGAACTTAATTCCTCATAAATATCTTCTTCGGAATCTCGTTCCTCACCGAAGTCACTTGTAGCCATTGTTATACTTCGCTCAAAGTTCAAAACGAAAATTACTAGCCTAAACTTAAAAAAAATTGATTAAAAAAATAATAATAGTAAACCCGCCTTTAACTGCCTTTCATTACTTTTACTTCCACTATTTTACCAGCTAGGAGCTACAACCCTACTATATTGCACTGGCATTATGATCTAAACTACCCAATGAGCACTAATGTGCGTCTGTTAACCAATAAGCGTGACTTTCTTGTGGATTTTTATAGCTATTACATCCTATTTTCAGAGTTGAAGGCTTTCCAAAAGCAGGTTCGAGTATTTATCGAGCCTTGGTTTGATACTCGCAACTTTTTCGGGTCTCAGAAAATCTCTTATCGAGTACTCGCACAGCACTTTCTCCTTATAGGACCGAATACTCAAAACTCATTGTAAATTTTTGACATAAAATAAAATGTACACACGTTCTGGTATTGGAATGATGCACATGTTTCATGACAAAATATTTTGACTAAAGTAATTTTGGTGAAAAAAACTAAGATAAGAATTTTTTAATTAATCGATGTTTTATGCTCATGTCTTCAAAAGTGAAAATTTAAATATCTGTTACTTCAGGCAATTCATTTTGTACACTTATCTTTCAAACTTTCCCGTCTTTGTCTACAATGACAGTTTTTATTAATATCTGTTACTTCAATCTTAATATAAATTCAAATTGTTCAGAAACCTTAGGAGAGTAAAGGTATTGGGGCATTGTGCATACATTAGTTAACGTGTTTGAACTAACCAACCATCTATTATAAAACTGATATTCCTGACTGCTTGACTTGACAATGAACGTCTGGTCAAACTCAAATTGCTTTCCCGTCTTTTTCACTTGTAAATACAGAGGAAGCTGTGTACATAGTTATACCACAAAAAGATTCCGTACACCTGAACACCAACACATGTTATATACTTATCAAGTTCCATTACCAGTCGTCGGTAATCCAGCTTAATTACCAGTCGTCGGTAATCTAGCTTAATTACCAGTCGTCGGTAATCTAGCTTAATTGCCAGTTGTCGGTAATCTAGCTTAATTAGGAGTCGTCGGTAATCTAGCTTAATTAGGAGTCGTCCGTAATCTGGCATAATTACCAGTCGTCGGTAATCTAGCTTAACTACCAGTCGTCGGTAATCTAGCTTAATTACCAGTCGTCGGTAATCTAGCTTAATTACCAGTCGTAGGTAATCAAGCTTAATTACCAGTCGTAGGTAATCTAGCTTAATTACCAGTCGTAGGTAATCTAGCTTAATTACCAGTCGTACGTAATCTAGCTTAATTACCAGTCGTAGGTAATCAAGCTTAATTCTCTAAGGCAGTTGGTAACTTAATATATATGTGTGAGGTCCTTTTCAACTTAACTTGTTAGCTCACACAAGCTTAGACCTAAGCTTGTTTTTTAACTACCACGAAAATTGGACCAAATAGCCATAACCGTGCTAACATCATAAAGTGATTCTTGTCCATGCTAAAATATCGCAGATTGGAATGGTTTTGAAAATTTGAAATTAAACATACTTAATCTTAAATTTAATCAATGAAAATTGGAAAGCGGAAAATCTAAATACCAGGCTTTCGTTTAAAACTGTATTCAAGTCAAACAAACGACTAGTTATTGCATTACGGCTTCCACAAAAAGGTTAATTGTAAAATATTTTCCCATGTTATTTCTATGGAAAAATTTCGAGTTTTTCGTTTATATTTATTGAAGTGAAAACCACTCTTAGCAACTTTATTTTTTATAAAATAAACTATTAAATGGATCTCTTTGAAATTTTAACCATATAATGAGGGCCCGAATTGTAGTTCTGTGGAATTGTTTCAAAACAGTTAATACGATACAAAAAAAGTTATGTCCAATCAAAAACTGTTCCTTATACATTAAAACCAGTATGAAGTTTGCTTTCCCAACTTGTTTCTTTTAGCTCAAAGAACATTTCGAAAACGTATGTTCATTGGTGGAATACCCAAAATTTACACAAAGTTCTACCGAAAAATATCAAACACGTTCTGTCCAACTGAACGGCAATTCCGTCATGCAATTGGCGTTAAATATTTCGGTCGAACTTCCTTCCACCGTATTCCGTTCTGATTTTTCCGCCCAGTAAGATCTAAGGTTTAAGCAATCGAAACTTTAATTACCGATATTGTAACCCTCAATATAATATTTGAACGAAAGAGAATATCTTCCCGAGGGCCATAAAATAAATTAAGGACAACTTACAGTTTAATCCAATTTCAACAACAATTTTATTTCAGTTAACTGATATAGGGATAAACACGTAACCGAACTGGTATACAAAAGTCGATCCGTCTTAGAAGAAATCATAAACAGAACTGATTAGCAAAACTAAATTATCCTAGATCACATGTGTGGAAGGAGGAGTGGCTTGTGACATGGAGGCTAGATATGCCCTGCCAGAACAATGGAGGGAAGCTCCAAGAATTCTGGCAGCCATGTTACATCCCCCATCTTTAGGAACTTTTATTTATAATACAAAAATATAGAACAATTTCAAGAATGTTTGTTTCAAGTGAAGGTTACCCTGAAGAACCTAATATTTTAGCAGGGGTGGAAAAAATTGGTTATCACAAAAAGGTTTTTTTTTCTTCATTTTGATGACAGCGTTCTAGTTCTTCTTCGGCCATCTAGAATGATACTCTTTTAGTACCCCCTCTTTTTTGCTTGGGAAATAAATTCCCAAGGAAAAATTGAGATTGGTTCTCGGACTATCGGACTAAAGAGAAATGTTCCCTGGTTAGGTTCGAGATCTTATTATTTTGAAGGTAAACTTGGACCTCGTATTTTGACCGTAGTCGTTTATTGTCAGGGGGTCGGTAATAGATATCGACTTCCTCCCGGCATAACCGTTGCTCTCTTACACACTTCTCTACGCAACCCCAATCGAAAAGGCTCTATATAGACATCGGGTAAGGAAGCCCAGTTTAATCTTGGGTCCTTATCGACTCAGATAATGTGGCCGATGAACTTTCGGACTCACGCAGCGAGTGGGAATGCCACTGAGAGATCTGTTCAGGTGTCAAAATCTCCTCCGAAAAGCCGGAAGAAGATGAATGGTGTAGCTCCGGTTCCGCGACTGAGTTTTCAGGGGTTTTCTCAGGCGTTAGAATCTCATCCGTAAAATTAGAAGGTTCCGCGACTGAGTTTTCAGGAGTTTGCTCAGGCGTTAGAATCTCATCCGTAAAATTAGAAGGTTCTGCGACTGATTTTACATGATCAGACGGGGAAGCCTCCCCTGCCGCTGAAGGCGAAATGTCACATGAGGGATGAGTGAGCTGGAAGGCTCGCATATCGTGATTGGTACGGAGTAGGAGAGGAGGGTCTTCAAATAGGGCCATGCCCGGTTCACTGTCAGAGTCAAGGCCCGTTCACATTACCCAACTTTAGTCAGCTGACAAAGCCGATCTGACCAGTCAGGCCAGATTGTCAGGCAATATGAACGTTTCATCCAACCGTACTATTGTCAGGTTCAAGCTCGGAATTTAATTGGGTAGGTAGGCGATTGGAGTCGGGCCGATTAAAGTCAGAGAGGGAGCAAACCAATCACAATAAGCTTTGGCTATTACGTTATGGGACAAGTGGTTTTTCTTCCAGCTCGAGAGAGAGAACCGAGAGTATCGGCCATTATTTAATTTTATAATTAAAATGATTTCGGGCCTTGGCCATATTTTAACATGGGTTAATTATTAAGTTTTGATTGTTGTTCCTCATTGAATATTATCAGAAGTAATATAGTAGGGAAGTTTTCTATATAACTTCTGATATTATTGACCTTTATTATGTTCTCAACTGCAGAAATTTAGTGGGGAATAGCTTTTGAGCTCGTAAAGTAGTCTAATTTTTTCGAGAATATATGAGTTTGAACATTTATAATCCAAAACAAATCACTCCTATTTTTATGTACCGCTTTGTACACCCTCTTGTGTTTCAAAGGTAGTCGGCCCGACTGGTTGGGTGGTGTGAACGAGTGACCTGACTAGACTAAATTGGGTGACAAGTCGGCCTGACAAGTCTATGATTTGTCAGCTGACTAAAGTAGGGTAATGTGAACGAGCCTTCAGTAGGTTGATGAGAATCATCTGGTATTGCAGGAGGGATCTGTTGATCTGAGTCCTGGTCGTCCTGAGGAGGTGACGTTGAAGTAGAAGAGGATGATGAGGAGGAAGTCTCCGTGGGTTGGGGTGCATGACCATCTTCAGTAGGAGAGCTTGGCTCAGGATCATCGGCGACTTCTGACTGTGAAGCGGGTGCATCGTCGAAGAGAGCTACATTCGTCCAGTAGAGTTTCAAATGTTCAAGGTTAACTTTCCCTACATTCTGTCCTGAGATAGCATTCTCCAACTCATAGACAACGGGGGAATGTTTAGCAACTATTTTGAAGGGACCTGCCCATTTAGGACTGAGCTTTCTCATAATTTGGCCTGTCGTACTTGAGAAAGGATGGGTTTCCATCCATACTAACGTTCCTATCTCAAATTCCAGAGGGTCATGGCGGAGGTCATAGTATTTCTTTTGATGCGCCTTAGCTAGGTTAGATAATTTATTACTGAATTCTATTTGTTGCCTAAGAACTTTTAAAGCTTTTGTACGACCAGGGTCATCAGGGTCCTGAATGGGTTCTTCAATTTCTAAATCCCAAGGGAGACGTGGCTCCCGCCCTAAATTTAAAAAGAAAGGGGATCTGCCCGTGGTTTGGTGGGGTGCAGAATTGATAGCAAATTGAAGAAGGTCTAGGGTTTCATCCCATCTTTCGTGGTGATTCCCTACATAAAATGATATAAGTTCGCCTATTACACGATTAACTCGTTCGGTGGAATTTCCTTTAGGTGTGTAGCGGGTAGTAAACTTGGGATTTATTCTTAAAGCTGTGCAAGTTTGCAGCCAAAGTTTCGAAGTAAATTGTACCTCTCTATCACTAAGTTTAGCTTTAGGAGCTCCCCACCTAGTAATAATAGACTTAAAGGCTTGAACACAAGTTTTAGCTATAATAGTCTTAAGTGGAATCATCTCCACGAACTTTATCATATTATCGACGAAGACTATTAAATACTTGTAATGGTGTCTACTTTGAGGGAAAGGCCCCATTATGTCGACGCTAATTTGGTCCCAAGGACTTCTCAATTCGGAGGGTTGCATTAGCCCTGGCTTCTTTCTATTCCTAGCCTTAAACTGTTGGCATAATACACAACCTCTAACGTAATCCTGGACATTTTTTACTATAGTAGGCCACCAATATCTATAAATTACTTTGCCCAGGGTTTTATTTTTGCCCCTATGAGCAGATAAAGGGTGATCATGCAATAATCGCATGGCTTCTAACCTTAACCGAGGTGGTAAATATATTTTCTCAGGTTGATTTCTATAAGGTCTTCGATAAAGAAGATTATTTTTCAGTTCAAATAATTCATGTCTAATCGGGTTTGGTTCTTGTAAGGAATTTAGTATAGGGGAAGCAAAAGGGTCTTCCCTTTCGGATTTTCGCACATCTTCCAATTGTAAACACTGAATATATAACGATCTAGGTCCTGGGGGACGTATCTGACCTTCAACAGAGTCGCTAGAAGAACTATTACTGGTAGAATTTGAACTTGTATTACTACTAGTTGGATCCTGTAGACAAGTAGATGAGGAAGGGGAAGAGCTAAAATTAATGCTTAAGACGTTTATCGGTGCTCTCGATAAAGCGTCAGCTACCACATTCTCTACTCCTTTCTTGTGTTTAATGTTAAAGTCAAACGTTTGAAGGTACATGGCCCATTTAACTAGGCGAGAATTTGGTTCCCTATTATTGAACATCCATTGCAAAGCTTGATGGTCAGTGAGAACTGTGAACTTACGACCTTCTAAAAAGGGTCTAAACTTCTTAACTGCCCAACAAATGGCTAAACACTCTTTCTCGCTAGTGGAGTACCTTGTTTCCGCATCTTTAAGTCCTGTACTAGCATAGGCTATAGGAAGTTCTATATTATCCTGAATTTGGGAAAGATGGGCACCTAACCCTGCATCACTAGCATCTGTAGTTAAAGTGCACGGGGAATCCCTTCTAAAGGAAGCTAAAGGATGAGCCTTACAAATTTCTTCCTTAATCTTTTCGAACGCCTCTTGCTGTTCGATACCCCAAATAAATTTTTGATCCTTCCTTTTAAGTTTGTTAATATGGGCTACTTTTTGGGAGTAATGATTAATAAATCTATTGTGCCATCCTGCCATCCCTAAAAATCTCTGGACTTCCTTAATATTTTTAGGTGTAGGAAATTTCTCAATGGCTTCAATTTTTGAAGGGTCAATATGCACTCCTTTTTCGATAACTATGTGACCAAAAATTGTACCTTCTTGTTGAGCGAAACGACACTTCTTCATCAGAAGGGTGAGACCTGCTTCCTGTAATCTATTTAGAACGTATTCTAAACACGTCAAGTGCTGATCCCAATCCTCACTAAGAGAGATTAAGTCATCTAATTAGTCAATTAATTGGAAATAGTCGGCATCACTAAAAATTTCGTCAATTAGTCGCTGGAAAGAGCTAGGGGCGTTACAGAGCCCAAAAAGGGAGTACATTAAAATCGTACTTTGCCATATGAATAAGTCACGAAAGCTGTTTTAGGTCTACTTTTAGGGTGCATTTCCACTTGCCAATACCCTGATTTGAGGTCAAGGGTAGTGATAAATTTTGGCCTTCCCACTCTAGCTAGCATGTCCTCTATATTAGGCAGGGGATACGGGTCCTTTATGGTAACCTGATTTAGTTTTCTATAATCAATACAAAACCTATAGGGTTTACCCCGTTTTGTTTGATCAACTCCCAAGGAGATACAGAGGGTCTAATGATCCCGTCATGTAACATTTCCCTAACATGTAGTTCTATTATTTTTTTCTTCTGATCATTAACACGATAAGGCTGAGATTTTATGGGCGGACTATTACCCGTATCAGAAGTGGTATGAGACTAGAAGTGAAGGGCTCTAGCATTGGTAATAGATCCTGGCACTAGTGAACAAATTTGAGGATTTTATGCCGCTTCCATCGCGCCTACACTACTGAGAAAAAAATTGGTCGAGTTCCAAAAACATTTCCTACCCCCTTCCCCTCAACCTAAAGCGGCCGAACACAGGCGCGGCTCCTTGAATCTAGTTCGGCCGTCTACCACCGCGAGCGTCTCACGTTTTCGAGGGAAAATTCTGAAACCGCCACTAGAGGGCCAACCGTTTGTGTTTTATCAAGTCTTTTCACTAATGCCGAGTGAAGAATTTGGTTAGCTCAATACTTCTAGTATCATACCACTTCTGCCCGTATGAATCTCGTGGAAGACTAGTCCCGTTCTTCCTACTCTACCAAAATAATTCAGGGAATTTTAACAATAGGGATTCTAGTTGCAGACGTTGTTTATCAGAAATAGGGGCTGCGGAAACCGCGTCCCTAATACTATCTGCAATCTCCTTATCTATTGGATCCTTCTCAGTTGGAATTGAAAAAGGGATCTTTAGGTTACCCACTAAACATTGTGAAGATTCGAAATCTAATTTGACCCTATTTTCCTCAAGGTAATCTTGACCCGATATAAAATCACTAGTGAGGGAAGGAACTATATAAAATTGAAATATAAAGTGTTTTTCAAATTCATTAGACTTTAGAGAGAACTCTAACTCATGAGAACCTTTTGTCAAAGTATAGCGGCCATCGCCCCAAACTGCACAATCCAATTGTTCATCTTCAGTTAATTCTGAAGAATTTCTATATTTACAAATCTTTTGCCATTGATGTAAACTGAAGAAAGAGGCATCGGCCCCACTATCTAACTTAGCGTGAACTGTCGCGTGTTCAAAAGTAACGGGAATGGTAACCCTTTTATAAACTGAACCTTTCCTGACGGATTCAATCCTCAGGGGAAACGCGACATGCTTCTTGTTAGGGGAATTTATTGGGCACCGGGAGAGGGACCCTGAGGGACCTCTCCCGTCTGGGCTTCCCCCGACTTGCTAATCTTTTTTTCTTGACAGTCGGGTGCAAGATGACCTGGTTTCTGGCAATTATAACAGGTGATAGTACGTGTAGAGGGGTAGGACAAGGCCAATTGACGACCAGGAGATTTTGATCTCTGATTATTATATCTATTATAGGATCTTTGATTATTTGAAGAGTTTTGAGCTCTAGCTTTTGATCTAGAGTCTAAGGGTTTCAAGGGATATTCCCATTGAGGAGAAGTAGGAGGATTACAAGGGCTTTGACAATGCTCGGGGGAACAATGACTATGGGCGGAGCCTATGTTAGCTGGGCAAAAGGACTCAACTGTAACCTTAGGTTTTGGGGGTGATCTCCTCTTTTCCTATTAATTTATTTAAAGATTAAGTTTACAACAGTCAAGTTAAGTTAAGTTTACACAAATAATCATGTAAGTTATCTAAATTCAATAGTTCAATTACAAAGATAATTTTTTTTATTTAAATTAATTATGAATAATTAAGATTTAATTTAATTTAATTATCTTTAATCATTTACCATTGTGGAAGCCAAGGCTTAACGTGGGGCGGATATAGTATACCGACATCGGAGCGGCTAAATGTGCGCCTGTTTTTGTTATTATCAACTTAAATCAACTGAATAAATTTCCCCCTTTTCCAAAATTGTATGTTTTACTTCAAAATAATTGCTAATTAGCTTGTTTATTGCCACCTTTTCCAAAATATTATTCTATCCTAAAAAGAGGCGCACTTTTAGCCACTCGTTAAAATTTTTCAAAGAAATTCTTTAGAAATTCTTGGAATAAATTTCCAAAGAACGTCTAGGGATTATTTTTCAACGAAATTCTTTAGGAATTCTTGAGATAAATTTCCTAAGAACGTCTAGGGAATATTTTCCAACGAAATTCTTTAGGAATTCTTGAGATCAATTTCCAAAGAAAGCCTAGGGTTTATTTCACAAAGAAATTCGCTAGGAATTATTGAGATAAATGTCCAATGAAGCTCTAGGGTTTATTTTCCTAGGAAATTCGATAAGAATTCTAAAGATAAATTTCCGAAGATGATCTAGGGTTTATTTTCCAACGAAATTCGTTTGGTATTCAAGAGATAAATTTCCAAAGGTTTATTTTCCAACGAAATTAGTTAAGAATTTTAGAGAAGAATTTCAAAGGGCCAGATATATTGAAATTATGCTTTACATATAATTATCTCAAAATATTTTACCCAAATTGTTTAGCTAAATTTTCCTAGATAGACATTAACTTGATGGTTAAAAAAAACGTTTCACGAAGGCTTATCCCGTAGCTAAGGCTCAGCAAGCGCTGAAATGGAATGTTATATTTACCTATTTTTTTAGTTATTTATTTTTATGCCTTTAATAATCCCTGAGGTGTTTATGTAAAGTATAAAATAGATTAAAAGTAAAATAAGAGTAATTAAAATCGTTATGTTTAGATTTACAGGGAGTATAAGCTGTCTGTCGGAATTTATGCTTAATTCTCTTATGGCATGTTTCATCTTTATTTCGAGCGTAATTAGAGTCCAAAATAAATATTTTTTTAGAAAATCATTGGAGAGAAAATTAGCTTAAACGCGTTTCTGATACACATACGACCCTTCAGTGAATTTAACAACAACGTCTGTATCTACTGCTTGGCCGTTAGAGCCTCCAAAACCCACTTAGTACCCCATACAATTGCACAAGGTTTAAACTTTCTGCCGTTTACGGATGTTTTAAGCCGATTAAATGTCTGACTTTATAAGCAATTTCACACTGCATGCGAGAACTTAACTGTAAGTTAACTCGCTATAAAGGGTGTAGTTTAGCATATAAGAACTACACTTCCTGTATTGGGATATGGTTCTGCATGTAAGGACTATCCTCGTTTCAAGTGGCTAAATTAATTTACCACTTCTCTATATAATTCCCAAGAAAATTCCAAAGACATTTCCTAAGTCGTCCGGTGCGCGCGTGATAGTCGACAATCCCCCCTTCATGGGTGGGGGAGGCTGGAAATCAAGGCGGGACTTAATATTTTATCTTACAATATATTTTCCACCAGCTATCTCTATTACCTTTTCGTTAAGCCTGGGTTTGGTTTTTGGAACTGACGAAATTATAAGTACAGTACATGTACACTTGATTCAATTTAGAAACAATTATAGAACGAAAGATTTTCATGTAGAGACACATATTCAAAATCTATTAAGTTCGGTTCAAAACCTTTAACTAACTTGTTAATGGCAATTAAAAACCATTCCCTAACCGTTTCAGCACCGCTGACAGCCTCCATTTTCTGTGTACTTTGCTCAAGGTTTTTTATCTCTATTCGGAATACGTCAATCGCGTCTGTATGACCTATCCCCACGGGATCCAATAGGAAAGCGCATAGCAATGACGGACATGAAAGGGGTGGGGCTTACTTGTCCACTAACACCGGCGTAAGAGTAGAAGCGTAAAATCTAGTGACTTAGGCATTCTTATAGTAAATTAATTCTTGGTATGGCTAATACAAAATTACCTATATATTACCTTTTCATCCACACGACTCTTTCCAAAGGTATTCCCCATTATAATAAAAACAGCAACCATCTACGTAGCCATACTAGCGTTGCCCATGTATAGTAACAAGAATCCATACAGCTAAGAGGAATTATTCTGTAGTCTCCCCGACTCCCTTTTATAAGTCGCCAATGAATGAGTGGTAGCCCCTCGACCCCCTTTCAAAATCTCCAAAGATTAAGTGAGTTGGCCCTCGACTCCCTTTATAAATCGAATATGAATAAGTGAGTAGTCCCTCGACTCTACTGAACTAGCCAATCATTAAAAATCGCCAAATTTAAAATTATGAATAGCCCTTGACTGAATTCCAAAATCGCCGAGTAGGTTAAAAGCCCCTTGACTCTCTTTAAAATGACTTTGATTAAGTAGGTTGCCTCTCGACTCTTTCAAAATCGATAATGATTGAGTAGCATTAGACCGAATTCCAATTAAACCGAATCGCTTTCAATGTGTATAATGAATTTAGTCCAACCGCGGCTTTAGTATTTACAATTCAAACGACGCTATTTGTCGAATTAAGCGACCAGAAAAATGCTATGTAGTTTAATTTCTATTAATGTCGTTTTAAATACATTTTTACTTCCTTGGAAACGCCACTATTAGACGGCTATGCAACAAATAGCCCAGGACTTTTAGGGTTTGACCTAGAACATTTGAACATAAAGATGAAAATTGGTACATGTGTTGTTTTCGACCCAACAAAAAATATACTTAAAGTCCCCTGCTGTAGAGCGCGAGCTTTCGCCGCCATCTTGGAAAATGACCGCCGGGAATTACAGCTACAATGTATTCCACGTTCTTCTTCAAAAATTATGAAAATTAGTATACACTATGATTGGAATCACATCAACATCATGGCCAAATTTTACAGCTCTGTGTTAAATAGTTTGGTCGCCATTTTGGAAAATGGACACCGTTAATGCTAGGTACAGTATATTTCACCATGTTGTTGGAAAATTATGAAAATTGATAGGTATTACAATCAGAGCTATGTGAACCTCATAGTAAAATATTGAAGCCATTAATAAGATAGTTTGGCCGCCATGTTGGAAAATGGCCGCCATCATTGTCATATAGATACAGTATATAGTTCAAAAATTATGAAAATTGGTAATAATTATGTTGAAGACCGTTTAAGTATCATACTTGAATATTGAAGACGTGCTGCTGATAGTTTGGGCACCATCTTCGACAATGACTGCTGGAAGTGCTAAATATATTTCAAATATTTAAATCTTTTTGAAATCCCTTTTTTGAATAGATGATTTTCATTACCGTAATAAACAACAAAAAATGGATATCACGAAGTCGAAATTATCGACGCCATCTTTAAAAATGGCCACATGAAAATCATTGCCCTAATTCTGAAAGAAAGAAAAGTTATTCTAAGCTTTTATTCTCAACATGTTGATTAGAGAATATGATTTGATAAGGGTTTATACATTCTAGTGTTGTTTAAGATTAGAATTTAGACATATCTCTAGCATTTCATACATATTCATCGTCATCCTGAAGATTTTTCATAATAATTGCATGTCAGAACCCTTGATTAGGTGCTACACCTAGCTGGGGGCCTTATCAGCGCCCCTCCCATCATATTCCAAATTGAACCTGCGGAACCGCCGTCATGGCACACGGGATCGGCCAGTGGGACCGACAAACGCCACTTGAGCAGGTGACAGAAGCTGGACACTGTCAGCGGCGAGCCCAGTCAGGAGGTGCTCAGTGACAGGGAAGGATTAAGGCAGCAGAAGACTCGAGGGGACGGGGGATTTCTCTCCAAGCACAACAGTGCCAAACGGCCCATACAAATAGTGTATCCGCGACCCCTAGAGGGTTGCCAATAGCGAATGCGAGCCATGGTAACACCTAGGCGGGGGCGAAGCGGCCCAGCATAGCCTTCACGGAATGGGGCAAGGAACGGTCTGAACCAAGGGCGAACCCAAGGAACTCCCGAACCGTCACACCGAACTCGGGCCCCCTCCGCCACGATAAGTCCTTTGAGTTAAAAAGGTTAAGAGAACATTTCTTTCATTTACGTGCTGTAACTGGGTGTGGTTATGATAAGGCGTGGTTTAAAGTAATGACAGATAATCAACATCTTACAAATTTGTTGCGCTTTTTTAATGACCATATAGAATTTCGGGAAGCCATAGCTTCTGCCGAAGAGAGATTTCTTTTCGCTTTTTTTAGGGTGATAATTGACACGTCACGCTTCAACTATGTAGATATTACACGTATAATGGAACCGTTCCCACATATACTGTCAAGTCCTCATTTGATCTCACTAAGCTAAATCCAACAACCGACACCGCAAAACTACATTTTTTCCGAGCGTATCTTCAAGTCCAAAATAGCTAGGAAACGATTTAATCCCATTCACACCATTCTCCTTCCGGCATAAGATGATTTTGTAACACTCATTATTATTACCTGCAGTCTGCAGAACATCTTGTATAAAGAACTGTGAATGTAGACGATCTGAATTAGCTTGCTGGGCAATGTGTGGTCATTGTCAAGGTATTAGCCGTATTAAAAAATCTTCAGGATGACGAGAAATATGAACGAAATGTAAAGAATGTGTCTTAAATCTAATACTTAACGACACTAGAATGTATATATCCCATATAATACGGTTTTTCATAACCAAAATCCGAGTATTATGGCTTTCCTTTTCCTTTTTACAGATTTTAGGATAGTAATATTTCAGCGACAATTTTTGAAGATGGGTCGATAATTTAGACTCGAAAATAGTTATTTTTATGGCGTTTAATACGTTCATGAAAATCATCTACTCAATAAAAAAATATCGAAAAAATTTAGATATCGGTAATATATTTGGCACTTCGAGCAGTCATTTTCGATGATGGCGCTCAAACTATCAATCTTCAATATTCAAGTATGACATTTAGTCGGTCTTCAATATAATTATTACCAATTTTCATAATTTTTGAACCATATACTGTATCTAAATGACATTGATGGCGGCCTTTTTCCAACATGGCGGCCAAACTATCTGACTAATGGCTTCAATATTTAACTATGAGGTTCACACAGCTCTGATTATAATACCTATCAATTTTCATAGTTTTCCAACAACATGGTGAAATATACTGTACCTAGAATTCACGGCGGCCATTTTTTTCCAATATGGCGACCAAACTACCGAACACAGAGCTGTTAAGTTTTTTCCTTGATGTTCATGTGGTTCCAATCATAATGTGTACCAATTTTCATAATTTTTGAAGAAGAACGTGGAATACATTGTAGCTGTAATTCCCGGCGGCCATTTTCCAAGATGGCTCGCGCTCTACAGCAGGGGACTTTTAGTATACTTTTCATTGGATCAAAAACAACACATGTACCAATTTTCAACTTTATGTTCAAATGTTCTGGGTCAAGCCCTTTTTTGGTATATCTGTCCTGGTCCATTAGTGTTTTGGATCATAACGCATTGACTTCCAAGATCTACATAGGATCTGATCAATTTCCCATTTATCGTCGCCTCCTTAAAGTATTTCTCGTTGGAGGTTCTCGCGTGCTCTCCCCCGTGGAGATGTCTAGCGTCCAATTGATTCGCATTTGCCGCGTTTTGCGTTCTTTGGTTGTTCTCTCTTCTATATATATTCTCCATCAGTATACCAGGTTTCTTCCACAATTTCAACAACGTGGCTTCCTTTGCGGTTTGGGGGCAATTTTTCGAAAGGTGTCCATGGGTGCGATTCACGTGCACAGTGATAAATTTTTCATATCACGCGTTACGATTTTTCAGCGTTACGCTCGTAACGCAAATTTTAAATATCACTCTAAAATGCGATTCAACGACATTTGCGCTATCTTGCGGGGAAAATGAAAGCGTTAATAAAAACGTTTTAGGCGCCAAAATTAGTAATTTTATCGTCTGCTCCTCACAATTTTTAAAATACACATACAGCGAATATATTTAAGTATATAAAAATGTCAATAATACCTAGAAAGCCTGGAAAAAAAGTCTCGAAAAAGCAACTAAATATGTTGTTAAGCTTTATGGAAGACAATGGAGACCAAGTAAGAGGAACTTTTGACGGAAAGTTTACGAAAATAGACTGCGACTCAAAATGGGACGAGCCTGTGACAAGACTTAATTCTCAAGCTAATGGTGCCACAAAGGTCGTGCAGCAGTGGAAAAAAGTAAGCTATTTGGAATTATAGTTCACTACAATAATAAGTAGCTTCTTACGCGGTGTTTGGCCTCATATTTTAATATCAGCTATTCTTTAAGCCAATTCAATTGGTGTAATGTTTAAAATATTGTCCTCTTTGTAGTGTTAGAAGAAATCTACATTGATGTTTTTTTCTCAAACTAAAGTAGAATAATGTAAAATTAATTTTAGACATGGTCAGATTGGAGAGGTAATGTAAAAGCTAAAGGCGCTCGGATTAAAAACTACACGGGAAGAACTGAAGGGGGTGGAAAATGTCTTGAAGAATTGTCGGAGATGGAGGAATGACTCCTATCTGTGATTGGCCATATAGCTGCTGAAGGAAATGTAGACATTCCAAATTCTGCAGATGATGTAAGTATGTTTTACGCATGCAACGTGGTGGTGATTAGTGAGTTTGACTAAAGAAATGACTGGTCGTTGGAATTTTGTAACAGATTTTTTAGTGTAGGGTTTGTCATGGGGCATGTTTGAGGTATTAAAGTGGGGGCTTGCCATGGTGTATGGTCGAAATTAAAGGGGCGAGTGGGGCTTACCATGGTGCGTGGTTGGAGCATTAAACGGGGAAGCTTGCCGAGGTGAATGTTTGGGGCATAAAAGGGAGGGGTTTGTCGTGGCGCTTGTTTTGGGGCATAAAAGGGTGGGGGCTTGTCGTGGTGCTTGTTTCGGACATAAAAGGGAGAGAGGCCAGTGGCGGCGGCCGCGGCGCCAGGGGTGGGCGACACAGGCTATAGCCTACTTTTCGTTTCAATTTGCGGGCCCATAAACAACGTTAGGGGCCCAGCGACGCCCTGAATTTTGATGTAGTATATTTTGGGCCCACTTTTGTTGAGAAGGGAAATTATTAAAGCCCATTGTTTCTACTGACAAAAAGGACGTGAAAAATATCACGTTAAAATAAACATGTCTAAGGGATCGTAAATAACCTACGTCACACTCTTATTGGGGGCGAGGGGGTTGCGAAATTTGTGACGGTCCGTGACAAATGGGGTGGTGTCAGATTTAACATTAATTTTGGTACGAAGTCAGTAGGAGGCCTGTTGTGTAGTTGAATGTAATCAAATGCGAGTGAGATTAACACTTAACCAACTCCATGCATTGCATTTAGCTATTTTTATGCAAAAGGTTTTTAACAATAAGTGTCCCGAGTACATAAAAGCTTATGTTTCAAAATCCAAATTCTTCTATTCCGTAAAAAGCAGGGGAATAAAATTATGGAACTCTATCCCACACGACATAAAAATAATTCAGTATCCGTTTTTAAACAAAGATCCTGGTATATGTCAAAGATATTGTTCAATTTTAATTTACATTTTTAACTTAAACCGGACTCCTACGTAAACCAGTTGTAAACTGATAGGAATATCCATGAAAAAAAGTTATTATTATTATTATTATTATTATTATTATTATTATTATTATTATTATTATTATTATTATTATTATTATTACTATTATTATTAGTAATAAATAGAAAAACAAAAACAAGTAGACGCCATTTTTATGGACCTATCGAAAGCGTTTGACAGAATGAATCACAAAATTCTGTTAAAAAATGGAATGGTATGGATTAGGAGGTACATTATTTAAGTGGCTCAGTAGTTACCTTATCGATAGAAATAACATACTCAAAATAAATGGCGAGCTTACGAACGTCATTTTTAAGCAGGGTTGGCACGCTGGTATCCAGTCCGGTTTTATCCACCTGGATTAAACCGGTTAACCCACGATGAAAAATCCAGTGGATTTATCAAAACATATAATAAAAGAGTACAGCGCAGGCACCATAAAGTGAGATGGAAGGAAACGATTGACACACATGTCTTTACCTTTTTATTTCATCGAAATGGTCGATTCCCATATATTTTGGGTTAGTTTGACGCGCCCTCCTCCCACTGCCCCACCCGAAACTCGTGAGACTGAGTTGAATTTTTCGCAACGCTATATTGTTGGGTCGGACCGCGCATTTAGAAAAATCTGTATCAGACCCTGCCCTATTGAAGATCACAAAAAACCTACCTGGGCCTGACCTTAGCTGCCCTATTGAAGATCACAAAAAAGACTACCCGGGCCCAACCCTGCCCTATTGAAGATAATAAAAATGTATACCCGGGTAGACGGAGTGATAACCCTACCCGACCCGACCAGCAAGTCATTTTAAGTAATTTTCTCACCCAACCCGACCTAGGATTTTCCGACCCGATATGGGTCGGGTTGTATTGAAAAATCCTGATTAAATCAGGGGTCCTACTCATCTCTAAAAGAAATGTCTATAGTTATATCAACGTTTATGTACAATAAAAATGATTCTCAATTAGACGGCCTAGCAGAAGACAACTAGCGCGCTAAATGTAAAAAAAGTGCTAAAATTAAGCACTAGAGAGTAGTTTAATAAAAGCCAGATAAATCCAATAAAATCCGGTTTAAACCAGCAAAAAACCATACCACTGGCTTTTTCAAGAAAAATCCGGATTTTTGCCAACCCTGTTTTTAAGACAAAGCGAGGAGTACCACAGGGTTCTTCTCTAGGCCCGCTATTATTCTTAATATTTATAAACGATTTGTACAATAACTTGGGCGCGAAAGTTCCTGTTAGAGCATTTGCTGATGATAACAAGTACTTTCGTGAAATAAACACCGTAAATGACTGTCAAGAATTGGAAGAAACAATCAATACAATCAGTAATTGGAGTAAAACAACGAAATGCCCTTAAACGCATCAAAAACATACATAACAACATTTTCAAGGAAAACCAATATAACCAAATATCAATATAAAATTGATGACGTTTTAATAGAGAGAACCACGATAACAAAAGATTTGGGTTGCCTTCTCGACGAAAAACTGTACTTCAGTCAACATGTAGAAGCAACTGTGTCAAGTAGCTTAAAACGATTATACGGTATTCTTAGAATATCCAGAAATCTCAGAAGTGCCAGGGTTTTCTTGCAATTGTATCTAACTGTAGTTAGGCCAAAATTGGAATATTGCTCTTTAATATGGGGTGGAAGTTCAAATAGTGTCATTATGAAAATGGAGAGAGTACAGCGAAAATTTATACAATTGATGGATCGATATTTTCTCAAAAACGATACTTACAACTACCTAAATAGGTTGCAGAAGTATAATATTCTTACTATAGAATACAGATTAAAATATACAGAAATAATGTTTTTATTTAACATCTTCAGTAACAAAATTAATTGCATAGAATGCACTTCTCCTTTAAACTTGAAAGTAAATAATAAACAGACAAGATATAAAGACCTATTCTATATTCCCAATAAACCTAGACTCCACACAATTAAAAGAGCCCAGCAAACTGCCAATAAATACTGTCAGGAGCTAGATATTTTTTGCTTTAAAACCAAAAAACTTAAGACTGATTTGAAATCTATTTTAATTAAAAGCCAATCGGAATAAGCTAGAAAATTGTCATGTAATTACTTTTAATTATTCACAGAAGATTTGACAGATGCATAGTATATTTTCTATTGTATTAATTTATCTTATATTTTACTGGATTTTATGTTATTCCTGTATACATGTTTTATCTCTTTATTTTATCTCTTTATCTTGTTTTATAAAATGTGTAACTAATATATGACGTCAATCTAAATCTAATATAACACTCTGTATATCTGTGAAAAGTGCGAAAGCATGTTGCTATATAGAGGTAATAAACCGTGAATTGAATTGAATTGAATTAAAACCGGCGGCTCTCCAGAAAAAAAATCGCAATAAATATGACGCTAGAAAATATTGATGATCCATAGAGTAATGAAATCTGCATGCCTTGGCTATGTTACGCTCTATGAGAAATTAACATGGAGTGCCACTACTCTATTGGTCGAGAGAAATAACGTAACCACTTGACTACCTGGCGCTTTTTAGGATAGAAGCGAAAGCAAATATCTACTCATGTTGGATATCAGCTTTTCGATTATTTCACGCGAATCTGATTGAAAAGCGCCCAAAAAACCGCGTTTGAAAACGGGTTCTGATTTCGCTTTAGTGTTTTGCTTCAGTTTTTTAAGGAAAAACTTCTTGAAAAGCTTGATGGAAAACGGGCCTTAAGGACTGCTAAATATAGAGTACGCGTAGTTTCAGCTTAAACTCTCTAATGTAACTGTTTATTCGCCACTAGCATTAACTATGATGAGTCGGATCCCCTTTCGGATTGAAATTTATTTATTTATTTAGTTAGTTTTTAGTTAAGTATTATACATATTCGCTAAGCCTTTAATGTGTAGGCTTCTATGCAAATAGAAAAAACATTATGAGTTTTAAAAAACATGTATTCAATTATGCAAACAAGCTGGTGCAGCAACCAGAACATTTTTGCACACCCAATCAATTTATAGGACATGGGTCCAGTCAGGCAATGACCCCTATAAGTGTCTCAAAGTTATCTTGTTCCCGTTCCTGCTAAATAGAAAACCGACATAATAGGCAGGGTTCATAAAACTTTGGAAAACAAATTTCCCTGAGATTTCCAGGTTTTTCCCCGTATTCTTCCCTGAGTTTCCCAGATTTTTTCCGTATATGGAGCATCCTATGGAGCAAATGTTAACGAAGGAGCAAGGGTAAATAGGACAATCACATAATCAAAGGGCATCCCCGTATCTCTAATATAATCAGAGTTATGAGCCTCCAAAGTATACTGTAATGTTAATCCTATGGAGGGAATATTCACGAACATTTTGCTTAAATACTCGGCCCCTGTTTGACGAAATCCCTAGTTTTTAGTATCGTTGGATGAGGGCAAATAAGATTATAACATACTCGAAGGACATCCCCTTATCTCTAGTAAAACCAGAGCAATGAGCCTCCAATGATTAGTGAATTATTAATCCAATTGAGGGTATGTTCATATCATGAACATTTTGCTTAATTACTCGGCCTCTGTTTGACGCAAAGTTCCCTGATTTCCCTAAATTTTATTAAAAAATCTAAATATCCCTGAGGTTTTTGTCAACTATTTATTTCCCTGATTTTTCCAGGTTTGTATGAACCCTGATAACTCACAGCAAGACTAGGTTGAAAAGGGGCGAATATAAGTCAAATACTTTCAGCCTCCAGGAAATTCGCGAGAGCGGAAATAAGCAAAACACTTCAAAAGTATCCAGGGACACTATTCTCTAAAAATTTAAATGATTAGAAACCCAAATCTAAATCTAAACAATAGGGTTAAGTCCATATGGAGTGGGTAAGTTAAAACCGTATTCTCTTATTTTTCTAACCCAAATCCAAATCGACATTTGAATCTTATGCCAAACATTTACCCATCCCATATGTATGTCACTTCCTCTTTCATTGTGGTATTCTTATTTCAGCATAAATTATACTAAGGTAATAAATTAATTATGTACGATAAATTAATTATCTACGATAAATTATCTACGGCAAATTAATTATTTACGATAAATAAATTTAAAATTAGAATTTTACTCATTATAAAACTAAGCTTATCCTAAAGGTTTTGAATCGTTTAATTGAAATTATTTAAACGATTAGTGATGATCAATTGGCCAATATCGTAAATTAACCGATGTCAGTAACAATTTCTTTAAAATCAATGAAACTAAATCAATATCAAACAATTTTCTACTGGAAAATATATCAAGCTATTCTTTATTTTTAATATATCATGTTAAATTTAAAAGAAGATAAAATTTATTATTTTCTGACACAAAAATTTCCAGCTTCTTTGCTTAATTCTTAATTTTCAGCTCTAAAATAGAAGTTTAACCATTTTTGACATTAAAGGAGAAATATATAATTTTCGTTTTATTTGAACTAGTTTCTATAAAGGAACTTAAATCAATTGCCCATTTGTATGAGTACACTTACCGACAATTGATTTTACTAATCGAGACAATTACTGCGTCTTTTAATTAATATTTCATAAATACTACCTGAATATTTTTTTAAATATTAAAGATTATATTGTTATTTTAGATTCATTGAGTTAAAAATATTGGTTAAGCTTTAATATTGACATCCGTTAATTTACAATATCGGCTCGGCTAATAATGCTATTATATCGGAACTTCAATTAGCCTAGTAAATAAACAACACTTGAGCTATTAGTAAAACAATATATTACGAACAAAAATGGTCTCACTTAGATTACAAAAATTATACTTAGCTTAAAAACTTAATATTTAAATCAAAGTAGAAAATTCAGTTAAGCAAAGGCTTGTCGGCAATGAAAATATTAGCTTCCCGCGTACATTAATATAAGACTCCCGTCTCCCGGTAAAGCTGAGGCGCCCCTAATAGCGCGCGGTCTTCTTCACAGCTGCAATCTCCCCTTAGTTTATTCTCAGTATCATCTTAAGCTTAAAATACGAGGTTACCTACGTACATAATATCGCATCGCCGTGATAGCGAGGCGCCTAGGCGAACGTCGCGAGCCCCGAACATCGCTCGAAAAGCGAACAACGTCGTCCGAGGGATCAGCCACTGGCGTATTCTCCCGGTATTACCTCTTTGGAGGTTTAAATGCCGTAAATTCGGGCGATATGCCTACAATCCGTTCTAACATTGAAATAAAAACTGCAAAAAGTAATCCCGAGTGTATTTCCGCCTTATACCGCGTAATACGCTTCCCAGCGTACACCCTCAGAAAGGCTTTATTGCCGAGTGGCTTTCCCCACGTCAATTGTCCCGTATAGAGACTAAAATTTTTGAACACGCCATCTGCCGTGTGCAAAAATAAAAACGACTCGCCTATGTATCCACCATCAAGGGTACAACGAGAGCCCCCTTGGCCATTCCAGCCCCTCCATACATTCCTGATATCATCCATCTCGCTTGAGTCAAGATAAATAATCACTCTCAAATTCCGTGTTTAATGATTACGGATCAAGCATAACCTATTCAGTATATCGTTTTACAGCGCAATTACGCTGAGTGACTGGCCCCTTGGATTTTGAAAAACTATTTAAGTGAAATGGGATTGAGTTAATTTAAGGACTGGACCTGACTTCTTGAAGAGTAGAAGCGGCTCTGGCAGCTCGATGAATATGGTATCATTTGCATGATACGATGTGGCTAAGAACTGTTCATATTGTCTATGTAGCTCACTTATACCAAACAGTATTCGTAAACTTATGGTTCAAAGTGTTTAACAGTTTCTGAAAATATTTATTCAGCTTGTATGACTTGAAATTGTTTCTTATAATGATAGGAATAAATATTGAAAATACTCATTTAAAATGCAAGTAGGATGTCAAAACAAAACAAACCAAGTAATGAAGCGTGGTAATAGTTTCAAAGGTCCATTATCTTTTCCTTGATGTTTTTTTTTTAATATTTCTTTCTGCTCAGCTAAGCTACATTTGTTTCGAAATATATTTTTGGATTGGATAAAGTGATAGCTACACACATGAATATGGTAAAACATGCGTGACTTTGATAACCTTAGCATGGGTATAATCCATCTCGCTCCTGTTAAGAAAAATAATTATGACTTTTTCAATTTGTTACTTCAGAAGAAATTAACGGCAAACGTTCTCGTAACCCAATTATTTATTTCTAGCAGTTCTTAACAACTTAAAGAAACTTGCGAAATTAGTTTGTTTTGCCGAATAAAACGTTGGTGAATTCTGAGAACTTCCAGTATTTGCATCTTTCAAGATGTAAATCATGTCGATCTACATAGAACCCACCCTACAGTTGTTTACTATACCTTTTTTCATTCTATTGTAATGGTCATTTATTCCAAGAAACGACTCATATAACAATTTTATTTAAAGGCAAGGGCGATATCAGTGGTGGCCCTTGACGATTGATTTTCTTCCGCTGTAGCACCACCCTCCTCCTACAATTTAATTGGTTCCTGCTGTTGGAAGGTTCAAACATGTGTGCGGCTGATTGGCCGGACACCAATGAGCCGCCTCTTGTTTTAATAACTGCTTTTGACATATTATAGTTCCACATTAAAATAGAAATATTCTGAATGATAGTCGCGAAGAAATGTTTTGAATGGTAGTTGCGAAGAATAGCCTGATTAGAAGGTACAAGTAGATTTTAGTTCTAAAGCGGAAAATTCTTGAAACACGATTTGAGTTTATCCTATAGAGTGGGCGCCAGAACCTTAAAATCTTCCGATCTTTGGGCCTTTCAGAAAAACAATCTGCAGTAAAAAACGCTATTTTCCCTAAAAACGGAATGGAAGAATTATTTAACTCTAGCAATCGATACAACTTGACTTTAGCCTTTTGTGATGAGGTAAAAATTAACCACTTCGTCTGAAAATTAGCCTTAGCATTTGTTACAAAATAACTTATTTATAATTTTCATTACGTTTAATTTACCCAGAATATTTTCACCAATAATTTTGATATTTTTGATTTCTAACTTTAATCACCAATTTATTTCAACTCACTGTTTCTTATAATTAAGCAATCACAATTAAACCTTTATTCGTCGCACTAGTCTATTATACGCCGTTTGCAGAATTTTGAGTCGGCAAATAAATATTACACCTGATTCAGTTTAAAGATAACTCAATTTTTGAGCATGTTCATCAACATTTTCAAGTCGAAAGACAGTAGTTTGAAAACAGTAAACTAAATCCAATTTATAATTTGACTGCTTTGAGTATGTTATATCAATTTAAAAAAACATTCTGACCAGAGTAATTTATATTAGGGAGAACAATGAAGAAATATCTTTACATTTTTTATAAAAGCTTTCGTAAAACTAATCATTGTAATTTCTGTAATTTTATATTTATAAACATATTTATGAAAATTAAGTTAAGTTCGTATTAGGATAATTTCCAAAACTGCAATATTGTGAGTACAATAGCCACAGACAATAGTGTTTATTTTTGTAAATGTTTTAAAAGCCTAATATATACCATATTATCGAAATTAAGTAATTTTACACGCAAATGTTTACGCCTTCCAAAATATGTCGCCACATAACTATTTCTTTTGAGTCATCGGAAAGCTTATAAGGACCGAGAATTTAAAGTGATTTAATGCATTATATAGTGGCTGGATAAATTGGATAAAAACTTCTTGACGGCGCCTTATGCTCCTTACTTTAACATGGGTTTTGCATATGCTCGTTACGTTCTTTTGAGTCTCAAAAATGTGAAGTATGCCCGCATTTATGATGTTTTCCCAAACATAAAACCTCATATGACAAAATTTGGAAATTATATTTCAGACTTACATTTGTGAGTAATAAATTGGTCGAAGGACGCTTGAGGGAGATGAACGTTACTAATTGGATATCAAATTCTGTGAAACATAGTTTTGCAATTGAAAAGGGTGTAAGTTCAAGAATGGATGTTGTCATTCTTTAATAGAAAAAGCGTATTACTACAAATGTGAGAATTTAATGTTAATAATCCTAGAATTTTTTTTTTTTTAACATTTTTAAAAATATGCATTAAATTTCATGAACATGAGAGAAGTAGTACCTGATACAAAACATCGCTTTGCGTGTTTTTACGAAAAATTCACTTGTTTGTAATAGCCGCTTTCAAAAACAAGTGGCCGCCTATTTTTTAATCAAATCAATTAAATTTTCCTTAAGATTCTGGACACCGTTATAATCCAATATATCGCATTTGAGAAGGATCCGTTGACTGTTCGTGTAGCTCCAATTATTTACTTCGATTCCTACTCAATATTTTCAAGCGAGCCCATTAGTAACGGGCGTTCGCAAAAGATGCTCTACATCAAGGGACTCGAGAACACAGTATGGATCTTCAACCTTTTGTCACTGATATTAGTTTCGCTTGTATCTCTTGTGGCTGCCAGAAAAAGAATGAAATTGTTGGAGTCAAATTTGGGAATCTTTACGAAATTCATCTGGATTTATATTTCGGATTTTCTGCGGAATCGTACGTATCGATTTAATTAAAGCATGAGCCCAAGTAAAAAGGGAGGTAAAAGGTTTGATGTACAAATCAATTGGAAGCTTCAACGAAAACGTGGTCTAAATAGCTAATCATTTAGACTCGTCTCTTAAAATATACCTTTAAATGAAGTGGGAAGGGGGAAGGGGTAAATGCTAACTTGCATCATCGAAAAAAAAACACAAACTAGAAAAACCAGCTAAATGTATTGATGCGAGGTTCTCAATCAAGGTTTCGATTTATTGCTTGTAAATGACGGATATTAGAGCTTTTCTCTTATTAATAAAAACTGTCTTTGCAGACAAAGACTTGAAAAAGTAAGAGATAAGTTTATAAATTAATTGCCTGAATTACAGATATTAAAATTTTGACTTTTGAAGATATGATAATAAACATTAAATATTTATAAAAAATTCTTATCTTAGTTTTTTTCATCAAAATACCTTTAGTAAAAATTTTTATTGTGAAACATCTGCTACGTTTTAAAAACAATACGAATGTGCATTTTACTTTCTATTAAAAATGTACAGGTTTGAGTATTCGACTCTATAAGGAGAAGAAAATATACTGAAAATCGTTGATAGCTGATAAATAAAATTAGTATTGAGACCTAACAAAACATGTTAGATAATTTTAAGTTTTCGAAAATTCAGTATTGAGACCTTAAGAGACGTGTTAGATAATTTTAACTTTTTGAAGTTTCAAACATGAACGTGTTGTATAGCTCTCAAAAGATCACGATCAAAGTACAGATCTTTTCAACTCTAATAACTATATCACAGTCGAACGGCCTATGTAATTTTCAGCTTCGCATTATTTAAATTCATCAAGCTCAATTTTTCAGATATGGCAATATTTGAACTTCTTAAATGCACTTGTTAGTTAAAAAAAACACTGGTTCAAGCTTGTGTCCCTTAAAATATTCTTGGAAATGCCATTTTTTCTAGAACTATTATTCAGAGCAAAATACTTGTTTAAATAATGTTGAAAAATATTTTCGGCAAGTGAAATTTTAGTGAAAAAAATTACGGTAAGAATTTTTTTTCAAATATTTAATGTTTTATGATCATGCCTTCAAAATTCAAAATTTGAGTATGTGTCACTTCTGGCAATTAATTTATTTTCGGCAAATTAAATTTTAGTGAAAAAAAACTAAGGTAAGAATTTTTTCAAATATGTAATGTTTTATGATCATGCCTTCAAAAGTCAAAATTTGAGTATGTGTCACTTCAAGCAATTAATTTATAAACTTATCTCTTACTTTTTCTCACCTTTTCCTGCAAAGGCAGTTTTTATTAATATCTGGGACTTCAGTCTTAATATTAATTAAAGTTGTTTAGAAACTAGCGTTTTGAACCTTAGGGGAGGGGAAAGCAGGCGCTCCTTTAAATCTAAGGGCTATGCAAGTCCATTATTTAAATTCTCAATCCTGACTGACTGACATGACAATCAACTCCCAGTCCAACTCAAATACCTTTCCCTTCGTTTCCACAGTGGAAACTTACCCTCGATCGCTAACCTATATCAATTACCCCTGATCGCTAACCTATTTCAATTACCCATGATCTCTAACCAAGTATGATTACCATTGATCGCTAACCTAGTTCAATTACCCTTGATCCCTAACCAAGTTTAATTACCCTTGATCGTTAACCTATTTCAACTACCCTTGATCGCTAACCTATTTCAACTACCCTTGATCACTAACCTAGTTCAATTACCCTTGATCGCTAACCTAATCAATTACCCTTGATCGCTAAGTTAGTTCAATTACCCTTGATCGCTAACCTAGTTAAATTACCTTTGATCGCTTACCTAGTGTAATTGTAAATAAATTCGCTATAATCGCGGTAAAACGACTAACCAACCCACACTACTAAAAAGTCATATGTTCCACAGTTTCTGGGTATTCAACGAAATTCTGAGTATGTATTTAAAACTATGAAAAACAATACTACTAAAAAAAACTACAAAAGGCACCAGTTTAATGTTCAACCTTTCATTTAAAACCGTCTTTACACCAATCGAACACATATTCTTCAAAAAATGGTCGAGAATTTTTGGCTGTCACTGCAAATTTTTCCCATGTTATTCCTATGGAAAAAATTCCAGTTTCTCGTCAAAGTCTGTGATTAACTTTATGGAAATGAAAACCACCCTTAGCAACTTTATTTTTTATAAAATAAACTAATTAATGGATATATTTGAAATTTTAACCACATATGCAATGCCTGGATTGTAGATCCGTAGAATTTTTTCAAAACAGTAAACATAATACGAAAAATGTTACATCCATTAAAAAACCACCCTTATACATTAAAGTCAGTATGAAGTCTTATCTAAGAGAGCTAAAGCTCTCATAGAATAAAATGAAAAAACGAAATTCAAAGATAGAAACTTTGTTCAATTTCTAGCCTTACTAGCGGATATTCATCTTAGCCAACCGTTTTGCTGGCGATCATAATTTGAGGGAAATAGTTGAACAAGATGTCACCATGGATACGTATAATTAGCATGTTTGATAATCTTATCACCCTCAGACAAAATCCTTTTGATGCTGAGACAAGAACGCCCTATGATGTGACAATATTCCCACGATGGTGGTACAAATCTCCCGATAAAAGTATAGCGAAACGAAATACGCAAACCAAATGTTAAACAAGTGTCAATTATCAAAGGTTTCATATAGAAATCACAATTTCTTTCGATTCATTAGGCCAACACATTTTCTTCGAGATCATTTTATTCTTTTGTCGAAAGCCCACCTTTCTTATACATTAATGCTATTTAGCATATATATTTGGATTTTTGTGACGTTGGTTCTGACCTGAGCGTGGGCGGGCAATTTGACTGGAACACTTTTGACTGGTCATTCATCAAAAATTGATACCATTGAAGATTTGATTTCTGTTTCTAACGTTTTCCCTACGATGGGTTCGGGAAGCAAAATTTTTCTGTTAATGAGCGTAAGTTAAATCTTTTGGTTCAATAGCTGCGTCTTTCATAAATCAAAGACATGACCAAGGGATGAAGCTGATAATTTTTTAATTTTTAGTCTCTAATTAACATTAGAGATTAAATAAGTTTCAAATCCGTTTGAAAGTTAGAGTAATAGTCTGATCTCAATCAAACACTTAAAAATAAGAAAAGATTTGAACGAGACTAATAATTTTTCTAAAGCGACAGATTATAAAATGTTTATTTGATGCGAGGCGGAGCAGTTCAAAATAGTTCAACTGAAAATTTGTCAGGCGGTGGGTAACGTAGTTTAAAAGAAACCAGAATCCCAAAATATTTTAAAAATATTGAAAATGAAAACATTCATTATACTTAATTAGGGAAAATCCAAAGATTATTCGTTAAGCCTTGGTTATTTCCAACAATTTCTTTCAAAGCTCGCCCAAAGTTAGAATTCTAAAAAAAGGAAAATGCTGCAAGTCACGCTTTACTTTTATCCAGTAATTTATCATTATCTCCGCAGAAGTAATTAATGGTCGGCATTTTAAATTTTAGAAAAACGATTCTGCGTATTCAGTTTTATCGAAAAAAGGAGGGGAATCATTTAAATTCCTTAATGATCGGAATGTTATGAAACGATTGGCGTATGGCAGAGCTGCTATTATTGAACAAACAAATGTTTTGGGACTCAGGACATGGACATTTACTTCAACTAAAGAAGGAACTGGATGATCGGCACAGACGGATTTATGTGGGAAAGAAAACCTACGAGCCTACATTCGGCCATATGTTTTTCAACAAAAATATTCCTCGAAAAATCTTGGAAAATATCGACTACAAGTAAGTGTATCTCTAAAACCTATGCGAGTACTCGATAAGCAACTTTTCAAAAGGTCGAAAAGTGTTCGAGCCTCGGTAAAAAGCTCGATAACAGTAAAATCTGCGGGCGGTGAGATTCCAGAATAGGTTAAAGGTCAGGAATTAACATCAACACAATATGCTCAATGTTGAGACGCTTCAGTTGCACGCACATTAGCAAATAATTCTGGTTTTTAAGATTCGCATCCTTTTGGTAAGCCCACATTTGATTGGCTCTTAAAGTTGCTTGAAGTTTAACTTCCACATTTGGGTAAAGAAAAATACGCTTGGTATGTTCTATCAATGCGATAATCAGTAGACGTAAGAACTTTCGAATAGTGATAATAGGATTTAAGTTTTATTATAGTCAAATAAAAGCCTATCTCTTATAATTACGAATTATTAAAGTTTTTTCTTTATTAAGGACCGTCATTGAAAGTAATAGCATTGCAAATTTTGAGCTAAAATTGATACCCTTTAAAGCTTGCCAAAGAAATTCGAGGCTCGATAAAAGCTCGAAACCAATTTTTTAACATGCAGCTTAAGGCTCGAAGCTCGATAACCAAAAAATGCGAGGCTCGGGTTTCGCCTCGAAACCAAAAATGAAGGCTCGCACAGCCCTAGTATCTCTATCCTTATAGAAATGATGAGATTTTGATGAGACTTTACTTCATAGTAGTGTATTTAAGTTCATAGTTAATTCCGTTTAGCGCTTTGCACTACGGAACCTCCCATCATGTCTTTGTCAACGTCTCAATGTTTTAACTTACTGAGGCTCAATGTTTAATGTATTCGCAACAGAAATATTATCGCGTTAAAATACAAAAGGGTATCATCTTAGGTTAAAGTAGTTCAATTCACAGTGTAATTGCTCGTTATTGGCTGGCCCATTCCATTCAAGAGTTACTTAATCATGGATCTCTATGACGTTACTTATACAACTCAAAATATTGAGCCTAAGCGAGTCTAAGTAGCACGATAATTTTAGATTTTAATTATTAGAAGTCAATAGTTTGAGGTGAATACTTTTAATTTTTGGAGTATCCTACAGTTACACGTTACGCATTGCAGCAGCAACGGTTAGCTTAGCTAGTATTCCTAGTATAGTAATTTGGTGTAGCCAATTCTCTAATCAAGCGTCGATATTTTCATTACTTAATCTTTGTTTTTCCCACAGTGTCGAAAGAATATTTGAGACTAGTCTACTTTCCACACATTTATTTAATGCTAAATTTTAAGCTCAAAATTACCTGCTCGAGTCTGACAGTTTGATATTGGACGAACCCATGGACTTGATCTTTCTCTATCCCGTGTTTAGAGTCTTTGTTGTTGGAAACACTTTGGCTGCATTGGTTTTCATCTTTGAAGTGGTACTGTATGTAGTGAGACTTTGCACGATTGATCAAAAATAGGTACATAGCTATTTAAGTTTTGATTAAATTTATAGTTGTAAACAAACTAAATAGAGCAATTTCTTTTTCTTCAACAGGCTCTTAAATTGTGGAAGAAATTTGACGTAAAGTCATCCACATAAAGCTTTCAAAGTGTTTCAGGAAAGACTCACGTTCCCGTTCAATTCTCGAAAATTAGGCTCCTGCATTTATGGTTACGTTGGCCAATTAATTCTCAGTGCCTAAATTTTGGGCTGCAACTACCGCAACCAAGTGGATATTTTCGCATTAAAATAAACCGTGAAATCAATTTACTTATTTATTCATTTTAAACCGCTATAAGATATAATTTGTCGCATTGTGTAATATTGTAATGCTCTTATAATCTCCATGATAACACTTTTTGTTGCCACCGCCAAGAGGAATTTTAGACTCGTTAATGACAAAAGAATACGTGAGCCTGATGTAAAACCAACTGTTTGTTTTTTAATTCCCGTGAATAAAACTCGAGGTCGTTTCGGTAAGAAGGTAAACTCTCTATTGAGTAAAACCAATTTACTTTACAATATCTTTTCAGAAATATTTTTTATTTAACCATTTAAAAATTGGCTTACTTAGTATATGAAGAAACTAAGTTTTCGGCCATCGCGCTTACTAAATACACTCAGCTGCTCATTTTCATAATGTATATGTAATGTAAGAACTCGAATAATCTATAGATTTCATCGAGTATTTAACATTAAAATGTCACATTAGAATAAATTTTTAGTGGATCTTTCCTTACAAAGTATGCTAGAGGTCATTATCACCGTCTAAATGTAAATTCTTATACTCTTAGTAACGTGGATGAAATCATGATAAAATTATATTAAGAAGAAATACGGTTAATTTTTATTGAATATCTGGATGTTTTCACCTACGATGTCATAACATTCATTTTCGAGAATTTTACATTCAATTTTCTTTTATCGGTTAAATAACATCTAAATTGGCTAAGATATTAAACCGTTACAATTGTTTTATTTCTTATTAGTCGCTATAGTTGAAGAATGTATCTTTAAAAGTAAGAAAAAATGACTAATTGTAACAAGAAACGTTTTTTAAACTTAATCGAAAAGTGTCTGTTCATGATGCTCTTTTGTGCAGCAAGTTCTTTATTCGTATTATTTATATGGTTACAATTTGTGCCCATTTAATCTGCTTTTTAATATAATAAATAGATTTCAGCTTTAAAAGTGTACTACAATTTTTTTTAACATTTACACGAATGTTCATCTGAACATGAATATCATCCATCTCGCTCCAGTTAAGAAAAATAATTATGAGTTTTTCAATTTGATACTTTAAAAGAAATTAACGACGAACGTTCTCGTAACCCACTTTTTTATGTCTAGCAGTTCTTAACGACTAAAAGGAACTTGTTTAAATAGTTTATTATGTATTTACCGAATAAAATGTTTGTGAATTCTGAGTACTTTCAGTATTTGCATCTTGCGAGATGTATATAATGTCGACCTGTCTTGAATGCATCCTACAGATAGTTTACTACCCCGTTTCTTTCTATCGTAATGCTCACGTAAGGACAGATATAACAATATTTAAAGGAAAGGACGATACCAGTGACGTCCCTTGATGATTGCTTTTCTTCTGCCTATCTCCGTAAGGCATCCGTTTTAGCTCCACCCTCCTCGTACAATTTAATTGGTTCCTGCTTTTGGCAGGCCCGTACAAAAATTTACGGCTGCATTTTGCTGTTAATTAGATTTTTTAGAATCTGCAATATATTGCAAATAAACTGGAATATTCTGGAAAAATACTGGAATAAACCTGAAAAAGGTTCAACTTCAGATAAAATTAAGATGCATGCCAGAGAGCAATGCAGAACATTTTAGACGTTTTGCAGAAAAAATATCTTCCGTTGGAAAACTCAGTACAACAGTATACAAAATTTAGCTACTCTAGAGTCATAAAATAGCTACCATACAGCTAGAAAACAGAGGGGAAATAGTAACTCCCGAAAGAAATCAGGATGTTTTTAGGCTCATTACAGGTACTGTACCTTCCAGATATATTGTATGCATGTTACAGTCAGAAATTGCTAAGTTTGTAGGATAATGGCAGGCGGGTTTCGAATACTTTTTAGGATAATTGCAGGCGCGTTTCATATACTTTGTAGGAAAATTGCAGGCGCGTTTCAGATACTTTTTTGGATCATTGCAGGCGCGTTTCAGATACTTTGTAGGAAAATTGCAGGCGCGTTTCAGATACTTTTTTGGATCATTGCAGGCGCGTTTATGATACTTTATTGGATCATTGCAGGCGCGTTTCAGATACTTTATTGGATCATTGCAGGCGCGTTTCAGATACTTTGTAGGATAATGACAGGTGCAATTGCGATTCTTTGTCGGATAATTGCAGGTGCGTTTCAGATACTTTGCAGGGTCATTGCAGCTGCGTTTCAGATGCTTTGTGGGATAATTGCAGGTGCGTTTCAGATACTTCGCAGGATCATTGCAGGTGCATTTCAGATGCTCTGTAGGATAATTGCAGGCGCGTTTCAGATTCTTTGCAGGATCATTGCAGGCTCTTTTCATATACTTTGTAGGATAATTGCAGGTGCGTTTCAGATACTTTGTAGGATCATTGCAGCCGCGTTTCAGATACTTCGCAGGATCATTGCAGGAGCATTTCAGATACTCTGTAGGATAATTGCAGGTACGTTTCAGATACTTTGCAGGGTCATTGCAGCCGCGTTTCAGATTCTTTGTAGGATCATTGCAGGTGCGATTTAGATACTTTGTGGAATAATATCAGATGCGTTTCAGATACTTCGCAGGATCATTGCAGGTGCATTTCAGATACTTCGCAGGATCATTGCAGGTGCATTTCAGATACTTTGTAGGATAATTGCAGGTGCATTTCAGATTCTTTGCAGGATCATTGCAGGCGCGTTTCAGATGCTTTGCAGGGTCATTGCGGGTTTTCCTATCAATTATTGTGAATCAGTCGCCTTATATACCCTAAATTTCCAAAAAAATTTAAAGAGGCTTACGCTTGAGTTCAAACGTCAACAATAGCTATGTTTAAAATTATTTTAGGAATAAAGTTCCTTAAAACGATTTAACTAGAATTAAGGTAAATTAATGACGATTAAATTAATAAGTATCAATTATATTTTTTTTAATATTTAAAAATAGCCTCTAAATTGCGTCTCGACTTGGAGAGGTTTATTTTGGATTCCCAACTTGTACTCATCCCTTACAAAAATATTAAGCTGTAATTTATCTGAATACACGCTTTTCTGACTTGCTAAAGTAATATCTGAGATGGTCCAACTGTTTAGGTACATGTACAAGTTCTTACCACATCTAGCTAAAAAGGTCTTTTCGTCTATCTAACATCCACAACATACACACTCACAGAACATAATCGAAAAAGTCTTTAAAACTTGTAGCTAAAAACCGATTACAACTGAAGGGAAGGGTCCCGACAGGCTTGTTTTACGTCTATTCGCAACCAGGAAAACTGCTGTAGACTTATATGATAGCGCTAAAGTACTTTGGTTCGCAATTTCCTTCACATTTCGAGCGCCATGGTGATAGTAGATCTTGTCTTAATCGGTTTCTATCCACGCTTGTTTTTCGTGTACCCGGGGCCACAAACACACACATGCACACACACATAGAAAGCTAGGTCTGGTCTCAAAAACTGGAATAAAATCACTAAAATAAACTGAAATTAATTTTATTTACTTTTTTTGGATGAAAAATTGTTTTTCTACGACTTTTTACCTCAAATAGAAGTAACTCTTATTTTATTAGGTTTTGAATCTATAGAACTTGACTGCCAACACCTTTGAAAGCTTGGAATCCTTATTTTGTTAGTATTGGATACACCTTAAACATAACTGCATAAGTTCGTAAGATGTGTTCCATAAGTTTGTCACTGGTTACTTCATGAAGTGGTGTAGGTGAAACGTCATATTCTCGTAAAGCGACGCCTGTTGAGCCATTGTCAAAGGCTTAATAAGGCTAAATAGGAAGTTGGACTGCAAAACCGAGTGTATTCAATTCTCGCGTCATTCTCGAACTAGCTCTCAGTAAGTCTCTAGCATTACGAAGTATAGGCAGTGTCATACTTATTGAAACATATCTGATAAACTTTTGATAACTGTATATACAATACTGGCCCATTTATGACCAAAAAATGTTTCAATTTTCTATCTTTTATGGTGGTTTAAATATTTTTAGGATCGAGACGTGACAGTATTAGATCAAAAGATTTTATTAAGATGAATGAGTAAAGCTTTTTTAAGATGCCTTTTTAGGCCTAACCAATTCTTTATTCAAATTTTAGAAAAATAAAAGCAGTAATATTAATGCCTAACAGAAGCAGATAAAAATTTAGGGTGCGCTCGAAGTTGACTTCCCGTACAAAAATTTTAAGCTGTAATTCATCTGCATACGCGCTTTTTTTATCGCTACCACGCTGTAATAGGTATACATTAAGGCTACATTTCTGCAGCTCAAAAAACGGGAAAATTTCACAGCAATTCTAGAACTGCAAATTGACTGCCGTTTCTTCATATTCTGTTTGTTAACTGTTAACTGTCTAGCCTGGCAGAAATATGCAGCGCAATTCTGCAAACGCTAAGCAAAAGTAGAAATACCAGCTGTTAGTTTAAAACTGTAATTTGACCGTTTTTATAGATATGATACAGGTCTGCAAAAGTGATGGAACAGTAGAAATACAGCTGCCAATTTAAAACTTTAATTTGACCTAAATTGACCATTTTTATAGACATGTTACAGGTCTGCAAAAGTGATGGAAAAGTAGAAATTCAGCTGCCAATTTAAAACTGTAATTTAACCACATTTAGACAGATATTGCAGGTATTCAAAAGTAGGAAATTCTACTTTTGAATACCTGCAATATGTCTATAAATGTTGAATAGTTACAGTTTTAAATTGGAAGCTAGATTTCAACTTTCCCATAACTTTTGCAGACCTGTAACATGTCTATATAAATGGTCAAATTACAGTTTTAAATAGGCAGCTGGATTTCTACTTTTCCGTCGCTTTTTCAGACTTGTAACATGTCTATAAATATGGTCAAATTACAGTTTTAAATTGGCAGCTGGATTTCTACTTTTCCATCACTTTTTCAGACTTGTAACATGTCTATAAATATGGTCAAATTGCAGTTTTAAATTGGCAGGTGGATTTCTACTTTTCCATCACTTTTTCAGACTTGTAACATGTCTATACATGTAGTCAAATTACAGTTTTAAACTAGCATCTGGTATTTCTAGTTTTCTATCGCTTTTGCACACCTGTAACATGTCTATAAAAATGGTCAAATTACAGTTTTAAATTGGCAGCTGAATATCTACTTTTCCATCACTTTTGCAGACCTGTAACATGTCTATATAAATGGTCAAATTACAGTTTTAAATAGGCAGCTGGATTTCTACTTTTCCATCGCTTTTTCAGACTTGTAACATGTCTATAAATATGGTCAAATTACAGTTTTAAATAGGCAGCTGGATTTCTACTTTTCCATCGCTTTTTCAGACTTGTAACATGTCTATAAATATGGTCAAATTACAGTTTTAAATTGGCAGCTGGATTTCTACTTTTCCATCACTTTTTCAGACTTGTAACATGTCTATAAATATGGTCAAATTGCAGTTTTAAATTGGCAGCTGGATTTCTACTTTTCCATCACTTTTTCAGACTTGTAACATGTCTATACATGTAGTCAAATTACAGTTTTAAACTAGCTTCTGGTATTTCTACTTTTCTATCGCTTTTGCACACCTGTAACATGTCTATAAAATGGTCAAATTACAGTTTTAAATTGGCAGCTGAATATCTACTTTTCCATAAGTTTTGCAGACCTGTAACATGTCTATAAATATGGTCATATTACAGTTTTAAAATGGCATCTGGATTTCTACTTTTCCATCACATTTGCAGGCCTGTAACATGTCTATAAATGTGGTCAAGTTGCAGTTTTAAACTAGCAGCTGGTATTTCTACTTTTTCATCACTTTTGCAGACCTGTAACATGTCAATAAATATAGTCAAATTGCAGTTTTAAATTGGCAGCTGGATTTCTACTTTTCCATCATTTTTGCAGAACTATAACATGTCTATAACTGTGGTCAAATTACAGTTTTAAACTAGCAGCTGTTATTTCTACTTTTGCATCGCGTTTGCAGAATCGCGCTGCATATTTCTGCGAGTATAGACAATTAACAGATAATAAACAGAAAATGTAGAAACGGCAGACAATTTGCAGTTCTGGAATTTCTGTGAAATTTTCGCGTTTTTCGAGCTGCAGAAAATGTAGCCTTAATTTATACCTATTACAGCGTGGTAGCGATAAAAAAGCGCGTATGCAGATGAATTACAGCTTAAAATTTTTGTACGGGCACGTATGAACTACGAATTAGATTGGGTAACAACATTGGTTTTAAGAAAGTGGAATATGTATTCGAGATAGGCGAGCTTTATAATTAGACCACGGAATGGTTATGGATTCAAATTTTAATAAATGACAGCAAGGTCCCAGAGATAGTGTTTTAAACGAAAATGTTGAAATGTAATTTTTAGAAAACAAACAAATTGGATCATTTTAGGTTATAACGGCAGAGGAAGGTCCCTTGTCCGAAAGCAGCCGAAATTATTACTGGTTAGTTTTTATTTAAACATAATTCAAGTCTATAAAGTAGCCGTACTTAGAAATATAAAACTGTACTTTACAATTACTTTTGTTTAAATTATTTGACGTTATAAATCTTTTATTTCGATTGTGTGTTTCTTAGTGGTTGCATGGTTATGTAGTTATTTGAATTCACATTTGAAAAAGTAAAATTGCGAAAGTATAGTCTGAACTTTGTATTCTTTAACATTAACTTAGGCTGGTAGTCGACTGGTTATATAAGTGGTATAAGTAATACTAAAACTACAATGGAAAGCAGAACGTAGTAATGAGAATTTCCAGAGGCAATTATTTTGCATTTAATTTAAACCTATCTGCTCAACAGGGAACAAATTTTGTACCACAACAGTCATAATTGGGGGAAAAAGAGACGACAGGGGGTCGTTTAGGACAGCGTCATTGTTGTTCAACGTGTATGCATCAAAGATGTACAGTAACTTAAGTTTTTGCGCAATCTAACGAATATACTTGGGGCAGCAATTAAAAATAGAAATGAAAAACGACCTAATGAACTTAAAGTATAATCTTAGATCCAAGGGACTCATTATAAACGGATGGAAATCAAATTTTATGCTATTTGCACCTAATCGACATATGAGTAAAGAAACGAAGGAAATTAAATCTCTGTGTGGAGAAAATATAAGACGAACTTCGACATACAAGTACCTAAAACTCAATAGATTAAAATGACTTCGCTAGAAAAATACGATTTTAAAATTGCAGTGAGTTACCATTTATAAATAATTTTGAATGTTAATTGGTGAACTTTTACATTTTTTGCAACATACATCTCATAAGTGTCCAGAGGAGGAGATTGACCAATTCTTTTCAGAAGGCTTAGCAGTTTCGGCACTACAGTATATTTTGCTAAATTTATTAAACGTATAAGGTAATGTGAGTATGAGTATGAGAGATAGCCTGTACATGCGTTTCGATTAAAGTTAAAGCATTGCGCGGCTCCAGTGGATCCCCTACAAGGCGATTTTCCTTCTGAACTCCGGGCTTGGCTTGGCAAAGGCTATAGAGGGCGGGATTTATACATGCACGTATAAATCCCGCCCACAAATGCCTCTTGCTTTGCCAAGCCAAAACTTTAGTTTGTAAGGAAAGTCAACTTGTAGGGGATCCACTGGAGCCGCGCTATGCTTTAATATTTCAAAATTTGTTTATTTCTTGCAGAAAGAATTTATAATAGGGAGTGGAAGCTCTTGCCCTTGACAGTGCTAAATACAATGTAGCTCAAACAAGTTGGCTGCGACGCTAAAATTGATCAGTTCAAAAATTAAATCGGAGGGGGGGGTCAGTGGTCCACGCGACTACTAAGAAAGTTCAAGGGTAACCAGACTCCACACATTAAAATTCTAATATTTTAATTATACACTTCTTTAGTTTAGCAGACGACGTGCTCTGGTCAATGGTCACGGACCGGTTTATTTATTCCAAGTCAAGAAAGTCGCTGGCCTAATGTCCAGTTTAAAAAATGCTTATTTGGTCAAGGACCAGAAAACTCACGTAAACGCGACGCGAATGTCGAAAACTACGTATTTTCCGACTGAGCAGAGGCGAAATAGCCCGGCCTCCTTTTGCGTCCCCACTTGTATTTTGAATGTGGGACTGGGACTATGGCGTGCGAATACTTAGGCATCTTATACCTTCTCCCTAGTAAACTAGATATCACTTCTTGGTAAAACTTTATATAACTAAAACCATGAGTTTATAACATATGTTGCATAACAAGGTTCATACAACTTTTGGAAAACAAATTTCCCTGAGATTTCCAGGCTTTTCCCCATATACTTCCCTGAGTTTTCCAGGTTTTTCCCGTATATGGAGTATCCTATGGAGCAAATGCTAACGAAGGAGGGAAGGGGCAAATAGGACTATTAAATAATGAAAGGATATCCCTGTATCTCTAATATAACCAGAGTTACGAGCTTCCAAAATTTAGTGTAATGTTAATCCTATGGAGGAAACAAAGTACCTACAAGCGCCCGGGCAAGTACCTACAAGCACCTACAAGTACCCGGGGCAAGTACCTACAAGCACCCGGGGCAAGTACCTACAAGCACCCGGAGCAAGTACCTACAAGCACCCGGAGCAAGTACCTACAAGCACCCGGAGCAAGTACCTACAAGCACCCGGAGCAAGTACCTACAAGCACCCGTAGCAAGTACCTACAAGCACCCGGGGCAAGTACTTACAAGCACGCGGGGCAAGTACTTACAAGCACCCAGGAGCACCCGGGGCAAGTATCTACAAGCACCCAGAGGCACCCGTGTCAAGCACCCGGGGCAAGTCCCTACAAGCACCCAGAGGCACCCGTGTCAAGCACCCAGGAGCACCCGGGCAAGTACCTACAAGCACCCAGAAGCGTCCGGGGCAAGTACCTACAAGCACCCAGAGGCACCCGTGGCAAGTACCCACAAGTACCTACAAACACCCACAAGTACCTTCAAGCACCCACAAGTACCCACAAGCACCCACAGGTACCTACAAGCAACCACAAGTACCTACAAGCTCCCACAAGTACCTAAAAGCACCCACAAGTACCTACAAGCACCCACAAGTACCTACAAGCACCCACAGGCACCCACAAGTACCCACAAGTACCTACAACCACCCACAAGTACCTACAAGTACCTAAAAGTACCCAAAAGTACCTACAAGCACCCACAAGTACCCAGAAGTACCTACAAGTACCCTTAAGTACCTACAAGCAACCACAAATAGCCACAAGTACCAACAAGCACCCACAAGTACCTACAAAAACCCACAATAACCTACAAGCACCCACAAGAACCCACAAGTACCTACAAGCACCTACAAGTACCTACAAGAACCTACAAGAACCCACAAGTACCTACAAGCACCTACAAGCACCTACAAGAACCCACAAGAACCCACAAGTACCTACAGGCACCCACAAGTACCCACAAGAACCCACAAGAACCTACAAGAACCCACAAGTACCTACAAGCACCTACAAGTACCTACAAGAACCCACAAGAACCCACAAGTACCTACAGGCACCCACAAGTACCCACAAGAACCCACAAGTACCTACAAGCACCTACAAGTACCCATAAGTACCTACAAGCACCCACAAGTACCCGGGACAAGCACCCACAAGCACCTACAAGTATCCACAAGCACCTACCCGGGCAAAACACCTACAAGAGCTCAAACGCCATGTTTTTCTTGTTTAATATCCCTCTAACGGCGTGAATCATGGCAAAAAGTCCAATAGAAAAAATTAGGGCTAAAATGCGTGTCTCTAACAGTGGTAAAACGCCGTAATTCCAATATCCAAAACAACGTAAGTCAAAGTATGTGTTAATAATGATAAAAATCAATACTTAAACTTAATTTATGTTAATGAAACTAAGGAAAGGCACATCTATGGACTGTTATCTTTCATTTAAAATGGTTCCCAAACGTAACGAATGAATAGTTTTCTTTATACACTATCCCAATTAAGGTCATTTTTCAAAAAAATCCCATGTTATCTCTATGGAACAATATTGTATCTTTCACCAAATGTCGGATTAATTTTATGGATTCTAAAACCACCCTTAACAACTTTTTTCTTTATAGAGTCAACTATTAATTGGATCTCTTTGAAAATTTAACCACAAAATAAGGGCCCAAATTGTAGTTCACTGGCAAAATTTCAAACCAGCAAACACCATACGAAAAAGGTTACGGCCAATCAAAGAACCCTCCTTTAGCATCAGAGGCAGTATCAAGTCTTATCTAAGAGTGCGACCGCTCTCCTAGAATTCGTATATAAATACCAGCTTTATTACGGTTAAAATTCTATGGTGACGAATGTTCATTTTCGACTCCATTTGCCAAACAGTGTTCGAAATTTTGGCCCTTTATGGACGAATTCCACTTTTGTGTATGAAACTGCCAATGGAAGGCTAGTTAAATTTTTGACGGGGAGCCAAGGTGTACCAATACAGGTGTGCCGAAAGTACATTAATAAGCAGAGCTTTAAGAATTTAGTTTTAAAACACTTTCCTAGAATGGGAGTTCCGACAAAACTTCTATTTCTGAACCTTATATGTTCATTCATGCCTATCGATCATGATGCAACAACTGAAATATTGCCCTTGGGCAAACCATTACTGAGAAAACTCTCAAAATTTGAAAATCAATATTTAAGAGCTAACGCGGATTTTTCATATTTTAATGAACAATTAAACCATCAGTTTTTCAAAAGAATGAAGTACCGTGGAACTGTATTTCATAGCAGGCCTTATCGCAGAGCACAGAAACAAGACAATTCTATTGTGTTTCTGAAAACCAATAGAAAAGCTTATTACGGGCAAATTATTTATTTCATTCAATTGAATTCTGATGATGAAGCGAGTGTTGAAGATAAGGAGAACGTTATCATTGTAAATTGCTTCAGTGTTACGACACATTCCATTTGTACCAAAAGAGTAACAAGGTCAAATTCTAACGTACACGCATTTAAACTCTCGTCGATTGTGGAGAAATGTATTTTTGTAAAAATTAACAGTAACAAATCATATATTTGCCATTTCCCTAGTCTTCTCGAAACGAAAGGTTTAATATAAAAGCACCATTGACAATGTATTAGAGAAACGATACTTTAATAGACTTTACATGTAAAATGGAAATAACTGTAATATATATAAATATGTATTAAACATTGGATGTGGTTTTATTGTCAAAGTTGTGTTGAATAATTTGCAGAAAAACTTTGCTGTAACGTTGCTTGAAAAATTTAATAACCTGTTATTCCACACAAACATTGGTAAATTTCCATGTGCAATTCGTTATCTATGGTGATGAATTGGTATTCGATTATTCGCAATTGGTAGTCTATCCCTGCATATTGCTTTCAATTGTTGAATTAAAGGTCCCATTTGGCGGTCTATCCTCCCTTATTGGTCTGTATTGGTGATATTTGAGTCCCAATAGGTAGTCTATACCTATATATCGGTTTCAGATGGTGTGTTAATGTTCCCAATTGGCGGTCTATCCTCCCTTATTGTCCGTATTGGTGATATTTCAGTCCCAATGGGTAGCCTATCCCTATATATTGGTTTCAATTGGTGAATTAATATTCCCAATTGGTAATATGCCACTCCCAAAAGGTAGTCTGTAAATAAATATTGGTTTCAATTGGTGAATTAATATTCCCAGATGGTAATATGCCACTCCCAAAAGGTAGTCTGTAAATAAATATTGGTTTCAATTGGCGACTTGTTGGTCCCAACTGGTGGTCTAATCCTCTTCTATTACTCCACATTTTCCCAATTGGTGACCAATTCTTACCCAATGGGGAACTATAGGTTTGAATTGGTAAATATCGACCCCAATTTGTGACCAATTCTTACTCAATGGGGAACTATAGGTTTCAGTTGGTAAATATCGACCCTAATTGGTGACCAATTCTTACCCAATAGGGAACTATAGGTTTGAATATGTAAATATCGACCCCAATTGGTGACCAATTCTTATCCAATGGGGAGCCATAGGTTTCAACTGGTAAATATCGACCCCAATTGGTGACCAATTCTTACCCAATGGGGAACTATAGGTTTCAATTGGTAAATATCGACCCCAATTGGTGACCAATTCTTACCCAATGGGGAACTATAGGTTTGAATATGTAAATATCGACCCCAATTGGTGACCAATGCTTACCCAATGGGGAACTATAGGTTTCAATTGGTAAATATCGACCCCAATTGGTGACCAATTCTTACCCAATGGGGAACTATAGGTTTGAATTGGTAAGTATCGACCCCAATTGGTGACCAATTCTTACCCAATGAGGAACTATAGGTTTCAATTGGTAAATATCGACCCCAATTGCTGACCAATTCTTACCCAATGGGGAACTATAGGTTTCAACTGGTAAATATCGACCCCAATTGGTGACCAATTCTTTCCCAATGGGCAACTATAGGTTTCAATTGGTAAATATCGACCCCAATTGGTGACCAATTCTTTCCCAATGGGCAACTAAATAAACACCGTGGTCATGAAGAACCATTTGAATCTTGCGTTCACGCCAGAGGAAGAAAGGAAAAATATTTGGCTGATTCCAGGTAATGAATTTAATTCCAAAGGGTTTGAAAAAGGGTAATTATTAAAATAATGATAATTTAGGATCAAAACCCTTCCTCAAATTGAAAAACATTCTTGAAAAATTGCTGCCAGATATTCCACAAATGTCTTCCGTTTGCCAAACTTCTTCAGTTGAAGCGTACCATGCCGTTGTGGTACAATTTGCGCCAAAGTACACTCATTACTCCTTCAATGGAATGAAAGCCAGGTAGTATTCTAGAACTTCATTTTATTTTCAGATTGTAATTCAAATTGTTTTCCTCTAGATTGCTCCTTGCGGCTCTCCATTTCAATGAAAATTCAAACCGGCTTCAAGCCACAACCAAAAATGGGAGTAGGAGATGGAATATTTATTTTCCAAAATTCAAACCTGGAGAATTTTCCGTTCGACCCATAATGTCTACTTCAACTTACGGTAATAACAAAGTTCGTACACAACCTGGAATTTGAAAATAGGCCTAAATTTGACAGGAAATTTGATAACAGGCCTAAATTTGACAGGAAATTTGATAACAGTTCTAAATTTGTCAGGGAATTTGATAACAGGCCTAAATTTGTCAGGGAATTTCAATCCAAAAATATTGTACGAACCCTGGATAAACATTGCACAAGTAACCTACCAACAACCCATATAAAAAGATGTGAGAAGTGAGAACGTATGAGCTCATAGTTGGGGATTAACTTTTTGTATCTTTGAACGTTCTAAACCGATCTGGTCTCATTTTAATATTTTGATAAGAATTAACAAATGAATATTACAGAATATGTGGGAGATTTGCTTGAAGCCGTACTTCAATTATCAAAAGAAACATATAAGGTTGGGAACGATAATTCCAACTTAGAACTGGGCTTGGAACCCGATTCCCTTTGTTCTACATATTTGCACCCAGAAAAAGAGGTTGCAGTGGCTGGTTATGAGGCTGCTAGACGATTTAATTAAGAAGGATGCATGAAATTAAAAAGAAACCCACAAGACGAAAAAATAAACTCTTTATGATTGTGAACAGTGTTTAATAAAGAAAGTGAATAACGTGTGAATTAACTTGTAATTATTTTAACTAAAATCTTCTTTGGAATCTGCAATATTCTTCAGACGGGAAAGAATGTCTTATTTTTAGTAATACGCAGCTTGGGATTGGTAGACGCAGGCCAGAAGGAAGTATATTTGAGGTCCATCTGATAAAACTCCTATATGCAATGTATCTCTACCGCCTATTGAAATTTCAAAGATGAATTTCAGTGTTGACTGAGCGTAGTGCTTGACAAGAAGAATCAGATTCAGCCTAACGTAAATCAACCTCAATTTCTTGGTAGAAAATGGTAAAGAAACTGACCCCCATCCCTTGTAATGACTTTCAACCTAATGTAATAGAGTATTTAACAATAAATAATACTTGTGAATAGTTCCTTGTGCCGGTTCTCTATTCACTCCCGCTCTTGGATTACAAAATTCCCAATAATGCAAATAAAACTATATTTTGACTCCGCGTGGTTACGTGAAGTCGCATACTTTTTAGCTCCGAAGCCTAAGCCTAGGCTTAGGGTATTGTAATAGATTTCCGCGCTTTAAGGCTATTATTATTTTTAAATTTTAAATTTTTAACTTCTATGACTGAATTATTTATCGAGATAGTTCTCAGTTTGTTTTTAATATTCTGACGACTGTATATCCAGTATGAAGCACTGTACCGAAAGTTGTGACTTTGGACGGGGCGGCCACAAACATGGCACTATGATACACTGTGGATTCTGCAAATCCTGGTTTCACATCATGTGCCTTGGACTCAAAACCATCGTTGCTGGGTCTTTTTGGATATGCCCAGACTGTCTACAAATACTTATTGAAGTACAAGACTTGCCAGCTCAAGTGAGTGTGCTAAATGAAACACTCATCAATCTCCGAAAGGAAATGGACAATTCTTTCAAAATCTTAGAAGCAAATATCTCTAAGCTAAGAACAGATTATGACTCCCATATTATGGAACACGATGCAACTTTTGCAAAACGACATGATATTGACGATGTAAACAGCAAGATATCTGTGATAAAGCAAACTACTACAGAAGCTATTTCTATGCTTGAAGGCAAAAAAGACAAAATCACCGATTCCCGACGACTGGCTGGAGCTGGTGACTAAAATCGTTTTCCTCAAGTTCAAGGGTCAAATGTCCCACTTAGATTCTTTGAAAAACCATTTCATATGAAGAAGTACACTGATATTGCTCTATCAACCAATAGAACTCAAGAACATTCTGCTAACATAATTCAAGAGCGATCTGTCAGCAACACTCAAGGTCGATCTGCTAACACAACGCAAGATCGATCTGCTAACAAAACCCAAGATCGATAATAACGTGTTAAACGGGTTGGTAGAAACAGTTATTAAACGTTTTCTCGATTTTGGAAATGTATTCTGAAAATAGAAACCTTAAAATGCTTTAAATCCCGATTTTCTATATGAGATTAATCTTCAGGGTCAGATTGTCAACTTCCGGTTAGTTGTAGGGCAAACTATCTTATAAGTTGAATTGTGTCTGAAGGTAATCTACAATTAAAGCCTAATTACGTTTTAATCGGTTAAGTAGAACCATAGTTATTGGACGTTATCTCGATTTTGTCCGCCATTTTCCAATATGGCGGAAATTCCACCAATGGGAGAGTGTAAGGAGACCTTACCACGTTAAAGCGCGCCCAAAAATCTATAAGGTCTGAAATTTTCAGCTTTGTTTCAATTTGTTCCTGGTTCCCTCTATTTTTGTGATAAAATGACTGTGTTATAAGGAAATAAAGCTGAATGGAAAATTTAATCTGAGTGAGAAAAAGTTACTAAATTGATCAGGAAGATTGGAGAGACTGTCAGCGCTAGAGTGGAAGAATGGCTAGAAGATGTCATCCACAAAGGATTAAAAGAAGAAAAAGTAGAGTTCCCTATGTACTCAGATGAAAATGAGCCCTTTGAATAGCAAAACAATGAGGAAATGGCATCCACTGGTGATTCAGTGGTGTCCTTTTATGTACTATAAATCACCGGGTCTCTATAAGTCCTTTGCATCTTCTGGAAACCTCCACTTACCTAGCTATAAAATTTGGTGGATCAATTTAAAAATATTTTCAATGTTCATACTGCTACACGCAGTGGGCAAGGATTTGAAGAAGAATCTTTCCATTGTATCAAATGGACTTACTTCCAAAATATTTTATTTTTAAAAGACATTGTTGCCCTACGTAAGTAAGCATAAATAAGAAGCAAGTTCTTAAACTTTGGTAGCTTAACACGGTAATATTTCAGTACTACAAGTAACTATCAAGAAAAGCGGATATTCAGATTCATAAGGAATCCCAGGGTGCGACAAACAAAGGAAATAACACCAAAGAAGCAAACAATCTCCTTACGGTAGAAGAAATTCAATAGAAATCGCGGCACTTTGTCTAATTAAAGTTAGTTCAAAGATTCGAACTCGATTTTGAAGAATAAGTTCTAGACGAATCGAGTTCCAGTTCTAGAATCGAAAATATTGATGATAATATTATCAGGGTAGACATGCCAGAAAACCATAAGCGAAAAGAGATTTCCGTCCCCAAATTATCTTCTATACCACCATCCAAGAAACAGAATCTTCCAAATGCCTTTGAAGAAACAGATTTTAATGAAATTACGAAAAACAACATGAAAAATCTTAAAAAAAATTTGAATCTTCGAATCTTCTAATTTTAGTGAAATATGCACTTCTTTGAAAAAGGAGAAAACGCATTTTGCATCTTATATAACCCAGCCTTATGGCTCATTTCACTCCTGATAAGAAAAGGAAGTGTGAACTGGCAGTTATTCAACTAATTAATGACTATGCGGATGGCAACTATTAAATGAAATGGGATGGTTTAAATTTAAAGTAACGAGTGATGCAAATTCAATTGGACCAACTAATATAAGCAATAATTATTTGATGAATGATTACATGATAACTAGTTTTCTTTAATCACGTTAGTGATGGAGGTCCCAGCAAATTAATTAACAGGTGAGGAACTCTACCAGCTGGACAAGCAATAAAAGAGATGCGGCAGCGAGAAACGGTGCAAGACAAAAAGGAGACTCACCCATTTCGCCTGCCATTCGATCGCCAGCACCCATTTCCCCTGCCACTTGATCGCCAGCACCCATTTCGCCTGCCACTCGATCGCCAGCACCCATTTCGCCTGCAACTCGATCGCCAGCACCCATTTCGCCGGCCACACGATCGCCAGCACACATTTCGCCTGCCACTCGATCGCCAGCACCCATTTCGCCGGCCACACGATCGCCAGCACCCATTTCGCCTGCCACTCGATCGCCAGCACCCATTTCGCCGGCCACACGATCGCCAGCATCCATTTCGCCTGCCACTCGATCGCCAGCACCCATTTCGCCTGCCACTCGATCGCCAGCATCCATTTCGCCGGCCACACGATCGCCAGCACCCATTTCGCCTGCCACTCGATCGCCAGCACCCATTTCGCCTGCCACACGATCGCCAGCACCCATTTCGCCTGCCACTCGATCGCCAGCACCCATTTCGCCTGCCACTCGATCGCCAGCATCCATTTCGCCTGCCACTCGATCGCCAGCACCCATTTCGCCTGCCACTCGATCGCCAGCACCCATTTCGCCGGCCACACGATCGCCAGCACACATTTCGCCTGCCACTCGATCGGCAGCACCCATTTCGCGTGTCACCGGATCGCCAGCACCCATTTCGCGTGTCACCGGATCGCCAGCAACCAGCAACCATTTCGCGTGTCACCGGATAGCCAGCAACCAATTCGCGTGTCACCGGATCGCCAGCAACCAATTCGCGTGTCACCGGATCGCCAGCAACCAATTCGCCTGCAACTCGATCGCCAGCACCCATTTCGCCTGCAACTCGATCGCCAGCACCCATTTCGCCGGCCACACGATCGCCAGCACACATTTCGCCTGCCACTCGATCGCCAGCACCCATTTCGCCGGCCACACGATCGCCAGCACCCATTTCGCCTGCCACTCGATCGCCAGCACCCATTTCGCCTGCCACTCGATCGCCAGCATCCATTTCGCCTGCCACTCGATCGCCAGCACCCATTTCGCCTGCCACTCGATCGCCAGCACCCATTTCGCCGGCCACACGATCGCCAGCACCCATTTCGCCTGCCACTCGATCGCCAGCACCCATTTCGCCTGCCACTCGATCGCCAGCATCCATTTCGCCTGCCACTCGATCGCCAGCACCCATTTCGCCTGCCACTCGATCGCCAGCACCCATTTCGCCGGCCACACGATCGCCAGCACACATTTCGCCTGCCACTCGATCGGCAGCACCCATTTCGCGTGTCACCGGATCGCCAGCACCCATTTCGCGTGTCACCGGATCGCCAGCACCCATTTCGCGTGTCATCGGATCGCCAGCAACCAGCAACCATTTCGCGTGTCACCGGATCGCCAGCAACCAATTCGCGTGTCACCGGATCGCCAGCAACCAATTCGCGTGTCACCGGATCGCCAGCAGCCAATTCGCGTGTCACCGGATCGCCAGCAACCAATTCGCGTGTCACCGGATCGCCAGCAACCAATTCTCGTGTCACCGGATCGCCAGCAACCAATTCGCGTGTCACCGGATCGCCAGCAACCAATTCGCGTGTCACCGGATCGCCAGCAACCAATTCGCGTGTCACCGGATCGCCAGCAACCAATTCGCGTGTCACCGGATCGCCAGCAACCAATTCGTGTGTCACCGGATCGCCAGCAACCAGCAACCATTTCGCGTGTCACCGGATCGCCAGCAACCAATTCGCAGGTCACCGGATCGCCAGCAACCAGCAACCATTTCGCGTGTCACCGGATCACCAGCAACCATTTCGCGTGTCACCGGATCACCAGCAACCATTTCGCGTGTCACCGGATCACCAGCAACCATTTCGCGTGTCACCGGATCACCAGCAACCATTTCGCGTGTCACCGGATCACCAGCAACCATTTCGCGTGACACTGGATCACCAGCAACCATTTCGCGTGTCACCGGATCACCAGCAACCATTTCGCGTGTCACCGGATCGCCAGCAACCAGCAGCCATTTCGCCTGCCACCGGACCGCTAGCATCCATTTCGCCTGCCCCTCGATCGCCAGCATCCATTACGCCTGCCACTCGATCGACAGCATCCATTACGCCTGCCACTCGATCGACAGCATCCATTACGCCTGCCACTCGATCGACAGCATCCATTTCGCTTGTCACCGAATCGCACGCATCCATTTCGCCTGCTACCGAATCGCCAGCATCCATTTCGCCTGCTACCGGATCGCCAGCACCTATTTCGCGTGCCACTCGATCGCCAGCACCCATTTCGCCGGCCACACGATCGCCAGCACCCATTTCGCCTGCCACTCGATCGCCAGCACCCATTTCGCCGGCCACACGATCGCCAGCACCCATTTCGCCTGCCACTCGATCGCCAGCACCCATTTCGCCTGCCACTCGATCGCCAGCACCCATTTCGCCTGCCACTCGATCGCCAGCACCCATTTCGCCGGCCACACGATCGCCAGCACACATTTCGCCTGCCACTCGATCGGCAGCACCCATTTCGCGTGTCACCGGATCGCCAGCAACCATTTCGCGTGTCAGCGGATCGCCAGCAACCAATTCGCGTGTCACCGGATCGCCAGCAACCAATTCGCGTGTCACCGGATCGCCAGCAACCAATCCGCGTGTCACCGGATCGCCAGCAACCAATTCGCGTGTCACCGGATCACCAGCAGCCAATTCGCGTGTCACCGGATCGCCAGCAACCAATTCGCGTGTCACCGGATCGCCAGCAACCATTTCGCGTGTCACCGGATCGCCAGCAGCCAGCAACCATTTCGCGTGTCACCGGATCGCCAGCAACCAGAAACCATTTCGCGTGTCACCGGATCGCCAGCAACCAGCAACCATTTCGCGTGTCACCGGATCGCCAGCAACCTGCAACCATTTCGCGTGTCACCGGATCGCCAGCAACCAGCAACCATTTCGCGTGTCACCGGATCACCAGCAACCATTTCGCGTGTCACCGGATCACCAGCAACCATTTCGCGTGTCACCGGATCACCAGCAACCATTTCGCGTGTCACCGGATCACCAGCAACCATTTCGCGTGTCACCGGATCACCAGCAACCATTTCGCGTGTCACCGGATCGCCAGCAACCAGCAGCCATTTCGCCCTCCACCGAATCGCACGCATCCATTTCGCCTGCTACCGAATCGCCAGCATCCATTTCGCCTGCTACCGGATCGCTAGCACCCATTTCGCCGGCCACTCGATCGCCAGCACCCATTTCGCCTGCCACTCGATCGGCAGCACACATTTCGCGTGTCACCGGATCGCCAGCACCCATTTCGCCTGCCACCGGATCGCCAGCGTCCATTTCGACTGCCACCGGATCGCCTGCACCCACTTCGGCTGCCACCGGATCGCCAGCATCCATTTCGCCTGCCAGTGGATCGTCAGCATCCATTTCGCCTGCTACCGGATCGCCAGCGTCCATTTCGCCTGCACCTATTTCGCCTGCCACCGAATAGCCAGCACCCATTTCGCCTGCCACTCGATCGCCAGCACCCATTTCGCCACCACTCGATCGCCAGCACCCATTTCGCCTGCCACTCGATCGCCAGCACCCATTTCGCCTGCTACCGGATCGCTAGCACCCATTTCGCCGGCCACACGATCGCCAGCACCCATTTCGCCTGCCACCCGATCGCCAGCACCCATTTCGCCTGTCACTCGATCGGCAGCACCCATTTCGCCTGCCACTCGATCGGCAGCACACATTTCGCGTGTCACCGGATCGCCAGCACCCATTTCGCCTGCCACCGGATCGCCAGCGTCCATTTCGACTGCCACCGGATCGCCTGCACCCACTTCGGCTGCCACCGGATCGCCAGCATCCATTTCGCCTGCCAGTGGATCGTCAGCATCCATTTCGCCTGCTACCGGATCGCCAGCATCCATTTCGCCTGCACCTATTTCGCCTGCCACCGAATAGCCAGCACCCATTTCGCCTGCCACTCGATCGCCAGCACCCATTTCGCCACCACTCGATCGCCAGCACCCATTTCGCCTGCCACTCGATCGGCAGCACCCATTTCGCCTGCCACTCGATCGCCAGCACCCATTTCGCCTGCCACTCGATCGCCAGCACCCATTTCGCCGGCCACACGATCGACAGCACACATTTCGCCTGCCACTCGATCGGCAGCACCCATTTCGCGTGTCACCGGATCGCCAGCAACCATTTCGCGTGTCAGCGGATCGCCAGCAACCAATTCGCGTGTCACCGGATCGCCAGCAACCAATTCGCGTGTCACCGGATCGCCAGCAACCAATTCGCGTGTCACCGGATCGCCAGCAACCAATTCGCGTGTCACCGGATCACCAGCAGCCAATTCGCTTGTCACCGGATCGCCAGCAACCAATTCGCGTGTCACCGGATCGCCAGCAACCATTTCGCGTGTCATCGGATCGCCAGCAGCCAGCAACCATTTCGCGTGTCACTGGATCGCCAGCAACCAGTAACCATTTCGCGTGTCACTGGATCGCCAGCAACCAGCAACCATTTCGCCTGCTACCGAATCGCCAGCATCCATTTCGCCTGCTACCGGATCGCTAGCACCCATTTCGCCGGCCACACGATCGCCAGCACCCATTTCGCCTGCCACTCGATCGCCAGCACCCATTTCGCCTGCCACTCGATCGGCAGCACACATTTCGCGTGTCACCGGATCGCCAGCACCCATTTCGCCTGCCACCGGATCGCCAGCGTCCATTTCGACTGCCACCGGATCGCCTGCACCCACTTCGGCTGCCACCGGATCGCCAGCATCCATTTCGCCTGCTAGTGGATCGTCAGCATCCATTTCGCCTGCTACCGGATCGCCAGCGTCCATTTCGCCTGCACCTATTTCGCCTGCCACCGAATAGCCAGCACCCATTTCGCCTGCCACTCGATCGCCAGCACCCATTTCGCCACCACTCGATCGCCAGCACCCATTTCGCCTGCCACTCGATCGGCAGCACCCATTTCGCCTGCTACCGGATCGCTAGCACCCATTTCGCCGGCCACACGATCGCCAGCACCCATTTCGCCTGCCACTCGATCGCCAGCACCCATTTCGCCTGCCACTCGATCGGCAGCACCCATTTCGCCTGCCACTCGATCGGCAGCTCACATTTCGCGTGTCACCGGATCGCCAGCACCCATTTCGCCTGCCAGTGGATCGTCAGCATCCATTTCGCCTGCCAGTGGATCGTCAGCATCCATTTCGCCTGCTACCGGATCGCCAGCGTCCATTTCGCCTGCACCTATTTCGCCTGCCACCGAATAGCCAGCACCCATTTCGCCTGCCACTCGATCGCCAGCACCCATTTCGCCACCACTCGATCGCCAGCACCCATTTCGCCTGCCACTCGATCGCCAGCACCCATTTCGCCTGCTACCGGATCGCTAGCACCCATTTCGCCGGCCACACGATCGCCAGCACCCATTTCGCCTGCCACCCGATCGCCAGCACCCATTTCGCCTGCCACTCGATCGGCAGCACCCATTTCGCCTGCCACTCGATCGGCAGCACACATTTCGCGTGTCACCGGATCGCCAGCACCCATTTCGCCTGCCACCGGATCGCCAGCGTCCATTTCGACTGCCACCGGATCGCCTGCACCCACTTCGGCTGCCACCGGATCGCCAGCATCCATTTCGCCTGCCAGTGGATCGTCAGCATCCATTTCGCCTGCTACCGGATCGCCAGCATCCATTTCGCCTGCACCTATTTCGCCTGCCACCGAATAGTCAGCACCCATTTCGCCTGCCACTCGATCGCCAGCACCCATTTCGCCACCACTCGATCGCCAGCACCCATTTCGCCTGCCACTCGATCGGCAGCACCCATTTCGCCTGCCACTCGATCGCCAGCACCCATTTCGCCTGCCACTCGATCGCCAGCACCCATTTCGCCGGCCACACGATCGACAGCACACATTTCGCCTGCCACTCGATCGGCAGCACCCATTTCGCGTGTTACCGGATCGCCAGCAACCATTTCGCGTGTCACCGGATCGCCAGCACCCATTTCGCCTGCCACCGGATCGCCAGCGTCCATTTCGACTGCCACCGGATCGCCTGCACCCACTTCGGCTGCCACCGGATCGCCAGCATCCATTTCGCCTGCCAGTGGATCGTCAGCATCCATTTCGCCTGCTACCGGATCGCCAGCATCCATTTCGCCTGCACCTATTTCGCCTGCCACCGAATAGCCAGCACCCATTTCGCCTGCCACTCGATCGCCAGCACCCATTTCGCCACCACTCGATCGCCAGCACCCATTTCGCCTGCCACTCGATCGCCAGCACCCATTTCGCCGGCCACAAGATCGCCAGCACCCATTTCGCCTGCCACCCGATCGCCAGCACCCATTTCGCCTGCCACTCGATCGGCAGCACCCATTTCGCCTGCCACTCGATCGGCAGCACACATTTCGCGTGTCACCGGATCGCCAGCACCCATTTCGCCTGCCACCGGATCGCCAGCGTCCATTTCGACTGCCACCGGATCGCCTGCACCCACTTCGGCTGCCACCGGATCGCCAGCATCCATTTCGCCTGCCAGTGGATCGTCAGCATCCATTTCGCCTGCTACCGGATCGCCAGCGTCCATTTCGCCTGCACCTATTTCGCCTGCCACCGAATAGCCAGCACCCATTTCGCCTGCCACTCGATCGCCAGCACCCATTTCGCCACCACTCGATCGCCAGCACCCATTTCGCCTGCCACTCGATCGCCAGCACCCATTTCGCCTGCTACCGGATCGCTAGCACCCATTTCGCCGGCCACACGATCGCCAGCACCCATTTCGCCTGCCACCCGATCGCCAGCACCCATTTCGCCTGCCACTCGATCGGCAGCACCCATTTCGCCTGCCACTCGATCGGCAGCACACATTTCGCGTGTCACCGGATCGCCAGCACCCATTTCGCCTGCCAACGGATCGCCAGCGTCCATTTCGACTGCCACCGGATCGCCTGCACCCACTTCGGCTGCCACCGGATCGCCAGCATCCATTTCGCCTGCCAGTGGATCGTCAGCATCCATTTCGCCTGCTACCGGATCGCCAGCATCCATTTCGCCTGCACCTATTTCGCCTGCCACCGAATAGTCAGCACCCATTTCGCCTGCCACTCGATCGCCAGCACCCATTTCGCCACCACTCGATCGCCAGCACCCATTTCGCCTGCCACTCGATCGGCAGCACCCATTTCGCCTGCCACTCGATCGCCAGCACCCATTTCGCCTGCCACTCGATCGCCAGCACCCATTTCGCCGGCCACACGATCGACAGCACACATTTCGCCTGCCACTCGATCGGCAGCACCCATTTCGCGTGTCACCGGATCGCCAGCAACCATTTCGCGTGTCACCGGATCGCCAGCACCCATTTCGCCTGCCACCGGATCGCCAGCGTCCATTTCGACTGCCACCGGATCGCCTGCACCCACTTCGGCTGCCACCGGATCGCCAGCATCCATTTCGCCTGCCAGTGGATCGTCAGCATCCATTTCGCCTGCTACCGGATCGCCAGCATCCATTTCGCCTGCACCTATTTCGCCTGCCACCGAATAGCCAGCACCCATTTCGCCTGCCACTCGATCGCCAGCACCCATTTCGCCACCACTCGATCGCCAGCACCCATTTCGCCTGCCACTCGATCGGCAGCACCCATTTCGCCTGCCACTCGATCGCCAGCACCCATTTCGCCTGCCACTCGATCGCCAGCACCCATTTCGCCGGCCACACGATCGACAGCACACATTTCGCCTGCCACTCGATCGGCAGCACCCATTTCGCGTGTCACCGGATCGCCAGCAACCATTTCGCGTGTCACCGGATCGCCAGCACCCATTTCGCCTGCCACCGGATCGCCAGCGTCCATTTCGACTGCCACCGGATCGCCTGCACCCACTTCGGCTGCCACCGGATCGCCAGCATCCATTTCGCCTGCCAGTGGATCGTCAGCATCCATTTCGCCTGCTACCGGATCGCCAGCATCCATTTCGCCTGCACCTATTTCGCCTGCCACCGAATAGCCAGCACCCATTTCGCCTGCCACTCGATCGCCAGCACCCATTTCGCCACCACTCGATCGCCAGCACCCATTTCGCCTGCCACTCGATCGCCAGCACCCATTTCGCCTGCTACCGGATCGCTAGCACCCATTTCGCCGGCCACACGATCGCCAGCACCCATTTCGCCTGCCACCCGATCGCCAGCACCCATTTCGCCTGCCACTCGATCGGCAGCACCCATTTCGCCTGCCACTCGATCGGCAGCACACATTTCGCGTGTCACCGGATCGCCAGCACCCATTTCGCCTGCCACCGGATCGCCAGCGTCCATTTCGACTGCCACCGGATCGCCTGCACCCACTTCGGCTGCCACCGGATCGCCAGCATCCATTTCGCCTGCCAGTGGATCGTCAGCATCCATTTCGCCTGCTACCGGATCGCCAGCGTCCATTTCGCCTGCACCTATTTCGCCTGCCACCGAATAGCCAGCACCCATTTCGCCTGCCACTCGATCGCCAGCACCCATTTCGCCACCACTCGATCGCCAGCACCCATTTCGCCTGCCACTCGATCGCCAGCACCCATTTCGCCTGCTACCGGATCGCTAGCACCCATTTCGCCGGCCACACGATCGCCAGCACCCATTTCGCCTGCCACCCGATCGCCAGCACCCATTTCGCCTGCCACTCGATCGGCAGCACCCATTTCGCCTGCCACTCGATCGGCAGCACACATTTCGCGTGTCACCGGATCGCCAGCACCCATTTCGCCTGCCACCGGATCGCCAGCGTCCATTTCGACTGCCACCGGATCGCCTGCACCCACTTCGGCTGCCACCGGATCGCCAGCATCCATTTCGCCTGCCAGTGGATCGTCAGCATCCATTTCGCCTGCTACCGGATCGCCAGCATCCATTTCGCCTGCACCTATTTCGCCTGCCACCGAATAGTCAGCACCCATTTCGCCTGCCACTCGATCGCCAGCACCCATTTCGCCACCACTCGATCGCCAGCACCCATTTCGCCTGCCACTCGATCGGCAGCACCCATTTCGCCTGCCACTCGATCGCCAGCACCCATTTCGCCTGCCACTCGATCGCCAGCACCCATTTCGCCGGCCACACGATCGACAGCACACATTTCGCCTGCCACTCGATCGGCAGCACCCATTTCGCGTGTCACCGGATCGCCAGCAACCATTTCGCGTGTCACCGGATCGCCAGCACCCATTTCGCCTTCCACCGGATCGCCAGCGTCCATTTCGACTGCCACCGGATCGCCTGCACCCACTTCGGCTGCCACCGGATCGCCAGCATCCATTTCGCCTGCCAGTGGATCGTCAGCATCCATTTCGCCTGCTACCGGATCGCCAGCATCCATTTCGCCTGCACCTATTTCGCCTGCCACCGAATAGCCAGCACCCATTTCGCCTGCCACTCGATCGCCAGCACCCATTTCGCCACCACTCGATCGCCAGCACCCATTTCGCCTGCCACTCGATCGGCAGCACCCATTTCGCCTGCCACTCGATCGCCAGCACCCATTTCGCCTGCCACTCGATCGCCAGCACCCATTTCGCCGGCCACACGATCGACAGCACACATTTCGCCTGCCACTCGATCGGCAGCACCCATTTCGCGTGTCACCGGATCGCCAGCAACCATTTCGCGTGTCAGCGGATCGCCAGCAACCAATTCGCGTGTCACCGGATCGCCAGCAACCAATCCGCGTGTCACCGGATCGCCAGCAACCAATTCGCGTGTCACCGGATCACCAGCAGCCAATTCGCTTGTCACCGGATCGCCAGCAACCAATTCGCGTGTCACCGGATCGCCAGCAACCATTTCGCGTGTCATCGGATCGCCAGCAGCCACCAACCATTTCGCGTGTCACTGGATCGCCAGCAACCAGTAACCATTTCGCGTGTCACTGGATCGCCAGCAACCAGCAACCATTTCGCCTGCTACCGAATCGCCAGCATCCATTTCGCCTGCTACCGGATCGCTAGCACCCATTTCGCCGGCCACACGATCGCCAGCACCCATTTCGCCTGCCACTCGATCGCCAGCACCCATTTCGCCTGCCACTCGATCGGCAGCACACATTTCGCGTGTCACCGGATCGCCAGCACCCATTTCGCCTGCCACCGGATCGCCAGCGTCCATTTCGACTGCCACCGGATCGCCTGCACCCACTTCGGCTGCCACCGGATCGCCAGCATCCATTTCGCCTGCTAGTGGATCGTCAGCATCCATTTCGCCTGCTACCGGATCGCCAGCGTCCATTTCGCCTGCACCTATTTCGCCTGCCACCGAATAGCCAGCACCCATTTCGCCTGCCACTCGATCGCCAGCACCCATTTCGCCACCACTCGATCGCCAGCACCCATTTCGCCTGCCACTCGATCGGCAGCACCCATTTCGCGTGTCACCGGATCACCAGCAACCATTTCGCGTGTCACCGGATCACCAGCAACCATTTCGCGTGTCACCGGATCACCAGCAACCATTTCGCGTGTCACCGGATCACCAGCAACCATTTCGCGTGTCACCGGATCACCAGCAACCATTTCGCGTGTCACCGGATCGCCAGCAACCAGCAGCCATTTCGCCCTCCACCGAATCGCACGCATCCATTTCGCCTGCTACCGAATCGCCAGCATCCATTTCGCCTGCTACCGGATCGCTAGCACCCATTTCGCCGGCCACTCGATCGCCAGCACCCATTTCGCCTGCCACTCGATCGGCAGCACACATTTCGCGTGTCACCGGATCGCCAGCACCCATTTCGCCTGCCACCGGATCGCCAGCGTCCATTTCGACTGCCACCGGATCGCCTGCACCCACTTCGGCTGCCACCGGATCGCCAGCATCCATTTCGCCTGCCAGTGGATCGTCAGCATCCATTTCGCCTGCTACCGGATCGCCAGCGTCCATTTCGCCTGCACCTATTTCGCCTGCCACCGAATAGCCAGCACCCATTTCGCCTGCCACTCGATCGCCAGCACCCATTTCGCCACCACTCGATCGCCAGCACCCATTTCGCCTGCCACTCGATCGCCAGCACCCATTTCGCCTGCTACCGGATCGCTAGCACCCATTTCGCCGGCCACACGATCGCCAGCACCCATTTCGCCTGCCACCCGATCGCCAGCACCCATTTCGCCTGTCACTCGATCGGCAGCACCCATTTCGCCTGCCACTCGATCGGCAGCACACATTTCGCGTGTCACCGGATCGCCAGCACCCATTTCGCCTGCCACCGGATCGCCAGCGTCCATTTCGACTGCCACCGGATCGCCTGCACCCACTTCGGCTGCCACCGGATCGCCAGCATCCATTTCGCCTGCCAGTGGATCGTCAGCATCCATTTCGCCTGCTACCGGATCGCCAGCATCCATTTCGCCTGCACCTATTTCGCCTGCCACCGAATAGCCAGCACCCATTTCGCCTGCCACTCGATCGCCAGCACCCATTTCGCCACCACTCGATCGCCAGCACCCATTTCGCCTGCCACTCGATCGGCAGCACCCATTTCGCCTGCCACTCGATCGCCAGCACCCATTTCGCCTGCCACTCGATCGCCAGCACCCATTTCGCCGGCCACACGATCGACAGCACACATTTCGCCTGCCACTCGATCGGCAGCACCCATTTCGCGTGTCACCGGATCGCCAGCAACCATTTCGCGTGTCAGCGGATCGCCAGCAACCAATTCGCGTGTCACCGGATCGCCAGCAACCAATTCGCGTGTCACCGGATCGCCAGCAACCAATTCGCGTGTCACCGGATCGCCAGCAACCAATTCGCGTGTCACCGGATCACCAGCAGCCAATTCGCTTGTCACCGGATCGCCAGCAACCAATTCGCGTGTCACCGGATCGCCAGCAACCATTTCGCGTGTCATCGGATCGCCAGCAGCCAGCAACCATTTCGCGTGTCACTGGATCGCCAGCAACCAGTAACCATTTCGCGTGTCACTGGATCGCCAGCAACCAGCAACCATTTCACCTGCTACCGGATCGCTAGCACCCATTTCGCCGGCCACACGATCGCCAGCACCCATTTCGCCTGCCACTCGATCGCCAGCACCCATTTCGCCTGCCACTCGATCGGCAGCACACATTTCGCGTGTCACCGGATCGCCAGCACCCATTTCGCCTGCCACCGGATCGCCAGCGTCCATTTCGACTGCCACCGGATCGCCTGCACCCACTTCGGCTGCCACCGGATCGCCAGCATCCATTTCGCCTGCTAGTGGATCGTCAGCATCCATTTCGCCTGCTACCGGATCGCCAGCGTCCATTTCGCCTGCACCTATTTCGCCTGCCACCGAATAGCCAGCACCCATTTCGCCTGCCACTCGATCGCCAGCACCCATTTCGCCACCACTCGATCGCCAGCACCCATTTCGCCTGCCACTCGATCGGCAGCACCCATTTCGCCTGCTACCGGATCGCTAGCACCCATTTCGCCGGCCACACGATCGCCAGCACCCATTTCGCCTGCCACTCGATCGCCAGCACCCATTTCGCCTGCCACTCGATCGGCAGCACCCATTTCGCCTGCCACTCGATCGGCAGCTCACATTTCGCGTGTCACCGGATCGCCAGCACCCATTTCGCCTGCCAGTGGATCGTCAGCATCCATTTCGCCTGCTACCGGATCGCCAGCGTCCATTTCGCCTGCACCTATTTCGCCTGCCACCGAATAGCCAGCACCCATTTCGCCTGCCACTCGATCGCCAGCACCCATTTCGCCACCACTCGATCGCCAGCACCCATTTCGCCTGCCACTCGATCGCCAGCACCCATTTCGCCTGCTACCGGATCGCTAGCACCCATTTCGCCGGCCACACGATCGCCAGCACCCATTTCGCCTGCCACCCGATCGCCAGCACCCATTTCGCCTGCCACTCGATCGGCAGCACCCATTTCGCCTGCCACTCGATCGGCAGCACACATTTCGCGTGTCACCGGATCGCCAGCACCCATTTCGCCTGCCACCGGATCGCCAGCGTCCATTTCGACTGCCACCGGATCGCCTGCACCCACTTCGGCTGCCACCGGATCGCCAGCATCCATTTCGCCTGCCAGTGGATCGTCAGCATCCATTTCGCCTGCTACCGGATCGCCAGCATCCATTTCGCCTGCACCTATTTCGCCTGCCACCGAATAGTCAGCACCCATTTCGCCTGCCACTCGATCGCCAGCACCCATTTCGCCACCACTCGATCGCCAGCACCCATTTCGCCTGCCACTCGATCGGCAGCACCCATTTCGCCTGCCACTCGATCGCCAGCACCCATTTCGCCTGCCACTCGATCGCCAGCACCCATTTCGCCGGCCACACGATCGACAGCACACATTTCGCCTGCCACTCGATCGGCAGCACCCATTTCGCGTGTTACCGGATCGCCAGCAACCATTTCGCGTGTCACCGGATCGCCAGCACCCATTTCGCCTGCCACCGGATCGCCAGCGTCCATTTCGACTGCCACCGGATCGCCTGCACCCACTTCGGCTGCCACCGGATCGCCAGCATCCATTTCGCCTGCCAGTGGATCGTCAGCATCCATTTCGCCTGCTACCGGATCGCCAGCATCCATTTCGCCTGCACCTATTTCGCCTGCCACCGAATAGCCAGCACCCATTTCGCCTGCCACTCGATCGCCAGCACCCATTTCGCCACCACTCGATCGCCAGCACCCATTTCGCCTGCCACTCGATCGCCAGCACCCATTTCGCCGGCCACAAGATCGCCAGCACCCATTTCGCCTGCCACCCGATCGCCAGCACCCATTTCGCCTGCCACTCGATCGGCAGCACCCATTTCGCCTGCCACTCGATCGGCAGCACACATTTCGCGTGTCACCGGATCGCCAGCACCCATTTCGCCTGCCACCGGATCGCCAGCGTCCATTTCGACTGCCACCGGATCGCCTGCACCCACTTCGGCTGCCACCGGATCGCCAGCATCCATTTCGCCTGCCAGTGGATCGTCAGCATCCATTTCGCCTGCTACCGGATCGCCAGCGTCCATTTCGCCTGCACCTATTTCGCCTGCCACCGAATAGCCAGCACCCATTTCGCCTGCCACTCGATCGCCAGCACCCATTTCGCCACCACTCGATCGCCAGCACCCATTTCGCCTGCCACTCGATCGCCAGCACCCATTTCGCCTGCTACCGGATCGCTAGCACCCATTTCGCCGGCCACACGATCGCCAGCACCCATTTCGCCTGCCACCCGATCGCCAGCACCCATTTCGCCTGCCACTCGATCGGCAGCACCCATTTCGCCTGCCACTCGATCGGCAGCACACATTTCGCGTGTCACCGGATCGCCAGCACCCATTTCGCCTGCCAACGGATCGCCAGCGTCCATTTCGACTGCCACCGGATCGCCTGCACCCACTTCGGCTGCCACCGGATCGCCAGCATCCATTTCGCCTGCCAGTGGATCGTCAGCATCCATTTCGCCTGCTACCGGATCGCCAGCATCCATTTCGCCTGCACCTATTTCGCCTGCCACCGAATAGTCAGCACCCATTTCGCCTGCCACTCGATCGCCAGCACCCATTTCGCCACCACTCGATCGCCAGCACCCATTTCGCCTGCCACTCGATCGGCAGCACCCATTTCGCCTGCCACTCGATCGCCAGCACCCATTTCGCCTGCCACTCGATCGCCAGCACCCATTTCGCCGGCCACACGATCGACAGCACACATTTCGCCTGCCACTCGATCGGCAGCACCCATTTCGCGTGTCACCGGATCGCCAGCAACCATTTCGCGTGTCACCGGATCGCCAGCACCCATTTCGCCTGCCACCGGATCGCCAGCGTCCATTTCGACTGCCACCGGATCGCCTGCACCCACTTCGGCTGCCACCGGATCGCCAGCATCCATTTCGCCTGCCAGTGGATCGTCAGCATCCATTTCGCCTGCTACCGGATCGCCAGCATCCATTTCGCCTGCACCTATTTCGCCTGCCACCGAATAGCCAGCACCCATTTCGCCTGCCACTCGATCGCCAGCACCCATTTCGCCACCACTCGATCGCCAGCACCCATTTCGCCTGCCACTCGATCGGCAGCACCCATTTCGCCTGCCACTCGATCGCCAGCACCCATTTCGCCTGCCACTCGATCGCCAGCACCCATTTCGCCGGCCACACGATCGACAGCACACATTTCGCCTGCCACTCGATCGGCAGCACCCATTTCGCGTGTCACCGGATCGCCAGCAACCATTTCGCGTGTCACCGGATCGCCAGCACCCATTTCGCCTGCCACCGGATCGCCAGCGTCCATTTCGACTGCCACCGGATCGCCTGCACCCACTTCGGCTGCCACCGGATCGCCAGCATCCATTTCGCCTGCCAGTGGATCGTCAGCATCCATTTCGCCTGCTACCGGATCGCCAGCATCCATTTCGCCTGCACCTATTTCGCCTGCCACCGAATAGCCAGCACCCATTTCGCCTGCCACTCGATCGCCAGCACCCATTTCGCCACCACTCGATCGCCAGCACCCATTTCGCCTGCCACTCGATCGCCAGCACCCATTTCGCCTGCTACCGGATCGCTAGCACCCATTTCGCCGGCCACACGATCGCCAGCACCCATTTCGCCTGCCACCCGATCGCCAGCACCCATTTCGCCTGCCACTCGATCGGCAGCACCCATTTCGCCTGCCACTCGATCGGCAGCACACATTTCGCGTGTCACCGGATCGCCAGCACCCATTTCGCCTGCCACCGGATCGCCAGCGTCCATTTCGACTGCCACCGGATCGCCTGCACCCACTTCGGCTGCCACCGGATCGCCAGCATCCATTTCGCCTGCCAGTGGATCGTCAGCATCCATTTCGCCTGCTACCGGATCGCCAGCGTCCATTTCGCCTGCACCTATTTCGCCTGCCACCGAATAGCCAGCACCCATTTCGCCTGCCACTCGATCGCCAGCACCCATTTCGCCACCACTCGATCGCCAGCACCCATTTCGCCTGCCACTCGATCGCCAGCACCCATTTCGCCTGCTACCGGATCGCTAGCACCCATTTCGCCGGCCACACGATCGCCAGCACCCATTTCGCCTGCCACCCGATCGCCAGCACCCATTTCGCCTGCCACTCGATCGGCAGCACCCATTTCGCCTGCCACTCGATCGGCAGCACACATTTCGCGTGTCACCGGATCGCCAGCACCCATTTCGCCTGCCACCGGATCGCCAGCGTCCATTTCGACTGCCACCGGATCGCCTGCACCCACTTCGGCTGCCACCGGATCGCCAGCATCCATTTCGCCTGCCAGTGGATCGTCAGCATCCATTTCGCCTGCTACCGGATCGCCAGCATCCATTTCGCCTGCACCTATTTCGCCTGCCACCGAATAGTCAGCACCCATTTCGCCTGCCACTCGATCGCCAGCACCCATTTCGCCACCACTCGATCGCCAGCACCCATTTCGCCTGCCACTCGATCGGCAGCACCCATTTCGCCTGCCACTCGATCGCCAGCACCCATTTCGCCTGCCACTCGATCGCCAGCACCCATTTCGCCGGCCACACGATCGACAGCACACATTTCGCCTGCCACTCGATCGGCAGCACCCATTTCGCGTGTCACCGGATCGCCAGCAACCATTTCGCGTGTCACCGGATCGCCAGCACCCATTTCGCCTGCCACCGGATCGCCAGCGTCCATTTCGACTGCCACCGGATCGCCTGCACCCACTTCGGCTGCCACCGGATCGCCAGCATCCATTTCGCCTGCCAGTGGATCGTCAGCATCCATTTCGCCTGCTACCGGATCGCCAGCATCCATTTCGCCTGCACCTATTTCGCCTGCCACCGAATAGCCAGCACCCATTTCGCCTGCCACTCGATCGCCAGCACCCATTTCGCCACCACTCGATCGCCAGCACCCATTTCGCCTGCCACTCGATCGCCAGCACCCATTTCGCCTGCTACCGGATCGCTAGCACCCATTTCGCCGGCCACACGATCGCCAGCACCCATTTCGCCTGCCACCCGATCGCCAGCACCCATTTCGCCTGCCACTCGATCGGCAGCACCCATTTCGCCTGCCACTCGATCGGCAGCACACATTTCCAGTGTCACCGGATCGCCAGCACCCATTTCGCCTGCCATTGGATCGCCAGCGTCCATTTCGACTGCCACCGGATCGCCTGCACCCACTTCGGCTGCCACCGGATCGCCAGCATCCATTTCGCCTGCCAGTGGATCGTCAGCATCCATTTCGCCTGCTACCGGATCGCCAGCATCCATTTCGCCTGCACCTATTTCGCCTGCCACCGAATAGTCAGCACCCATTTCGCCTGCCACTCGATCGCCAGCACCCATTTCGCCACCACTCGATCGCCAGCACCCATTTCGCCTGCCACTCGATCGGCAGCACCCATTTCGCCTGCCACTCGATCGCCAGCACCCATTTCGCCTGCCACTCGATCGCCAGCACCCATTTCGCCGGCCACACGATCGACAGCACACATTTCGCCTGCCACTCGATCGGCAGCACCCATTTCGCGTGTCACCGGATCGCCAGCAACCATTTCGCGTGTCACCGGATCGCCAGCACCCATTTCGCCTTCCACCGGATCGCCAGCGTCCATTTCGACTGCCACCGGATCGCCTGCACCCACTTCGGCTGCCACCGGATCGCCAGCATCCATTTCGCCTGCCAGTGGATCGTCAGCATCCATTTCGCCTGCTACCGGATCGCCAGCATCCATTTCGCCTGCACCTATTTCGCCTGCCACCGAATAGCCAGCACCCATTTCGCCTGCCACTCGATCGCCAGCACCCATTTCGCCACCACTCGATCGCCAGCACCCATTTCGCCTGCCACTCGATCGGCAGCACCCATTTCGCCTGCCACTCGATCGCCAGCACCCATTTCGCCTGCCACTCGATCGCCAGCACCCATTTCGCCGGCCACACGATCGACAGCACACATTTCGCCTGCCACTCGATCGGCAGCACCCATTTCGCGTGTCACCGGATCGCCAGCAACCATTTCGCGTGTCAGCGGATCGCCAGCAACCAATTCGCGTGTCACCGGATCGCCAGCAACCAATCCGCGTGTCACCGGATCGCCAGCAACCAATTCGCGTGTCACCGGATCACCAGCAGCCAATTCGCTTGTCACCGGATCGCCAGCAACCAATTCGCGTGTCACCGGATCGCCAGCAACCATTTCGCGTGTCATCGGATCGCCAGCAGCCACCAACCATTTCGCGTGTCACTGGATCGCCAGCAACCAGTAACCATTTCGCGTGTCACTGGATCGCCAGCAACCAGCAACCATTTCGCCTGCTACCGAATCGCCAGCATCCATTTCGCCTGCTACCGGATCGCTAGCACCCATTTCGCCGGCCACACGATCGCCAGCACCCATTTCGCCTGCCACTCGATCGCCAGCACCCATTTCGCCTGCCACTCGATCGGCAGCACACATTTCGCGTGTCACCGGATCGCCAGCACCCATTTCGCCTGCCACCGGATCGCCAGCGTCCATTTCGACTGCCACCGGATCGCCTGCACCCACTTCGGCTGCCACCGGATCGCCAGCATCCATTTCGCCTGCTAGTGGATCGTCAGCATCCATTTCGCCTGCTACCGGATCGCCAGCGTCCATTTCGCCTGCACCTATTTCGCCTGCCACCGAATAGCCAGCACCCATTTCGCCTGCCACTCGATCGCCAGCACCCATTTCGCCACCACTCGATCGCCAGCACCCATTTCGCCTGCCACTCGATCGGCAGCACCCATTTCGCCTGCTACCGGATCGCTAGCACCCATTTCGCCGGGCACACGATCGCCAGCACCCATTTCGCCTGCCACTCGATCGCCAGCACCCATTTCGCCTGCCACTCGATCGGCAGCACCCATTTCGCCTGCCACTCGATCGGCAGCTCACATTTCGCGTGTCACCGGATCGCCAGCACCCATTTCGCCTGCCACCGGATCGCCAGCGTCCATTTCGACTGCCACCGGATCGCCTGCACCCACTTCGGCTGCCACCGGATCGCCAGCATCCATTTCGCCTGCTAGTGGATCGTCAGCATCCATTTCGCCTGCTACCGGATCGCCAGCGTCCATTTCGCCTGCACCTATTTCGCCTGCCACCGAATAGCCAGCACCCATTTCGCCTGCCACTCGATCGCCAGCACCCATTTCGCCTGCCACTCGATCGGCAGCACCCATTTCGCCTGCTACCGGATCGCTAGCACCCATTTCGCCGGCCACACGATCGCCAGCACCCATTTCGCCTGCCACTCGATCGCCAGCACCCATTTCGCCTGCCACTCGATCGGCAGCACCCATTTCGCCTGCCACTCGATCGGCAGCTCACATTTCGCGTGTCACCGGATCGCCAGCACCCATTTTGCCTGCCACCGGATCGCCAGCGTCCATTTCGACTGCCACCGGATCGCCTGCACCCACTTCGGCTGCCACCGGATCGCCAGCATCCATTTCGCCTGCCAGTGGATCGTCAGCATCCATTTCGCCTGCTACCGGATCGCCAGCATCCATTTCGCCTGCACCTATTTCGCCTGCCACCGAATAGCCAGCACCCATTTCGCCTGGCACTCGATCGCCAGCACCCATTTCGCCACCACTCGATCGCCAGCACCCATTTCGCCTGCCACTCGATCGGCAGCACCCATTTCGCCTGCCACTCGATCGCCAGCACCCATTTCGCCTGCCACTCGATCGCCAGCACCCATTTCGCCGGCCACACGATCGCCAGCACACATTTCGCCTGCCACTCGATCGGCAGCACCCATTTCGCGTGTCACCGGATCGCCAGCAACCATTTCGCGTGTCAGCGGATCGCCAGCAACCAATTCGCGTGTCACCGGATCGCCAGCAACCAATTCGCGTGTCACCGGATCGCCAGCAACCAATTCGCGTGTCACCGGATCGCCAGCAACCAATCCGCGTGTCACCGGATCGCCAGCAACCAATTCGCGTGTCACCGGATCACCAGCAGCCAATTCGCGTGTCACCGGATCGCCAGCAACCAATTCGCGTGTCACCGGATCGCCAGCAACCATTTCGCGTGTCACCGGATCGCCAGCAGCCAGCAACCATTTCGCGTGTCACCGGATCGCCAGCAACCAGCAACCATTTCGCCTGCCACCGAATAGCCAGCACCCATTTCGCCTGCCACTCGATCGCCAGCATCCATTTCGCCACCACTCGATCGCCAGCACCCATTTCGCCTGCCACTCGATCGGCAGCACACATTTCGCCTGCCACTCGATCGGCAGCACCCATTTCGCGTGTCACCGGATCGCCAGCACCCATTTCGCCTGCCACTCGATCGACAGCACCCATTTCGCCATCCACTCGATCGCCAGCACCCATTTCGCCGGCGACACGATCGCAGCACACATTTCGCCTGCCACTCAATCGGCAGCACCCATTTCGCGTGTCACCGGATCGCCAGCAACCAGCAACCATTTCGCGTGTCACCGGATCGCCAGCAACTAGCAACCATTTCGCGTGTCACCGGATCGCCAGCAACCAGCAACCATTTCGCGTGTCACCGGATCGCCAGCAACCAGCAACCATTTCGCGTGTCACCGGATCGCCAGCAACCAGCAACCATTTCGCGTGTCACCGGATTGCCAGCAACCAATTCGCGTGTCACCGGATCGCCAGCAACCAGCAACCATTTCTCGTGTCACCGGATCGCCAGCAACTAGCAACCATTTCGCGTGTCACCGGATCGCCAGCAACCAGCAACCATTTCGCGTGTCACCGGATCGCCAGCAACCAGCAACCATTTCGCGTTTCACCGGATCGCCAGCAACCAGCAACCATTTCGCGTGTCACCGGATCGCCAGCAACCAGCAACCATTTCGCGTGTCACTGGATCGCCAGCAACCAATTCGCGTGTCACCGGATCGCCAGCAACCAATTCGCGTGTCACCGGATCGCCAGCAACCAGCAACCATTTCTCGTGTCACCGGATCGCCAGCAACTAGCAACCATTTCGCGTGTCACCGGATCGCCAGCAACCAATTCGCGTGTCACCGGATCGCCAGCAACCAGCAACCATTTCGCGTGTCACTGGATCGCCAGCAACCAGTAACCATTTCGCGTGTCACTGGATCGCCAGCAACCAGCAACCATTTCGCCTGCTACCGAATCGCCAGCATCCATTTCGCCTGCTACCGGATCGCTAGCACCCATTTCGCCGGCCACACGATCGCCAGCACCCATTTCGCCTGCCACTCGATCGCCAGCACCCATTTCGCCTGCCACTCGTTCGGCAGCACACATTTCGCGTGTCACCGGATCGCCAGCACCCATTTCGCCTGCCACCGGATCGCCAGCGTCCATTTCGACTGCCACCGGATCGCCTGCACCCACTTCGGCTGCCACCGGATCGCCAGCATCCATTTCGCCTGCTAGTGGATCGTCAGCATCCATTTCGCCTGCTACCGGATCGCCAGCGTCCATTTCGCCTGCACCTATTTCGCCTGCCACCGAATAGCCAGCACCCATTTCGCCTGCCACTCGATCGCCAGCACCCATTTCGCCACCACTCGATCGCCAGCACCCATTTCGCCTGCCACTCGATCGGCAGCACCCATTTCGCCTGCTACCGGATCGCTAGCACCCATTTCGCCGGCCACACGATCGCCAGCACCCATTTCGCCTGCCACTCGATCGCCAGCACCCATTTCGCCTGCCACTCGATCGGCAGCACCCATTTCGCCTGCCACTCGATCGGCAGCTCACATTTCGCGTGTCACCGGATCGCCAGCACCCATTTTGCCTGCCACCGGATCGCCAGCGTCCATTTCGACTGCCACCGGATCGCCTGCACCCACTTCGGCTGCCACCGGATCGCCAGCATCCATTTCGCCTGCCAGTGGATCGTCAGCATCCATTTCGCCTGCTACCGGATCGCCAGCATCCATTTCGCCTGCACCTATTTCGCCTGCCACCGAATAGCCAGCACCCATTTCGCCTGGCACTCGATCGCCAGCACCCATTTCGCCACCACTCGATCGCCAGCACCCATTTCGCCTGCCACTCGATCGGCAGCACCCATTTCGCCTGCCACTCGATCGCCAGCACCCATTTCGCCTGCCACTCGATCGCCAGCACCCATTTCGCCGGCCACACGATCGCCAGCACACATTTCGCCTGCCACTCGATCGGCAGCACCCATTTCGCGTGTCACCGGATCGCCAGCAACCATTTCGCGTGTCAGCGGATCGCCAGCAACCAATTCGCGTGTCACCGGATCGCCAGCAACCAATTCGCGTGTCACCGGATCGCCAGCAACCAATCCGCGTGTCACCGGATCGCCAGCAACCAATTCGCGTGTCACCGGATCACCAGCAGCCAATTCGCGTGTCACCGGATCGCCAGCAACCAATTCGCGTGTCACCGGATCGCCAGCAACCATTTCGCGTGTCACCGGATCGCCAGCAGCCAGCAACCATTTCGCGTGTCACCGGATCGCCAGCAACCAGCAACCATTTCGCCTGCCACCGAATAGCCAGCACCCATTTCGCCTGCCACTCGATCGCCAGCATCCATTTCGCCACCACTCGATCGCCAGCACCCATTTCGCCTGCCACTCGATCGGCAGCACACATTTCGCCTGCCACTCGATCGGCAGCACCCATTTCGCGTGTCACCGGATCGCCAGCACCCATTTCGCCTGCCACTCGATCGACAGCACCCATTTCGCCATCCACTCGATCGCCAGCACCCATTTCGCCGGCGACACGATCGCAGCACACATTTCGCCTGCCACTCAATCGGCAGCACCCATTTCGCGTGTCACCGGATCGCCAGCAACCAGCAACCATTTCGCGTGTCACCGATCGCCAGCAACCAGCAACCATTTCTCGTGTCACCGGATCGCCAGCAACTAGCAACCATTTCGCGTGTCACCGGATCGCCAGCAACCAGCAACCATTTCGCGTGTCACCGGATCGCCAGCAACCAGCAACCATTTCGCGTGTCACCGGATCGCCAGCAACCAGCAACCATTTCGCGTGTCACCGGATTGCCAGCAACCAATTCGCGTGTCACCGGATCGCCAGCAACCAGCAACCATTTCTCGTGTCACCGGATCGCCAGCAACTAGCAACCATTTCGCGTGTCACCGGATCGCCAGCAACCAGCAACCATTTCGCGTGTCACCGGATCGCCAGCAACCAGCAACCATTTCGCGTGTCACCGGATCGCCAGCAACCAGCAACCATTTCGCGTGTCACCGGATCGCCAGCAACCAGCAACCATTTCGCGTGTCACCGGATCGCCAGCAACAAATTCGCGTGTCACCGGATCGCCAGCAACCAATTCGCGTGTCACCGGATCGCCAGCAACCAATTCGCGTGTCACCGGATCGCCAGCAACCAATTCGCGTGTCACCGGATCGCTAGCAACCAATTCGCGTGTCACCGGATCGCCAGCAACCAATTCGCGTGTCACCGGATCGCCAGCAACCAATTCCCGTGTCACCGGATCGCCAGCAACCAATTCGCGTGTCACCGGATCGCCAGCAACCAATTCGCGTGTCACCGGATCGCCAGCAACCAATTCGCGTGTCACCGGATCGCCAGCAACCAATTCGCGTGTCACCGGATCGCCAGCAACCAATTCGCGTGTCACCGGATCGCCAGCAACCAATTCGCGTGTCACCGGATCGACAGCAACCAGCAACCATTTCGCGTGTCACCGGATCGCCAGCAACCAATTCGGGTGTCACCGGATCGCAAGCAACCAGCAACCATTTCGCGTGTCACCGGATCGCCAGCAACCAGCAACCATTTCGCGTGTCACCGGATCGCCAGCAACCAGCAACCATTTCGCGTGTCACCGGATCACCAGCAACCATTTCGCGTGTCACCGGATCACCAGCAACCATTTCGCGTGTCACCGGATCACCAGCAACCATTTCGCGTGTCACCGGATCACCAGCAACCATTTCGCGTGCCACCGGATCACCAGCAACCATTTCGCGTGTCACCGGATCACGAGCAACCATTTCGCGTGTCACCGGATCACCAGCAACCATTTCGCGTGTCACCGGATCACCAGCAACCATTTCGCGTGTCACCAGATCACCAGCAACCATTTCGCGTGTCACCGGATCACCAGCAACCATTCCGCGTGTCACCGGATCGCCAGCAACCAGCAGCCATTTCGCCTGCCACCGGACCGCTAGCATCCATTTCGCCTGCCACCGGACCGCTAGCATCCATTTCGCCTGCCCCTCGATCGCCAGCATCCATTACGCCTGCAACTCGATCGACAGCATCCATTACGCCTGCCACTCGATCGGCAGCACACATTTCGCCTGCCACTCGATCGCCAGCACCCATTTCGCCACCACTCGATCGCCAGCACCCATTTCGCCTGCAACCGGATCGCCAGTATCCATTTCGCCAGCACCTATTTCGCCTGCCACCGAATAGCCAGCACCCATTTCGCCTGCCACTCGATCGCCAGCACCCATTTCGCCACCACTCGATCGCCAGCACCCATTTCGCCACCACTCGATCGCCAGCACCCATTTCGCCACCACTCGATCGCCAGCACCCATTTCGCCTGCCACTCGATCGCCAGCACCCATTTCGCCTGCCACTCGATCGCCAGCACCCATTTCGCCTGCCACTCGATCGCCAGCACCCATTTCGCCTGCGACTCGATCGCCAGCACCCATTTCGCCTGCCACTCGATCGGCAGCACCCATTTCGCGTGTCACCGGATCGCCAGCAACCAGCAACCATTTCGCGTGTCACCGGATCGCCAGCAACCAGCAACCATTTCTCGTGTCACCGGATCGCCAGCAACTAGCAACCATTTCGCGTGTCACCGGATCGCCAGCAACCAGCAACCATTTCGCGTGTCACTGGATCGCCAGCAACCAGCAACCATTTCGCGTGTCACCGTATCGCCAGCAACCAATTCGCGTCTCACCGGATCGCCAGCAACCAATTCGCGTGTCACCGGATCGCCAGCAACCAATTCGCGTGTCACCGGATCGCTAGCAACCAGCAACCATTTCGCGTGTCACCGGATCGCCAGCAACCAATTCGCGTGTCACCGGATCGCCAGCAACCAATTCGCGTGTCACCGGATCGCCAGCAACCAATTCGCGTGTCACCGGTTCGCCAGCAACCAATTCGCGTGTCACCGGATCGCCAGCAACCAATTCGCGTGTCACCGAATCGCCAGCAACCAATTCGCGTGTCACCGGATCGCCAGCAACCAATTCGCGTGTCACCGGATCGCCAGCAACCAGCAACCATTTCGCGTGTCACCGGATCGCCAGCAACCAGCAACCAATTCGCGTGTCACCGGATCGCCAGCAACCAGCAACGATTTCGAGTGTCACCGGATCAACAGCAACCAGCAACCATTTCTCGTGTCACCGGATCGCCAGCAACCAGCAACGATTTCGAGTGTCACCGGATCGCCAGCAACCAGCAACCATTTCGCGTGTCACCGGATCGCCAGCAGCCAGCAACCATTTCGCGTGTCACCGGATCGCCAGCAACCAGCAACCATTTCGCGTGTCACCGGATCGCCAGCAACCATTTCGCGTGTCACCGGCTTGCCAGCAACCAGCAACCATTTCGCGTGTCACCGGATCGCCAGCAGCCTGCAACCATTTCGCGTGTCACCGGATCGCCAGCAACCAGCAACCATTTCGCGTGTCACCGGCTCGCCAGCAACCAGCAACCATTTCGCGTGTCACCGGATCGCCAGCAACCATTTCGCGTGTCACCGGATCGCCAGCAGCCAGCAACCATTTCGCGTGTCACCGGATCGCCAGCAACCAGCAACCATTTCGCGTGTCACCGGATCGCCAGCAACCATTTCGCGTGTCACCGGATCGCCAGCAACCAGCAACCATTTCGCGTGTCACCGGATCACCAGCAACCATTTCGCGTGTCACCGGATCGCCAGCAACCATTTCGCGTGTCACCGGATCGCCAGCAACCAGCAACCATTTCGCGTGTCACCGGATCGCCAGCAACCAACAACCATTTCGCGTGTCACCGGATCGCCAGCAACCATTTCGCGTGTCACCGGATCGCCAGCAACCAGCAGCCATTTCGCCTGCCACCGGACCGCCAGCATCCAGTTCGCCTGCCCCTCTATCGCCAGCATCCATTTCGCCTGCCACTCGATCGCCAGCACCCATTTCGCCTGCCACTCGATCGCCAGCACCCATTTCGCCTGCCACTTGATCGGCAGCACCCATTTCGCGTGTCACCGGATCGCCAGCAACCATTTCGCGTGTCATCGGATCGCCAGCAACCAGCAACCATGTCGCGTGTCACCGGATCGCCAGCAACCAGCAACCATTTCGCGTGTCACCGGATCGCCAGCAACCAGCAACCATTTCGCGTGTCACCGGGTCGCCAGCAACCAGCAACCATTTCGCGTGTCACCGGATCGCCAGCAACCAGCAACCATTTCGCGTGTCACCGGATCGCCAGTAACCAGCAACCATTTCGCGTGTCACCGGATCGCCAGCAACCAGCAACCATTTCGCGTGTCACCGGATCGCCAGCAACCAGCAACCATTTCGCGTGTCACCGGATCACCAGCAACCATTTCGCGTGTCACCGGATCACCAGCAACCATTTCGCGTGTCACCGGATCAACAGAAACCATTTCGCTTGTCACCGGATCACCAGCAACCATTTCGCGTGTCACCGAATCGCACGCTTCCATTTCGCCTGCTACCGAATCGCCAGCATCCATTTCGCCTGCTACCGGATCGCCAGCACCTATTTCGCCTGCCACCGGATCGCTGGCACCCATTTCGCCGGCCACACGATCGCCAGCACCCATTTCACCTGCCACTCGATCGCCAGCACCCATTTCGCCTGCCACTCGATCGACAGCACCCATTTCGCCTGCCACTCGATCGGCAGCACACATTTCGCCTGCCACTCGATCGGCAGCACCCATTTCGCGTGTCACCGGATCGCCAGCACCCATTTCGCCTGCCACCGGATCGCCAGCGTCCATTTCGATTGCCACCGGATCGCCTGCACCCACTTCGGCTGCCACCGGGTCGCCAGCATCCATTTCGCCTGCCAGTGGATCGTCAGCATCCATTTCGCCTGCTACCGGATCGCCAGCATCCATTTCGCCTGCTACCGGATCGCCAGCATCCATTTCGCCAGCACCTATTTCGCCTGCCACCGAATAGCCAGCACCCATTTCACCACCACTCGATCGCCAGCACCCATTTCACCTGCCACTCGATCGCCAGCACCCATTTCGCCTGCCACTCGATCGCCAGCACCCATTTCGCCTGCCACTCGATCGGCAGCACACATTTCGCCTGCCACTTGATCGGCAGCACCCATTTCGCGTGTCACCGGATCGCCAGCACCCATTTCGCCTGCCACTCGATCGCCAGTACCCATTTCGCCTGCCACTCGATCGCCAGCACCCATTTCGCCGGCGACACGATCGCAGCACACATTTCGCCTGCCACTCGATCGGCAGCACCCATTTCGCCTGCCACTTGATCGGCAGCACCCATTTCGCGTGTCACCGGATCGCCAGCAACCATTTCGCGTGTCATCGGATCGCCAGCAACCAGCAACCATGTCGCGTGTCACCGGATCGCCAGCAACCAATTCGCGTGTCACCGGATCGCCAGCAACCAATTCGCGTGTCACCGGATCGCCAGCAACCAATTCGCGTGTCACCGGATCGCCAGCAACCAATTCGCGTTTCACCGGATCGCCAGCAACCAATTCGCGTGTCACCGGATCAACAGCAACCAATTCGCGTGTCACCGGATCACCAGCAACCATTTCGCGTGTCACCGAATCGCAAGCAACCAGCAACCATTTCGCGTGTCACCGGATAGCCAGCAACCAGCAACCATTTCGCGTGTCACCGGATCGCCAGCAACCAGCAACCATTTCGCGTGTCACCGGATCGCCAGCAACCAGCAACCATTTCGCGTGTCACCGGGTCGCCAGCAACCAGCAACCATTTCGCGTGTCACCGGATCGCCAGCAACCAGCAACCATTTCGCGTGTCACCGGATCGCCAGTAACCAGCAACCATTTCGCGTGTCACCGGATCGCCAGCAACCAGCAACCATTTCGCGTGTCACCGGATCGCCAGCAACCAGCAACCATTTCGCGTGTCACCGGATCACCAGCAACCATTTCGCGTGTCACCGGATCACCAGCAACCATTTCGCGTGTCACCGGATCAACAGAAACCATTTCGCTTGTCACCGGATCACCAGCAACCATTTCGCGTGTCACCGAATCGCACGCTTCCATTTCGCCTGCTACCGAATCGCCAGCATCCATTTCGCCTGCTACCGGATCGCCAGCACCTATTTCGCCTGCCACCGGATCGCTGGCACCCATTTCGCCGGCCACACGATCGCCAGCACCCATTTCACCTGCCACTCGATCGCCAGCACCCATTTCGCCTGCCACTCGATCGACAGCACCCATTTCGCCTGCCACTCGATCGGCAGCACACATTTCGCCTGCCACTCGATCGGCAGCACCCATTTCGCGTGTCACCGGATCGCCAGCACCCATTTCGCCTGCCACCGGATCGCCAGCGTCCATTTCGATTGCCACCGGATCGCCTGCACCCACTTCGGCTGCCACCGGGTCGCCAGCATCCATTTCGCCTGCCAGTGGATCGTCAGCATCCATTTCGCCTGCTACCGGATCGCCAGCATCCATTTCGCCTGCTACCGGATCGCCAGCATCCATTTCGCCAGCACCTATTTCGCCTGCCACCGAATAGCCAGCACCCATTTCACCACCACTCGATCGCCAGCACCCATTTCACCTGCCACTCGATCGCCAGCACCCATTTCGCCTGCCACTCGATCGCCAGCACCCATTTCGCTTGCCACTCGATCGGCAGCACACATTTCGCCTGCCACTTGATCGGCAGCACCCATTTCGCGTGTCACCGGATCGCCAGCACCCATTTCGCCTGCCACTCGATCGCCAGTACCCATTTCGCCTGCCACTCGATCGCCAGCACCCATTTCGCCGGCGACACGATCGCAGCACACATTTCGCCTGCCACTCGATCGGCAGCACCCATTTCGCGTGTCACCGGATCGCCAGCAACCAGCAACCATTTCGCGTGTCACCGGATCGCCAGCAACCAGCAACCATTTCGCGTGTCACCGGATCGCCAGCAACCAGCAACCATTTCGCGTGTCACCGGATCGCCAGCAGCCAGCAACCATTTCGCGTGTCACCGGATCGCCAGCAACCAGCAACCATTTCGCGTGTCACCGGCTCGCCAGCAACCAGCAACCATTTCGCGTGTCACCGGCTCGCCAGCAACCAGCAACCATTTCGCGTGTCACCGGATCGCCAGCAACCAGCAACCATTTCGCGTGTCACCGGATCGCCAGCAACCAGCAACCATTTCGCGTGTCACCGGATCGCCAGCAACCAGCAACCATTTCGCGTGTCACCGGATCGCCAGCAACCAGCAACCATTTCGCGTGTCACCGGATCGCCAGCAACCAGCAACCATTTCGCGTGTCACCGGATCGCCAGCAACCAGCAGCCATTTCGCCTGCCACCGGACCGCCAGCATCCAGTTCGCCTGCCCCTCTATCGCCAGCATCCATTACGCCTGCCACTCGATCGCCAGCATCCATTACGCCTGCCACTCGATCGACAGCATCCATTACGCTTGCCACTCGATCGACAGCATCCATTACGCCTGCCACCGGATCGCCAGCGTGCATTTCGACTGCCACCGGATCGCCTGCACCCACTTCGGCTGCCACCGGATCGCCAGCATCCATTTCGCCTGCTACCGGATCGCCAGCATCCATTTCGACAGCACCTATTTCGCCTGCCACCGAATAGCCAGCACCCATTTCGCCTGCCACTCGATCGCCAGCACCCATTTCACCACCACTCGATCGCCAGCACCCATTTCACCTGCCACTCGATCGCCAGCACCCATTTCGCCTGCCACTCGATCGCCAGCACCCATTTCGCCTGCCACTCGATCGGCAGCACACATTTCGCCTGCCACTCGATCGGCAGCACCCATTTCGCGTGTCACCGGATCGCCAGCACCCATTTCGCCTGCCACTCGATCGCCAGTACCCATTTCGCCTGCCACTCGATCGCCAGCACCCATTTCGCCGGCGACACGATCGCAGCACACATTTCGCCTGCCACTCGATCGGCAGCACCCATTTCGCGTGTCACCGGATCGCCAGCAACCAGCAACCATTTCGCGTGTCACCGGATCGCCAGCAACCAGCAACCATTTCGCGTGTCACCGGATCGCCAGCAACCAGCAACCATTTCGCGTGTCACCGGCTCGCCAGCAACCAGCAACCATTTCGCGTGTCACCGGCTCGCCAGCAACCAGCAACCATTTCGCGTGTCACCGGATCGCCAGCAACCAGCAACCATTTCGCGTGTCACCGGATCGCCAGCAACCAGCAACCATTTCGCGTGTCACCGGATCGCCAGCAACCAGCAACCATTTCGCGTGTCACCGGATCGCCAGCAACCAGCAACCATTTCGCGTGTCACCGGATCGCCAGCAACCAGCAACCATTTCGCGTGTCACCGGATCGCCAGCAACCAGCAACCTTTTCGCGTCTCACCGGATCGCCAGCAACCAGCAGCCATTTCGCCTGCCACCGGACCGCCAGCATCCAGTTCGCCTGCCACTCGATCGCCAGCATCCATTACGCCTGCCACTCGATCGACAGCATCCATTACGCTTGCCACTCGATCGACAGCATCCATTACGCCTGCCACCGGATCGCCAGCGTCCATTTCGACTGCCACCGGATCGCCTGCACCCACTTCGGCTGCCACCGGATCGCCAGCATCCATTTCGCCTGCTACCGGATCGCCAGCATCCATTTCGACAGCACCTATTTCGCCTGCCACCGAATAGCCAGCACCCATTTCGCCTGCCACTCGATCGCCAGCACCCATTTCGCCTGCCACTCGATCGCCAGCACCCATTTCACCGGCCACACGATCGCCAGCACCCATTTCGCCTGCCACTCGATCGGCAGCACCCATTTCGCGTGTCACCGGATCGCCAGCACCCATTTCGCCTGCCACTCGATCACCAGCACCCATTTCGCCTGCCACTCGATCGCCAGCACCCATTTCACCGGCCACATGATCGCAGCACACATTTCGCCTGCCACTCGATCGGCAGCACCCATTTCGCGTGTCACCGGATCGCCAGCAACCAGAAACCATTTCGCGTGTCACCGGATCGCCAGCAACCAGCAACCATTTCTCGTGTCACCGGATCGCCAGCAACCAGCAACGATTTCGAGTGTCACCGGATCGCCAGCAACCAGCAACCATTTCGCGTGTCACCGGATCGCCAGCAGCCAGCAACCATTTCGCGTGTCACCGGATCGCCAGCAACCAGCAACCATTTCGCGTGTCACAGGATCGCCAGCAACCATTTCGCGTGTCACCGGCTCGCCAGCAACCAGCAACCATTTCGCGTGTCACCGGATCGCCAGCAGCCAGCAACCATTTCGCGTGTCACCGGATCGCCAGCAACCAGCAACCATTTCGCGTGTCACCGGCTCGCCAGCAACCAGCAACCATTTCGCGTGTCACCGGATCGCCAGCAACCATTTCGCGTGTCACCGGATCGCCAGCAGCCAGCAACCATTTCGCGTGTCACCGGATCGCCAGCAACCAGCAACCATTTCTAGAGGGACTTTGGTGTGAACGGTTGTGTTTTTTAGCGCTCCGTTATCGGGAAAGATAATTAAATTGCGATTCTATTGTAAGCAATGCAGTCGTGTAAAAAATGCGCGGTTGTTTTCAGTGATAACAGTAAAGACATTATTCAATGTACAGATTGTACGGAATTTCTGCATATTTCATGTACTAAAATCAAAACCGAGGACAATTACCGTAAACTAGGATCCCGTAAAACTCTATGGAAATGTGAATTCTGTAAGATACAATCAAGATCATCGAATAATGCCGTCGTAGAAGACTCAGCCTCTGGTGAAATTCAGAATATCGGAGACATTAGTCTACTACTTCAACAAGTAAGTGATATACATTCCAAAATGAAGAAAATTGACGACATAGAGATTAAAGTTAATAAAATTGCGGCTATCGAAGCTAAATTAAGTAAAATTGATGACATTGAACAATCGGTCCAATTCTGCTCCGATAAATTAGATGACTTTAACAATGTAATAGGTGCTATTAATAATGATATAGACATAATAAAAAAGGAAAATGTAGATCTTAAGGTAAAAAATAAGGAATTAACCCAAAAAATAGATGATCATGAAGTTAGGATTAACGAACTTAAACAAGAACACCTGTCGGTAAATTTCGAGATTGCTGGTATAGAGAGTACTAAAAATGAAGAATTAGATCAAGTTTTAAAAGCGTTAGCTAAAGCTATAAATATAAAATATGATTCTCAAGATATTGATGATGTGTATAGGTTACCTAGACCCAATAACCAAATACCAATAATAAGAGTTACTTGCGCATCACAAAAAATCAGAGACGAATGGATCAAGCAAGCGAAATTGGTTAAAGATCTGAAGGGTACTGATATTGACCCTGGTCTAAAAAATAATAGAATTTATATCAACGAACAATTAACGAGCACTAATAAAAAACTACTTTACGAAGCAAAATTGTCGGCAAAAAATAAAAACTATAAATATGTTTGGATCAGTGGTGGTAGAATATTTATTAGAAAAATTGATAATGCTAAAGCGATTAAAATAAAAACATTGGAAGACTTAAAACAGTTGTAAAGAAAAATAATGTGAAGCAAAATTAATAATTTTCAACAATCTCATAAAAATGTTTAAAGAACTAAGTAAATTCTCAACCCCGAACGTTAAAAAACTAGAAGATAAAGTTTGTCAAAAAAATCTTAATATAAATGGATTAAATGTATTTAATTTAAATATCCGTAGCCTTAGGAAACATTTCGATGAGCTTATTGTATTTTTAGAATCGCTGGACTTTTTGTTTGATGTTATTATACTAACGGAAACCTTTAACATAAAGGATAGTAATGAGTTCGCAATTAATAACTATAATTTAGTACAAACAAGTATCTACCAAAATAAAAATGATGGCATAGTTATTTATATTAAAAATGATTTAAGATATATAGAAAATAACGTTAGTATTAATGGTTGCACAATAAAATCGATAGATATTATCTTACCCAACAATATTGAATACAAAGTAATAGGGTGCTATAGGTCTCCTAGTTTGGATACTCAGGATTTTCTTAACAACCTAAATATATATCTTCCTAACATTGTTGGTTCGGGTAATGTAATTTGGGTTGGAGATATAAATATTGATATTTTAGACCACTCAAATGCCACAGTTGATGAATATTTAACTATGTTATATGAAAACGGGTTTATTTCTTGTATAAATGGTCCAACACGTGTAGCTAATAACTCTAAAACCTGTATCGACCACATCTTTATAAAACAAAGAATCCATTATGAAATACTGGCAAAAATTCTAGAAACAAATATCACTGATCATTTTTCTACAATGATAAATATTGCAAATACTCGAATGAATAAAAACGTTCCACAAATACGTAAGCATTGGAAACTGATAGAGGAAATAGATTATGAATTTTTTTTAACTTTACTGAAACAAGAAACATGGGCCGCAATATTCACTGAAATGAACTGCAATTTAGGGTGTAAACAATTTATTACAATTATACAAAAACATTTAATATCATGCACGACGAGACGTACGATAAAATTATCACATAAAGATTTGAAATTAAAACCCTGGATAACTAATGCGCTTGTAGTGTCAATTAGGAAAAGGGATTCTCTTGCAAAGCAAGTTAAAAATGAACCATTTAACTCTACTATTAAAAAATACTATTTAGGCTACCGAAATAAATTAACAAAATTAATTAGAACAGTTAAAAACAACTACTTCAAAAATAAAATAAATATGTGCAAACGTGATACTAAAAAAGTCTGGAACACAGTCAATGAAGCGATGAGTAATTGTAAAAAAGAGGACTCAATTGAAAAAATTATCTCGAAAAATCTTACCTACACGGTAAAAGAACACCCAAAGGAAGTAGCTAACTCTTTTAATGAACATTTTAGTCTAGTGGGGTCCAAATTGGCCCAAGATATTCTGTCAAAGCTAAAAGTTACAACACAAACACATAATTTCAGGAACCCTAATAGTTTATTCTTGACCCCAATATCCCCTCATGACATCGAAAAAGAAATAAACTCTTTAAAAAATTCCAATGCTAAAGGGCATGATGGAATTGGGATCAAAGGCCTAAAAAAAGTAAGCAAATTTATTAGTCAACCACTAGCGCATCTCGTAAATCTATCGTTCACAATGGGCATATTTCCAGATATTCTTAAAAGAGCTATAATAATACCAGTTTATAAATCAGGATCCAAGCTAGACATGCAAAATTACAGGCCTATATCGCTGCTTAGTAACATCTCGAAAATCTTCGAAAAAGTTATAAAAAACCAACTATCACAATTTTTAGAAGTCACTAATTATTTATCAAAAAATCAATATGGCTTTCGAAAAAACTTAAGTACTAAAGATGCTATAACAGAAGTTACCGAGCGGCTGTATAGGGCGGTGGACAAAAACCAAAAATTAATTGGAGTATTTTTAGACTTACAAAAGGCCTTTGACACCGTTTCCCATCCAATACTAATAGAAAAATTAGAAAGAGCCGGCATTCGAGGCATTACTTTAGAATGGTTCAGGAGCTATTTGTATGGACGTGATGCAGTTGTTAGAATCGATGGGGTACAGAGTGACCCCTTAGTTATAGAGTTTGGTGTACCTCAAGGAACTGTAATTGGACCTATCCTTTTCCTAGTATATATAAACGATTTATGTAACCTTATAATTGATGGAAAAATAGTATCCTTTGCGGATGACACCGTGCTCCTAGTTGAAGGTTTAAACTGGGGAGATGCCTTCTCCAAAGCGCAAGAAGTTCTAAACAAAACAATACTTCAACTAGACAAAGATATTCTAACACTTAACATTAAAAAAACTAAATTTATTTGCTTCACTCCTACACCAATAGATTTGGCTGACGACCTAATAATCCATACAGATATCTCTTGTTCAACGCGCCGAGAATGCGGTATAAAATGCCATACACTCGAAAAGGTAAATACAGTAAAGTACTTAGGGATTAAAATTGACTCTAACTTAAAATGGCACAGTCAAATAAATTATGTAAAAAATAAAATAAGATTGAGCTTAAGTAAATTCCACGCTATTCGTAACTTTCTGGAACTTTCATGGATTAGAACAATATACTTTGCTATAACACAATCAGTGATATCTTATGGCCTAATTGGTTGGGGGGGAGCTTATGGTAACTTAATGGAACCATTAGAAATCCTCCAAAGGAAAATAATACGTATCTGTTTGAAAAAAGACAATTTATATTCTAGACAATTATTATATAACGAATTTAAAGTTTTCTCGGTATAACAACTATATGTAAAAATTATTTTGTTATACACTTTTAAAAACAGAGTAAATTTATTACCAAGTCATACGTATATTACACGTTTTACCACAGAAGGTAATCTTTCTAGTGATAGAACCTTCAAAACCATTGGTCAAAGACATGCTTTCCATTTGGGTCCCAAATTATATAACTATCTAAACTCGGACATAAAAAATATTGATACTTATCAAATGTTTAAGAAACAAATTACAATTTGGATAATTAACAAAGGAATATTAAATATTAATGACATGTTAAAAACATAAATCGCAATTATCTTCCCTCTTGAAACTATATATAAACACTAATTTTCAATATATAAAGCTCACCAAAGTGATTGTTGTAGAAATACTTGAACATAACCTGTAAATTCAACTTGTTATATTATGTGAATAAGCCCTGCCACGCACAAGCGCTTTCAGCTCCTGTGGCATATAGGGCAGTGAATTATGTAATTGTACAACTCTGTAATAATTATGAGCACTAATAAATTAATAATAATAATAATAATAATTTCGCGTGTCACCGGATCGCCAGCAACCATTTCGCGTGTCACCGGCTCGCCAGCAACCAGCAACCATTTCGCGTGTCACCGGATCGCCAGCAACCAGCAACCATTTCGCGTGTCACCGGATCGCCAGCAACCAGCAACCATTTCGCGTGTCACCGGATCGCCAGCAACCAGCAACCATTTCGCGTGTCACCGGATCGCCAGCAACCAGCAGCCTTTTCGCCTGCCACCGGACCGCCAGCATCCAGTTCGCCTGCCCCTCTATCGCCAGCATCCATTACGCCTGCCACTCGATCGCCAGCATCCATTACGCCTGCCACTCGATCGCCAGCACCCATTTCGCCGGCCACATGATCGCAGCACACATTTCGCCTGCCACTCGATCGGCAGCACCCATTTCGCGTGTCACCGGATCGCCAGCAACCAGCAACCATTTCGCGTGTCACCGGATCGCCAGCAACCAGCAACCATTTCTCGTGTCACCGGATCGCCAGCAACCAGCAACGATTTCGAGTGTCACCGGATCGCCAGCAACCAGCAACCATTTCGCGTGTCACCGGATCGCCAGCAACCAGCAACCATTTCGCGTGTCACCGGATCGCCAGCAGCCAGCAACCATTTCGCGTGTCACCGGATCGCCAGCAACCAGCAACCATTTCGCGTGTCACCGGATCGCCAGCAACCAGCAACCATTTCGCGTGTCACCGGATCGCCAGCAACCATTTCTCGTGTCACCGGATCACCAGCAACCAGCAACGATTTCGAGTGTCACCGGATCGCCAGCAACCAGCAACCATTTCGCGTGTCACCGGATCGCCAGCAGCCAGCAACCATTTCGCGTGTCACCGGATCGCCAGCAACCAGCAACCATTTCGCGTGTCACCGGATCGCCAGCAATCAGCAACCATTTCGCGTGTCACCGGCTCGCCAGCAACCAGCAACCATTTCGCGTGTCACCGGATCGCCAGCAACCAGCAACCATTTCGCGTGTCACCGGATCGCCAGCAACCAGCAACCATTTCGCGTGTCACCGGATCGCACGCATCCATTTCGCCTGCTACCGAATCGCCAGCATCCATTTCGCCTGCTACCCGTCATAAAGCGATACGCAGGACTAGAATGTTTCCATTTTAAACGAAAGAGCGTGTAAAATAATAAATTTATCAATTGGAACTAGGTTTCTATCTACAATATTAAAGAAGATACAAGCAATTAAGTTTTGTTAACGGACACACAAGTTAGACTTTCACGCGAAGCACTGGGGAGTATCAGTATTGGACGAATCCGTCAGGTGGTACTAGGGGTACTTCCCAGTGCTTAGCGGGAAAGCCTAACGCGTAGTGTCCATACCGCAACCATTACGGAAACATAATTGCTCGTAACCTTTTTAATACTGTAGATAGTAACGTGGTTCTAATTGATTTATTCATTATTTTATACCTTCTTTCGATTAAAAAATAAAAAAATCCAGCCCGGTGTATCTCTTTCTCTCTATATCAAGTAGACGAAACGCAGCCCCCTCCTTTGGAAAAGGATCTATTTCATATATCATGTACCTGCGCATCACTCTTAACCGTGATTTACTGTGTTGCAGTTACCATGTTCAATTTTTATATCGTTTTTAATACTTGCCTCGTTAAGTTTCTTCATGGAACGAGTTTCGAAAAACTACATGATACTTAGCTACCAGATTTTCTGGAGTTACTTCGAAAGTATCTTTGCGCAATGTAATGGCTAAAAAGAAATTATGAGTGTTTTACTTTAGTTACAAAAAGAATTGATTTTCAGCCATGTCATATAGCGGTAAAGTGGGGAGACCAACTAGAATATCGCTCTCTGTATGGAGGATTTCAATGATATTGTTTCACAATATTTTAAATTCTGTTATTCTGCTGAATCTTGTCAACAAATCGCGACATTACATTGATCATTTAACTGATGTTCTTGATTTTAAAGAGCTTCGGATAATAAATGAAGGTGATTCGCCAGGAATTACTGATTTCTTAAAAGTAATAATCATTTTAAATATAGCGTGTTCCAAATAAGGGTAATTCTATTACTGAAGTACAGTGGGAATGTTGTATTGGCAATTGATTCCGAGTTGAAAATGTAACTTCTATGACCGATTTTGCACACACAAGGGACACCCCTAAACAAGCCATGATCAATAATGTTTTACGTATGAAGCATTCATTGCATTAGCATTGTTAGTTTCATAATTGAATTTAAGGGGTCATCCGTACAGAACTCCAAATGATCGTAACCAGGGATAGATTTAATTTTAGAAGTAGGAATGGAGAACGGTTAGTATTTACTTCAGTCCGACTCATAGCCCAGTATAGAGTCCCTCCCTCCAACACGTAACTAAAAGTTTAAATTATCTTATTGGCTAGCTTAAACTATGTTTTGATGATGTTGCTGACGGGGACGGCCATGACCCGCCTCTTCTTTCATACCCCTCCGTCCCGTGGAAGGGGGTCCGGGACTTTGACGCGCGCCCAGATTACTCTGTTCTCCATTCCTACTTCTAAAATTAAATCTATCCCTGGCGTAACTTTGTTTGTGTCAAAATCGGTCATAGAAGTTACATTTTTGACTCAAAATTGATTTCCTATAAATGTTCCACTATACAAAACTACCCTTCAGGAACACAATTTATATAAGAACGAAATTGATATATTAACATTAATTAACAGTATATGAATATTTAATTAGAATATGCCTGGTAGTAATGGTGTGAAACTGAGAAATCGAAAACTCTGGTATGGTTCAACCACATACCATTTTTTGACATCTGGGTCGTTTAGTATTTTTACACTGGCATGATGACCAGCAAGATTTTAAAAAGGTTTTTTGCAAAGATGTTTTAAAAAACGAATACGGTCCAATTTATTATCGAAGCCCTCCGAATATTCACTCTCGTGGAAATGTTCTCTGGACCAACAAAGACACGATTGATAAAAACACACTGGAATCAATTAATACAATGTACGTTCACGCTGCTTAATAGATGAGCCGTAAAATTGTTCGGGTACACCTTAAAGTTTTCACTGTTTTTTTCGAGGTTGCACAGGGTCGTTCAGTGCACATACCAAAGAGATCGGTTATGTAAGAGTGCGTTTGATCGCTTTTTTTTCTGCACGCCGTCAACAACACGTAACGTTCTACTCTATGCTTAGTTGATTGGAAATCAATTCCAAATAACCTTGAATTATTTTACGATTTATCTATTCTGAAGCTGACCAGCAACAAAATAATTTTGTTGCAACCAAATTAACATACGCCGTGAGCTTAGGAAAATACCTTTTAACTTCCCCTTCTGTGCGTCTACTGTTAAACTTTGAAATTAAGTAATGTTTTGAAATTAACCATGAAGCACTAGAAAAACTCCATTTTCTAAATTTCACGTGCCCAACGTGCACCCAGCTTTATACTGTACTTGTTGACCTTGATATACCCTGGATATATATAAATACTAGGTATTATGGATTCCCACCTAAGCCAAAAAGCTGGCCACTGCTTAAGGGGAGCTTAAAGCAAAGGGCGGCTCCGTTGATGCCCCTGAAAGATGCCTTTTCTGCTACACGTTGGCTAAGCTTGGCAAAGGCTAGTTAAACCGAAGGCAGGAACCAATGGGACCTAGTGCATTAGGTCTGATTGGTTCCTGCCTTTGGCAAGGTAAAATTCGTGTCCAGAAGATTAGCCTGCATGCTAGGGGTGATAATGGAGCCGCCGGTTACTTTAAGCGAAATGCCTAGTGGAAGGTAAAATATGGAAATCTATAATACCTAGTATTCTTACATATCCATGGATATACTATGTACAATTTCTTTTCTTGCGAACGCATTGGTTTTTCTATCGACAAAAATAAGGTCCATTTTCAATTAGTGATACAAGGGATAGATTTAATTTCAGAAGTAGGAATGGAGAACGCGTTACTAGTATTTACTTCAGTCCGACTCATAGCCCAGTATAGAGCCCCTCCCTCCAACACGTAACGAAAAATTTAAATTATCTTATTGGCTCACTTAAACTACGTTTTGATGACGTTACTGATGGGGACGGCGAAAAATACGTAATTTCTTTTTACCTCTGTCGCTATGACACGCCTCTTCTTTCATACCCCTCCGTCCCGGGGAAGGGGGTCAGGGACTTTGCCGAGCGTCCACATTACTCTGTTCTCCATTCTTCCTTCTATAATTAAATCTATCTCTGGTGATGGGAAGTCTCTCTATCTCACCTGAATTAAATCTTCACCACGTGACATATCACAATGTTATTGGTTTCGTATCTTTTAAGGATACGGTATTTTTTCGCATCCGGGATAATCGACGATGCTATTAGAAAAGAATATTGGACGTTAGAAGACAGATGCATTACTGAAAATAAAAACACATTGGATAAATCGGAAGATATCTCGGAACACATGGCAACTTCGTACGCTTTAATTATTATCATTTGTCTTACAATATCAACAATTGTATTTGCGTTGGAACTTTTAGTGAAAAATGTTATTTCAACTTATAAACGACGTGAATTGAAGATAAAAAGATCTAATATATCATTTAAAATGAAAGTAACCGCTATTGCTCGGTTTAAAATGTCACTTGAAGATATGGTTTTTGATAACGTGCGAGATTCTTAAAATCCATTTATGCTACAATTTATCGTATAGCCTCTGGTACCATCCTCTTATACTTGGTTGAAACAATTCATATGTTAACAGTAGCTGTTACCCGCGGCGTCGCTCGCGTGTAATAAGAACTTGCATCAAAATGATATAAAGAATGGGTAGATTTTACTGATGACCAATATTTTTGTAGCACCCTAGCAGCGAACGCACTCGGCGTTGCCCGTCACCCCGCGGGATATTTTTTTATTAATTACTTTTCACGCGGACATTATTCCATAAAGAAGGATTTTTAAAATTTTGGCCGCCATTTAAAAAGATGGCAATAAATCGAACCAGAAAGACCATTCAGCCCGTCTCTAGGTTAAAGAAAACCAGTGTACTTAATATTTGAGAAATCGATTGCGGACTTTGTTGCATAGAGAAGATTTTTTTTTACATTTCTGGGCGGATTGGAAAAATCTTTCTTAGTACGCGCCTAGTACTTATGAGTAACGTTCCTGCAAATTTTCAGCCTTCTAGGGCAAGCGGTTTGGGCTGCGCGTTGATTATCAGTCAGTCAGTCAGTCAGGACTTTGATTTATATAGATAAGATAGATTTATGTCTAGTATTTAATAGCTTACAGTACGCCCTGGTAAAGAGCAATATGGTCAAAACATAAGTATTCAATAGGTTATTCTATCGCCTCAAGTGTTTTTTAATTTCATAATCGGTATCATGGCAACGTTAACTTAAAATCCATACCGTATAATGTAAGTTAGCGACTAAGCAAAGTCAATCGCAATTTTACGTGACATTAAATTTATAGTACAAGCGTAATTTCAAAATACAAAAAAGACTCTTAAAAGAATTATATACTTAAGTAAATGTTCTGTTCAAAGCAATTTCTAAATTCAAAGAGGTTGTATCGAGATGTAAAGTACAACTCCGATCCAAATAATACCGTTTAAAGGTGGAATTTATAAACGTCGGACGCAACACAATTTAGTACAGGCAAAGGCAGGGCGTCGTGCGCAAAAGGCGGAAGTTTGCGCACGACGCCCTGCCTTTGCCTGTACTAAATTGCGTTGCGTCCGACGTTTATGAATTCCACCTTTAATGTTTATGTCTTTTACATAGATTGCGACTATCAACCATCATTTTATTAACGGTTGTTTGGTTACAGCAACCAGAAGTTAATTTTCGCGTTGCAAAGTACAAAAAGCAATAATTCTAGGATGAAAATCATCAAAGCAATTGCCAAACACAAAACGTATAAGAGAAAAGCGCCACTAATTGAAGCGACGTTTAAATTGTGAAATTCTTCTTGCGGGGTTTTCCATAACATGCGATCAAAGATGTAACCTTGATCTCTGTTCATGTAGGCGAACGGTTTGGTTTCGAAAACTCTCATGATCCTGCAAATAGACCTGTAAATTCTCTGTACGTTGCAATTACGAACTTAATGCCTTTACGGACTTACCCTTGAAGTATATTTTCAGTAGTATTTGAGGCGTTATCAAAGCGATGTATCTTAACTACTTCCAGGAACGTTTCAACACTGTTTGTTGATTTCCGAATTTTAACTTTAATGTTATTTTTGTCTTTCTTGACAAATTTATTGACGCTTTGTTTCAAATCACTGATATGAGTAAATAAAGCAATTTTTCGATATTGTAGTCCATCAAGAATTTGATTCTTTTCGTACTGGTCAACTTTAACCATTTTGTCGAACAAGGAGTCTTGAAAGTCTTTGCTGCTAATTCCTGGAATTCCATCCTTTAGAAACAAAAAAACGAACGTTTACCGCAATTCATAGTTCATTAACTTGATGAAAGTGAAACTCACTTTAGTCCAAAAGAACTTAGTTTCTGGGGAATATCTAACTAAAGCCGGTGTTATGTTTGGATATTTTAAAAGATCACTGGCTGTTTCTAATATTTCATATGATTTGACCGAGAAGTCGCTATTCAAACGAAGACGGTAATAACCAAAACTGCTAGTAACCAAGATGACCACACGATTCGAAAGGCGAAGTTATTGGGTCGATCACTTTGAACTGCCGCTGCAATTCATTCAATACAAGTCAACTGAAGATTATCACTCAGTTTCTAACTAATATGAAGCATAAGCAAACAGAAAAAACAGGAATCGGGGCAGTAAGGAAAGTGTAGGCAGGTCCACCAACTAAAAACCATTTTTTTCATCGTTGAGTATATACAATCAATAGTACGCCGGTAAATTGCATTTCATTAAACAGGTTGAGGATTAATGTAGAGCTTGTTATCGAGGTTTTTACCTCTCCGAGTGACGTCACAGAGATGCTACACTGAACGTTTCTGTGTGTCTGTCAACGCGTTCGCAGTTGGCAAATCAGACCAAACGTATATGCAATATCCGAACCGTGTTCGCAGTTCACAGAAAGCAATATATGCTTCTACTTCAGTATCGTCGTTAGGGTTAAGATGTGCGCGGCAATCGGGTAGGGTTACGAGAAACGCTTAACCTCCCAATGGCAGGGTTTATACAAAGTTTCACGCAATTGTGGGTTCTCTTATCATTTGCTGCGAATCAATCGCCTTATGTACCCTAAAGAGGCATACTCCAGAATTCAAACGTCAACAATAGCTATGTTTAAAATTATTTTAGGAATAACGTTTAAACGACTTAACTAGAAAAATAATTAACATCAATTATATTTATTTATTTATTTATTTACTTATTTAAGACAAGTTGGGAAAACCAAAATTTTACCTCTCCGAGTCAAGAGAAGAACTACTTACAAACTTATTTACCTAGATATGGAAATGTTTCTTCTTTTTTATGAACAAATACTGAAGTTATAATTTATGAAATATTAAAGCAGTATACAAAGCATAGCAAATATACTGTAAATCAGACGACATTTTACATACACATTAAAATCATCCGATGGGGGAAAAACGGGAAATGAAGAGATAAAACTTTGGAGGGATATTACCTTTACCTGTTTGTAAAGGCCCAATTTGCTACTCCTCAACTGTATACCCTCTATATTCAAAGCCATATTCACAACAGGGTTGCCATGTAAACACTATCCTCTCGTTTCACCTCAACAATTTTCTTAGTTTGTCAACATGACGATTAACGTTACATAACACCAAAGCTTATTTGTGGCTACACACACTGAAAGTAAACGTGCACCATTAAAATCATGATAACACGAAGCTATAATCCGATAACGATCAGACCTTCACTGATCTAGGCTGCGTTCAGCAGAGCTCACCAAAAAAGACAGCGGATTTTGGAAAACGTTTACCGGTGAGATCTGTCGTCATAGCTTTTCTCCGGTCATCGGTGTTTTAAAAATAAGCTAGCGCAATAAAGCGTGCAAGGTACAAAGGCTTAACAAAAATTGTATGATAACATATTTATGGAGATAGATAAGAACAACTTTTATAATTAAACATAGAAACTAACATATCTCTTAACATTCTCGCGTGATCAACTGGTTTCATGTCAAATGAAAAGCTATAGCCCCATCAGAATCAGCAAGAGCTATTTGTATTAATTCCTCCATGTTTTTTTTTCGCCAAGCTGAGAACTACGCGTTTTACGACACGTTATCCAACAACCCGACTAATGTCTTTGGTGACCGTGCTGGCTCAGCGCTGAGCACCGTGACGTCAAAATTCAAAACCAAAATCCCGTTCTGTCATAGATAATATACACATTATTATCTATGGTTCTGTAGGACACTGCTAACAGCGCTGAGCTCTGCTTAACGCGGCCCAGATTTCCACCATGATTATAAAATCTAAGCCTGATTATTTAAAAGTGTAATTAACTTTCGGCTCACTCTGAACCGTTAATGTCTCTGCATTACAGAAACGAAAACCAAGCGTTTACTATTTGGTTCACTAGGCCTATTGACAAATGATAGTTCATTTGACCAATATAGTGGCGTTCTTCTTGAAATCACTTTAGAAAGGATTATGCTATAAACAGATGTAGTATAGCTTAAGTAATATATAAACATCGATTTCAAACAATAATATTAAAAAATATTCTTGGGATATCAAAATGAAACAGAGCTTTATAGCTACAAAACCACTAAAGGCATCGAAATTACGAAAAATATTTCTATATATTAATTAAGGTTTTGTAGGATTTCTTTCCACAAAACAAAGCGAACTGCTAACGCGATGCACTAGCGGACGGACATACACAGACTAAAACATAGACTACTTTTTAACTCTTTCCGTATTAATTTTGAATTGAGAGACAAGATTATCTTAAATATTAAAATAAATATAATTAATATTTAATATTTTCTTCGTTAGTTAACCGCCTTATTGAACGTTACATCGTTTTAAAAAAGAACAATTAAACATTCTTGAGAGACTTGACTAATATTGGCGTTTGAAATGAAGCATACGACGGTTGCTTCCCCTTACTCAAATAGGTAGTATATAAGGGTTTCGACTCGCAACTATGGATAAGAACAGCGCAATTGCGTGAACCTTTGGTGGAAGCCCCACCTTAGGGAGGCCGGACGTTTCTCGTAACTCTGGCCGATCGCCGCGTATGTCTTAACATTAAGGATGATGATGGAGTAGAAGCCAGGTGTACAGACTGGTGTCCATGTGGGATGGACAATAAGAACAGCGCAATTGCGTGAACCTTTGGTGGAAGCCCCACCATTGGGAGGCCGGACGTTTCTCGTAACCCTGGACGATCGCCGCGTATGTCTTAACCTTAAGGATGATGATGGAGTTGAAGCCAGTGTGTACAGACTGGTGTCCATGTGGGATGGACAAAAACAAAGACCAGAAGATGGTGGTGTTAGAAGCCAGTAAGTACAGACTGGTGTCCATGTGGGATGGACAAAGACCATAAGAGGGTGGTGATTAGAAGCCAGTGTGTACAGACTGGTGTCCATGTGGGATGGACAAAGACCAGAGGCTGGTGCTGTTAGACAGGCAATGGATTAATAGCCTGCAAGTGTAATACAATTTCCGAAATTTCCGGAAATTGAGAACACGTTTGCTCCGATTTTCAAACTGCGAACGCGGTCCCCTGGGGTGTAAGTCAATAACAACAGACAGACAGACAGACAGACAGACAGACAGACACACACACAGACACGTCGAAATTAGAACCTCTCCGTGACATACGTCACTCGGAGAGGTAAAAAACCTCTTAATTCGGTCTCGACTTGGAGAGGTTTATTTAGGTTTCCCAACTTGTTTCTATTTGCGTTACTTGGTAATTAAGTGGCTTTGGACACGTTTTGCTTGTGGCGTGAATTTAGAGGACTGAAGTATAGCTGTAGCATTATCGATGTTTTTACCTCTCCGAGTGACGTATGTCACGGAGAGGTTCTAAAATCGACAGGCATGTCTGTGTGTGTGTGTGTGTGTGGGTGTGTGTGTGTGTGTCAGGCTGTTGTTATTGACTTACACCCCAGGGGACCGCGTTCGCAGTTTCCGAATCGAAGCAAATGTGTTCGCCATTTCCGGACCGCATTCACAGTTCCCGGAAAATTCAAAACTTGAGGCTATCCACAATTCAACTGGCCACTACTATTTCATCTGACTAGTCAATTGTCCATTCCACATGAACACCAATCTGTATTCACTGGCTTCTAACACCACCACCTTCTGGGCGTTGTTTTTGTCCATCCCACATGGACACCAGTCTGTACACCTGGCTTCTACACCACCATCTTCTCGTCTTTGTTTTTGTCCATCCCACATGGACACCAGTCTGTACACCTGGCTTCTACACCACCATCTTCTGGTCATTGTTTTTGTCCATCCCACATGGACACCAGTCTGTACACCTGGCTTCTACACCACCATCTTCTGGTCATTGTTTTTGTCCATCCCACATGGACACCAGTCTGTACACCTGGCTTCTACACCACCATCTTCTGGTCATAGTTTTTGTCCATCCCACATGGACACCAGTCTGCACACCTGGCTTCTACTCCATCATCATCCTTAAGGTTAAGACATACGCGGCGATCGGCCAGGGTTACGAGAAACGTCCGGCCTCCCAATGGCGGGGCTTCCACCAAAGGTTCACGCAACTGCGCTGTTCTTATCCATAGCTGCGATTCGAAATCCTTATATACTACCTATTAGAATAAGGTGAAGCAACCGGCGTATGCTTCATTTTAAACGCCAATATTAGTCAAGTCTCTCAAGAATGTTTAATTGTTCTTTATCAAGACGATGCAACGCTCAATAAGGCGAACAACTAACGAAGAAAATATTTAATATTAATTATATTTATTTTAATATTTAAGATAATCTTGTTTCTAAACTCAAAATGAAAACGGGAAGAGTTAAAAAGCAGTCTATTTTTTTGTCTGTGTGTGTCTGTCCGTTGTCACACTAGTGCGCCGAGTTAGCAGTTCGCTTTGTTTTGATGTGTTAAGAAATCCTACAGAACCTTAATATTCACTTTTTCATAATATAAAGTGAATATGTGGAAATCTTTTTCGTAATTACGATGCATTTAGTACTTTTGTAGCTTTAAAGCTCTGTTTCATTTTGATATTCCAAGAATGTTTTTTAATATTGTTATTTGAAATGGATGTTTATATATTACTTAAGCTATACTACATCTGTTTATAGCATAATCCTTTCTATAGTGATTTCAAAACGAACGCAACGATATTGGTCAAATGTACTTTTATTTGTCAATAGGCCTAGTGAACCCAAAAGTTATCGCTTGGGTTTGGTTTTCGTTTCTGTAATGCAGAGACATTAACGGTTCAGAGTGAGCCGAAAGTTAAATACACTGTTAAATAATTAGGCTTGGATTTTATAATCATGGTGGATATCTGGGCCGCGTTCAGCAGAGCTTAGCGCTGTTAGCAGTGTCGTACAGGACGGGATTTTGCTTTTGAATTTGACGTCACGGTGCTCAGCGCTGAGCCAGCGCGGTCTTCAAAGAAAATAGTCGGGTTTTGGGAAAACGTGACGTAAAACGCGTAGTTCTCAGCTTGGCGAAAAAACATGGAGGAATTAATACAAATAGCTCTTGCTGATTCTGATGGGACTATAGCTATTTAATTGGCGTGAAACCATTTGATGACGCGAGAATTTTAAGAGACATGTTACTTTCTAATTTTAATTATAAAAGACGTTGTTATCTATCTCTTTAAATATGTTATGATACAATTTTTGTTAAGCCTTGGTACCTTGCACGCTTTATTGCGCTAGCGTCATTTTTAAAACACCGATGACCGGAAAAAAGCTATGACGACAGATCTCACCGGTAACCGTTTTCCAAAATCCGCTGTCATTTTGGGGAGCTCTGCTGGACGCAGCCCAGACCAGTTAAAGGTCTGATCGTGATCGGATTATAGCTTCGTGTTTTCATGCTATTTATGGTGCGCATTTACATCCAGTGTGTGTAGCCAGAAATAAGCTTTGGTGTTATGTAACGTTAACAGTCATGTTGACAAACTAAGAAAATCGTTGAGGTGAAACGAGAGGATAGTGTTTACATGGCAACCCTGTTGTGAATATGGCTTTGAACATAGAGGGTATACAGTTGAGGAGTAGAAAATTCGGCCTTTACAAAAACGTAAGGGTAATATCCCTCCAAAGGTTTAGCTCTTCATTTCCCGTTTTTCCCCCCATCGGATGATTTTAATGTGTACAAATATATCCTTATTGGATGTAAAATGTCGTCTGATTTACAGTATATTTGCTATGCTTTGTATACTGCTTTAATATTTCATAAATTTTAACTTCATTATTTGTTCTTAAAAAAGAAACATTTCCATATCTGGGTAAGTTTGTAAGTAGTCCTCCTCGGAGAGGTAATACTTTGGTTTTCCCAACTTGTAATATAATAAGATTACGAGAGTAATTTGAGTTTAAGTGAAACGTATAAAAGCATAAACCTGCTAATTACTAAAGTTTCTAATCCGCTTATCGTTAGACGATCGAAAACGCGTATTTCTTTCGAGTGCTAAAATGTAGAATACATATTTCTGAACATAATGCAGACGACGCAAATGAGACTCGCCCGAGAAAACCTTTGGGGTGGTTGACTCTTATAAATCACGGGCGCTGATTGGGCGGTAGGTCGCTTTATCAAAATTCAAATGCATGTTTTGGATACAAAACTTCAAATATTGTTTAAAACTATAAATAGCGCTTCAAAAAATCTGAAAAAATTCAAGGCGGGATATTTTAACATAAGGAATCGGAATAAAAATACTTAATTTTTGCCAATAGTGTCCCTTTAAATTTTGTGGCTGATCCTACACTACACACATTGGCAATTTCTTTCAAATTGCTGGCCAAGTTACCGTCTCCTTTAAGTATACCCAAAAGTTTCCTGATAACACTTCCTTTCGGTAAAGAATTCCCCTTCAAAGTATCATCTTTCACAATTTCTTGCACTTTTGGGATTCTTAAAATGCACTGGATTACGCTGTTCATGAAACAAGTGTTGCCAGTATTTGGAAAACTAAATTTTAAAAGCAATTAATAAGCAAACATAGTTTAAATATTAACTCGTTATATTTAAAAGGCAATTATTTACCCTGTTGTCCAATAGACCTAAAAATAAAATAAACAAGCTGGCCATATATATACGCCCGTTAAGGGGAAAATTGAAAATGAAGCAAGCGCCATCTAGTGAACAGAAATACAAACTCAAAGGTGACATTTTTTCATTGGCTGAAAACATTCTGACACTAAATGAAGCAAGCGCCATCTAGTGAACAGAAATACAAACTCAAAGGTGACATTTTTTCATTGGCTGAAAACATTCTGACACTAAAATTCTGCCTCTGCGCATTTCTAAGCGAACCAATAAGATCACCCCTCATTCGTGAAAGCCCGGTTTAGAAACTCGTAAGGCCGTTGTAAATTTTGAATGAATTTATTTTTAGGTGTATTAAATATTGCACTTTGTGCGTTTGAAATTGGACTCAATATTGCGTGTGAAAGTGGTTTGCTTAAAACCCTCATTTTAACCTTTAACATATTATTGCCTTTAGAAAAGTTCCTCCATTTTCCATACAGCTGATTGCTCGATCTTTTAATTCCGAATTCATGGGCAATTTTATACCACGAACCAACACCATATTTCCCAACACCAATAAACAAACGATCTTCTTCATCCCCGGTCCAAGCTTTCCTGCATTGTTTAGCAGGACATTTTTCTTGCTGCTTCACGGGTAAACGTGTTTTGTCATCATCTTGGTCTTGATCAGGAGGACTAGGTGTTTCCCTAAAATATTCCACAGTGCTTTTACTCCAGAAATTTTTAGACGAAGTAGTCAATGGAGGGCTTGGAGTTCTAGAGCACCTAGGAATCTCCGGTGAAAATTGGTTTTTTCTTGTAACGGAATTGTCTTCACATTTAGAAATTTTCCTAAGAGTGAATTTTAAACCAAGACAACATTATAAAATTGTGGGGGAAGCCAAATTTGATTTCTAACTCTACTTTCACGATTGATTTTCTACTTACTTCTGCTTCTTTGGCTGTGAAATTAGACGGGTATAACATGGTATAAGTTTCTTCTTCGGCGGGGTAGCTACATATTTTATGTCTTTTCTTACCAACTGGTCCACTCTACATACTTCACGGCCCAATGCCTTATTAACCATTTGCGCCATTCGTGGGTTTGGTTTATTTCCCAATTTCTTGGAATATTTTCCCATTTTTTAAATAATTGATTGGTATTTATGTCTCGTGCCGCGTGGTCGCATGTTTTTTCGCTCGCGCTCGTTTTTAAATTTTACTTTTCAAATACTTTTTCAATTTTTGTTAGGCTTAGCTCTAAATTTTAGTATTTTTCATAACTTTAGACATTTTATTTGCCTAAATTAGCTGAGTGGACTGGATAAGTTGTAATGCGGCCCCCAAATTGGCGTGGGGGCTTAGAGGCTTCACTTTCCAGTACCAGGTTTTTTTCTTTTACTTGCGGTTTTCTTCGAGTTCTCATCGTTCTCTACCTCATCCACGGGTTTTGTATTTGCAAGGAAACACGGTTACAGTGCTCTAGCGTGCATCTTCAGGATATTGCCCATTACTATGCTCCATTGGAAAAATACTCCCCTTCACTTTTCGACGATAAGATTGGACATAGACGTCGCTTTCGTTCGCTTTCACTCCAATCTATTTTGGATGTGCATCACGACGATTTTCCGATTTTGGCAGTACGTTTTAATGGCCTTGATAGATGCGGGGACGTGGAATCCAATCCTGGTCCGGCGTTGACTGCCAAATGTGGGCATTGCGATAAGACGGTACGGGATAATCAGATGGGTATCTTTTGCGAAGCACCACACTGCCACAGATGGTTCCACGCGAAGTGCGTTAATATGTGCAAGAATGAATACCTTCGTTTAAGCTCTTCGGATGAACCATACACTTGCCCAACATGTTCACTTCCGGCCTTTAGTGATTCGTTTTTTGCTGTGCCAGATTCATCCAGTGATGACAGCTTACCACACGCTGTGGGGCCATCTCGTTCTAAGAAAATTACATTTGTTCTTTCAAATGTGCGAAGTGTTCGGAACAAGCTTGTGGACATTTCATTACAACTGTGTTCAACTCCCACTGATATCTACGCTTTCACTGAGACGTGGTTAGACAACTCCATTTTAGACTCGGAAATTTTCCCCCAAGACTATGTTATCTTTCGTCGGGATCGACCCACTAGAGGTGGTGGTGTACTGCTTGCCCTACATGATTCTTTATGTCCGTTACCGATCGAGATTCCTGAGGAACTTTTAATAGCGGAAGATGGTACGCCCATCGAGGGTGTTTTTGCGTCATTTCGTTGTGGGACTCGCTCTGCTGTTGTTGGCTGCCTATATAGACCTCCTAGATCTTCTATGTCTACTCTACTTACGATGTGTGACCTACTTGGTCAGCTCCATGAAACTCTACCTCCGCATGATCTCTTCGTTTTGATGGGAGACTTTAACATGGATATTGATTGGTTACACCCTTCTCCGAAATCCGCTGCTGAACAGTTATTCTTCGACACGATCACCGACTTGGGTCTTCAGGAAACTGTATTAGCACCAACTCGTGGCTCTAGCAGGCTTGACCTAGTCTTTGTTAACGACATTAGATTTTTGGGAGAGACGTTGGTCCGTGACAACCTTCCTGGCTGTGATCATCTCGCTGTCACTGGTGTATTGGACCTTCCCCGTAACTTCGTTCAGCGTGTCAACAGAACTATACTAAACTACAAAAACATCGTCTCGGCAGATCTACAAGACTCAGTCAGATATGCTCCATGGGAGTTGGCGTTCTCGACAAACATCAATGAAACATGGGACCTTTTCCTGGACCTTTTTTTGGGCTCTTGTTAAGGACAATATTCCAAGCACTACGCTACGAGGCAATAAACGATCACCTTGGATCACTGGTGACCTCGTGCATCAAAGTCATGTGAAGAACTCGCTATTTAATAAAGCCAAACGAAGACAACGTGAGTCGGATTGGAGCGCTTACAAAGTATTTAGCAATGGTTTACGACGTAGAACGCGTATCGCTTACGACCATTATGTAGCGGGTCTTCATGAAACCCTCGCAATGTACCCTAAACGTTTTTGGACCTTTATACGCTCTAAGAATCAACTACCGCCACCGTCCTCCTTTACGGGAGATTTTGGCGAAGTCTCCTGTCCTTCCATGGTGGCGCGTGTGTTTGGCGACTTCTTTTATAAATGCTTCAGTATCCCGGATCCGGATCTAACTTTTCCGACTTTGGATGCTCAAGGACCTCACTTTTCCATGGATTACGCTGTTCATGAAACAAGTGGTGCCAGTATTTGGAAAACTAAATTTTAAAAGCAATTAATAAGCAAACATAGTTTAAATATTAACTCGTTATATTTAAAAGGCAATTATTTACCCTGTTGTCCAATTAAATATTGCACTTTGTGCGTTTGAAATTGGACTCAATATTGCGTGTGAAAGTGGTTTGCTTAAAACCCTCATTTTAACCTTTAACATATTATTGCCTTTAGAAAAGTTCCTCCATTTTCCATACAGCTGATTGCTCGATCTTTTAATTCCGAATTCATGGGCAATTTTATACCACGAACCAACACCATATTTCCCAACACCAATAAACAAACGATCTTCTTCATCCCCGGTCCAAGCTTTCCTGCATTGTTTAGCAGGACATTTTTCTTGCTGCTTCACGGGTAAACGTGTTTTGTCATCATCTTGGTCTTGATCAGGAGGACTAGGTGTTTCCCTAAAATATTCCACAGTGCTTTTACTCCAGAAATTTTTAGACGAAGTAGTCAATGGAGGGCTTGGAGTTCTAGAGCACCTAGGAATCTCCGGTGAAAATTGGGTTTTTCTTGTAACGGAATTGTCTTCACATTTAGAAATTTTCCTAAGAGTGAATTTTAAACCAAGACAACATTATTAAATTGTGGGGGAAGCCAAATTTGATTTCTAACTCTACTTTCACGATTGATTTTCTATTTACTTCTGCTTCTTTGGTTGTGAAATTAGACGGGTATAACATGGTATAAGTTTCTTCTTCGGCGGGGTAGCTACATATTTTATGTCTTTTCTTACCAACTGGTCCACTCTACATACTTCACGGCCCAATGCCTTATTAACCATTTGCGCCATTCGTGGGTTTGGTTTATTTCCTAATTTCTTGGCATATTTTCCCATTTTTTAAATAATTGATTGGTATTTATGTCTCGTGCCGCGTGGTCGCATGTTTTTTCGCTCGCGCTCGTTTTTAAATTTTACTTTTCAAATACTTTTTCAATTTTTGTTAGGCTTAGCTCTAAATTTTAGTATTTTTCATAACTTTAGACATTTTATTTGCCTAAATTAGCTGAGTGGACTGGATAAGTTGTAATGCGGCCCCCAAATTGGCGTGGGGGCTTAGAGGCTTCACTTTCCAGTACCAGGTTTTTTTCTTTTACTTGCGGTTTTCTTCGAGTTCTCATCGTTCTCTACCTCATCCACGGGTTTTGTATTTGCAAGGAAACACGGTTACAGTGCTCTAGCGTGCATCTTCAGGATATTGCCCATTACTATGCTCCATTGGAAAAATACTCCCCTTCACTTTTCGACGATAAGATTGGACATAGACGTCGCTTTCGTTCGCTTTCACTCCAATCTATTTTGGATGTGCATCACGACGATTTTCCGATTTTGGCAGTACGTTTTAATGGCCTTGATAGATGCGGGGACGTGGAATCCAATCCTGGTCCGGCGTTGACTGCCAAATGTGGGCATTGCGATAAGACGGTACGGGATAATCAGATGGGTATCTTTTGCGAAGCACCACACTGCCACAGATGGTTCCACGCGAAGTGCGTTAATATGTGCAAGAATGAATACCTTCGTTTAAGCTCTTCAAATGAACCATACACTTGCCCAACATGTTCACTTCCGGCCTTTAGTGATTCGTTTTTTGCTGTGCCAGATTCATCCAGTGATGACAGCTTACCACACGCTGTGGGGCCATCTCGTTCTAAGAAAATTACATTTGTTCTTTCAAATGTGCGAAGTGTTCGGAACAAGCTTGTGGACATTTCATTACAACTGTGTTCAACTCCCACTGATATCTACGCTTTCACTGAGACGTGGTTAGACAACTCCATTTTAGACTCGGAAATTTTCCCCCAAGACTATGTTATCTTTCGTCGGGATCGACCCACTAGAAGTGGTGGTGTACTGCTTGCCCTACATGATTCTTTATGTCCGTTACCGATCGAGATTCCTGAGGAACTTTCAATAGCGGAAGATGGTACGCCCATCGAGGGTGTTTTTGCGTCATTTCGTTGTGGGACTCGCTCTGCTGTTGTTGGCTGCCTATATAGACCTCCTAGATATTCTATGTCTACTCTACTTACGATGTGTGACCTACTTGGTCAGCTCCATGAAACTCTACCTCCGCATGATCTCTTCGTTTTGATGGGAGACTTTAACATGGATATTGATTGGTTACACCCTTCTCCGAAATCCGCTGCTGAACAGTTATTCTTCGACACGATCACTGACTTGGGTCTTCAGGAAACTGTATTAGCACCAACTCGTGGCTCTAGCAGGCTTGACCTAGTCTTTGTTAACGACATTAGATTTTTGGGAGAGACGTTGGTCCGTGACAACCTTCCTGGCTGTGATCATCTCGCTGTCACTGGTGTATTGGACCTTCCCCGTAACTTCGTTCAGCGTGTCAACAGAACTATACTAAACTACAAAAACATCGTCTCGGCAGATCTACAAGACTCAGTCAGATATGCTCCATGGGAGTTGGCGTTCTCGACAAACATCAATGAAACATGGGACCTTTTCCTGGACCTTTTTTGGGCTCTTGTTAAGGACAATATTCCAAGCACTACGCTACGAGGCAATAAACGATCACCTTGGATCACTGGTGACCTCGTGCATCAAAGTCATGTGAAGAACTCGCTATTTAATAAAGCCAAACGAAGACAACGTGAGTCGGATTGGAGCGCTTACAAAGTATTTAGCAATGGTTTACGACGTAGAACGCGTATCGCTTACGACCATTATGTAGCGGGTCTTCATGAAACCCTCGCAATGTACCCTAAACGTTTTTGGACCTTTATACGCTCTAAGAATCAACTACCGCCACCGTCCTCCTTTACGGGAGATTTCGGCGAAGTCTCCTGTCCTTCCATGGTGGCGCGTGTGTTTGGCGACTTCTTTTATAAATGCTTCAGTATCCCGGATCCGGATCTAACTTTTCCGACTTTGGATGCTCAAGGACCTCACTTTTCCATGGATTACGCTGTTCATGAAACAAGTGGTGCCAGTATTTGGAAAACTAAATTTTAAAAGCAATTAATAAGCAAACATAGTTTAAATATTAACTCGTTATATTTAAAAGGCAATTATTTACCCTGTTGTCCAATTAAATATTGCACTTTGTGCGTTTGAAATTGGACTCAATATTGCGTGTGAAAGTGGTTTGCTTAAAACCCTCATTTTAACCTTTAACATATTATTGCCTTTAGAAAAGTTCCTCCATTTTCCATACAGCTGATTGCTCGATCTTTTAATTCCGAATTCATGGGCAATTTTATACCACGAACCAACACCATATTTCCCAACACCAATAAACAAACGATCTTCTTCATCCCCGGTCCAAGCTTTCCTGCATTGTTTAGCAGGACATTTTTCTTGCTGCTTCACGGGTAAACGTGTTTTGTCATCATCTTGGTCTTGATCAGGAGGACTAGGTGTTTCCCTAAAATATTCCACAGTGCTTTTACTCCAGAAATTTTTAGACGAAGTAGTCAATGGAGGGCTTGGAGTTCTAGAGCACCTAGGAATCTCCGGTGAAAATTGGTTTTTTCTTGTAACGGAATTGTCTTCACATTTAGAAATTTTCCTAAGAGTGAATTTTAAACCAAGACAACATTATAAAATTGTGGGGGAAGCCAAATTTGATTTCTAACTCTACTTTCACGATTGATTTTCTACTTACTTCTGCTTCTTTGGTTGTGAAATTAGACGGGTATAACATGGTATAAGTTTCTTCTTCGGCGGGGTAGCTACATATTTTATGTCTTTTCTTACCAACTGGTCCACTCTACATACTTCACGGCCCAATGCCTTATTAACCATTTGCGCCATTCGTGGGTTTGGTTTATTTCCTAATTTCTTGGCATATTTTCCCATTTTTTAAATAATTGATTGGTATTTATGTCTCGTGCCGCGTGGTCGCATGTTTTTTCGCTCGCGCTCGTTTTTAAATTTTACTTTTCAAATACTTTTTCAATTTTTGTTAGGCTTAGCTCTAAATTTTAGTATTTTTCATAACTTTAGACATTTTATTTGCCTAAATTAGCTGAGTGGACTGGATAAGTTGTAATGCGGCCCCCAAATTGGCGTGGGGGCTTAGAGGCTTCACTTTCCAGTACCAGGTTTTTTTCTTTTACTTGCGGTTTTCTTCGAGTTCTCATCGTTCTCTACCTCATCCACGGGTTTTGTATTTGCAAGGAAACACGGTTACAGTGCTCTAGCGTGCATCTTCAGGATATTGCCCATTACTATGCTCCATTGGAAAAATACTCCCCTTCACTTTTCGACGATAAGATTGGACATAGACGTCGCTTTCGTTCGCTTTCACTCCAATCTATTTTGGATGTGCATCACGACGATTTTCCGATTTTGGCAGTACGTTTTAATGGCCTTGATAGATGCGGGGACGTGGAATCCAATCCTGGTCCGGCGTTGACTGCCAAATGTGGGCATTGCGATAAGACGGTACGGGATAATCAGATGGGTATCTTTTGCGAAGCACCACACTGCCACAGATGGTTCCACGCGAAGTGCGTTAATATGTGCAAGAATGAATACCTTCGTTTAAGCTCTTCGGATGAACCATACACTTGCCCAACATGTTCACTTCCGGCCTTTAGTGATTCGTTTTTTGCTGTGCCAGATTCATCCAGTGATGACAGCTTACCACACGCTGTGGGGCCATCTCGTTCTAAGAAAATTACATTTGTTCTTTCAAATGTGCGAAGTGTTCGGAACAAGCTTGTGGACATTTCATTACAACTGTGTTCAACTCCCACTGATATCTACGCTTTCACTGAGACGTGGTTAGACAACTCCATTTTAGACTCGGAAATTTTCCCCCAAGACTATGTTATCTTTCGTCGGGATCGACCCACTAGAGGTGGTGGTGTACTGCTTGCCCTACATGATTCTTTATGTCCGTTACCGATCGAGATTCCTGAGGAACTTTTAATAGCGGAAGATGGTACGCCCATCGAGGGTGTTTTTGCGTCATTTCGTTGTGGGACTCGCTCTGCTGTTGTTGGCTGCCTATATAGACCTCCTAGATCTTCTATGTCTACTCTACTTACGATGTTAACCATTTGCGCCATTCGTGGGTTTGGTTTATTTCCTAATTTCTTGGCATATTTTCCCATTTTTGATATAATTGCAGGGAGTGCCTACCAGACCCAGCAGAGTAGCAACTTCACAATACGCAACCACAATACGTGTGGTCACTGTGGTGTGATGTGAGTCACGAGTGGCTAAAAGTGCGCCTCTTTTTAAGATAGAATAATATTTTAGAAAAGGTGGCAATAAACAAGCTAATTAGCAATTATTTAGAAAATGTAGCAATATTTTGGAGTAAAACATACAATTTTGGAAAAGGGGGAAATTTATTCAGTTGATTTAACTTGATAATAACAAAAACAGGCGCACATTTAGCCGCTCATATAGAAACTTGAAGGTCTTACCTTTGCTAGAAAATTTTGTTGACTTAAGGAAAAATTTGGAACTCAATTTTGAAACTGAAGTTAGGCTTAGCAATTTTGAAACGTGTGTGATTTGGGGGGGGGGGTGAAATATTTCAAAATCACGCGCTCCTATAATCACGTGACAAATTGTAAAGGCAACGTGTATGGGTGTGTGTGATATTTTGAAAAGGGATACTAAAAGCTGAAATTTAGATATTTTGTTAATCATATATCATAATGGCGCAACGTTTGATTAAAGACACGTCATATCTCGTAAATTATACACATAAGTCACGATAAGAGTTCCTTTTGAAATTCCAAAACATCGGATGCGAATCCGGACAGACATAGCTAACGATCTCGTAGACAGACGCTATCTCAGAAATAGGCCAGAAAAATTAATGTAAATAATATAAAAATAATGAAGTTGAACCCTAGGCGTGACCCGAAGTTTAAATACTTGAGATCACTGTGAAAACTAAGTACTAACATAAGGACATTATCTCTCTCTAAGGGCCCAAGATTCTATGTTACGGTTGAAATGTATGTATGTCCTATTTGGTCAGCCATCCGTCTCATCTCAAGTGGTATAATAATTGTATAGCCTAAACAGAGGCCGAGCGCATTCGCTGCAGAGTAACCCGGCATTGAACATTTTCCCTCCTTCAAAGATTTCTCACGACAGCTCTTCGTGATTTTTACTAAGCGCGAATTTACCTCTTGTGTCTGAGAGAGCTGGGGGATTCTGGAAATTCTCTTACTTATTTTTTCCCCTCAGTCCTTCCTCTCTCGCCTCCCCGCCTGTTTTAGTTTGATTGATTAGTTATCTCAGAGCTCGCGTCTAGACCCCGACCGGCTTAGGATATCGGTCGCGGCTGATTTTGAAAATTATTTTTCTCTCCCGCGAATTTCACGAAAAATTCGGAAGGAGCCCCAATACAAAATCTACGTCACATCTAGCAGAACTAGATGTTTTTGCTAATAGATGCGCTTGGGCCCTTAGAGAGATGATGTCCTTATGGTATAGGGCTAAGCTGCAGAGTTTTTTACCTCTCTGAGTGACGTATGTCACGTGAGAGGTATTACACCGGCCGTGTTTGTGTGTGTGTGCGTTTACATTACTATACTTATGAGGACCGCGACGAGAAAACACACCAATCCTGTGGGGACCGTAGTCACTTATGGGGACGCACACCCCGGTCCCCATTAAACCCAAAAAAAACATATGCTCAAATTAATTATTTTTTGATTTTAATTGCTTAAAATTAGTTTTTAAAGTGGTCCCCACAAAGGTGGTAAATTACACATTGCCGATTTTGTGTCACACACGGACTGATAATAGCGCCCCCTTATCGGTCCTCGCAAGAACTAAAAAGCACACACTACTACTTCCGGTATGAGTGAAGGCCCCATAAAAGCGGTATTTTAACAATGATCATAAAAATTAAACACAAACGCACCGTTTTCTTTATTTTGAGAAGATAAGCACATGAATACTTGCTATCTTAACTAGCTCTTATATAAAACGACTAAACAATATTAGATACGACAACTTACGAAGTTTACTATTATTCATTTATATGAAAAATAATAATTCAAGGTTAAGAAAAGGGTCCCCATAGCGGATGTAGTAATTCAAATTTAAACACAAAATGTGATTTATTTCAAATTTCAATTTAACAGAAAGACATCAAAAACACGAAGATATTTCTACTTCTTTATACGATATCTAGATAATACGCTTTATTTTCACCAAAAGCAAAAAACATGAAAAACCGTTGGCTCAAAGGTCCCCGTTAAGTATTTAAAAATCCAAAATTAGACACAAAATGGTGGAAATTTTAAATTACAAGTAAAAGGTTTTTTTAAAATCATTTTATACACGTCAACCTTCGAAGTTAACTTTCATTCATCCATATGAAAGATAATAAAAAAACGTTGGGAATGGGGTCCCCATAACTTATGTATTAATTCAAACTTCAACACAAAATGTGATTTACTACAGATTTCAATTTAACAGAAAGAAATCAATAACACGAAGATATTTTTACTTCGTTATACGATATCTAGATAAATCGAATTATTTTCACCAAAAGCAAAAAACATTAAAAACCGTTGGCTCAAAGGTCCCCGTAAAGGACTTAAAAATCCAAAATTAGACACAAAATGGTGTTAATTGTAAATTTCATTTATAAAGGTTTTTTAAATAATTTTAGATACGACAACTTACGAAGTTTACTATTATTCATTTATATGAAAAATAATAATTCAAGGTTAAGAAAAGGGTCCCCATAGCGGATGTAATAATTCAAATTTAAACACAAAATGTGATTTATTACAAATTTCAATTTAACAGTAAAACATCAAAAACACGAAGATATTTCTACTTCGTTATACAATATCTAGATAAATCGAATTATTTTCACTAAAAGCAAAAAACATGAAAAACCGTTGGCTCAAAGGTCCCCGTAAAGGATTTAAAAATCCAAAATTAGACACAAAATGGTGTAAATTATAAATTTCAAGTAAAAGTTTTTTTTTAAATAAACACGAAAACCTTCGAAGTTAACTTTTATTCATCCATATGAATGATAATAAAAAATGTTGGGAATGGGGTCCCCATAACTTATGTATTAATTCAAATTTCAACACAAAATGTGATTTACTACAGATTTCAATTTAACAGAAAGAAATCAATAACACGAAGATATTTCTACTTCGTTATACGATATGTAATTAAATCGCATTATTTTCACCAAAAGCAAAAAACATGAAAAACCGTTGGCTCAAAGGTCCCCGTAAAGGGTTTAAACATCCAAAATTAGACACAGAATGGTGTAAATTATAAATTTCAAGTAAAAGGTTTTTTTTAAATAATAATATACACGACAACCTTCGAAGTTAACTTAACTTTTATTCATCCATATGATAGATAATAAAACAACATTGGGAATGGGGTCCCCATAGCGGATGTACTAATTCAAATTTAAACACAAAATGTGATTTATTATAAATTTCAATTTAAAAGAAAGACATCAAAAACACGAAGATTTTTCTTTTTGGTTAATCGCATTATTTTCACCAAAAGCAAAAAACATGAAAAACCGTTGCCTCAAAGGTCCACGTAAAGGATTTAAAAATACAAAATTAGATGGAAAATGGTGTGAGTTATAAATTTCAATTACAAAGGTTTTTTAAATAATTTCAGACACGACAACCTTCGAAGTTTACTATTATTCATCCATATGAAAGATTATAAAAAAACGTCGGAAAATGGATCCTCATAGCAGATGTGGTTAGTGAAATTTAAACACTAACTGGAAATTATTACGAATCGGCAATCGAGCTTAATTACCCGCCATCGGTAATCTAGCTTGATTTTCTACAATCGGTAATCTAGCTTAACTTCCTTTAATCAGTAATCTAGTTTAATGATAATAATAATAATATTAATAATAATAGGCTTTTATTTAGGATTTACCTTTAAGAATTTTCTTATTTACAAAAGTGTCCTGCTTTTAAGTTAAGATTTTAAAATTAAAGAGAGAAAAGCTCTAATTTTTCTGCTATTACTCAAGACTAGTAAGATTGTTCATATAATTGTTTATCTTATCTATAACAAGTTTATAAGATTGTTTTTGTTTGATGTGCATTGGGAGTCTGTTCCCTAGCTCTATACCCTTATGCTTCAAGCTTTTATTTCTATATCTGGAGAAGTTTTCCGTATAGAAGTTATTTGTTGTGCCACGAGTTTTTACGTTATTATTTGTTGTTTGAAACCATCCTTCAATAAAGTCAGGGTAATAACTAATTTTTATTCTGTACATGAATTTCAGCACTTCTAGGTGGTAATTATGTTGCAGAGATGTAATATTAGCTTTTGCGCTGGCAGCTGTAAGTGAGTCCAATTTTTGCGCTTTAGCTATCATCTTGATACACTCTTCATGTTTAGCAGTTCCCCTGCTATGTTCACAAAGCATTCGTTAAGCATGTTTGCTACAGTTTCTGGATCTTTGTTTTTATTGGCCTTGTATTCCATCTCCGTTATAAGTTTGGTATTCTTTTGCTTGAGGTATGGCTTAATGGTTTTACAAATATTGGTCGTTTCATTACTACCGATTCCAATATTAATTTTGAAGTATCTTGTCTTCTCTTTATGGATAAGAGCGTTGACCAAGTCTGTCAGTTTCCTGTACATATTTTGGTACTTTTCCTTATGAGCATGGTTTACTGTTCTTGTCTTTGTCTTGAATTTGTCTCTTATGTGAATTTGATGTTTTATATTTGAGGTTAGCCACGGGGCGCTTTTAGTAGATACATATTTTCTCTTAGCGCGGCATGTTTGTCCAGGCGGTCAATTATTTCATTTTGTAACATCTGTAGGCCCCTTTCTGGGCTGTCAATGGATTCCTTAGCCTTGTTTAATTTTGTATGGAGTTCTTGAACGAATTTCGAGGTAATTTTCTTATGCAGTTTTATACTCATTTTCTTCCTTATGATCCATGTTAGGTCATGGTCAGATGCTCCACATGCCTTTACTATGACATCTGTGATTCGTTCCGGGTGATTTACATAAATATGATCAATCAAACTTGTTGAGTTTAGGATAATTCTGATCGGGGATGTTATCATTTGTATGAAATTCCCCAGTGTCTTGAGAGGTTGTCTTACCTTTGCCGATAGCGTGGTGGCTTTGAGGTTACAGTTCGTGTTCCTATGATCAGAATTTCGTTGTTTGTCTTAAACAGTAAGAAATCAATGTTACTCCTTAGTTAAGTTACTTTAATGCCATAGACTTGTGCAGAGCTGTATTCTTAAAGAAAATTAATTAGATTTCAACCGAGGTTATCGACTCGCGAACAGACAGCGCTTGGATTCAAGCTTACTTAACTTTCTATAGAGTATTTCATCCATAAAACTTTAAATAGAATTACTCCAATTGTTTTCAACCACTGAACGCTAAAAAATGCGAGTTTCGAACGTGCTGTCAGTTTCTAATAAAACAGGGCATCATTGAAAAAATCGTAAATCGAGGTATTTTTGAAAAATTAAAACTAAATATACTTAACATAAAAGTTTCTGAATGAAAAGTAGAAAAGGTCCTAATAAAAAGATCTTATGTTCATTTAAAAACGTTTTGAATCCTAAGGAATTTATAAGTTTTGGAATATACGGTCCAGAATGTGGCTTTTTTTTTATAAAAATTCCAGGTTATTTCAATGGGAAGTTTCGGGTTTTTTTTCCAAAAAGGCTGATTAATTTTATGTTAATCAAAACCACCCTTAGCAATTTGACCTTTTATAAAATAAACTATTAGACGGATCTCTTCGAAATTTTAGTTAGTTGATATTGTGAGTAAATTCTATTTTGTGTTTCATTTGACATATTACATCTATAATACTTTTGTAACAACAATTTTTCACTTTCTTTGCTTTAAAGGAAAATTTGAAGAATTTATGATTCATCTTGAGTTTAACTGTGAAATTTTCATACCCGAGATGGCGATTTTTCGTCTTTTTTCTTTGAATATTAAAAAACTTCCTCAACCAAACGCATGAAAAAAGATTACAATTTTTGATGTAAACCTGTTTAAATGAAATGTTAATAAAATCCAGTATTGTGTCTAATTGTTACTATTTACACCTGTTATATGGACCCGTCTTCCAATGGGTTTTGTGTTTTTGCTTTAGATAAAAACTGGATAATTTCCGAAGGTATCGTATAACACATTAAAAGAGCCTCGAATATTTGATATCAACCGGTCCTGTTTCATTGAAATGCATAATACACCTCATTTTTTGTTCAGTTTTGAACTCTTATATCCATCATGGGGAGCCTTTTTCATGCGGTTTTTCATTATGTTTCTAGTTAGTAGTCTTTGTAAGTAAATAAAATCAATTTTCGATATATTCCCGTTGAATTGTAATTTTAATATCACCCATTTTATATTATTTTTCAGGTGAATAGTAAACTTCGTAAGGTGTCGTATCTAAAATTTTTAATATATACTTTTTTAATTGAAATTTATAATTTGCAACATTTTGTGTCTCATTTTGGATTTTCACAGCCTTTGTGGGGACCCTTGACCCAACGGTTTTTCATGTTTTTTACTTTAGGTGGAAATAATACCATTCCTTAAGGTTTCGTATAACGCAGTAGCAAGAGCTTTGTACTTTTGATATCTACCTGTTTAATTTAAATTTGTGATAAATAAAATTTGAGTTTAAAATTGACTTACTACATTCGCTGTGGAGACCCTTTTTCCAACGGTTCTTTGTCATTTTCCTTGTGGATGAATAATAGTAAACTTCGTAAGGTATGATGTCTAAAAGTTTTGATATATACCTTTTTAATTGAATATTATAATTTACACCATTTTGTGTCTAATTTTGGATTTTAAGCCCTTTACGGGGACCTTTGACCCAACGGTTTTTCATGTTTTTTGACTAAGGTGAAAATAATGCGATTTTTTGAGATATCGTATAACGAAGTTGAAATAGCTTCGTATTTTTGATATCTTCCTGTTTAATTGATATTTGTGATAAATAAAATTTTCTGTTTAAATTTGACTTACTACATCCGCTATGAGGACCTTTTTTAACGCTTTTTCATTATTTTTCTTTTGGTTGAATAATAGTAAACTTGGTTAGGTGTCGTAACTAAGATTTTTGATATATAATGCACTATATATAAGGGCTGTGCGAGTCTTGATTTCTTGGTTTCGAGTCGAGCCTCCCGCCTCTCTTTTTTCGGTTTTCGAGCTTCGAGCCGAGTCTCGAGTTTCTTATCGAGCATCAAGCCTTTAGCTGCATGTTCAAAATCTGGTTTCGGGCTTTTAACGCGCCTTAAATTTCTATGGCGAGCCTTAACGACTTTCAATTTTAGCTCTTAATTTTCAATGCTACTGTTTTATACATTCAATTACTTTCCTTAGGAAAGAACACTATTAAGTCGTAAATATAACAGATATACTTTTTAGACTATAAATACACTTGAATCCTATTATCACTTTTGTAATTCCCTTTAAACAGAGAAAAAAACCACATGAAAATTGTTAAACATAAAATTGGATTTATTAATAATAATAATAATTTTAGATATTCCTCAAAAAATCGAGCGGTTTTAAGTGTAATAGGAGATAGCTCGTGAAATTTTTGACGAAAAATTGTATAACCGTTATAACAAGGGTCCTCATAACGCGTATAAACAGTTAAAATTAAACACAAAAAGGGATTAATTCTCAATTTGAAAAATAGAGGTATATATCAAACATTTTAGCCTATTTTAAGTACACCATTGGGCATCTATTTAGTTAATCTTAAAACATATGAAAACCCTTGGAACAACGATCAGCATAACGGACGTAAACAGTTAGAGACGAGATGGAACATTTCTGGATTTCAAGTAAATAAGATATTGAAAATACAAGACAATATATTATATGTTTTATACCTTTGAAACAAAATTTCAAATTTCTGTGCATAGCATTATGAAAAAACTAAAAACCGTTGATTCTGGAGGTAAAAAGTCAAAGTTAAAAACAGATCCAGATTTATTCTAGATTTCAATTAAACATTATATCTAAATTATGATTCTAATTTACTGCGTGATTCAGAAGCTTAAGAAATTATCTAGTTTCATCCAAATGCTAAAAAACATTTCATATGGAATTATTTTAAATTTCAATTTAATATGTTTATATATTAAATTCGAGGCTATTTTCAGTGCGTTGTACCTTAGGAGATTTAATGATTTTCAAAAAAAATTTAAAAATTATGAAGAAAAGGGTCCCAAAATCGAATATAAAACCTCAACACCAAAAACATTTTCGATTGATTTTTAAGTCTAAGGAATTTGGAAGATAGAAGAAATACCTGGCTTGATTAAGTGTGATATTCATCTAAAGCAAGACCACGAAAACCTGTAGGAAAAAAGGTTCCCATATCAAATGTAAAAACTAAAATAAAACACAAAGTGTGATTTATTCTCATTTTAGAAAAACAGATGTATATCTGGATTACGATTCTTACATAGTGCATTACTTGATAACTTAAGAAATTATCTAGAATAAAAGAAACTGAAAGAACATGAAAAATCTTTGGAACTAGGGTTGCCACTGCGGATTTAAAAAGCCAAAATTGAATTTTCTATTTATTTCAAAGAAAATTGTATATATCAAAAATGATGGGTAACATTTAGTGCGTTGTACGACACCTTAATAAGAAATATAATGAAAAACCCTTAGAAAAGAGGTCCTAATACCGGATGAAGAAAGTCGAAATGAAACAAAAAATTGTATGTATTGTAAATTTTAATTAAATAGGTAGATACCAAAAATTCAACGTACTTGCGATACCCTAAACCTTTCGAAGCTCACGTATTTTAATCGAAAAAAATTATGGAAAAACGTTGGAACGAGGGGCCACATAGCAGATGTAAAAATTGAAAATTACATACAATATGGAATGAATTATACATTTCAATTATAAAGGTATATATCAAAAACTCGAGTCTATAGATAATTCTTTTAAATCGAACCCATTGTTTAGGTTTAAGTTGAACCTGGTCCTTGGTCACCTTTAAAACATCCATCATTTTTATAATGGGCACCATAGTGTCAGCCTTTTGTCCAATTCTGAGATTGCCTATAACTTTGATGGCTCGTTTGACGTGCGTTTGTAAGTTTCGATAGAAATGTATCCCTTAACATCTTCGGGTGGGACTACACTCTTAATTTGAAGTGGTTCCTCGGAATCTACATAAGCAATAAACTTCCTCATTAATAGTAATATTGTCAATTTTTCTTTCCCAATTTTCCATAATTTCGATCATTGACTCCAGGAAGTAATGTTTGTTGAGTAATTTCTGCAGAGAACTGAACATCTCCATTTGGAAAAGAGTTTTCATCAAACGCATAAAACTTCCAAAGTCATTAAGAAAAAGGATCCCAAAATCGAATTTAAAAACTCACACCAAAAACATATTGGATTGATTTTTAAGTCTAATGAATTAGGAAGATGCGAAAAAATACGTATTTTGTATGTATTTGTATTATTATGTATAATTTTCATCTAAAGCAAAGTGCACAAAAAGCTCAAGGAAGTGAAATCCCCACATCGAACGTAAAAATTCAAATAAAACACAAAACGAGATATATCCTCTATTATAAAGCAGAACATTAGTTAAAGGGTCTGATAGTAGAACATAATTCCAGAACATTGTTGGTTTAATCTAGCTTTATGGACAAACCATTTATGGTTAATTTTGACTGAATCGATTTTCAAACCATAATACACCTAAATTTAAACTATTACTGGTATGATGTTTTAGTTTAAACCATGAAGAAACCATTTATAGACATCTAGTTTCTACAGTGTGTAGCGAACTGAAAGTGGGCTGGAGCGATCGTTAAGTAGAAAAGTAAATCATATTATAAATTTATGTTAAGAAACTGTATAAATTGTACAATATGCACATTGTATAGACTTTCCATTAAGGTATTGTAGAAAACAGTAGATTCACAATTCAAACGCCTTTACAAGATTTTCTTAAAACTTTAATAGAAACTTAGCAAAAATCGTATAGAAAGTTGTGGAAAATAAGTCAAAATAATTTATAAAATTTCAATAAAATATGCTTATAGAATATTAACATAACACTTACAGAAAAACGCATGGTTTTGTTTTATATAAAATCTATAAAATGAAGATATAGAAAGTTTATAGATAAGTCAATAGAAATATCAATTGGAATAGAGCCCCTTACGCACTACACTCTATTCAATTTTATATATTTTTATGGAAATTTCATAGAAAATTTTCGTACGGGCAATAGTCAGTGAGAGGGCTTCAACTGGACTACAATTAGCAGAGGCAGCGCTGACCCCGATTCTGCTTTATTTTAGCCAGCTGGTTACCGAGTTGCAGTTTTTTATATATATTGGATTCATTGCTGCACTATTACTGCCTGATAGCCCAAGCGCAGCGAAGAAGAAAACTATTCTGGTTTTTTTTGGTAAGGCTCGTATCCTTTTTGCAAGCCCACATTTGACTGGTGTAAATATTACTTCTACTTTCGTGCGTAGAAAAAAATTTAATATAATTGGAGTTTTATTTTTACTTTTACTTTTGGCCCGTTTTGGGTATAGAAAAATGCGATTTAATTGAATTATCAATGCGACTGTCAGTTCACGTAAGTACTTTTAATAAGTGATAATAGGATTCAAGTGTATTTATAGTCAAAAAAGTCTATCTGTTATATTTACGACTTAATAGTGTTGTTTCCTAAGGAAAGTAATTGAATGTATAGAACAGTAGCATTGAAAATTAAGAGCTAAAGTTGAAAGTCGTTGAGGCTCGCCTTAGAAATTTAAGGCGCGATAAAAGCCCGAAACCAGATTTTGAACATGTAGCTCGAAAACCAAAAAATCAAGGCTCGCACTGTCCTCATATATAATGCATTATATATAAAAAATCTTAGTTACGACACCTAACCAAGTTTACTATTATTCAACCAAAAGAAAAATAATGAAAAAGCGTTAAAAAAGGTCCTCATAGCGGATGTAGTAAGTCAAATTTAAACAGAAAATTTTATTTTTCACAAATATCAATTAAACGGGAAGATATCAAAAATACGAAGCTATTTCAACTTCGTTATACGATATCTCAAAAAATCGCATTATTTTCACCTTAGTCAAAAAACATGAAAAACCGTTGGGTCAAAGGTCCCCGTAAAGGGCTTAAAATCCAAAATTAGACACAAAATGGTGTAAATTATAATATTCAATTAAAAAGGTATATATCAATACTTTTAGACACCATACCTTACGAAGTTTACTATTATTCATCCACAAGGAAAATAATAAAGGACCGTTGGAAAAAGGGTCCCCACAGCGGATGTAGTAAGTCAATTTTAAACTCAAATTTTATTTATCACAAATTTCAATTAAAGAGGTAGACATCAAAAATACAAAGCTATTGCTACTGCGTTATACGAAAACTTAAGGAATGGTATTATTTCCATTTAAAGCAAAAAACATGAAAAACCGTTGGATCAAGGGTCCCCACAAAGGATGTGAAAATCCAAAATTAGACACAAAATGGTGTAAATTATAAATTTCAATTAAAAAAGTATATATTAAAAATTTTAGATACGACACCTTACGAAGTTCACTATTCACCTGAAAAGTAGTGTAAAATGGGTGATATTAAAATTACAATTCAACAAGGATATATCGAAAATTGATTTTATTTACTTACAAAGACTACTAAAAGGGCCGGATTAAGCAATTTTGCACCCGGGTCGGTAAAAAGGGAACAGCAAATGTCCCTAAGGGGGAATAGTTAAACTCATTGCACCCCCAACAAGCTTTGCGCCCGGGGCCAGGCTCCTGGCCCATTCGACCGAAACCCATTAGACCGATACTCATTCCACAGAATTCCATTAGACCGAATTGTAGTCAAATTTGGCGCTAAATTATTGCAGAAATTTGGTCTAAAAAGCCTCTATAGTTATCTTCTTATAAAAATGTTTTAGCCAATTAATGTTTCTATATTTTGTACGTAAATATATGAAAAATTAAAGGTCATATTACACTTATAACTTTTTGGGTACTAATTAAAGTTACCCCCCATTTCACCCAATTTAAAACACCCAATTTCCAGTTCTCCTATTCTAATTAACCCAATATAATGCATACCCAAAAAGACTCAAATAGAGTAGAATTTGATGGTTTTATTTATTTATTTATTTTCATTCCATAAAGGATACACTTACTTGAAGTGTATAACCGCTCCAAAGGGGAAGAGACGTTCTCCTAACCAAACAAAACCTAACATAACAGTAATGTTTAGGAAAAGGCATATTATTTGAGAAGTCAATGAAGCTAAACAACAATATTTTGGTAAACACGTACCATTGTTAAATTATATATTAAATATTACTAACCTATCCTAACATAACAGTAATGTTTGGGAAAAGGCATATTATTTGAGAAGTGAATGAAGCTGAACATCAATATTTTGGAAAAGGCGTAACATTGTTAAATGATGTATAAAATATTACTAACCCAACCTAACATAACAGTAATGTTTTGGAAAAGGCATATTATTTGAGAAACCAATGAAGCTAAACATCAATATTTTGGAAAAGGCATATTATTTGAGAAACCAATGAAGCTAAACATCAATATTTTGGAAAAGGGGTAACATTGTTAAATGATTTGTAAAATTTTTCTAACCTAACTTAACCAAACCAAACCTAACATAACCCAACCTAACCTAAAAAAAGAAAATAAAATAGCCCAGCTATAACATCCAATGTGTAACTCAACCTAACAATACTATATTTCTCGTTAAGAAATCCTTAATACTGCTGAATTTTAAATTCGCCTTCTAAATTCAGCACCTGCAAGGATATTAAATTCGATTATTATAAATTATTCAGAATTATACTGGTAAATCGATTTTAGTAAACTCACCTTCCTGATGGAGATTCGAAAGAAGATTTTATGCGTGACGATCCGACGCTTTACAACTAGACCACGGTGGGACGCAGACCACTTCGAAATAAATTAAACTAATATACTAGCTTGGAACTTTCGGTTGAAGGGAATTCGTTCCAATAGGATTCGATTGAATGGGAAAATATTCCCATTTAATAGAAAACCGCCATTGGGCTAGATTTTAAAATACTGGCTAGAAATTTTCGGACGAATGGGATTCGTTCAAATGGTATTCGGTTGAATAGGTAGACTCCGGGGCGCTCGCCCCTAAGCCTCCCCCCTTAATCCGGCCCTGACTACTAATATTCATCAGTAAGAAAAATAATGAAAAACCGTTTGAAGACGGAAATAAAAGTTTAAAGTTAAAGAAAAATGAGATGTATTATGCATTTCAATAAAAGAGGTAGATAATAATAATAGTAATCTAAGCTTTGTCTACGAAGTGATTTCCACACTAAGCCTGTGGCTTATTTACAGGTGGGTCCCTTTACAATGCATAGAGGGGTGGTGGCTAGCCCCTTTGCCACAGCTAACCTACAGCGCCCTATACTAACTATTACCGTTAACCTCTGCAAGTTTTGAGGCTCTTTTAATGTGTAATACGATACCTTCGAAAATTATCCAATTTTTATCTAAAGCAAAAACATAAAATCCATTGGAAGAAGGGTCTGTAAAACAAGTGTAAATAGTCACAATTGGACACAATATGTGTTGGAACTGACAAAGTGAATTTTTTACGACAATATTTTTTAATACTATGTTCTTTATCGCACTTAGCAAATGAAACAGATGTATATTTTTTAAGCCGAATACGAGATAACCTTTTTAGTCTAATTACGTTGTAAAACTCACTTCGCTTCTCACCGTTGAACTGAATAAATCACGTTGTAATATTTTAAACTAGTTTTATTTTCAATTACTTAAAACCCCAATAATATGGGATTTTATTAAACAGGTTTATATCAAAATATCTAATCATTTTTTTTGCGTTAAGTTGCGGAAGGTTTTTAATATTCATTAAAAGAAAAAAGACGTAATACAATGCCCATCTCGGGTATGAAGATTTGGATTTATTCTTAATTCGAATAAATTAAGGAGATGCAAAAAGTGTAAGTCAAGATAAGTCAAAAATTGTTGGAATTAAAATATTATAGATTTAATAAATCAAAGAAACAAAAAATAGAATTTACTCTAAATATTAATTAAACAGGTATTTATCAAATTTATGATTTTATAAGTGCAATATATAATATCTAGCTACATCCTAAATAAAAAAATATGAAAAACAAACCATTGGAACACTTTGCACTTTCTTAAGGAAGTAAAAAATTACCATTGAAACGGGCTCTTTGAATAATTTAATATAAGAGCAAGTTGTTAAAAACCCTATTTTAAGTTTAAAGTAAATATATCCATCTAACCTTTTTCATTCTTTAGAGGGTATTAGATTTTAAATATTAAAATATATTATTCAAAAACGAGTTTATCTTCGTAGTCATTAAAAAAACTGTACATATAGACAATCCTTGGCGACACTTTTTCAAACCCACAAAGGCGCAGAATTTAGAAATTATTACTGTATTACAATTTGAATATAAGTTTAATCAATACGAGAAATTTGTTTTAATTGCGTAGTTCAAGCATTCACTATGATTCGAAATTTTAAAACAAAAACGTCTAACTCGCAAAAACTATCCACCTCGTAATGTTAAGCTTCAAAGTGATTAAAATTACGATTTCGGATTCACCATAAAGAGAAAATCCCTGTGCTCTAACCTATTTTATTGTGGAAATGCATAAAAAACCTTTCTTTTAAAAATAGTTCTGTACAAATTTGATTCTGGATATCAATCCATTAAGCTATGTTATATAATATACACAAAAATTCTATTTTTGGCTATAAAAAAATTCTAAATATTAATGCGGGAGTGAAAAGGGATTCAAGCTGGATTGATATTTCTCTTTGCATGAGAAAACTCCCAATTTTTAGATTCCACAATTCATTTTTTCTCTGGCGCGCGTTACGGTGAGCAAACTAGACGAGTTTATAGCCCTTCCGCCCCCCCCCGTCCCGACCTTCTGAGTTGAGACTGAAGCTCGTTTATGTTTCTCTCTGCGCAAGCGCGACGTTTTAAACTTATCTTCCACAGACCGATTTAAAAAGGGGGTTTAAGCAGACAGTGTACCCCTTTCCGCTGACGTATTACCCCCTTTCTCACCGGATCTATCTCTCTATCATTCTACTGAGGACTGCGGCCCCCTTTGACGCCCCTTTTGATATCGGTCTATATTCGTTAAGTACCGTAGCATTGGCTTTATGCAGTTTTCGATTGTCATTAAATTATCTGAAACTTATTATAATATATACTGATCTACACCATAAAATAGTGGGTGTCTGCTATTTGTCCCGCATTTTTTCGTTAAGCAAAATCCAGCACTGTGAATATGGAGCTTTATGTTTTTAGTATATCTATAATAGAAAACGGCATCACTTTGTTCTGAAATATTTCCCACGATGTGTAGTACGTAGTTTCCAACCAAAGAAGTTAAAAGAAAGGAATGGAGTCGGAAGGTCAGGGTTTGGTTTGGATAACAACTTCCAGTAAGAAAACGTGGCGCTAACAAAGCAGTAGGAATGTAGCAACAACTGTTTACTGGAAGACAGTTTCCAAAAACTCTTAATTCTTGAATCCTTTTGGGTCTTCAGGTGTTTTTTTTATACTGCGATAGGCAGGGATCAGAAAAAGTTTCCATTCCTTACTTTTATATTATTTCTTCCAACAGACCTTTGAGCCAACGGTTTTTCATGTTTTTTGCTTTTGGTGAAAATAATGCGATTTATCTAGATATCGTATAACGAAGTAGAAATATCTTCGTGTTTTTGATGTCTTTCTGTTAAATTGAAATTTGTAATAAATAACATTTTGTGTGTAAATTTGAATTACTACATCCGCTATGGGGACCCCATTCCCAACGTTGTTTTATTATCTTTCATATGGATGAATAAAAGTTAACATCGAAGGTTGTCGTGTATATTATTATTCCAAAAAAATATTTTTCTTGAAATTTAAAATTTACACCATTTTGTGTCTAATTTTGGATGTTTAAACCCTTTACGGGGACCTTTGAGCCAACGGTTTTTCATGTTTTTTGCTTCTAGTGAAAATAATGCGATTTATCTAGATATCGTATAACGAAGTAGAAATATCTTCGTGTTTTTGATTTCCTTCTGTTAAATTGAAATTTGTAGCAAAAACGGATTTATGGGATAAGAACGTCGGAGTTAGCGAATTCACTCCCCATCCTCGCATACTTTATTGAGAAACTTCGTCTGCTTATATTTTGACTCCACCCACCAATTCTGTATATAGCTACTTCTAGAGATCGAATTTGTGGGTGGAGTCAAAATATAAGCAGACGAAGTTTCTCAATAAAGTATGCGAGGATGGTACTAGAGGCTAAAGCTATGATCCGACGTTCTTATCCCATAAATCCGTTTTTGTTTGTAGTAAATCACATTTTGTGTTTAAGTTTGAATTAATACATCCGCTATGGGGAACTCATTACCAACATTATGGATGAATAAAAGTTAACTTCGAAGGTTGTCGTGATCAAAAAAAACCTTTTACTTGAAATTTATAATTTACCCCATTTTGTGTCTAATTTTGGATTTTTAAACCCTTTACGGGGACATTTGAGCCAACGGTTTTTCATGTTTTTTGATTCTAGTGAAAATAATGCGATTTATCTAGATATCGTATAACGAAGTAGAAATATCATCGTGTTTTTGATGTCTTTCTAATAAATTGAATTTTGTAGTAAATCACATTTTGTGTTTAAGTTTGAATTAATACATCCGCTATGGGGACCCCATTCCCAACATTTTTTTTTATTATCTTTCATATGGATGAATAAAAGTTAACTTCGAAGGTTGTCGTGATCAAAAAACCTTTTACTTGAAATTTATAATTTACCCCATTTTGTGTCTAATTTTGGATGTTTAAACCTTTTACGGGGACATTTGAGCCAACGGTTTTTCATGTTTTTTGCTTCTAGTGAAAATAATGCGATTTATCTAGATATCGTATAACGAAGTATTAATATCTTCGTGTTTTTGATGTCTTTCTAATAAATTGAATTTTGTAGTAAATCACATTTTGTGTTTAAGTTTGAATTAATACATCCGCTATGGGGACCCCATTCCCAACATTTTTTTATTATCTTTCATATGGATGAATAAAAGTTAACATCGAAGGTTGTCGTGTATATTATTATTCCAAAAAAATATTTTACTTGAAATTTCAAATTTACACCATTTTGTGTCTAATTTTGGATGTTTAAACCCTTTACGGGGACCTTTGAGCCAACGGTTTTTCATGTTTTTTGCTTCTAGTGAAAATAATGCGATTTATCTAGATATCGTATAAAGAAGTATTAATATCTTCGTGTTTTTGATGTCTTTCTGTTAAATTAAATTTTGTAGTAAATCACATTTTGTGTTTAAGTTTGAATTAATACATCCGCTATGGGGACCTAATTCCCAACATTTTTTTATTATCTTTCATATGGATGAATAAAAGTTAACATCGAAGGTTGTCGTGTATATTATTATTCCAAAAAAATATTTTACTTGAAATTTCAAATTTACACCATTTTGTGTCTAATTTTGGATGTTTAAACCCTTTACGGGGACCTTTCAGCCAACGGTTTTTCATGTTTTTTGCTTCTAGTGAAAATAATGCGATTTATCTAGATATCGTATAACGAAGTAGAAATATCATCGTGTTTTTGATGTCTTTCTAATAAATTGAATTTTGTAGTAAATCACATTTTGTGTTTAAGTTTGAATTAATACATCCGCTATGGGGACCCCATTCCCAACATTTTTTTTATTATCTTTCATATGGATGAATAAAAGTTAACATCGAAGGTTGTCGTGTATATTATTATTCCAAAAAAATATTTTTCTTGAAATTTCAAATTTACACCATTTTGTGTCTAATTTTGGATGTTTAAACCCTTTACGGGGACCTTTGAGCCAACGGTTTTTCATGTTTTTTGCTTCTAGTGAAAATAATGCGATTTATCTAGATATCGTATAACGAAGTATAAATATCTTCGTGTTTTTGATTTCCTTCTGTTAAATTGAAATTTGTAGTAAATCACATTTTGTGTTTAAGTTTGAATTAATACATCCGCTATGGGGACCCAATTCCCAACATTTTTTTATTATCTTTCATATGGATGAATAAAAGTTAACTTCGAAGGTTGTCGTGATCAAAAAACCTTTTACTTGAAATTTATAATTTACCCCATTTTGTGTCTAATTTTTGATTTTTAAACCCTTTACGGGGGACCTTTGAGCCAACGGTTTTTCATGTTTTTTGCTTCTAGTGAAAATAATGCGATTTATCTAGATATCGTATAACGAAGTAGAAATACCATCGTGTTTTTGATGTCTTTCTAATAAATTGAATTTTGTAGTAAATCACATTTTGTGTTTAAGTTTGAATTAATACATCCGCTATGGGGACCCCATTCCCAACATTTTTTTTTTTATCTTTCATATGGATGAATAAAAGTTAACTTCGAAGGTTGTCGTGATCAAAAAACCTTTTACTTGAAATTTATAATTTACCCCATTTTGTGTCTAGTTTTTGATTTTTAAATACTTTACGGGGACCTTTGAGCCAACGGTTTTTCATGTTTTTTGCTTCTAGTGAAAATAATGCGATTTATCTAGATATCGTATAACGAAGTATTAATATCTTCGTGTTTTTGATGTCTTTCTGTTAAAATGAAATTTGTAGTAAATCACATTTTGTGTTTAAGTTTGAATTAATACATCCGCTATGGGGACCCCATTCCCAACATTTTTTTATTATCTTTCATATGGATGAATAAAAGTTAACATCGAAGGTTGTCGTGTATATTATTATTCCAAAAAAATATTTTTCTTGAAATTTAAAATTTACACCATTTTGTGTCTAATTTTGGATGTTTAAACCCTTTACGGGGACCTTTGAGCCAACGGTTTTTCATGTTTTTTGCTTCTAGTGAAAATAATGCGATTTATCTAGATATCGTATAACGAAGTAGAAATATCTTCGTGTTTTTGATTTCCTTCTGTTAAATTGAAATTTGTAGCAAAAACGGATTTATGGGATAAGAACGTCGGAGTTAGCGAATTCACTCCCCATCCTCGCATACTTTATTGAGAAACTTCGTCTGCTTATATTTTGACTCCACCCACCAATTCTGTATATAGCTACTTCTAGAGATAGAATTTGTGGGTGGAGTCAAAATATAAGCAGACGAAGTTTCTCAATAAAGTATGCGAGGATGGTACTAGAGGCTAAAGCTATGATCCGACGTTCTTATCCCATAAATCCGTTTTTGTTTGTAGTAAATCACATTTTGTGTTTAAGTTTGAATTAATACATCCGCTATGGGGAACTCATTACCAACATTATGGATGAATAAAAGTTAACTTCGAAGGTTGTCGTGATCAAAAAAAACCTTTTACTTGAAATTTATAATTTACCCCATTTTGTGTCTAATTTTGGATGTTTAAACCCTTTACGGGGACATTTGAGCCAACGGTTTTTCATGTTTTTTGCTTCTAGTGAAAATAATGCGATTTATCTAGATATCGTATAACGAAGTATTAATATCTTCGTGTTTTTGATGTCTTTCTAATAAATTGAATTTTGTAGTAAATCACATTTTGTGTTTAAGTTTGAATTAATACATCCGCTATGGGGACCCCATTCCCAACATTTTTTTATTATCTTTCATATGGATGAATAAAAGTTAACATCGAAGGTTGTCGTGTATATTATTATTCCAAAAAAATATTTTACTTGAAATTTCAAATTTACACCATTTTGTGTCTAATTTTGGATGTTTAAACCCTTTACGGGGACCTTTGAGCCAACGGTTTTTCATGTTTTTTGCTTCTAGTGAAAATAATGCGATTTATCTAGATATCGTATAACGAAGTATAAATATCTTCGTGTTTTTGATTTCCTTCTGTTAAATTGAAATTTGTAGCAAAAACGGATTTATGGGATAAGAACGTCGGAGTTAGCGAATTCACTCCCCATCCTCGCATACTTTATTGAGAAACTTCGTCTGCTTATATTTTGACTCCACCCACCAATTCTGTATATAGCTACTTCTAGAGATAGAATTTGTGGGTGGAGTCAAAATATAAGCAGACGAAGTTTCTCAATAAAGTATGCGAGGATGGTACTAGAGGCTAAAGCTATGATCCGACGTTCTTATCCCATAAATCCGTTTTTGTTTGTAGTAAATCACATTTTGTGTTTAAGTTTGAATTAATACATCCGCTATGGGGAACTCATTACCAACATTATGGATGAATAAAAGTTAACTTCGAAGGTTGTCGTGATCAAAAAAAACCTTTTACTTGAAATTTATAATTTACCCCATTTTGTGTCTAATTTTGGATTTTTAAACCCTTTACGGGGACCTTTGAGCCAACGGTTTTTCATGTTTTTTGCTTCTAGTGAAAATAATGAGATTTATCTAGATATCGTATAACGAAGTAGAAATATCTTCGTGTTTTTGATTTCCTTCTGTTAAATTGAAATTTGTAGTAAATCACATCTTGTGTTTAAGTTTGAATTAATACATCCGCTATAGGGACCTCATTCCCAACATTTTTTTATTATCTTTCACATGGATGAATAAAAGTTAACTTCGAAGGTTGTCGTGATCAAAAAAAACCTTATACTTGAAATTTATAATTTACCCCATTTTGTGTCTAATTTTGGATTTTTAAACCCTTTACGGGGACCTTTGAGCCAACGGTTTTTCATGTTTTTTGCTTCTAGTGAAAATAATGCGATTTATCTAGATATCGTATAACGAAGTAGAAATATCATCGTGTTTTTGATGTCTTTCTAATAAATTGAATTTTGTAGTAAATCACATTTTGTGTTTAAGTTTGAATTAATACATCCGCTATGGGGACCCCATTCCCAACGTTGTTTTATTATCTATTATATGGATGAATAAAAGTTAAGATAACTTCGAAGGTTGTCGTGAATATTATTATTCAAAAAAACCTTTTACTTGAAATTTATAATTTACCCCATTTTGTGTCTAATTTTTGATTTTAAAATACTTTACGTGGACTAATTATGAAAATTAGTAAGGTTCGTAAGGTATCGTACAAAGCCCTAAAAATAATTTTTATTTTTAATAGGGCCTGTATATTTTTTAAATGTTTCTAAAATTTAACTTTACCATCCTCTGTGAGGCCATTGTTCCAACGTTCTTTAATGATTTTTGTTCTTGATGAAAATTTTGATATACACCATTTTAATTGAATTTTATTTGACATTTGGTAGGTGGATCATTGTTCCAAGTTTTAAGTTTTTAATAGTTTGTTTCTTGAGGTTTCGTATTACTATTTATGATTTTTCCAAATTTATACAAGTATTATTATTAAGTTTTCAAAATGAATCTTGACAATATCAGCAACTTGATTACGCCTTATGCTTGTCGTATTAACGTATTAAATTCCGTTTCCTTTTGAATTGAGACATTTTGTTACCCATAAATCAAGTTTAGAGAATATTAGTGTATTGCTATTCTTACGGGGACAAAGCTAACCGGAAATACGTCATAAATTTTGGTCCCCATAAAGAATGTAAAGAAAATTATGTAAAAGTTTCCTTTAAAAATATTTGGGATTCATTTTAAGATGCAATTTGAAACAAGTCATAAAAGTGAAATATATTTTCGATTTTACGATAAAAGCGGAGGAGATATTGCGTTTTCTAAATGTCCCCGTAAGTGACTTTTTAAACTCGGTCCTCATAAGCAATGTAGGACATGTATGGGTGTGTGTGTGTGTCTGTGTGTCTGTCTGTCAGACCCCACGTGACCGCGTTCGCAGTTTGCGTATCGGAGCAAACGTGTTCCCAATTTCCGGACTGCATTGACATTTCACGGAAATTTGGGTTTGTCTCCTCTGGCTATTCTACTTGAGTTCCAACACCACCAGCTTTGGTTTTCGTCCACTCCACATGGACACTAGTCTGTACGTGCTTGCTTCCAAGCACCACCAACTTCTGTTCTTCGTCAATTTTACCTTGACTCCCGCTTCTATGCACCACCATCTTCTGTTCTTCGTCAATTCCACATTGACACCAGCTTCTATGCACTACCATCTTCTGTTCTTCGTCAATTCCACATTGACACCAGCTTCTATGCACCACCATCTTCAGGTCTTTGTCCATTCCACATGGACGCCAGTCAGTCCATTCTGGCTTCTCTTCCTTCGTCATCGTTTGGTTTCAAGATATACGCGGCGAGCGGCTAGGGTTACGAGAAGCGTCTAGCCTCCCAATGGCAGGGCTTCCACCATCGGTTCACGCGAATGCTTTTTTATCTATTATTTGGTTTTAAGATATACGCGGCGATCAGCTAGGGTTACGAGAAACGTCTAGCCTCCCAATGGCAGGGCTTCCACCAAAGGTTCACGCGAATGCGTTTTTATCTATTGTTATAATGGAAACGGATCGTATATATACCCCAAAATTTGAAGAAAGCGGGCAAGATGGGTACCCTTCACTTTAAACGTCAATATTAGCAAAGTTTCTAAAGATATTATGAACAACTTTATTTTAAACGATTTAACTATTTTTAAAGTTATTTACTGGCGATTAAAATAATTAAAAATAATTATATTTATTTAAATATTAAAGATAAACTTATTTCTTTGAAGTGACACAAGTGAGAGTTTATATAGAACGAGTAATGAAGATTACATCTGAATCGAAACACTACACGCATATCAAAGTTAATATAAAGCGAGTAGGATGATAAGATCTCTTACAAAACGATAACATTTCCTTTTTGCAGAATATTAAATGGAAATATTTTAAATAATTTTCGGCATTACGATTCTTTTAGTAGTTGTGTAGCTATAAAGCTCTGTTTCATCTCAATATTCCAAGAACATCTTTTGATATTAACATTTCAAATTTGGTGTTTACTTTTTAATTCAGCTTTATTACATTTATATATAGCGTAAACGCAACCTTTAAATTCACTACATAATATGGATTTCAATACTTCGTCTCTCTGTAAGTGTTGAAGCGATTGAGTGAGTCGAAAGATAAATACACATCCTATATTTTAGTTGTACCATGCGTACCACAATGTTGCCAGGCGTTTATTGAAGGATGCTTGGGTACTTGGTACAGACTGTTCCGTCTACCAAGTTTCCTAGCATCCGAGAATAAATAGGATTCATAGAAGCCAGTGTTAAGGGAATGTCATGGGTCAAGTCGTTAAATATATCGACGCAGTTAAATAGCTGATGGCATTATTTTATGCACTTTCTCATTGCGTTTCGAGAGGAAGTTCAACTTTGGCACGGACGACAGATGGCGCTCTTAACCTTCTACCCCCAAAAATCGCTTTTGTCTGCTCGGTTTCCCCTTCCGCGTTTTTTCGTTATAAACTTATGATTTAACGAACTGAGAAGATAAAATTTCATATTTCCTAAGACAGATAAGCTTCTACTCCTTTCATCTTACTCCCAGTTAGATTTAACCTTGTTAAAACATAATCAGATGAATTTGAGTTACAATGCCGTAAAATCCTCTGCATACAGTTACCTAGGAGTGATAGAGACATTTTTACCGATGTCTAGAGATGATAAACTTAAGCGAAATTGTTTTACGTTTGAATAAAAATACCGCTTCCAGTAGTGGGTTTATAGTACTCCTTGTTTGTGTAAGATTAGTGTAGTTGTAGAGCGTAATCATGATAAACGCTTAAAAATATATATTTTCAATAAAAACACCGCTTCCACTAGTGGATTTATACTCCTTGTTTGTGTAAGATTAGTGTAGGTGTAGAGAGTAATCATTATAAACGCTTAAAAATATATTTTCAAAAATGAAGAATATAGAACATTTATCTAGGAGGATATAGGGGTGAAGGAGTCTTCGACTGCCCGATTTCCCATTGAAACGCGCTTACAGATTATCGGCCGTGGTTTCTCCCCCGTTCTCTCTCGTTCTGGGAGATTCATAGCCGCGCAACTAGTTCCGCGCACATCGTCATCGGGCGTCGTCTTTTCTTTTGATTTAATTTTTGGTAAAGGCTGTATTTTTTAGTGCTTTAACGGAACATTTATCATTATTTAATTTTTTATTAATTGTAAATTATGGTTCTTTGATAATACTGTTGTAGAGGGAACGCTTTTTTACTCTATCCCTAAACCAAAAACTTAAGTAAAAAAGTGTTTAAGATGGATTAAAGCCTGTGGGAGAGTAGAGTTAACACCCGATAACATTAAAAAATATCATTCTTTCCCCAAATCTCTTACTTTTTACAACGCCGCCTACATATAGGCGGCGTTGCTTCTAAGGCCTAAGCTAGCATGAAAAACCCGCTCTTTTTTGAATTGGGATTTGCGTGGTCACGTGATGCGCGTAACCAAGGTCACTAGGTGCGCGTGAACGAATCTCCCATGGGAGAGGCCGAAACCTGAGCTCTAAGATCGGGCAGTCGAAGACTCCTTCACCCCTATATCCTCCTAGCATTTATTTTGTATCAAAATATATTTGGTGCTAAGATTGCTTTAGAAAAATCCAAACGGCTAGGTATTGGTAAAAAAGACATATGTAAGCTATTTGTAGATGAGATAATGTTTTACATCTTTTAAATGAGGCTAAAACTTCCACTATTGTGTCTAAAAAAGTGATGGAAATGTATATTTTTTAAATATGACGGAATTGCGGTAGATATGATAGCGCCCTATTTGCGAAAAAAACCTTTTTTTAAACAGTTGAATCACTCTTTGATGATAGAATTTCAAAGGCAGAAGTTAAACGTTAAATTTGCTCGATTAATTTTGTTCGGAAAATAATATATTTAAGCGCTACGTATTACTGAAGGAGATTGATTTTGCCAATCTTTGTGAGTATTTAACTGTTTAATAATTATTTTGGTTAAGTGGGAGCCTAGCTTATGTGTGATTGGGTTGTGGCTTCCATGTTTTGGGGACATTTGCTTTTTGTGTGGCGAGGTATGATTCAGCTTTGATATGGACAAATGTTACAAATCATACTGGTAGACTAAGAATACGGTTGAGGTATAGCGAGAGAGTAGAGTTTCCACAGCAATTGACTATTTTAAAATTGAATTCCTGCACTTGCAAAGAATTAAAAAAAGCGATAGATGCATATATTTAGGTTGTTTAAGGGGTAGTGATAGTCATCTCCACTCGGAGAGGTAATATTTTGGCTTTCCCAACTTGTTTCTATTTGTGTTACTTGATAATTAAGCGGAATTAGACGCCTTTTGCGTTTGGCCTGAATTGAGATCCATTAAATCTATAATAACCCTTACTTTGTTTGAGCAGCAATACCAAGGTCTGCCATACACAATTAAACCAAACATATAGGTTAAACTCTCTCCTTTTAATCGAATCTATATTTTGCTGTTTCGGTAAAGCGTTTCGATGATTCGTGCTTCTATTATTTCTTGGAAACTTCGTTCTTAATCTTTTCAACAAATCTTGAAATTTTCTTATTGTAAACCATGAAACGAAGCATTTTAACGAAGACACAAAAAATATTACTAATACGAAGTAACCAACGAGCTGAAAATAAACCCTCTCAATGACTTGATTTGAGAAAACTTTCCAACAATTAATATACCCGTATTTCGAAACTTAGAAAGGATAATGATGTCACGAGTTTCATGGGTGGTTCTCCCGTAAACAGAAAAACTTCGAAGAATGACAATATCACTGGAGTTTCGCCCACTTTTAATTGAGTTTGATCGTGAAGAGAAAAAACCGATAGATCAGAGCACAAAAACTTGTTTAAAAAAAATTTTTGAATGACACTCTTAGTAACTAAGACGTTTTTATAAAGTAAAGGGTGACAACGCTATTTGAACCTTACTTTGCGACAAGTTGTTGTACTCCCCCTCGCTGTCTTGCTGAAAACATCTATATTTCTGAAAACGCATAACGTGATTGTTAAATTAAAAGTGGCATAGAAAAAGGTCTAGGTACTTCCTAACCGGTGTTTCAAGAAATTGTATAAGAAATACCACATGCCAGTAACTAAATCATTCTTGGTATTAAATTCGTCAAGTTCCTAAGCAAATCATGAATATCTGGATTACTCAAAGGGATACTTAGGACTAGAATATTTTCTTTTATCATCAAAAGAGTGTTTAAAAAAATTAATTTAACAATTGGAACGATGTTTCTATCTGCAATAGTAAAGAAGATAAGAGCAATAATGTTTCCGTAATGGATACTACGCGTTAGGCTTTTCCGCGACGCACTGGGAAGTACGCCATTGGATGAATCCGTCAGGTGGTACTAGACGTCCAAAAGGGGTACTTTCTAGTCCTTCGTGGGAAAACGTAACGGGTAGTGTCCATATATACGAGCCATTACGGAAACTTAATTGCTCGTATCTTTTTTAATGTTGTATTTAGAAACACGGTTCCAATTGATATATTCACTATTTTAAATTCTCTTTCGATTAAGAGTAAAAATTCTATCCGGGGGTTTCTCTTGAAGGCAAGACCATCCATGCATAATTAGCGTTGCCAAATTCAACAAACGCTTCTTAATATTTTTTGTAGAACATTTGACAATTAAGTAAATTTAATTTATAACAGGAAAGTTTTACTAATTAATACTTGGGCCATGATATTTAAATGAAGGGTTACAAAAGTGACACGCACTTACATTGTCCAATAATAATATGACTACCGTTTTATTTATATTTTTAAAACTGAAATTAAAATGAGAACTTAAATGAATAAAAACGAGAAAATATATTTGAAATTAGAAACGGCAAAAAGCCTTACTGGTAATAGCTGCTCAAAACTGGTTTATCCTTAATAGATTAGTTAAACGATCAATTGTCTTTGTCTGCGAAATTAGAAAACCGAATGAAATTTATAAGGCAAAATGAAGTAGAAACGAGGTTCATATACAATTTAAAGTATTCAAAAAATATTTCTTACCAAATTTTGTTTACTTCTAACATCGAGAGCGACAATTCTAAAAAATTTCTAAAAGTTTTACAAAATCCTCGGCGAATTTAAGAACAGGAGACCCTACAAAATTGACGTTTTAGAATTATGCTTTATAAATTTTTGAACCTTATTTTACATGGAATTTGAGTAAATATTTAAACAATCTTTTTACCGAACTTTTCTAAGGCCGTTGCATTATTGAATGCGGCTTTGTTTCCACGACCAAATTCTATCGATGTAATGGTGTATATTGAAGTGTATCTTATTTCACTTTTATAGGAATTTTACCTTCTGTAGGTTTTCAAAATTAAACACGCAATGGTTTATTATTAACCTCGAATAAATTATTGCACGCTATTATATTATTATTATTAAACATTAGAACCGTAAATATTGTGCGTTTAATTTCTTTTGATTCTTAAGTCTTTTATGGGTAACATGCTTTCACCATTTGGATATAGCCTGACTGAGACGTGTTTTGACAGCAAAGCGCTTTACAAATGAATTAAAAATAACGATCTAAAGGTTCCTCTATTTTATTTTTAATACTTTAAATATTTATGTAGGTGATATAAAATGGGACACTGTCTGTACACGGAATAAGTACTACACAAAGGTTCATTTAGACTGATAACTCAAAGTAACGAAATATTTAGTGGATCCACTCAGACTGTTGAAATGCCAAACTTACAAAACATTGTTCCCAATCTTATTTTTAGTTATACCTGCGTTGCAACCATATGGTATTGTTCATAATCCGACCCAAAGCAACAACGCTAATATAAAATGTATACTGAACATTTTAAACATGAAACTATAAACCAAACTCGATGAAATTTTCAAATTATAGAAGTTGTATCCAGACGTTCGTGCCCCAAGTTCAACTCACAACTAATACGGTTAAAAATGAAGATATCGGTCATAATTTTAATTACGGTTGTTTGTTTACAGCAACCAGAAGTTAATTTTCGCGTTGCAAAGTACAAATAGTAATAATTCGAGGATGAAACTCATCAAAGCAATTGACAAACACAAAACGTATAAGAGAAAAGCGCCACTAATTGAAGTGACGTTAAAACTGTGAAATTCTTCTTGCGGGGTTTTCCATAACATGCGATCCAAGATGTAACCTTGATCTCTGTTCATGTAGGCGAACGGTTTGGTTTCGAAAACTCTCATGATCCTGCAAATAGACCTGTAAATTCTCTGTACGTTGCAATTACGAACTTAATGCCTTTACGGACTTACCCTTGAAGTATATTTTCAGTAGTATTTGAGGCGTTATCAAAGCGATGTATCTTAACTACTTCCAGGAACGTTTCAACACTGTTTGTTGATTTCCGAATTTTAACTTTATTGTAATTTTTGTCTTTCTTGACAAATTTATTGACGCTTTGTTTCAAATCACTGACATGAGTAAATAATGCAATTTTGCGATATTGTAGGCCATCTAGAATTTGGTTCTTTTCGTACTGGTCAACTTTAGCCATTCTGTGGAACAAAGAGTCTTGAAAGTCTTTGCTACTAATTCCGGGAATTCCATCCTTTTGAAAGAGAAACAACCGTTTACCGTAATTCATACTTCATTAACTTGATGAAAGTGTAACTCACTTTAGTCCAAAAGAACTTAGTTTCTGGGGAATATCTAACTAAAGCCGGTGTTATGTTTGGATATTTCAAAAGATCACTAGCCGTTTCTAATACGTTATATGATTTGACTGAAAAGTCGCTCTTCATGTAACTGGAAACAAAGACGGTAATAACCAAAACTGATAACAACCAAGATGACCACACAATACGAAATGCAAAAATATTGGGTAGATCACTTTGAACTGCCACTGCAATTCATTAAATACAAGTCAAATGAAGATTATCACTCAGTTTCTAACTAATATGAAGCAAAGGCAAACAGAAAAAACAGGAAGTGTGCAGTAAGGAAAGCGTAGGCAATTTGTGATTCACCAACTAAAAAAACTATTGTTTTCATTGTCTTGTTTGAATATAAGCACTAGTACGCCGACAAACAACATTACATTAAACAAGCTGAGGAATGAAGTGTAATATCGATTTTCTTTCTATTTGAGTTACTTGGTAATTAAGCGGAATTGGACGCCTTTTTGCGTTTGGCCTGATTTGAGATCCATTAAATCTACAATAACCCTTACTTTGTTTGAGCAGCAATCCCAATGTCTGCCATACACAATTAAACCAAGTATAAAAGCAGAAGTGGATCATATTACAGCTCCCTAGAAGTACTGGACGATATAACATCGCTGTGCATCAGAATTGTCTCATAGCACTGAAGAGGAAAGGGTATATGCGAAACGCAGCGGTGAATTTGTGAACTAAACCAGAGGAATGATTTTGCTGCGAAATAAATTTTTAAAAAGTGGGGCAAGCAAACGGAAGTAAGTGGTAGCCAATGAGGAAAGGTTTGAGAGAGAAGACCGCGAAAGGAAACAAGTTGTTCCATACAAAGTGTTGGGTTGTGAATATAATAGTAGAAGTCCACTTTATTTTTCCGATTTTAAAAAATAATTGGCGGACTATAGGTATTTCGCGCGATTTTTAAACGGTTTTGTTGAAAAGGAAATTAATACGAGTTCAAATGTTCAAAATAGCCTTCATCATGCTAGAACATTTATAATGCATCCCTAATACAGCACTGAGCTTCCACTGATTTTAAGGTTTTTAGCGGGGATAGATAAACCAATTTATTACTAATTATAGGTATTAGGTAATGTGCGTCGACATGGAAATTTGTTTTCCTTTTTTTAAGTACGACAATTTTTTACAATTTTTTACAATACTTTAACGTTTTCCGTTTGCGAAAGATGCTGGTCAATATTTTTCAGTTTTACAAAACGTTTTAGTCGCGTACGGTTAAGTGCTTTTAATATCTTTCATTTGGGCATGCGACGATTGTAATTAGCTACATTGATCCTAGGCGTTTTTCCCAAATAGCAAAGAAACATAAGTCAATCTAAATCAAAATTATTACGCAATAACAAGCTTCACACTAATCACGACACTGACGGCGGTCTGACAGCAATGACCATCAACGGGAACTTTCGAAGGTTAAGGTAACTCCAGATCCAGGTTAATGGGCAAACCATGCCTTTAAAACTGAGCTAGATGGCGGGCTTGGATGTCTTGGAAGAAAACGCTGTTTACAAAAGCATAACCTACGTCCAGTACTTATGGGGAGCTGTAACATGATCCACTTATGACTGTACATAACATTAAAAGTTTTTAATTTAAAAGTGATCTAGATTATTTTGGCCCCTTTCGCCAAATCGTAGAACAAAGATTGCCCATTCTTCAAGAGAGCAGCTGGAGAGTTGAATTCCACAATTCGGCCCTGATCGAGAACTTTCACCCTATGAAGAGTTGAGTAACATAAAATTAGCCAATCATTTTAAGCCGGTTTAATAGGTAGGTAAACCAACTTGTCGTAGTCCAAGATGGTGTTTATTCTGTGGGCGATGGTGATGATGGTAGAGTTGGCGAATTCCTTCTTGATGGTCTCTTGAATGAGATCGTCGGTGTCCATGTTGACCGAGGCCGTCGCTTCATCCAAGATCAGGATCTTGGTGTTCCTCAACAAGGCTCGAGCCAAGCAGACCAACTGACGCTGACCACCTCCACGTTGTTACCTCCTTCGGCCACGGGGTGATCCAGTCCCTGCTCGAGTGACGTCACGAAGGATTTCAGGTGCGAGTATTCCAGGGCGGCCCACAGTTGCTGGTCGTCTTTTTGCCCGAAAGGATCCAGGTTGAGTCTGAGCGTGCCCGAGAAGAGGACGGGCTCTTGGGGGATGATGGTCAGTCGCGAACGAAAATCGGACAAGCCCAATCCCTCCACGACGATCTAACCGTGCACCCCTTCGATGAGACGGAAGAGCGCCAGCGTCAGCGACGACTTTCCGGTACCTGTCCGCCCCAACACGCCCACCTTCCTTCAAGACCAAATCCAATCCTTTGCGGTATCTGGTGCTGTAGTTCTGGAATATGATTTGTCCTCGTTGAGGCCAGTCAGCAGGTGGTTGTGATTCTGGTTTCTCCCACTCTGCCTCGGACTCCAAACGACAGTATTCGTCAACTCTTTCTATGGAGACGAGATTTGATTCAAAAACCGTAGAGCCAGCGATGAAGAATTTCAGGTATTGCACAAGCTGTTAGATCAAAATATTAAATTAGTACTTAATTTGCAGAAAATGAATAATTAGCGCAATTTGGTGATTTAATACTCAAGGGAATTTTCCGTGAGACATTTAAATTAAAAAAAAATAATATATTTCATTCATAAATATGACCTGATAAAGCCTTAAGTGTAATGATAATGATATTTCACCTAAAGCATACAAATTAAAACAAAAGTTCCGATCAAGTAGGGGATGGGGTACCTGGTCATGCACGTTTCCTAAATTTCGTACCCTCTTTCCAGGAGGTGTTACCATCCTGACATTACACATACATTATAGTACCCCTCCGTGACGTTTACGTCACTCGGAAAAGTAATAAAGCTTGTCAATGCCATGTCATGAAATGACAATTAAACGGTTTCTTGAAAACGTATCAAAATGTTATCCAAACTATAGCTTCTACAATCTACAAAAATAAAGAAAAACATACAAAAATGCGGCCCTAGGTTTAAAATTACATTGTCGTCTGGTTGCTGTGATATTTTGCTCATTTAATCTGTCATTCAAACCCCCGCATGCAATTCCATCTCTTTGTTAATTAGTCCTTTTCATTCGTCCCACTTTTGAGATCTTTCACAATCAAGCTAGGTTCAAGAGTTAAAAGAAAAACCAGCTGATATTTTGTCATACTGGCTTCGTCTCCACTTACCCGATCGGCATTAGCCAAGATCAATCCTACAAAATCAGATGACAGAGTCTCTTTGCTCAAAATGATGAAAATTGCGGTGCAAAACATCAAGCAATTGCTCAAGATATTGTGTCGTACTGTCAGCCATCTGGAAAGAAATTGCATTTTATTGAATGTCCGAATTGCTTTGCATCCACATTAAGGTTTCAACCCAAAGGTAATAATGAAGTGTAGGTGCGGATAGCAGGCTGTCATCCCAAAACGAAAAAGACGCGATTGAAACCAGGCTTTATTGACGCAATTGCAAAATTACCTTTGTGCCATGTTCATCATGTAGTTAGCGGCAGTGCATTCGTCGATCAGTTTTAAAAAGTGTCCTTCGAAGTTCTGTCCGGCGTCACACGCTCTGATGACAGTGCTGCCAGCCACTGATCCTCCCACATGCGAAAACAAGAAGGAATTTCTCACGCTGGTTATCCGCTTGAATTGACGATTGCTCGACATCAAGAAACGCTGCCAAATATATGGGAAAAGCTTCGGTTTAAATGATATATTGTGAAGTAATTCATTCCAGAAGTGGGCTCGAGCACTCCGCGGTTAAGATGCGGGTGCCTTCTACAACATGTAAATACGTAAAAGACAAAACATTTTAAGATTTAATAATTCAAGGAATGTTATTTCGCTGGGTTAAGAAGTCGTGGCACCAAGTCATCTTTCCCGTCGCTTTTAGGGATTTTCTACGCTTAATAAAACTGTAATTGTAATGCCTATTAAGATCATTAAATGCCCAAAATAATATAGCCTTTTTTCAATGTTTATTTTTATGTTTCTATTTTACCATAGCCTCCAATGCAACCAACGCCCAGATTACTAAAAATCAAAAGTGGCTACCCCATAATCGTTACGAATTCCGTGTTTAACCACAACAATTAATATTGAGGGTGATACTAGATAATTACTTATGACTGGAGACTAAAATCGAGTTCCTACCTGAAGTAAAAGGTATCCAACTAACACGACAATGCAGGGAATTATGAATAACGGTAAATATATTGCAATTGCTAAGGCGTAAACAACTAAAAATATCAATCCGACATTGGTTGCTCTTAACATCGCAGAAAATTGCTGGTCTAGGGCGTCGATATCTTGGGAGAAGCGATTGAGTATCCTTCCAAGGGGGGTCGTGTCGATGAAGAACATGGGAGAGCGAAATACTCTATCGAGCATTTTCCCATGTAGACAGTTTGCAGCTCGTAGACAGCGAAGAACGCTGATGATAACGTACAAAAATGTTTGAATGGCTTGGGTTAGACCAAGAGCGACTAAGACCGCTATACGGGTTGCCTTCAAGTCTAGGTTTGCTTGAAAATCTTTCTTGGAGTCTGCGCACCACAAAGACAGCCAGTACACTGACGTGAAATTAAGGACTACAACACCGGTGATTATTGCTTCGAAGATCGCGTACCATGTTATACCGTAGGCTTTAAAATATTGTTTGTATTTTGATACGGATATCTGCAAATGCGCAATAACCTTATCACGAGGAAAAATATGTGTGTAGAGAGTTTTAGTTCTCAAATAGACAAGAAACGTCCAAACTCTCCTCGTATATTATAGAGCGCATACGTTTCCTTCTTTGAGTGTCTCTTTAGTCATGAGCTTTGCCTCATCTTCATGTGAGGATTTTCCTTGGGTTGCACGAAGACTCCTTTTTCACTAAAAAAAAGGGGGGAAGGGGGGAAATATACGCACGCGCCTTATCATATTTGTATCATTCGACGCAGACTTGAAAATATTGATAATTTCTTCGGGAGCCCTGCGGGTTCCCGACCCCCCCAAAGCCCAATTTTCTTGGGTACCCGGGGCTCCCTAGTGGACAACTGAGCCTTGAACTCTTGATCCTAGAAACTGCGTCACATCTCGCCTGGGGAAGGGAACAGAGGCTAAGGAGTAAGGGAGCAAGCCCAAAAAAAATTTGAGGTAGAGAAGGATGCATTCCGGCTACAAATTTGAGGGTAAATATTCGCCAATTTATTTTCACCCTTTTTTGAGCGCTGTTTTGGTCTGAAGTTATGGGGGAGAGTTCTCATCGCACCGAATTTTTCAGGGTACCCGGGTGGTACCCGACCCCCCATAAAATATTTTTTCAGGGTGTCCTGTGAATTTTCTTGGGTGTCACAGGCTCACTGGTACCCCCTATTTACAAGTCCGATTCGACGGTACGGTTTGAAATGGCACCAGCTTTTTCCCATGGGATATTGTTCGTCGTTACTTTAAACAGGGATAAGGGAGTCAGATGGATTGGAAATGATGATGGGCGACCTGCGGCACCATATCTCTCCCAGTGTACCTCGCGCACGCCCCTACCCTTCCGTAGGCGATTGCTAAGTGCTGCCGCGTAGCGCCATTTTATTTGAATGAGAACTAGCTTCTATTTTTGAGATAGAGGGAGCGTCCTTTACAATTTCGTCTGGCACGACCCTACCTAACCGCTGGGGATGATGGGAGGACTATGGTGCCGTAGGTGGGGGTACAAAGGCAACGCTTAAGGTATGGGGGTTTCCACTCCATTACTCTCTCCTTCAAGCTTTAAACCATTAAAAGGTTAATTCTAGGAGAGCGGTCGCTCTCTTAGATAAGACTTGATACTGCCTCTAATGCTAAAGGAGGGTTCTTTGATTGGCCGTAACTTTTTTCGTATTGTGTTTGCTGCTTTGAAATTTTGCAAGTGAACTAAAATTTGGACCCTAATTATGAGGTTAAAATTTCAAAGAGATCCAATTAATAGTTAATTCTATAAAGAAAAAAGTTGTTAAGAGTGGTTTTAGAATCCATAAAATGAATCCGACATTTTGTGAAAAATACTATATTTTTCCATAGAGATAACATGGGATTTTTTTGAAATATGACCTTAATTGCGCTAGTGTATAAAGAATGCTAATCATTCGTTCCGTTTGGGAACCATCTTAAATGAAAGATAATAGTCCATAGATGTGCCTTTCCTTAGTTTCATTAAGATAAATTAAGTTTAAGTATTGATTTTTATCATTGTTAACACATACTTTGACTTACGTTGTTTTGGGTTTTGGAATTACGGCGTTTTACCACTGTTAGAGACACGCATATTAGCCCTAATTTTTTATATTGGACTTACGGCGTTTTTGTCGTGATTCACGCCGTTAGAGGGATATTAAGCAAGAAAAACATGGCGTTTTAGCTCGGGTGCTTGTACTTGTGGGTGTTTTTAGGTACTTGTGGGTGCTTGTAGGTACTTGTGGATACTTGTAGGTACTTGTGGGTGCTTGTAGGTACTTGTGGGTGCTTGTAGGTACTTGTGGGTGCTTGTAGGTACTTGTGGGTGCTTGTAGGTACTTGTGGGTGCTTGTAGGTACTTGTGGGTGCTTGTAGGTACTTGTGGGTACTTGTAGGTACTTGTGGGTGCTTTTAGGTACTTGTAGGTACTTGTGGGTGTTTTTAGGTACTTGTGGGTGCTTGTAGGTACTTGTGGGTACTTGTAGGTACTTGTGGGTGCTTTTAGGTACTTGTAGGTACTTGTGGGTGTTTTTAGGTACTTGTGGGTGCTGGTAGGTACTTGTGGGTACTTGTGAGTGCTTGTAGGTACTTGTGGGTGCTTGTAGGTACTTGTGGGTGCTTGTGGGTGCTTGCAGGTACTTGTGGGTACTTGTGGTTGCTTGAATGTACCTGTAGGCACTTGTGGATGCTTGTAGGTACTTGCGCCGGGTGCTTGTAGGTACTTGCCCCGGGTGCTTGTAGGTACTTGCTCCGGGTACTTGTTGGTACTTGCTCCGGGTACTTGTTGGTACTTGCTCCGGGTGCTTGTAGGTACTTGCTCCGGGTGCTTGTAGGTACTTGCTCCGGGTGCTTGTAGGTACTTGCCCCGGGTGCTTGTAGGTACTTGCTCCGGGTGCTTGTAGGTACTTGCTCCGGGTGCTTGTAGGTACTTGCTCCGGGTGCTTGTAGGTACTTGCTCCGGGTGCTTGTAGGTACTTGCTCCGGGTGCTTGTAGGTACTTGCTCCGGGTGCTTGTAGGTACTTGCCCCGGGTACTTGTAGGTACTTGCCCCGGGTACTTGTAGGTACTTGCTCCGGGTGCTTGTAGGTACTTGCTCCGGGTGCTTGTAGGTACTTGCCCCGGGTACTTGTAGGTGCTTGTGAGTGCTTGTAGGTACTTGCCCCGGGTACTTGTAGGTGCTTGTAGGTACTTGCCCCGGGTGTTTGTAGGTACTTTGCCTCCTCCATAGGATTAACATTACACTAAGTTTTGGAAGCTCGTAACTCTGGTTATATTAGAGATACGGGGATATCCTTTGATTATGTAATAGTCCTATTTGCCCCTTCCCTCCTTCGTTAACATTTGCTCCATAGGATACTCCATATACGGGAAAAACCTGGAAAAACTCAGGGAAGTATATGGGGAAAATCCTGGAAATCTCAGGGAAATTCGTTTTCCAAAAGTTGTATGAACCTTGTTATGGAACATATCTTATAAACTTATGGTTTTAGTTATATAAAGTTTTACCAAGGAGCGATATCTAGTTTACTAGGGAGAAGGTATAAGATGCCTAAGTATTCGCGCGCCATAGACCCAGTCACACTTTCAAAATACAAGGGGGGACTTAATGTGAGGCCGGGCTATTTCGCCTCTCCTCAGTCGGAAAATACTTAGTTTTCGTCATTCAGGTCGCGTTTACGTGAGTTTTCTGGTCCGTGACCAAATAAGGATTTTTTAAACTGGACATTAGGCCAGCGACTTTCCTGACTTGGAATAAATTGGTCTGTGACCATTGACCAGAGCACGTCGTCTGCTAAACTAAAGAAGTGGATAATTAAAATATTAGAATTTTAATGTGTGGAGTCTGGTTACCCTTGAATTTTCTTAGTAGTCGCGTGGACCACTGACCCTCCCCCCCCTACGATTTAATTTTTGAACTGGACCAGGCAATTTTTAAACTGGCCATTTGCCCTGTGTCACCGCCTTATTTCCCACGCTGGCGCGAGTTGCTTTGCGTTGTCGAGTGCGTGATGGAGTCGGCTATGCCTGGAGTCTTAACCACCGCGACTTCCAACCACTACCATAGCCCACTCGATCACGCTCTCTTTTCCATGGCTACATATTTTGAAGATGGCACTTTTTAGGCGTATTAACAATCTTGGATCATCTTAGTGAACTTTTAGGGTAGCCCTGACTATATTTTGTTTAAGGTTTTAAGCTTAATATCAAACAGACGTTAGTTTAAGCTACAAAAAAGTTTGAAATTGACAATCTCGGATCGTCTTTGTGAAGTTTTAAGGATATCCGAATTTCATATTGGGCTTATGAAAATTTTGAGCTAAAGCTTAAACGGACATAAATCAGCATTTTTCAAAATTTTCTAAAATTGTCAATTTGGTCCTATTTCTAGGGTAAAAAATTGTATTATGTTAATTACAATAAGAATACAAACTTTTATTGATTTACGTTTTTGAAGTATCATTATAAATAAATGTCTGATTAAGCTAAATTTATGGTCCCCTTTATATATGTTTCTGCTTAGTACAGATTTTAAAAATGTAAAACAGTTTCTTAACATTCTTAAATAAAATGAAGACTGAAGGAACAGATATTAATCAAAAATGTCTTGATTAGAATCAAGACCTAAAAAGTATCGATAAGACTGAGGTTTTCACTTGTCTGAAGGATCAGATATTAATTTTTCTTTTTAATTGAAACTAAAATGCATGCTTAAGAAAAAACAACGTTCCATTACCGTTTTCCGTTGAAATAAATTATTTTACTGGTAATCAATTTTAAAAATTTACTTATCTCGGCTTTTCGACCACAATTCCATTCCTTGAAAACATTTTATCATTACATTAATTACTTTTGGGAGATAACGTGTCAAAATAACCTATAAAACAATAAAAAACTGTAATAGCGGTCTGTTTAGCCATGACAAGAACCTTTTAAAAGTTTCAAGCACTATATTACCCTTTCGAGACTAACAGAACCTGAGCAAACTATAGCTTAACCTGCTACTAGTACGACCAGGGAAAATTGATGTAAACTGGAGTTGAAATTTCATCATGTGCGACCTCGGCCTTGAAACTCTCCCAGTGTGTGTAGAACATAATTTTTTCGCTGTTATCTGCCAAAATCAATCTTTCTTGGTAGTGCCGCCTCCTCACATAAACTTTTCATGATATATTAAGGTTTGAACGAACAAAATTCTAGATTACCATTTTCACTACCATGTCCCTCTGCTAACTTGAAGCAAACTTTCCTCTCTTTTTGCTTCTTATTACCGGTGCCATTCCCTTGACTTTCTCTTCGTTATAACTACTATCATGAGTTTATTTAATTCAAACCAAAATATAAAAAAAAATTGGATTTTTTTCCTTTTGTGCTACTTAGAATTAACAAATGTATATAACGTTGTCCGTGCCATATCAAATAGTCTCTAACCATTGTTAGAAACTAGAGAGAGAAATTGGGCAGTAACACTGATCATGCCCTGAACTATGAGAAAGAACAATACGACGGTTGACTAAAGTACACTTGATATTACATCATTTTGCAAAACCGCGAGTAAAAATCTTAATGTCCCTATTGAATTTGGCGCCATTGGTTTTAGAATAATTAAAATGGTCCACTGCGAAGCGTGCCGGTCACGAATGGGGATGTTACGTCTTTAGGAACAATTTAAAACGCAAAACCATATACGTACTCTCCCAAAAGTAATTAATGTAATGATAAAATGTTTTCGGGGAATGGATTTGTGGTCGAAAAGCCGAGATAAGTAAATTTTTGAAATTGATTACCAATAAAATAATTTATTTCAACGGAAAACGGTAATGGAACGTTGTTATTTCTTAAGCATGCATTTAAGTTTCAATAAAAAAGTTAATATCTGATCCTTTAGACAAGTGATAACCTCAGTCTTCTCGATGCTTTTTAGGTCTTGATTCTAATCAAGACATTTTTGATTAATTTATTTTGGTGTCATAAGATCTTCATATATGACTCGTACCCCTAGCGAGAAAATATCTCTTAATTGGTTCCAAGTCGGGATAGAGTATGGATGTCCCTGTAAACTTTAAATTGTAGGGTTAGGTACTCCCTCAAAATAAGATCAAAACTAGGCTCGTGATTGATTACCGATAGACATTTTTCTTTTGGGTCTATTGAATTAAATTCCCCTTTAAATTTAATTTACATTATAGGTGCTCACTCAAACCTGTTGCTCCGAAATGCGCTTTAGTTATACTGAAATTATTTTTCACAAAGAACACAATTTTTTTAAATACATTTTAGATACATTGATATTGTTTTTCACTGTGCGTAATACGTGCTAACATAAGAAAATAATATATAGCTCCCTATAAGTATGAAACGTAGTACATTTTCATACTACAGCCTTTACTCCCAAATTTGGCGCGCATACGCTTTTACGCCCCGTGAGAGAAGTTTCGGTACTACGAGTAAAAAGGGGGCGAAATCACCGCCGCCACCTAAGGCGTAGGCACGATGGGCCGGGGAAATATCGCTGCGCCCGCAGAGACTCAAGATACACCTTACCTCGTACCAGTGTAGGCGCCAACTATTAATTTATTATGATAATTTTGCAATGTACTTAATCAGTTATAATTATAATAATAATAATTTCAAGACTTTTAACTATTTAATTACGATATAAAATTTGAAAATTTTCTAAACAAATATTTCAACTTTTTAACGCCAAAAGCTCTTAATAGGTGGCATTAGAAACTTTTTACAAATTGCAATGGAAGAAAATGCTTTTTACATGGCTTAAATGGAGAGTTTCATACTTATAGGGAGCTTTATATTATTTTCTTATACTTAAAATAACGAAATTTGAAATGTTTAGTATTGATCGGTAGGTAGTCGGATATGTCGACCCCTCGACCCTTGTTGTAAATTTGATAAAAACCCATGTTAGTTGGTAAGGCGTTGAGCAGCCGACCTAAACCTTCCATACACCAACCAACTTAAAATGTATCTATAAGCCAACTCTATTTGTTTGTTGTCAAGTCCAATTTCAAAGCGGAGCTAGTAACTGAAGTTGGATAAGAGTCGGACTTTAGTTGTAAGTGCCGATTAGACCATAAACCGACGAATCTCCCTCGAACCGACTCAAACGCGGAAGAAGCTTCATAATCTGAAATCTTTAGTATGATCGGCAGGTAGTCGGATATGCCGACCTCTCGTCCCTTGTTGTTATTTTGATAAAAATAAGGAGTTGAGCAGCCGACCTAATCCTTTCTTACACCAACCGACATAAAATGTAACTATCAGCCAACTCTATTTGTTTGTTCTTACGTCCGACTTCAAAGCGGAGCTGGTATCTGAAGTTGGATAAGAGTCGGACTTTAGTCGTAAGTGCTGATTGGGCCATAAAGCGAAGAATCTACCTCGAACCGACTCAAACGCGGAAGAAGCTTCATTACAACGAAATCTGAAATGTTCAGTGTGATCGGTAGGCCGTCGGATATGTCGACCTCTAGACCCTTATTGTTATCTTTTATTTGATAGAAACGCATGTTAGTTGGTAACGAGTCGAGTAGCCGACCTAATCCTTCATTACATTAACCGACTTAAAATACAACTATCAGCCAACTCTATTTTATTGTTCTCACGGCCGACTGCAAAGCGGAGTTGGCAACTGAAGTTGGATAAGAGTCGGAATTTAGTCGTAACTAACGACTAGACCATAAACCGACGAATCTACCTCGAACCGACTCGAACGCGGAACACTCGTGTTACTAGGGAAGTAATTTTTGGCCAATATTAGGAGCAATCTCAACGATACCAAACTCGAAGTCTTTTATTATCGGACTATATCATGGATTGAGTAAACCTCATAGCTGTGTTCATTTTTTATCTTCATTAGTGACCGAAGCCTCATATCTGGTAGAAAACGGTTTTATTTTAAATGGTGCAACAAAATCAGTCGAGATATTTGGATTTGTATGTGACACTCCAGCGAGGGCATTTATAAGGAAAGTTAAGGGTCACAATGAGTACTATGGTTGCGATAAGTGCACCTAGGCAGGCGTAAGGCGTAGGAAAAGGCTATGTTTCCCGTTAGTTGAGTTTGAATTACGAACAGACGCTAACTTTAGCAAAAAAGCTCAACCAGGTCACCACCACGGAACCAGTATTTTGGAAACATTAACAAACATTGATATAGTCGATGACTTCCCATTAGATTATATGCACCTTGTTTGTTTAGGAGTAGTTACGAAAATTTTGAAATTATGGATGGGTGCTGAGGGCAAAAACTCACTTTATAAACTGAGACCAGATCAGATATTAGAGGTATCCTCTCGATTGGAATCTTTAGCTCCTGTGACATGTTCAGAATTTGTGAGGAAGCCTCGGTCATTGAAAGACTTAGACAGATTTAAAGCTACCGATTTTCGTCAATTTTTGCTTTATTCTGGAATCATAACTTTGCATAATATACTTCCTAAAGCTCATTATGAATTGTTTAGAACTCTACATGTGGCCATTCGTATTATGGCAATGCCCGAGCAAAACATTGAAATGCTTAATTTTTCTGCAGAGCTATTGAAGTATTTCGTGCAAACCTTTGGTATTCTTTATGGCAAACATCTTATTTCTTATAATGCGCTTGGCTTACTCCATTTAGCTAGAGACTGTACAAAGTATGGCAATTTAGATTCTTTTAGTGCTTATCAGTTCGAGAAATATCTCTTTACTTTGAAAAATAAAATAGCCAACACAGGTCACGCTTTAAAACAGGCCATTAATCGTATAAGCGAGGAAAAAAGAATTGATAGCCGAAGTGTAAACAAAACAATGTCACTACACATGTTGCACGAGACTGGGCCACTTTTAGAGGGATGCTGTAATCCTCAGTACAAGAAGATTATGCAGCAAGACTATCAACTGTCAACCTCAAAGCGAGTTCACAGCTGTATATTGAAAGATTCTTCAATCGTAATAATTGAAAACATCACTTCCGATGAAAATGACACCTCAAAAACACTAATAGTCGGAAGAAAATTCTTGACAGTTCAAGAGTATTTTACATCTCTGTGTGAATCATCCAGAGTCGGTGTCTACCGTGTAACCCAAACATTTGCTCTGATGAAGTGGACTCTTTGTCAAGTAATGGCCAAAGCCATTAAATACCCGATAGATGGCTCAAATGCGTTCGTCGTAAGGAGACTTTTACATAGCTGTACTGAATGAAAGGTAGGGCGGATATTTTATAAAAATGTAAACGTCCCACAACTATCACTTTGAAAAGTTAAAACTTGCAATTTTAAAATTTAATCGATGCATGTATGCATAAGTTTGTTCCTCTAAACCTTTTCAGTTGCTACGAATTTTAGGCACTTATGGGCGGTAACTTTAAACTTGTTGAGTTCGTTCATGGTGGCGTGGCTGTCGTACCGCACTCTTGGGATCCCAAAACGAAATGTTACTGGCCAGGTGATAAGGTTGCGTCACGTCAAGCGATGAAAGAAACTCCGCCATCTATAGACAATTGGTAAACTTTCGAAATCACCATTATAATAACCTAAGGTAATTATTTTAAAATTTAAGTTGAACGTTCTCATGGTACATAATGTTCGTTATTTCAATTATTTGAGAAACCTTTGACGAATCGTGGAAACAATGGTCAAATATGTTAAGGGGACGCTTATTTCTACAACTGAAAATAAAACTGGACGCGGCAAAAGGAAAAAGAGAAATCATAGAAGTGTTGCGAGAACTGAAACTGACACAGAATCTGAGAATGGCGATCACTCATAATCTCCTGAAAAAATTCCACTAATTCCAGTTCTAAACTCTGTTCTCACCCCTTTAACAGCTACCAAAGGTATATGGATTTTGAGAATTATTTCTTAACTATTTGTGACATTGAACACCATTTTTATAGGCGATGTAAAAAAACTAAATTCAGTTATTTACGTAAGTGAGCCATAAGTAAGAATGACACAGTGAAATCACATAATGGAGTTGTGTTTATGGTAATGGAATGTGCCAATCATATTGCTATTTTGTTACTTATGGGGGCGGGATTTCAAGTTTAAATGAATAAATTCATGGTGCAGCCGCCTAGCACCATTGTATTTGCATGCGAGGCTAGCTTCTTTTCTAGAGACGACCCTACCGAAACGCAGCGATGATGGCCGGGTTATTTGTTTTTTTCTTCATACTTATACATTGTTCAGAAACTCAAAAGTAATAGAACAATTCCCTTGCCCAATTTGTCCTAATTTTGTGACCGATTCAGTAAGTCGAAGCTGTGGCAGCACGTTTGCCAAAGTTGTCTTAACAAGCAATTAATAGAAGAAAAAGAGAAGTGCGTCCATTGCATACAAGTTCTTAAGAACGACTTCCAGTCGTATTTAAGACCAAGGCATGGTTTTTTATTTTTTCTTCATACTTATACATTTCTCAAACTGGCTGATAGCACACCCTGAATACTTAGTTGTTAATTTAAGATAATTCCGAAAAGTAACTTCGCTGTAGTTTTTACGTTAGCGGTGGGGAAAAATCACGAAAAACCCCATGTTAATCTCCATAGGAAATTTAACAAAAGCATGTGAATTTTACTTTAACGTTACAAAACGGTATCAAGTCATATCTACAAGGGCCTACCGGCCCTGTAGAATTAACAAAATATTCTCTTCGTGATTAAAAATCTTGTTTGAAGCAGCAAGCGGCCATCTCATCCTTATTTACCTTTTTTTGAAAAAAAGTAGGTTGATACCTCTTTCAGTAGATGATTGATTTATATTTCAGTTTCATTGAGTTTAAAAAAAATTGGTTCCACCATTGGTTAATTTACAATATTGACCAATCGAAAATCACAAATTTTATTAACTAAATTACAAAAAACCGGTTCAAAACCTTATTAGTTTTGAAACGAGTTAAATTCTTATATTAAACATATGTACTAGTTAATTCCTCGTAAGTAATTAATTTATTGCCTTAGTGAAATTAATGCTGAATTTTATATACACAAAATAAATAATATATTAACTTCTAAAAATTAAATGTAAAATGTGTGCATTATTTCCCAATTAATAAAAGATATCCACCTATTTTTCATTCTAATTAATTTTAATTAGGCCTAATAAGCTTAGAATATCAAGTTAAGAGGTTTCTAAATTGTACAAAATTATTACAATCTAACATGCAAAAATCCAAGGCTTAAAAACATTTTACTTTTATATTAAACGCTGCAAAAGAATTGACCCATAAACACGAAGTAAAATTACGTAATGAAAGAGGAAGTGACGTACATTTGGTTTGGATAAACTTTTGGCCAGGGATTTAAATGTCGATTTGGATTTGGGTTGGAGAATACGGTTTTAAGCGCCTTGTTCAAATGGAACCGATGCAAACGTTTAGATTTTCAGGATCATTACTGGCGCGTTTCAGATACTTTTAAGGACCATTGGAGGCGCGTTTCATATACTTTGTAGGAAAATTGCAGCCGCGTTCCAGATACATTTCAGGATCATTGGAGGCGCGTTTCAGATACTTTGTAGGATAATTGCTGGCGCTTTTCATATACTTTGTAGGATAATTGCAATTGCAGGCGCGTTTCAGATACACTTCAGGATCATTACTGGCGCGTTGCAGATAATTTTTAGGAGAATTGCAGGCGCATTTCAGATACTTTGGTCAAAATACAGTTTTAAATTGGCAGCTGGATTTCTACTTTTCCATCACTTTTTCAGACTTGTAACATGTCTATAAATATGATCAAAATACAGGTTTAAATTGGTAGCTGGATTTCTACATTTCCATCACTTTTGCAGACCTGAAACATGTTTATAAATATGGTCAAGTTGCAGTTCTAAATTCGCAGCAGGATTTCTACTTTTCCATCACTTTTGCAGACCTGTAACATGTCTATAAATGTGGTCAAATTACAGTTTTAAACTAGCAGCTGTTATTACTACGTTTTCATCGTGTTTGTAGAATCACGCTGCATATTTCATCCAGTATAGACAATTAACAGTTAACAAACAGAAAATAAAGAAACGGCAGACAATTTTCAGTTCTGGAATTTCTGACAAATTTTCGCGTTTTCCGAGCTGCAGAAAATGTAGCCTTAATGTATACCTCTTACAGCGTGGTAGCGATAAAAAAGCGCGAATGCAGATGAATTACAGCTTAATTTTTTTGTACGGGCTATCTCTAAACTTCACTATCTTGCTTGGCTAGACCTGCCAGATGGTTGGCTGATTTAAATTGACGTTTAGCCAATATGATTTTAGCAATCCAAGCAGAAGAATTTAGGTCGGTTTTTAGCCACATCGTAGTATACGATGAGGCTCTTAGTTTGACCCGAGCCGTCGTCGTAGTAGTAGTAGTAGTAGTAGTAGTAGTAGTAGTGGCCGGGGTTGTCGCTTCGTTATCGTTAGATTTTAGCTTAAAAGGAATTCGATAGTACCTCAAACCACCCATAGGGATAGGGGTAACTGAGCTTGGTTAGAGTTTTCATTTTGATTAAAAAATTTTTGGTCGCAACCGGGATTCGAACCCGGATCGTTCACGCAGCAGTAAGACACTCTACCACTATACCACGAGAGCTTGACAATAAGAGCGAGTTTTCTTCCTTTAATTTATCTCTAAAGGGTCGGGAATGAGGGAGGACCTTATTTTTTCTGGGGTCGGATACTTATGTATTTTTGGGGTCGGATACTTCTGAATTTGTGTCTTTTGGTCTTTATATTTCTTTTCTTTATATTTTCTGAATTTGTATCTTTGGGGTTTCTGCATTGGTATCTTTCGGGTCGGATACTTTCGAATTTGTATCTTTCGGGTCGGATACTTCCGAATTTGTATCTCTCGGGTCGGATACTTCCGAATTTGTATCTTTCGGGTCGGATACTTCCGAATTTGTATCTTTCGGGTCGGATACTTCCGAATTTGTATCTTTCGGGTCGGATACTTCCGAATTTGTATCTTTCGGGTCGTATACTCCACCAGATTTCATTAAAGTGGAAGAGGCGACTTTAATTCTTAAAATAACCATTAATAATCTAAATTTTTTAAAGCAAAATGGAAAGAAAGGTATTGCTTGATATATTTCCCCTTCCCGCGGGCGCCGGCCTTGACTGGCTGAGGCTCGCTCTGCCTCTACCGGTATTACGGCTATCACTGTTTAGGGTAGGGCGTCGAGGGGCTATTTACTCTGATTTTTATGTACGGTAAATCTAGTTCATTTAAGCATTGTAAACGATTTTTAGTATGGTATAGAGGGGTTATCCATTCATTAGGGTAGGGTATAGAGGGGCTATTCACTCGTATGATGTGGCTACTATTACGAGCCCTTGGACCGTCTTGTTTTTTAATGTGACAACTTTGTCATCAAGTATGTTTAGCTCTCGCTAGTCGATTCTTTGATCAATTTGAATCAAAATTAAAATTAATTGCAGAAATTCCAAGTTGAATTATAAAAGACTGTCAGAGTGTTAACTCGAAATCTTGGTTTTGGGTGAAATTAAAGGGATTACAGCAAAAAAATTTATGGGTGACCCATTCATTTAACAAAAAAATATTACTCCATTTATTATGAATTTGAAACTAAAAATTAACACATTGAAAATTTGATTTTTAATACAGGGTGTATCTGAAATGGACGTAGGAGCGGAAGTATTTGGGTTCCTGGGGCCAATATAAGGCGAAACTGTGGTATGATATTTTGTCGTACGGCAACCCATTTAGAAGTTACTTGAACTTGCTAGTTTGCATAAATCACAGCATGTTGACTTCGTCTAAAACAGTAGGAATTAAGTTCAAGATAAGGATGATTATTGAAAATTAGTAGAGATGACCGATACCAGGGTTAACCCGATACCTGTACAAACATGAACCGATACCGATCGATACCGATATGGTATCGGTTCATCCGTACAGACGCGTACTAAGAAACATTTTCGCTTATTAGTTGTTAGATAAACTGAATTCAGGTACTTTTTATATAAATGAGAACTCGTCACGATTGTAATTCATAGAAATGAGATATTATCACCATCATTACGTTACGAAAAGACATAAAAATGTCATGTAGCGTCATATAACGCATTTTCAACGAGTATCGGTATCGAACCAACCGATCCGATACTATCGGGAAACCCTGAGTATCGGTGCCGATACCGATATGGTTTCGGTACCGGTTCATCCCTAAAAATTAGTGGTTGCCAGCTAAAACAAAAAAAGCCTAATAGCCATAGAGTTTATAGTAAATTTTTAAGGAGTAGATAGTTGTACAGTTGGTGACTCATAAAGAACAAAAATGTAAAACAACATGTTACGATTTAGTGTGTTGAAACTAACGGTAAACTGACAGCGATAAGTAGCGCAAACTAATAAGGAACACCGACATTTTGCTTCATTCTTCAAACAATGGAAAGGTTGCATTTACTTTAAAGATTAGGTTAATGTTGCAACTTATCGAAATCGGTATTCGTGAATAAATGTTAGTGGGCGAATGTTTGGGATGGGATGTTGGGCAACGCCTGTTAAAACTGAGCAGTAAAATGCATAATTTGTATGAAATTAACCTTATAAAAGTCAACAAATAATGAAGAAACCTAAATGTTGTAAATAAAATTAAATTTTTTATGGTTGAAAGTGACCAAAAAAGGGAACATTCCTTTCTCCAAAAAATTACAGTGATGGAGTAATGGCGTTTTTCTTGGGGCCTCACCCGAAACTTCACCCGTAACAAATTAGGTACGCTATGTTGAGTAACGTACTTAGGAGTGGGCTTCATAAAACCTAGCATTCCTTCTCAAGGTCACACACTACTAACTTGTTCAATAAAACCTTAATTGTAAGGTATCGATGTTATTGCGTAACTACGGTTTTTTAATTTTCTACTTTTAAGATTGCCATGGATTGAAAAACTTCAGCTTCCAAGTTCAACAAATATGTCAATAAAGAAAGTGGAAAAGGGTTAAAAATTGAATTAAGATTCATTAACAGGGTTATAAAACGAGCTTAGTTTCGAAAGTACAATATACAGTTATATTATATATGATCTAGTTTGATTTATCAACCAGTACTATTGGGTTCGGAGAAACCTTCATGTTCTTTTTGAAAAACGATCTGTGCACGATGACTTATGTTAGTCCTCAAACATGTGGGTATTAGCATACATTATAAAATGACCTTCAAGATATGGCATAGTATCTGGTTTGCATTGCTTATTTTGTTTTTGTGACCTCAAAAAGATCCAGCACAATTTATTTTTACTCAAAATAATTTTGATTACTAAAATTGTTTGTAAAAACATTAAAAATATTTTTTTTTTCTTTCAACATTTTCCAAAATAATTAACAATGGCTGAATAGAGAAATCATTTCTATGAAGTTCGTATTTCATTGCGCTATGGTTTAATTTTGAAAGACGCGGTTTCGCATCGCTTTTTTGTGTTGGACCTGCTTACAAGTGAAAAGGAAATTAGATAACATTTTGTGCAATAAAAACAGTGCTGATTTCGTTTCGCTATCCTATTCGACCGAATTTTATAAAGTCTCATTAGTTTCAGGCCAAATAAAACCGTGACGGGAAAATCGTATTTCACTAAAAATTATTTTTCCAGTCGAAAATACTGACATCGTGTAGGGTGCTGCAGATTCCTTGCACTCATGAGGCTTCTAAGACCAGTACTTTCTTTAGCAAAGAAATTCATTAAACCAAACTTGACTTCGTAATAGTGAATCTTACTTTGTGAAAATTATTCATTGATAAGCATATGGGTTTTGTAGCCCAAATGACCGAAGCTAATGAATCTTACTTTGTGATAATTAAGACGGTATCAAAGCGTTTTTAAACATCTCTATGAACAATGTAATAAGTGAGAGTATTATTCCATAAAGTTGAACCAAGAAAACTGATGAAAGAAATCCAAAACTCGTTGCTTTTGGTCCATTGATATAATTGTCTTTTTCCGTATGAAGTAAGTCTCCAAATCCAAACAAAATGGCCTTCCGTCTGGGTTCGTTTAGACGAGTTTCAATAAATCTGCATATGCTATGATATAAAAAAGACAAATAAGTTTAATCAAATGTACTAAAGCGATAGATTTATAATCCACTTATAAAAACATTGAGTTTGGATGTAAATAATTTAAACGCTACACACGCAGTATTGACATTACTAAACGAACTTCATGCACGCTGTAAAAGCACTTTTACTCTTGACAATGCGTACATGTAATCTTTAATCGGTGTACAGAGAAATTGATAGTGATTACTCCCTAGCTCATTTCATTAAACGTTCGCGGTTATTGACAAGGGCTTTTTATACCTTTTCAAATTCATAAACCAAATTACAGATAATTTCGAGACGTCACATGCCAAAACAAAGCTAAAGATCTTACAGATATTTAAGGTTTTCAAGGACATTTGAGGGTAGTTTCTTGTTGAATAACAAATGTAGAGCTGTCGTTTCGAATTCCGTTTCTCCAATGTGCAATACCCTTTTCGATTTAAACAATTGAGTGTAAATTCTAAAAATGACAGAGTCAATATATTTAATTTCGTGCAATAAAACGCCCTCTCCTTTCAGAAAGATGTCGGTGACGTTTTCTTCATAAAAATTATCGTAATAATATCCATTTAAAGCCATTCGCTTCCGAAGCTTCTTGTACACAGTGTCAGATCTCTGTGTTTAGTCAAGACTTTAATGTTTGATCATGTTTAGTTGATTTATGACCTGCACTTACGTTGATCATTTTATTTAGCTTTCCATTTTTCAAAATTAAAGGTACAATATTGGGATTTCTAATTAAATCTTCAATAGTGTTGAGAAACTCTGATTTTGAAATCAAAACTTCGCTTTTCACCGAACCATGGTATGATTTTATGAGAATAAACGTGGCCAGAATCCACGATCCTACCAAAATCCTCGCTGGTAGTGTTCGCCCCAAAGAGGCCAGATTGCCTGCAATTTGGATGTTACAGTGGTATCAAAGCCATGTTGTAAGCAATAAGAATGGCTTGTGTAGAGGGAGTTATCCGCATTCTTCCTGTTACCTATCATTTTACAAACTCACTTAACAGTCGGGGTTCAGTATACCAGACTAGACGATACCAGTAAATGAGTGATTTTGTTTGGACAAGTTTAAGAATGTACATTGAAAAAATTAAATACTTAACAGTTTAATAAAAGATTTGATGAAAAGAGCCACATCATTCGAAACAAACTGCTACAACATATTCTCTCATTCTTTAAACGGGTAGTACTTGAGATAAAAAGAGAATGAGATACAAAAACAAGAGCTAGTAAAGCATAAATGTAAATAGTAGAATTCATTCCTAGTAGGCTCATAGATGTTGATGCCAAGTCGTTGTTGACCCGAGATATTGTACTGAAGATCCTGTAGCCTGATATTGATAATGGTGGTGAGACGTCATGCGTCATTACGCAACTCGGATCGAGGAAATAGAATGACATAAATGTATCCAATACCTGTAAGTTTCTGAAAATTATTTTCCCATTCTTTATAACTCAAAGTGGTTTACTTGATCAATCTCAACAGAATCAAAAAATCCTTGAGTTAGTATACTGTGAAGGCAAGTAAGCCTTACTCTTCTATTTTCGTTTCGTCTTTTTTAAATCGAATTTCCCACACCCTCTTGTAATGCTTAAAAAATAACAGTTTCCACTAATTTTTCTTCAGGATTAACATAGGGTATATATATAGTGCTCCAGCACACCTACTAATTTAAAAACTACAGCAAATTTACGTTTCAGAATACTTTACAATTAACAATCAACTATTTAAGGTGTTTATGCAGATAAAAAATCACTAGATAATCAAAATAGCCTAACAGTTGATAGTACCCTTCCTGCCCCGATGCTCTTTTATGAACGTTTATCAAACTATTATATTTGAAAGTTATCAAAAATGAGTGTAAATACAAATCAGCAGTTTCCAAATTAATTATTAATAGACCATTCCAATATATAATTGGAGAGAATCCAAGGCACAGGGGCGGGGCCGCCATATTAGTCTCGTTTAATCTCGCCAAGAGGCAACATTAGACGGAGCCCGCGGGAGACAAGCCTATTAACATTGCCTCTTGAGCGAAAGAAATGGATTATTTGCTGTCATAATTTAATTTGCACTATACATACGTCAAGCTTAATCGCAGTGAACATATTTTTTGAAAGTTTTCGGTTGATAGTCTGATTCAATCTTTTAACACTACCAATGACGTCTTCCTTACTTAAAAATTGCCAACTAAAAAATCGGGTACGTTAAAACCTTCAGTAAATGACTTAAAAGTATCTAGTAAATTCTTACGTTATGTTTATCATATAATGCAATAAGATTTTCGTCAACGTAATTACATCCATATCGTACCTATTGTACTGTGGGTTTTCCGAAAGCATATTGGCTTCACCCTATTCAGTATGACTTATTAAAACCCTTTTACATGTCTCGACAAACATGTACGAGTACACCCAGACAGACAGACACACACGATCGTTACAGAACCTCTCCGTCACATACGTCACTCGGAGAGGTAAGAACCGCAGCAACTTAATCCAATTTCTAGAATACAAGTAACTGGAAACTTTTATAAAGATCTGGACTTATTTACTCACTCAATTTTTTATATAAAGAAATATTTTAAAAAGAAGGATAACTTAGTTAATTGATTAAAAATTAATCCGCAACAACGAAAACCAATGTCTAGAAAGATTGTAAAGATTTGGACTTATTTTTTTTATATTGAAAATTATTTTAAGGAGAGAGAAAACTTGGTTAATTGAATATTTTTTTGTTTGAACTTTCAATTTCACGCTACCTATTTTTTAGTTATATTTAATTACCGTGATTGAATTTAGATATTGTATTCGAAACGTTTACATTTTGTTTTACATTAATTTAAATTTTAGATTTTTAATTTAAGACGTCGTGACCAATTGTAAAAAGCCGAAAGGTGTTATGGACACGCAATAAACACCTGATTGATTGATTAAAGACGACATCGTCCGCATCCTCTTCCTCTTGCGCGACCAACAGGACGGCGGGCAACAAAATTTCTTCCCCCTCTGCCTATTGCGCGACCAACTGGAGGATCGGCAACAAAGTTTCTTTCGTCCTCTGGTTCGTCTACTGGTCGCCCCAGTCGCCCCACTTGAGGACGTTCGTTGCCCTCAACTCCTCCTCGTCCTGCCCGACCGCGTCTCGGCCGCTGTACTGGAGGCTGGGCGGCGGGTTCTTCTCTTAAATCATCTCGGGCGGCGGGATGGTGATCCATTTCTTCCGGAGCTAGTTCCTCTTGGTTGAAATCGTCATCATCATGGCCTTGAAATATCGGTCGATAACCTCGTACCTGCCCAGGTACTTCGCAATATATATTTAATGTTACTTGGCGATTGTCCGAGATAGAAAAAATTCTCTCCATATTGGTGACTAGATTTTGAAATAAAGACATTTATTATTTTGGTATTAACCTTTGTTTTACTTAAGGGTAAGACTATGGTAAATTTCATCCTGTATTGCTTACAAAACATACCTAGGAGCATTCATACCATTTACATAAGGAGGCCTGGTTTTAGACTCATTCAGTGAGTCAGGCCTCCTTGCGTAACACCTTAAGCCTGGCCTCCCGTTTTCCATTTACCGCGTTAACCATGGAAAACCGTGGGAATGGGTGGTTTTTCTAGTAATATCACATATTCGGATCGGGAATGGATGGAAAACAACCAATATGGAATGGAAGTGGTTAAATTGATATACATTTTAGTTTGGAAATGGTTGGTAAATGGATGGAACCTATTTTCTATCGAAGATCCTAAAATTCTAAAATGACTTAAAAAGGTTTTTGCTACTGAGTAATGGCAGCTCTCTGCCTTTGACTGTATTAGACGAGATATGGCAATATAATATGGGTGCCTCTACTACTCATCTCACTTAGTTTGCTGTAGCCTAGCTGGCTAAGCTAACAGTACCGTCTTCTAGCTCATCCTCCTATTACTTTAGCACACAAGATTCACGGCTATTATAGCTGTAAATCAGTAAATTGTAAGTTTTCGCGCTAAATTCTCGGAATAAATATTTTGGGAAGTGATTCATGGTACTTGGCGACGGGCGAGCAGGAGTCCCTCAGTCCAGTCAGATTTTTCTACAGTTGTTCAGCCCCCTTATTTTTACTAAAATTCCCGATGAAGAACCGGTATTGCAGTGGTAATTTTGGGCCAAACCAAGACGCTCAAGGGTTATATTCTATCGAACACTATGGTATGGAAATGGTTTTCTGCTATTGTTCATTTCGGTAATGGTTGGAAATGTAATAACGTTTCTTTATCGGGAACGGGAATGGTTGGTATTTGGAAACCACGGATCGGTAACGGATGGGGAGGTTGATGAAAAATATGGGTAGAATTGGTAAAAAAAAATATGAACAAAAATGGTATGGAAATGGTAACGTTTGAAACTGAAATGCAGCTCTCTAATGGACGGCACGCGACTTTCTCGAGAAAATTTCTTGTTGCCGCGTTTCCGAAGCCCATTAAATATAAAAAAGGGGGAAGGGGTGGAGGAGTGCCTGCAAATTTTGGTCGCCATCAAGCTGTTGCGTCCGTTTGTCGCTCGCCGGCGCTGCGGGGCGCCCCGTTTCTAGCGACTTCCTTCCGTTTCGGAGAATATACCGACCCCAAAAACTTTCTCTACATAATATACTCAAAAAAACAGGCAACATTTGCATGGAAAAGTTGAGAAACGAATCATTAAGCTCTTACTACCCTATATTATCACGGCAATTTTTCAATAGGAAATGTTACTAAGGCCAAGGTTAAGCCTACCATACTCGAAAACTATATAAATTAACTTAAACTGCAGTATATTTTAATCCCGAAAAAAAATTAACCATAGGGTAATAGCGTGTGAAGTTCTTTTTAAAAATAATTCAAAAGTCTCGAATATATTTGGTTTTAAAATAAACTAAACCTAAAAATAAACAATGAATGAACAATATCCATCATCGGTACCGCGTTTTTATATCAACAATAAAACTAAGCTTTTAAGTGAGCCCCCTATCCCAATTTTTTTTGTAGTCACTGACTAGTGGGGGAAAAATGGGGATATAAAAACAAGATGGTAAGGTAATGTATTTATTTGCTTTACCACTAAATGTTTAGCTCTATTAAAAACTATTTTGAGACGCATGGTTTACGAATATTTGGTACTTTTTTTACTAGTAAAGTTGACTAGTGAACCCCCAGATTTCGATTTATTTTAGTAGTCAAGGTATTTTTTTTAGTAGTCAAATGCCTTGACTAGTGTTGTTAGTCGATGGATGGATATTAAACCAAGGAAGATGGAGATATGATTAAACTGGGAGATATCCCTCTTTCTCATATATTTCTCAAACTGTGTATTTGGCCCAGAGCTAATTTACTTTTGGAGGACTTTTGAGTTAAGATCATAGACAAAGGCAGGGAGATGTCGCTTTCCTATTTTTGAAAATTATGACGTGTTTGTGCTTATATAAGACGAAGAATTATCGACGAAAATGTTTTTCATTTAATATTTAATTGAAAGAGTGACATTATCTGACACGATAAGTTAAAAAACGCGCATTAGCAACTTAAATTGAAGAAAAACAAACGCGAAAATAGGGTTTGTGCGTAAATTATCCATATTTATCGCGTCCCCGGGCATAGCCCACTCGATCACGCGCTCCCGGACGCTGCACTGCTCGCGCTATATCCCTTGACCAATTCATGGATTGGGTCTTAACCTTAATCTAGCTAGGAACATGGGGAAAAGCCTCACAACCCATTAGGGTCTAACCAGGAAAAATATTTGACCCAGTGGTCTCCCAACCCACTCTTTCCCTCTTTAAATTCAAACTACGCAAGTTTCTTAAAATTTAACTCGAATGAAGGGAAAGTAATCCACCACTCCCTATCTATTCTTTATTATCGGTGTACTATTTAGTTACTTTTTGTTCGTTAGATTGGAGCTGTAAGGCGTCATAGCCCTAGCTCGACAATTGAATGGAGCAAGAAAAAAAAATGCAGTTTCTTAAGGACTGCGAAGCAAAACTCGTTTTTGTATAATATCTGGCTATTTTTGGGGAGAAATGTTATTTAGGAAAAACTGGTTCTGGAATTGTCAAGCTCAGTCGGCCTTTTTTAATAATAATTATACTGTATAGGCTAGTATTTCACTAAATCGTAACTTACATTTTTCTTTTCTTTTTCTTTTTATTTCTTATTTAATAGCTGAAAACAACAATTAGAACGTTAATTGCTTAGAAAGACAAAAAATAGGCCCTAAAGGTTTTAAAAAATCATGAACTTACTTGGACAATAAAAATGCTCAAACTAAGCGCGAGATTTGAATTGAAACTTTAAAGTCGCACGTGCTGGCGCGTGATGCTAGCCCGTGGTTTAAAAATAACTTTTTTTAAATCTAAACAAGAAGGTCAACTTAACTTAACACTATGCGTAATGAGATACTATACTGAGACCAATGGCAGAAGGTCATTTAACAACGGTGTGATGGACACACGTCGAAAATTTCAAGTTTACAGTTACGCAACCAGGCAACAACAGAGACGAAGGCTCTAAAGGTGTAATTAAAAACGTTCCACACGATTTTACCGAAAATACAATCAAAGAGGCTCTACTCCAGAAAGGATACCGGATAGAATCGGTAAAAAGATTAGGCCCAACCAGCTCTTTCTATTTGCTCCACTTCCACCAACCTCGGTTCCATCGGTATCTTCCCATTGCGCAGAATTTCATTAGACCGAATTCCAATTAGACCGAATCCCGCCAATGTTTTTAATGAATTTAGCCCAACCGTGGATTTGGTATTTACAATTCAAACGACGCTATTTGTCGAATTAAGCGACCACAAAAATGCTATGTAGTTATATTTCTATTTATGTCGTTTATTAATGAAAGCGTTTTAAATACATTTTCATTGCCTTGGAAACGCCATTATTTGCCGACTATACAACAAGATGATAATTAAAAACGACCTTTGGAAGTTTTCATTACCGTGTGTTCTAAAAGTGTAATATAATAGTATACAGAAAAAGTGAAAATATCACTTGACTATTTGGGCATGGGTTAAGGATTAATCAAAAACGCTTTCATCCACAAAAACGTTCTTGTTCAAAACCAGGTTAGGTTAGGTAAGGTTGGGTTCGGTTAGAAATATCTTCATTGACTTTTCAAATAATATGCCTTTTCCAAAAAATTACTGTTAGGTTAGGGTTAGGTTAGGTTAGTAATATTTTATAAATCATTTAACAATGTTACGCCTTTTCCAAAATATTGATGTTTATTTTCATCGACTTCTCAAATAATATGCCTTTTCCAAAAAAATTATTGTTAGGTTAGGTTAGCAATATTTTTTAAATCATTTAACAATGTTACGCCTTTTCCAAAATATTGATGTTTATCTTCAATGACTTCTCAAATAATGTGCCTTCTCCAAAAAATTACTGTTAGGTTAGGTTAGTAATATTTGTAAATCATTTAACAATGTTACGCCTTTTCCAAAATATTGATGTTTATCTTCAATTGACTTCTCAAATAATATGCCTTTTTTAAAAAATTACTGTTAGGCTAGGGTTAGGTTGGGTTTGGATAAGTTAGGTTAGTAATATATATAAATCATTTAACAATGTTACGCCTTTTCCAAAATATTGATGTTGATCTTCATTGACTTCTCAAATAAAATGCCTTTTCCAAAAAAATACTGTTAGGATAGGGTTAGGTTTAATTTTTGTTTAGGAGGACGTCTCTTCCTCTTAGGAGCGGTTATACACTTCAAGGATTTTCATGATAAATATAACATATAATAATAAATCAATAATAGCAATTGGTTTTATTATGTCATATTTTGCTGATTTATTACTCTTTTGTTCTTATAATCCTTAGTTTTAAAATAATAATTTAGAAAATTTTTGGATCTTGTGTTCATTTCACGTAGGCCTTAATTTGTTTTAATTTTATTTAAATTTCATCGGGGAAACCCTGAAGTGCGGGTTTTTCGGTGCAATGGGATTGTCCCATTGGACAGAATCGTAAATCCGCCAAAGTGCGGGTTTTTCGGTCGAATGGTATTGGTTTCGGTTGATTGGGATTCGGCGCAATGGTAGTGAAGCTAAGTACCCCAGTAGGAACTATGTCACGGTCGCGACCCTGATACATGGAAAAACTAAAATCGTTAAAAAATCATATCTTTTTATTTAAATTCCTCTTTTATATGGGTTTTTTAGAACATTTAAATGCAGTTTGGTTTAAATAACAATGATGGCCATATAATTTTATTCTATTCGAGTCTCCATTTGCCTGTTTAACCAATAAGAGTTTGGTTGAAATATCTAATTTCGCTTATTGTGTATCATATGGTACAGATGACAAAACTAACCATCCAAAGACATTATGAAGTATAACAACGCGAATGCGTAACACTAAGTAGTAACAATCAATAAATATGAATGCTAAAATTCAAATTTTGCTTTTTTTTTCATTTTATGCTAAATTTCTCAATAGTTGCGAATATGTTTTTCAAAACTCCGATTAACCGTAGGTACATACGATATTATAACAAAATAATTACATTTTTATCTCGTATTTAACGTAAGAAATAAAATTGTCAGAAGAAAAGGCAAAACCAACGTACAGTCTGTTATAAAAGTCTTTGCCCGTTGATTTGTTTTCAGAAAATTTTGAATAATTCAAAAACCGTTGATCACAGAGAATTGATATTTGACACTAAGTACATATTTTAGTTTCCCATCAAATGAGACCAAATTTGAAGTGGTAGGTCCAAGCACGTGCTAAAAAACGCGAATTTTTCGAAAATCTGAAAATGTTCAACTTTTTAAATACTAGTTTTTGGAGAAAATAAATGTGATTTTCGTTATCAGAGGGGTCAATTTATATTCAAAAAGTGTCTTCAATTTCCTTGTATCTTTAATATTTCGCAAGATATTTCAATTTGTTTAAATTTATAAAATTGAGAACCCTCTAAGTTCCACAAAACGTGAAAATGAAAACCGTTTACCCAGATATCTAGAACATCCCATATAGGGTATTTCTACCTATCTTTTTGTTGATATGACGAATTAGTAAGTTCCAGCTAACTTGAACTTTTCATTATGTTTAAAGGGATACATAAATGTTCTGAATTTTAAGAATAACCAGAACTGTCGGTCTACTCAAGCCAAATATAACCCGTAAGGTGAAGGTTCAAAGTCGGTATTTGCTTAAGTAGCTGTGATCTTATATTTGAAAAGGTAGTTTGTTTATTAGTTTATTTAGTCTTTATGCACAGTCACGGTTAGTTACCCAATTTGACCACTAACAATAGAGGATGACTTCACATGTGGATTAGCTGAGGCTGGGTCTACGAATGTCTAAATATTCACTCTCTTAGGGACGTCCTATTATAGACCCGCAACATATTAGTTTTAGGAATAAACCCTGGTTAAGCATTGTTATTTTGAATTTGAGAGTTGTCAAACAACTGGTTTAAGTCAATTTTTACACCCGAACAACGCCGCGTAGCTAGACTAGTTTGAAATCCTTACACACCACACTAACTTACTCATAGAAAGAATGTTTAAATTTACGATAGCTGTGACGTTCAATTTCTGAATGTCTTGGGTCGTGAGAGAAAACAGTATTTTCAAATGATCATTGGTATGAAATTTCGGGCTTTTATATTGCCAGGCCTATCGTAACATTGTTACTACGACAGCAGTTACCACAAATACAAGTGGATTTTTAGTTCCGAATCTTAAATTTACTTCGAAACGGTAAACGGACTAAATACCCTCAAGACCGAAACCCCAGGTCATAATCCCCACTATTGATAAAAAAAATAAAACACCCCTCCTTAGACAAAATCCCCGGTCGTTTTCCCCCATTCTCAAGGCCAAATCCCCCGGTCATTTTCACCCATCCTAGAAGAAAGTACCCCCCCGCCCCTCCCGTTCTCAAGGCAAAATCCTCTGGTCCGTTTCGCCTATCCTAGAAGAGAGTAAAGCCCCCATTCTCAAGGCAAAATCCCCTGGTCATTTTTGCTCATCCTAGAAGAAAGTAAAGCCCCCCATTCTCAAGGCAAAATCCCGCGGTCATTTTCTATCATCCAAGAAGAAAGTAAAGCCCCCATTCTCAAGGCAAAATCCCCCGGTCGTTTTCCCTCTATCCTAGAAACACCTCACTTTGATAGACTATTGGATTTCTTACTTACGGTTTCAGTGTTACTTTTGCCAATTAATACTAAAAAAAATTCCATTTTATAGAAAAATAATTTATTATCATAAGTAATTATGTGTTGAACTCCGTATGGTTTTGAAATATGTAGAGCGCCAATAAATTGATAAAAGAGGCAATCAAGACAGAGACTGCGGCAGTTATAATAAACGTCCTGCATGGTTCGTGTGCCGAAATTACCAACATCTACTTATCATACTTTATAAATTTTTAATTCCAATAGCTCAACTCGGCTCGCATTTTGGCTTGATAAAAACATTATAATCAAAATCTTCCAAGACCCACAACGGAGGCGTTTAAATATGAACTATGAATTCATTTCATGAAACCAAAAGCGCATACATAACCAGAAAGTGAAGAACGAGAAGCCTAAACCGCAACGTGAAAAATGAGTTCCCCCATAGTCGATTCAAGATTTCCGTCCCCCTTACAGAGCGACGGGAAGAGTTGGTCTTATGCCGCGGCGGAGAGTTACTTTCGCGTAGTTTTACACAAGGTACATGCGTAAGTTGGCTCGAAAATATAGTTCACTTATTTCTTTATTTTCATGTCGTCTGCTATAGTTTAATTCCAAGGCTTAATATAATCTAGTCATTTAGATAATCGGGAATCGGCACATTTGTCAAAATGTCAGATTTGAATTTAGCAAATATTTTAGAAAGCTACGAAAAGGATGACTTTTTCCTGATTGATAAAGACGGAAAACTTAAAGGTGCAATAGAATGCATAAAAAACAATATCAAAATTCAACTTAACGAAACTTGAAAATTCCACGACGATTGAACCGAAAGAGCGCTAAAGAACAACCGTTACCTAGTTAAGCAGCCGATTTCTCAATAGTATTCCCCACTATCCCCAGGAGCCGCTACCATCGCGAACTACTTTCCGCTTGTCACGTGACATTAACGATGACCTAATGTATCTCTGATTCGATTGGTAGTTGAAAACGAGGCTCACCAACCACCCATTTGAGTCCCCCCTTGCTTCTCATTTTACACGAATACCGTTGCTAAAGGCTGGAAAGGTTTAATGTTCTTCACTTTCCGATCTATGCGCTTTTGATGAAACATTGTTTCATACGGACTAAGGAAGAATTAGCATTAAACACCAAGTTTAGTTATACAGAAAAATATTTATTAACAATTTTGTTTCAAAAATTATTTAGTAATCGAGCATACCCCCGTGCAAACTCAAACATTTTATTAGCCGTTTGCGAAACGACAGCCATTGGGTTTCATAATAGTTTGACGGCAGCAAATTGTAAGCGTTTTGGACCATCAGCAGTTGGTCTTGGTTATTATTTGGAACTCTTTTCACCATGAGTTGAGCTACTGCTGACCAAAGGTTCTCAACCGGGCTCAAATCGGGGGACTTAGCAGGCCAGTTCAACGTCTGTATTCCTTTACCGTTCAAGAAGGCCGTTAGGACCCTGGCAGTGTGCGCTGGACAGTTGTCTTGCATAAAATGGAGACTGAAAGCCAAAAATATTTATAAAACATCATGGTCTTTCGGGGAAAACAGTAAATTAATAATACTCTGCTGCATGTTCCAATTCGTAAATTGCGGCTGCCGATGGAATCATGGCTTCCCGCAAAACGTTTATGTAAGCGTTACCGGTCAACCCACCCTGGATATGGTGGAGGATTCCGGCTTGATTGTTTCCTAAGCAACACCACATATTGACGCTGAAGTGGCCACTCGTCTTAGACTCTTCGATATTCCGCTGTTGCGCTCTTTGGGAGCGCCTTTGGATACCCACAAAGTTGATGCGGAAGAAGAGCTCTGGAAGGTCTAAAATGGATATCTCAAAGTGAGCGTTTAAACGCTTATTGAACAAGAACTACTATATAATAATGTTTCGTCAGAAAAGAGAATATATTTCTCCAAATTTTCTCTTGGCCAAGTCAACAACTCTCGACAAAACTCCATTCGCTCTCGTCTGTGCATTGCCGTTAACATTGGTTTATATAAAGAGCGTCGTCGTCTCACACCATGTTTCTTGAGGTTTCGCCACAGGGTTGGAACCGACAGACCGCTACCGGTTATGTCTTTCCACATATGTCCAATATTTCGCAATGAAAGCTTCGGCCTGCGAAGAGCCTCTCTTGCCAGTCTTCGTCCCTGGACACCATTTAATACCGGTGGTCTACCTTCTCGTGGTAATTCCTTCACAACGAGAATTAACAGAAATATTATTGGCTATTTACAACGAAAATACTAATTTAACCACGATGGATTAAACCCATTAAAACCGTGAAAATAATTAACACAAATATTCCATACCATGACACGACCATGTTGACGATAACTGGTGTAAGTATACTTTGCGCCGCCTACGGAACATCCAATCGCACCTGCAATATTCGCCCATGTTTCCCCTCGATCTCTCAATGCGATAAAATGAACTCGATCAGCTTCCGTAATTCGAGGCATGATTGAGAATACGTGACATTTATCCGAAAGGGACATTTATATAGTCGAATACCTTAAAACATAACCAACATGAGAAGTTTTTTTGGATAAAAGGGAACCCTACACACTCAATTATTTGCACGAAAAAACGTGGGGCCCGTCGTTTAAGTTACAAAGTATAAATAAAACGTTATCCAGACTAATATTTGTGCAAAGTTCAAATATAATGCCACAATATGTTTTTAGGAAACGGAACACCATTTTCGGTTTTAAGGTTTTTTTTTTCTATATAATGGGCATTCTACAACATGTTGGATTTTAATTTGCACAATTAGTGAAATGTTTTCTTAAAAATCTATAAGATGATGAATTTTATCGATGTCCCCCGTTTAATTTGTGCAAAAAAAGAGAGTGTAAAGGCCGCATTAGAGGACTACCTTAAAAATGTCGAAGATCGACATGACATATTTTTTACTCAAGCGGTTTTTCCCTGGTGGAGTTGGCAAACATTTATCCAAAAAACTTCTCAAATTGGTTATGTATTGTAAGGTATTCGAATATATAAATGTCCCTTTCGGATAAATGTCACTTATTCTCAATCATGCCTCGAATTACGGAAGCTGATCGTGTTCAAATTATCGCGTTGAGAGATCGAGGGGAAACATGGGCGAATATTGCAGGTGCGATTGGATGTTCCGTGGGTGGCGCTAAGTATACTTACACCAGATATCGTCAACATGGTCGTGTCATGGTATGGTAATTTGTGTAAATTATTTTCACGGTTTTAAAGGGGTTATTCCATCGTGGTTAAATTAGTATTTTCGTTGTAAATAGCCAACAAACATGGTGTGAGACGACGACGCTCTTTATGTTAACGGCAATGCACAGACGAGAGCGAATGGAGTTTTGTCGAGAGTTGTTGACTTGGCCAAGAGAAACTTTGAAGAAATATATTCTCTTTTCTGACGAAAAATTATTATATAGTAGTTGTTGTTCAATAAGCGTTTAAACGCTCACTTTGAGATATCTATTTTAGACCTTCCAGAGCTCTTCTTCCGCGCCAACTTTGTGGGTATCCAGAAGGCGCTCCCAAAGAGCGCAACAGCGGAATATCGAAGAGACTAAGACGAGTGGCCGCTTCAGCGTCAATATGTGGTGTTGCTTGGGAAACAATTAAGCCGGAATCCTCCACCATATACAGGGCAGATTGGCCGGCAACGCTTATTTAAACGTTTTGCGGGAAGCCATGATTCCATCGGCAGCCGCAATTTACGAATTGGAACATGCAGCAGAGCATTATTAATTTACTGTTTTCCCCGTAGAACCATAATGTTTTATAAATATTTTTGGCTTTCAGTCTCCATTTCATGCAAGACAACTGTCCAGGGCACACTGCCAGGGTCCTAACGGCCTTCTTGAACGGTGAAGGAATACAGACGTTGAACTGGCCTGCCAAGTCCCCCGATTTGAACCCGGTTGAGAACCTTTGGTCAGCAATTCTCTGTGATCAACGGTTTTTGAATTATTCAAAATTTTCTGAAAACAAATCAACGGGCAAAGACTTTTCTAACAGACTGTACGGATTCACGTAGAAAGGGTGATAAGAAGTGTTAAGAAGTATCATCTATTAAATATGACATATCCGAATTCCATGAGTGCTCAGTTGCAAAAGATTTGGAGAATTTGTGCACGCTTAACAAATTTTTGCAACGAACCATTATTGGATGTATGCGAATCAAAGCAAGACGAAGGTCAAAGCACTACGGAACAAAACGAACCTCTATCAGATATAACTGTTATAGAAAACAATTAAAGATATTTAATTTTCCATTTTTAAAAATTGTAATCTTTAATTTTTCATTTTAAAAAATTGTAAACAGTTTCAACAAACTTATTTTTGAACTTTATTGTTTTAAACAGGAACTATATGCTCTGAATAAAATTTGACTAGTTTAGGAAGCATGTTATTTGTTATAAAATTCTTCTTGAAATTTAATTCTTTCAATGTGCGGATTATCATCTTCACAATCGACAATAATATCACACCATTGAAACCCTGTAATACCTAGTTGGCCTTGGATCTGGTAAAAGTAGTTATGTTTCGAATCCAATCTGATATCACAATTTTCATTTTTTTAAATGATACGCTTGACTTTTTTTAAATCCATAGCGTCTTTAATGGATATATGGCTAAGTTTACACCTAGATAAAGTTTTTACTTCCAATAAACCATATTCTCCAGTATTTTTTTCAAAGAATAGCCGGTCTGGGGATGCACCCAACATTGGAATAGATGTGTTCATGCATAACCCTACTGAAGAAATTTTGACTGGACCTCTTGCGTTTTTATATTTTTTGGGCTGCAATTTCTTCATTTTTAATGCCTTCCTGTAAATATTTATTTCTGGACAAATCTGTCTCCTTCACGAATATTTTCACAAACGCTGGTGTGACGGCCTTTTTTCTCTTACATACTATTCCAAACATGGATGCCGTTATTCGTTGAAGTCTTTCATTTTTCCACATATCACAGTTTGCTTGATTTCTGGTTTGGGTTTCTAGAATGTGAGGAGCATTTAACGTTATCTTGAGATTTGGAGGAGTTTTGGCCAAAGCATTTTCGATATTTTTAAAGACATTGGCATTGCATTTGTTGACATCAAAAACGGAAATTGGGAGGGATATTCTTGAATCGCTCTGCTCAGTTTCTTCTGAATTGATTTCAGTTTCGTAAGCCAACGGTTTAACGGGCAAGAAGTCACCTTCTAAAGAGCTAGCTAAAAGCTTCTTTTCGTACCCACTCCAAATTTTGTTTCCAATTTTTTAATTCTTTCTCTCATATTGTTTGTATCATTGGCGGTTTCAAAATCTTAAATACTGGAATAGCTTCTTAAATTGATGGATTTTTCTATTAAGATGTCACTACATTTTCCAAGTTTGTGGCGAACGAAATTCAAATTTTCAAAACATTTTTTTAAGAGCCCCTTTAGTATTAGGAACACCCCAGGCTTTACGAATTTCTGTGCAGTAAATGTCATCAGGTATAAACTTTAAATCTTGACGTAAACAGTCTAACATGTGCCAAAGAAGGGCTGAAACATGAATGCAAACACCACCCTGACCAGCTTTGCATTTACAATTTTCTTTTTCAATGAAGCCGCTAGTTCGGCAAATTTTAGCTGCTGTATCATACTTTTTTCAAGCTTGAACGAGGCTTGTACCTTACGTTTTACATACAACGATGAAGTTTCTTCAACCCCAACACTTAGTATTATTTTTGATACCTTGTTTGCTTTAAACATACGGTATCCATTCTGACAATGTTTTGTAGTCTTATGCCTGGTGAAATGTTTTCTGGTTAATTCTTCTTTGAACGTTTTGGAGAAAAACCGCATTTGCTTACTCCAATTGCCCTTGGGAAGGTCCCATGTTTGAGTTTGGGGGATTGGATCCATAATATTCCGACAATATTCAGATCTGTCATTTATATAAAAGTTAAAAAATGCTCTAAAAAACAACTCTCATCTTCATGTAAAATAGCAAAACACATACCTTTGGTCTAAGCGTTGGTTGCGTGACTCGTGAGGGAATTATTTCTCCGCGCCGTAGCGTGCCTTAAGCAGTAATTTTAAATTTCTTGCAGACGACATAACAAATAAACAAATTTTTAGAGTGACGTTTTGGCTGCGTTTAGTGAGATAAACCAATCTTATGTACTATACTGAATCAAAATCTTTGGTACTTTACACTGAACGTATTTATTGTGACGTCGACAAAACAGTAAACCTGTCCCGAAACAAATTGAAGAAACACCTATTGAATAGAGCCCAGCGTTGCCAGATAAAAATTACCAAACTATCGTACCAAAGCCAAAAAATTATCGATTTTCAACCAAAATTATCGTACGCTCTGAGCGCCTCAAAAATAGCGGTAAAACCAATGCGGTTGTACTGATTCACCTTGTATTTACACTAAAATCAGTACAAGGGTACGGAGGGAGATAGATAAATAACGTCTCCAAGGGTTTCTCACATCCAGCCTTTGGCCTTAAGTGTATTATATCTATGGAATAAACATGTATCACTCTCTCCTATTTCGCCTTTTTCTACACCTAGCGAGACTTTTGTGCCCAGATTAGTACAATTTCCCGCTAAATTCGAAATTATAGTACAATTATCGTACGCCTAAGCCGAATTATGGAATTTAGCGTACTAAATAGTACAGCGTCAAAATTATAGTACGCTTCGAAAAAAGTCTTAAAATTATCGCATTGTACATTTGCGCTTCGTAACGTTTTCAGGGCTAGTAAGACGTTTCCCAACTCCATTTTCGAAAACAGCACTAACTTCAAAATGTCTTTTTTCCGTACAACAACCTTTTACGTCACTGTGACGTCTCGAGCCCATCGAACAAACATCAAGAAAACAGTGATTTCCTTGAGATTTTCGTTACAGATGCATATGACAAGGATATATTTCTCATAAGCGAGAATGGCCAACTTTTCTGTGTAAGAGACAGCCTGGCAGCCCGGTATTTGTTTGTTTCTTAGCGGTCAAGTCGGGTTAGAAGTAAAGGTTTTCACCTTAAGTTAATACAGCCCTTTGAATTTAAATAATTAGAAATGAGAAATGTTATTAAATGAATGAATCTATACGGTTGCAGTTGTGTCGAAATGAGAGCAATTAAATATGTCTTTGATATTTAGCTCTGATAATTTCAGAAACTTAATAAAAAATAGTGCTACGTATTTAACCAGAATTGATTTTTATTGATTTAACAATAAAATAAAAAGCCAGAGAATGGGATCCTCTTAAAAACCAGAATCACGACCCATAAGCGTCAGTTTGAAACAATTTTTGGTAGCGTACACTTGCGCCTAAATAAATCTATTCCCAATAATTTCCAAGACTTTGACTTCTTTGAGAAGGCTTAGTACCAACACCACTGAAAATGCATATACCAAAATTAATATTATTTAATTAAACATCGTGTTATAATCGACTTTAAAAAACTCGGCCTCAAAATTGCGAGAGCTACGTTTGTATGTCGAAATTAAGAAATCGTGTGAGAGATCCAATGAACAGCAATATTTTTACCTTCAATGTAGAATTTAAATAATGCAAATGTAAAATGTTATTAAATGAAAGAATCTATACAGTTCTGTTTGTCATTATTTCCCTTGGAGAGTTATCACTTACGCAGGGCTTCCACAGAAATTTCTTAAAATAATAGTGAAACAAGAGACCTTTCACGGTAAAAATAGGGTAAAATAAGGACCAATTCTTGGAAATAGGAACCATATAGAGACTAATTCAAAATCAAAATGAGATCTTTATTTGTACGGAAGTATCACAAAAAAGTGTTTAAGCTTTAGTTATCACATTAATAAAGATTATATGAGACAAATTCTTTAAGATTATTCACTTTTTGATAAAGTCACATTAAGAACTTCTGTTTCGATTTTCAACAAAATACGAAATAATATTTTATTTCTTCCAATCCGTTCTTTATTTCAAAATAATACTTCCAGTAAGTTTCAATTCATTCTGAATTTACCCAAGAAAGGTTGTCTTCTCCAAGCTGGATTAACGTCCAGAAGTACGTCAATTGGAAATTTATGGGGAGAGCTGAAGCTACTTTGAATAAATCATTGCAACTTCTTGGCTTTGTTCTCTCTGCTGGTTGAAGGAAACGAAAATGTTTCATGTTGTTTTGAGATACTGAAGTCTTCCTTATTATGTGATTTGATGCTTCAATGTAGCACTTTTTAACTCCGATGAGGAACTCTAGAACGTTCTTTTTAGAAACCTTGATCAGACAGGTCTTAACCCTCTCGCCGCATTTCATATCTTTTCTTGGAAGAAGATTCGCTTCGTCAGTAATGAGTTTCTCTTCGTATTTAGCTTTTTGTTTCAAAACGTCTTTTTTGACAAAACGACCAAGAAGTGTTTGTAATAAACTTCTAAGTTCGTCGTAAAGGACGTGAGTCAAAGGCTCTTCGCGTTGAAAGTGACCAGTGAATCTCGTAAAAACTTTCGCCAATGAAATTACAAAATGGAGCCTCGCCTTCATCGTAGGGTTTTTGATTGCCAGGCTAATTTTTTTGTACATTTCATTGTCCTTGATTTTTGGTTGATTCTTTGGTAAAAAAATACAAAAATATTTTCCGATAGCTAGCCACTGATCGATTACACGCTCACACGCTGGTTCAAGAGTTAGCCATCGGGAAGGAACGTGCTTAATAAATGATCGTACTTTTAAACTTAGTTCCACTTGGATCTTCTCAAAGTCCTCGCGTCTTGTTGGCGTGTCATGGAAAAAGTAGTAAAGAGATAGTACAAAATCCGAAGGATTGCTATCAAGTTGTTCTAGGCCTTTAAGAAATGCATTGTGCATAGTGTGGATAGAACATGTTCCAACGTCAACCAGGCCGCAATTTCTGTCTTTCACCAGCTTTTCATTAATGGACCTCCAAACAGTTTTACTAACATTCGGGCCATCACTACCGATCATTAGCACATGGCTTATGGGTAACTGGGCATTATCTATTGCTTTTAGAATGTTCTTGGATAATTCTTGGCCTTTGGCGTGTCCCATAAAAAATGTTTCAAGATGTTTGACTACAACAACGTTTTGGGAAATTGACCAATATCTGATAGCAATCTGAAGTTCTTTCTTTCCTTCAGAATTTGTAGTCTCATCATACTGAATGGAATAATAAGCTCCAACAACATCACTTAACATCATTTCTCTGAAGTATGGACCCAGAGCTTTGCTGACTAGATAGCTCAACTTCGTTTCTCCAATGGAGAATTGACTAGGCACAGCTTCGCCAAACATTGCTTTGAATGTATCGGCGATTGAATTGCACGATGCCGCAGACCAATTACAACTTACGTTTTTCATAGCCCAAATAAGTTCGGCTTTTCTGGCACGATCAGTTTCGGTTTCTTTTAAAACAATACTTGCATCTTTTCCATTGGAGGAATGACTTGTACTTAACCGAAGTTGTAGTTTTCCCAAACAGGCTTTGGCTTTTTCTTTGTGTGTGCTTGTTTTGGCATGTTGCTGTATAGCGGCGTATCCCTTAAGGTAGCAAAATGATTTGAGACATACAGTACAAAAGGCTTGTTTCTCATCAACCTTCTTACACCAAGATGAAACTTCATGTCCATTTTCGTCCGTTTTAAAGGAAAAGTTCAGGGTACCCAACATTGTATATTAAATGAAAGGCCTTGTTATGGAATTATCAAAATATTTGCTTAAAAAAAATTAACTTACTACAATCACGATTAATCTCCAATTAATTAACCACAAAATTGAAGATTGGAAGCGCGCCATATTTTAAATCACGTGGCTAAAACCTAGACACGCATCTCTCATTCGCCAAAATACTAGGGAATTGTAAGGCTCGATTTTTCTAGCAGTAGGCTAGCAGAAACCATGGAGAATTCTGAAGATTTTTCCTACAGTTCACTCCAGTAAGTCTATTTCTGTGCTGTAATAAACTTATAATTTGTTTCTTTTGTATTTTGTATTATAAATATTAGTCTATGGAGGGTATTAGGGTGCTTCCTTATCAGTTTGAACCAGAATATACCGATGAACAGATGGCCGAAAGAGCCAGAGCCAGGGCTAGAGATGAAGAGGCTAGGCCTCGGCCCGAAAATGTTATTGCCATTAACATTGCTGGCATGAAAGAAAATTGTACTTGTGGCAATTGTGTGCCTAATTGGTTGCATGAAGAGGCTGGTGGTAATGAGAGAGTAATTGAAGAACTAATGCGGCAAAGGCTTAAAAATCTAGTGACCGAATCTGACATAAATAATGGTATTATATGTTGTCAGCAAATCCCCCAAGTGCAAGAGTTTTTAGCTGGGGGAAGTGATGAAGAGGAAGATAGCCAGGATGATGAGAATGACATTGGAATATCCTGTATCACACTTCATAGTATTTTTAAAAGTAAGTGTTTGAGAAGAAGATCGCTCAAAGGTACGTACCGAGCTTTGTTTCATTTGAAGAGACACGGAACCCCACCAAGAGAGCTTTCAAAGCGGTAAATTGTTACAATTGAAGTTTCAAAAGTTTCAGTTATTGATATTTTTCTAATTTATAGGACTTATAGGTATACATCATATCGTACCTTCACCCACATGATCCATCATAAAATTGGTTGGAAGCACAGAAAAATGCTGCCACTCTGCGTGTTACTGCGTATTAGAAAAACGTTTCCCGAGGAGAACCCCCAAGACTATGTAGGTTTTAAAGCTGCGTGGGCATATTTGTAGAATAACAAAAACTAAAACGCCAAGCTCTTTCAACAATAATTTACACCTGCCTAATAACTATGGTTTGATATTTTTTATTAGAATCATAATTTGCATATTCCTAATAACTATACTGTGATGTATGTGTGGAAAAATAAAAAACCATTTTGCCGATCATGGCAAAATTAGTTTACAAATATTTTTTGAACGAGTTTTAATATAATTTTAAGTCGTTTTAGTTCAACTTTTAAATTCCAGGCGTTTCAATTTAATTTTTAAAACAGTTTTAATAATATATTTTTAAATTATATTAAAAATTCAGGAATTTAAAAAATTATATTAAATCTGTTTTAAAAATTAAATGAAAAAGCCGAAATTGGCCCCCCATAGCTATGAATCATTGAATTTTGAATTTTTTTATTAATAGATAATTAGTTTTCACAAAAAAGTCACAAAAAATATAAAAAGACTCAAATACAGAAAGTTCAAAAGTTTAATCTCCTCCTTTTAGCTTCAGTTATCAAGTCAGTTTTGTTAGGGCATGGAATTGGTGCGATGTTTTTTGGTAATTTGTTTGGTTTCGTAATGGGTTCAACCTCCCCATCCAATTTGCGCTTAACAATGCTTTGTAAAAGATCATATATGTATGTATATGACTTTGGTTCTTTCAAGGGTCTAGCATGCCACTCTGCAGTAGCTTTAGAATAATAGAAAGTGAAATTTTCGGTACTGCTTTCATCTGTTGTTTCATTTGTTTCATAGCAATATTTTCGCTTAGCGTTGAAATTGTGGTCAAGAATAGTTAATATCGTTCTGCCCTCCATGGCGTTGAAGTCAAAGTCTCTTTGTTTACTACAATATTTGTTCATCAAACTATGGTAGCTTTCCAGAGTAGAAGTGTGAGAAAATTCATTGATTTGTTTAAGATCTTTCAGCAGCCGCTTATCATTAACCAAACTATCAAATGCCAAATGAGTCGAGCTGTTGAATTTTAAAAATATCTTTCTTTCTATTTGTTCCTTCGTTAATTTTGGATGTTCACATTTTTTATGATTTTTTAGGCTCGGAAAGCGGTGTCGATTAATCATGTGAAATGACACAGACTTCCACATGTCAATTAAAACATTGGGGTTAATCTTGGAATTTTGCGAACAATACCATAGATGGCGACAAACGGATTTTAACCATTGTTTTAAGTCGGAATGTTCTTTTTTGTTAGCCAACCTTAACAACTTAACCCTGACTGATTTGGCTAGATGCCAGACGTCAAATTGATGTGATATTTTAGGCCAGAAGTTTCGTAAATATGCTCTAACCTGTATATGTCTATCAGTTGTTAATCGTGTAATTTTAATCTTCTCTTGCTTCATTTTGTTCAAGCATCGTTTCAGGCCTTCAAGTTCCATGTTTGTTGATTTGTAATCAGTTTCCGATTTTTGAAGTATTTCAAAATGGATGCATTTATCGGTGTCCTGGTCCATTAATGTATAAGTACAGTATCTTGTGGAATGACCAGGAGAGTCACATCGACCATCAGCAGATATGTTAACTGTTTTTTTTTCTTCTAAATTCCGAAAAGAGAGTGCGTTGTTCTTTCAACCACGTTGACTTTATTTCTGGGAGTAAGAGACTTCGTTGAATTGAAAAATATGTTGTTCTTCCGATACCGTATAACCTCATATAGTCGAAAAAGGATTGTATTTGATGGAAAATACACCCAGGGGGCCTATTCTGTAAGCTTCGAAAGGGAGTTGTCGATCGATTTCTCTCTTGATCTCGAACCGAGATCTCGAAAATCACAAAAATGATATTCTGTAAGAAGTTGTCGAACGTTAAGCACTCGATTATCGACAACGTTCTCGAACTAGATGTCGACAGGGTAATAGCTATCGAGATCGTCTTTTTGCTTCGAGAAGGGCACTAGAATGCGGTTTCCCACATGAAATTTCGTCTGAAAAAAAATGGCTGCTTTTGTTCATTTAGCTCGACTAGAGTTAATTAATTTTGCTAGAGAAATTGATCGTCAAAATTTACGAAGACAACGGGTTATTAGGGATAAATCTAAAGCTTTTGAGCTGTCGGATATAAATTTTTGGCGCTTATATCGCCTGGAAAAATGTATAGTGCTAGAGCTATGTGAGGATCTCCGTGGGCCTTTGTCAAGCGAAAGACGTAGACGTACGGCTTTGCCTGTTGATTGCAAGGTAAGTAACTTGGTTAAAGTGATATAATTAATAATTAGGTTTTATCCTAATTACTATTAAACACTGATTTTACTATCGATACTTTCAATTTAGATCTTAATTGCGCTACGTTTTTATGCGGTTGGTTCTTATCAGCTTTGCGTTGGCCAAGACTTATTCCTTCAAGTTAGTCAGCCCACAGTATCCCGTGTTATAACCGAAGTTTCCAACATAATTTTAGAAGTTTTGGCCCCCAAATGGATTAAATTTCCATGTAGCGAGGTTGAAAGAGTGGCTACACAGATTAGGTCAGTCTCACATGTATGTATGCACATACTGAGTTATAAAAATAATGTATTAACGTGACATGTTTAATATTTCAAGGTTTATGGAGAAAACCAATTTTCCTGGTGTAATAGGCGCCATTGATTGCACCCATATAGCTATTGTACCTCCTTCCAAAGTTAATGACGAAAATCGGGAGTATCTTTATGTAAATCGGAAAGGTTATCATTCCATAAACGTTCAATTGGTAAGTAATGGTCAAACGTTTTATAAAAGATTGGATTGGATATATATTACCATTGATTTCTACAAACAGATTTGTGATTATGATTTAGTAATTTTGCAAGTAAATGCAAAATTCCCTGGATCTTCCCATGACACTTTCATATATAAAACCTCAAATATCTCTAGTTATTTAGAAAGAAAATTTGAAGAAGGTATTTTGAAAGGATCTTGGCTACTTGGTAGGGTACTAATTTGACTATATACGTGAGAAAATGTTATTCATAAATGATAATTTAGGAGATGATGGCTACCCGCTTCTCCCATGGCTAATCACTCCTATTTCTAAACCACTGGTTGGATCTCCACAAGAACGTTTTTCTCTAAGTCAGCAATCTGCGAGATGCGTTATCGAACGTTGTAATGGTGTTTTAAAACAACGCTTTCGGTGCTTACTTAAGGACCGCGTTCTTCATTATTCCCCCCAAAAAGCAGCAAAAATTATCAACGCATGTGTCGTTTTGCATAACATTTGTATATTGCGGGGGGTACCAAGTGATTTTAACACATTAGAACCATTGGAAGATTTTGAATATGGGCCAGATGATAGACTATGGGTGGATGATCAACCATGGGAAGATGTTGCGCCACCAGTAGTAAACCGAGCGGATAAATGGAAGTTGGCTGGCCAACAAACCCGTGATCAGATAATTAGAAGAAGATTTACTTGACAAAGTTTAAAAGTGTATAAATGCTATTTTATTTTTATGAACTGTTGTTTAACGTTTTTAAACAGAATAAATTATTTTGGTTATTTATACAGAATAAATTATTTTGGTTATTTATACAGAATAAATTATTTTGGTTATTTATACAGAATAAATTATTTTGGTTATTTATACAGAATAAATTATTTAAATTATTTATACAGAATATATTAATTAATTATAATTTATAGGAACATTTAAGTTAGTATTTATACAGTAAAGTAATATTTTAGGCTAATAATGTAGAATAAATAGTCTTTTGGTTAAACTAAGTATCTTTCTTAGCTAGTGCATCAACCAACATCTTTATCACATCATTTGTACGCTTATGAGTTGCTAGTTTCAACTTCTCAATGAAATTTTTTTCTTTTTTTATTTCCACTAGTTGTTTTTGTTGCAAAACCAGGTCTTCGGTGGCTTTGGCGTGACGTGATAGTGAAGTTGCTATATCTTTCAAAACATCATTCTGAGAGTCTTGGAGCTTTTCCAACAGAGACGATGTATTTTCAAATTCACTTTGTTTTGCTTTTTTCCCTTCCGTCATCAATTTTTGTCTTTTTTCTATGCTGACTAAAATAAAGTTAAGATTCAATGGGCTCCTCTCTTGTTAGTCACTTTAACTTACTTTTAGCGGATTTTTCGATATGCCTCTTGTTTTCATTAACAGCAATAGGCTCTTCACTAGCGCTATCAAAATCATCGACAATGTAGTTTTCTAAACCAGCATAAACTGACGAGGAACTTGTAGATGGAAGCGGTTTCTTTGAAAGGCTGCTTGTTGGTTTTTGAGGATTGTTTTCAGTCGGCAAGGTGCTTCTATTCTGATAACCCACATTAATGAAGTTTTCCTTCAACGCCCGGGCCTGACGTTCGTCACTATGATCACTTGTCATTTCAACAGTTGATGTTGTTTCACTCTGTTCAGATCACATACGTTATAATACTACAACCATTATAACTAAGCTAGTGTGTTATATCTGTTGTAAAATTACAATTCCCTATTTTTACCCAACGTCATTGCACTCGACCGTAAACTTACATCATCAAGTAGACCATATTCTTGAGCTGAAGCTATTCCCTCCACCATTTCTTTACCGTAAACAGCCAATAACTGTTCTTCTAGAGGTGTAAGAACCTCTGTTGACTTTTCACCCCCACCTGTTGCATTTAATGACTTCTTTATTCGAGCTGCTTTAGCTTTACAATTACTTTTCCAGTCAGCCAATACCTATCATGATAGAAGTAAATAATTTAATTACCTCAGCAATGAAATGTATCAAAATTTTCTTACCTTTTTCCATTTATCAGTGCTTTTGCTTGGGCCTGTACCATCGGCATTTAACAGTTCTGTTAACACATGAGACATTTTCTCATAATTTTCAATTGTAAATCCCGCAGATAATTTTCTGGTTTTAAACCTTTCATTTTCTTCTAAATAACTTATAATTGTTTTTTGTTGAGATGAAGACACGCGCTTCTTCGAACTAGACATTTTTCGCTCCACTACACTCCAAACACTCGGACTAAATTAACCAAAGTAATTCTGTCAAAGTGTCAATCCAAACAAAAATACGGTATTTTGTTTCGTCTGCTATTAGTAGTTGCAACTTTTCGCGCCCCTCTATGATTGGTTTCAGTTGATCACGTGACTAACGAAGACCCTCCCTATAAACCGGAAGTAGGTCTCTCTTTCGACATCTATCTCGTACTCGAAGATCGACAACTCCGGTATCGAACTCGAACGATATGCGTTACAGAATACCATTCTCGTTCGAGAAGGATCTCGATCGATACGGCTATCTTCGAGATCGCATGCGATTCGAGATCGAGATCGAGATCTAAGAAAGTTACAGAATAGGCCCCCATTTAATAAAATGCAAGCGGCAATTAAGAGGTTTCCAGCTGGCATTTTGCCAATTAGCGGCTGTCTTTTCCATATATTTTCATGTCCTTCTAGGCAATCATATTTAACAGTGAGTTGACTTCCCTCGTTGGTTGATTTAACAATGGTGCTAATATCAATGATACTATTACATTTCTCGCATCTTGCTCTATGTAGTAGTTTATTCAACTGACTAACAAATACAATATAATTTGGTTCATTGACAATCGTTTCTTCATTTGGTTGTTTAATGTCCTCAAAAAATGAATCACTTTCTTCCGTCAGATCCATGCTTGGCTCGTAAAATGATTCGTTACCAACGTTTCCTGGCGTTGCTGGTGATGAAAAGACAGGTGATGTTTCAGGACCCTTGAATATTTCTGACTTCTTTGGAGTTGAATGTATAACCTTTCTTTCTTTCATGGGTTTTACTACTGTAGAATTATCAGTGGAATTATTATCAACGATTGTAATGGAATATGCATGATCTTTCAAAATATTTTCATTGAGAATAGTGATTTCTCTTTCAAACTCTTGTTCAATTAACTCCACTGTGCATGTATCTGTTCCAACGCTTTCGTACTTGGATAAACTTTCATGGGGTTGTTATGAAAGATCAACATTTGTACTTGGTGATGATATTTCATAAACAGGGAATTGAGCCTCCAAGCTTGATGACTCAATTTCAAAGTTTGGTGGTTCAATTTCAATGTTTGGGGGTTCGATTTCAATGTTTGGTGGTCGGATTTCAATGTTTGGTGGTTCAATTTCAGTATTGGGATGCTGAACCTCTAACTTATTTACTTGAATGTTTGAGTCCAAAGTCCCAAGGTTTAGTGATGGAATTGCATCAGGAAAAAGCTTCGAATTAGATTTATAATTTTCAACTGCGAAATGATTTTCGCAAACTCTATATTTGTAAGTCGATGTTATGAAATTGTGCATTTCAAGACTTGTCTTTGTTAGAACACCCTTTGCTTCAATTTCATCCAAAACACGCTCATAAAAAACACGTATACCAGGCCTCGCGTAGTTTATCCATTTTCTAGTAAGCTCGGGATATTTAAAACAGATGGGAATCGCGAATAACCGTACATTTTTCCGCCTTGAATTGTTTGTACACCCATCAATAATACAAATAGGCATTGTAAATAAAGAAAAGTCAAGAGTAAACTACCTTTAAGACACTGTACTCTAATCGGGCCTAATCCACGCATTCCACGACCACGACCTTCGGAAATTGTCTGCTAGAAAAATCGAGCCTTACAATTCCCTAGTATTTTGGCGAATGAGAGATGCGTGTCTAGGTTTTAGCCACGTGATTTAAAATATGGCGCGCTTCCAATCTTCAATTTTGTGGTTAATTAATTGGAGTATAATCGTGATTGTAGTAAGTTAATTTTTTTTAAGCAAATATTTAGATAATTCCATAACAAGGCCTTTCATTTAATATACAATGTTGGGTACCCTGAACTTTTCCTTTAAGGCAAACGTAAACTTGAAAGTGTTCAAGATGCTGTTGCGAATAAACTGGCTATTTCCATTGGACCATTTGAAAAAGATGTATTAGAATGCAAGAAATGCTCTGATCTGGACGAATTGGTTAGCCTAATGAAAGAAAAGCTTAAGGTTTCAGACAAGAAAATGAAATATGAAATACTAAAATTAGCACCACCCAGCTGGTCAATTTCCAAAATTGCCGAGTATTTCAAGTTACGTACTACCTTGTAAGAAAAGAAAAAGATATAAAAAAAATCGCGGAACATTGGCTTTACCAGAAAGGAAAACGGGTAAACCTATATTCGCAGATATAATGTCATCTGTAGTATAATTTTTTTTCAGAGTGATGAAATAAGTCGTATTTGTCCTTGGAAAAAAGGTTACGTGTCGGTCGTCAGAGATGGGCGTAGAGAATACGAACAAAAACACCTACTGTTAGCTAATATTAACGAATAACACCAATTATATAAATCTAAATCTGGAAATGACATTGCAATTTCGAATTTTTTTTCTTTGCGACCAAAACACTGCGTTACTGTTTCTAGTAAAGAAGCTCATTCTGTGTGTGTCTGCACTATACTCCAAAATGTACAGCTAATGCTGATAGCTGTTGGAATTTCCGATTACATGGATGCCTTTCCGCTATTCGTGTGTTCCACTTGAGGAAAGGAATGCATGATGCACGGCTGTCCATCTTGCCCTGGAAAGGAAGCCTTCACTGACTCCATCTTTGAAAAGGTTAACAACGAGTTAGAAGCCAATGATGTGGTATCCTATACACAGAAAAAAAAGTGTTTAGAAATTAAACACTTGCCTAAACACGAAAATGCAACAGATATTTTATCATGTTTAAAAACATCAATGTTTAAAAATGAATGGTGTTTAGGTTTGCAACACCTTATGTTTAGGTTCAAAATGTGTTGATCGCTTGTCATATCTAGTATTTAAACATGTTTAAGGTGGTATATGTCATGTTATTATATTATAATGCATAGTAACAAAACGTGTTTACACGATTATATGCCTAGTTGTATATGTTTAGGTTTTACACATGACTAAAGGTTTATAAGATTAGCTTCCTATCATGTTTAAGGGTTTATAAGCTTAGTTTTAAAGATATTTGCTGGTTTATCTTGAAATATTTTGAATGGTGTTACGACCTGCGTCGCTTTAAATACATAGGTTGAAATAATTGCTGCGAAATAAGATACATTGTTTTCAGAAAAACCCGTGCCGCTCCTCGTGGGATAACACAATTTCCGTTGAACTTCAACTTAGCTTAATTTCAACACTTTAGTGACATTGTGCCTAGTCCCATTCAACCGAACCAACCCCATTCGACTGAAAAACTCTCACTTCGGAGGATTTACGATGCTGTAAAATGGGACAATCCGATTGCACCGAAAAACCCTCACTTCGGGTTTTCCCGATGGAATTTAAATTAAATAAACTTAAAACAATTTACGGCCTACGTAAAATGAACACTAGATCCAAACATTTTCTAAATTATTATTTTAGAACTAAGGATTATAAGAACGAAATAGTAATAAATCAGCAATATATGAAATAATAAAATCAGTTGCTAATATTGATTTATTTTTTATGTTATATTCATTATGAAAATACTTTAAGCCAGCCGTTTTACTGTACTTGAAGTGTATTACCGCCCCAAAGAGGAAGAGACGTCCTAACCAAACCAAACCTAACCGAACAGTAACTTTTTGGAAAAGGCATATTATTTGAGAAGTCAATGAAGATCAACATCAATATTTTGGAAAAGGCTTAACAATGTTAAATGATTTATAAAATATTACTAACCTAACTAGGTTTTGAACAAAAAGGTTTTATTGGACGAAAGTGTTTTTGTTAAATGCTTAACCCAAGTCCAATTTTCACTTTTTCTGTATACTATTACATTAGACCACACGGTGTTGAAAACTTCCCGAGGTCGTTTTTATTATCATCTTGTTGCATAATCGTCAAATATTGGCGTTTCCAAGGCAGCACGGATGTATTGAAAACGCTAGCACTTTTGAGGTCGCTTAATTCGACCATAGGAAAATAATATATAGCTCCCTATAAGTATGAAACGTAGTACATTTTCACACTACAGCATTTGCTCCCAAATTTGTCGCGCTTACGCTTTTACGCCACGTGGGAGAAGTTTTGGTACTACCATAAGGACATTATCTCTCTCTCTAAGGGCCCAAGATTCTATGTTACGGTTGAAATGTATGTATGTTAATAATAATAATAATCTAAGCTTTGCCTATGAAGGGGTTTCCACACTAGGCCTGTGGCTTGTTTACAGGTGGGTCCCTTTACAATGCATAGAGGGGTGGTGGCTAGCCCCTATGCCACAGCTAACCTACAGCGCCCTATACTAACTATTACCGTTAACCTCTGCAAGTTTTGATGGAAAGGAGAAACCGGGTTAGACCGCGGAGGAAAACTCCTTTAACAAGCGAGGAGAGAACTTGCAAACTCTACGCAGAAGGATTTGTTCCCAGATTTTCACCCGGTGCCACAGTCCGGGATCGAACCCGGGACCCTCTTGCTGCGAGGCGAAAGCTCTAACCGCTACGCCACCCCACCTTCGATTTGGTCAGCCATCCGTCTCATCTCAAGTGGTATAATAATTGTATAGCCTAAACAGAGGCCGAGCGCATTCGCTGCAGAGTAACCCGGCATTGAACATTTTTCCCTCCTTCAAAGATTTCTCACGACAGCTCTTCGTGATTTTTTCTAAGCGCGAATTTACCTCTTGTGTCTGAGAGAGCTGGGGGTGCTGGAAATTCTCTTACTTATTTTTTCCCCTCAGTCCTTCCTCTCGCCTACCCGCCTGTTTTAGTTTGATTCCCAACCACTTGGGAGCGTTATCTCAGAGCTCGCGTCTAGACCACGACCGGCTTAGGATATCGGTCGTGGCTGATTTTGAAAATTATTTTTCTCTCCCGCGAATTTCACGAAAAATTCGGAAGGAGCCCCTATACAAAATCTACGTCACATCTAGCAGAACTAGATGTTTTTGCTAATAGATGCGCTTGGGCCCTTAGAGAGAGAGAGAGTGATAATGTCCTTATGGTACTACGAGTAAAAGGGGGGCAAAACCGCCGCCGCCACCGTGAAAGGCACGATGGGCCGGGGAAATATCGCCGCGCCCGTAGAGACACAAGATACTCCTTACCTCGTACCAGTGTAGGCGCTAGCCTTGTTCGTCAAAATATCGCGCCATCTATTAATTTATTATGATAATTTTGACATGTACTTAATCAGTTATAATTATCATAATAATAACGTGCAGACCTTTAACAATTTAATTACAACATAAAATTTCAAATTTTCCAAACAAATATTTCATCTTTTTAACGCCAAAAACTCTTAATAGGTGGCATTAGAAACTTTTTACAAATTTCAATGGAAGAAAATGCTGTTTACATGGTTTAAATGGAGAATTTCATACTTATAGGGAGCAATATATTATTTTCTTATGATTCGACAAATAGCGTCGTTTGAATTGTAAATACCAACACCCGCGGTTGGGCTAAATTCATTAGAAACTTGGCGGGATTCCGTCTAATGGAATTCTGCGCAATGGGAATATACCTATTTAAACAAATCTAGCCGACCTGTTGGAAATGTTGTTCTATTATGAAAGCCAAGAAAGCTTATTTATTCTTCATGTCAAACCATCACTTTAAACATATATTTTGCTCAAAATTTGAGTAAAGGAAGTCCTTTTCTCAATATAAAATGAAAGTCCTTATGGCTTACATTATTAATATAGCCACAAGGTGTTAGATTATTCACCTTGTGGTAAAATATACCTCCACTTTTTAGTTGTTTTTCTAAAATATTATAATTCTTCTTAAAATAAAGATTTAGAAAAATTAAGGTTATATACCAACGTATTAAAAACATGTTACGTTAAATAACACCTGATAAGCATTGATGTTTAGCTTAGTGTTAAGATTATTCTGTGTTTACCTCTTAAACGTGATAAAATAAGAAGTGTTCCTATTTGGAACACATTTTAAGGATCCTTAGAGAAACAGAGATGTAATTAGACATCAACATTGAAGAAATATACATTACCTCACACCAATGTTTAACTTTATAACATGTTCGGATGTTGCAAACCTAAACACTCTTTTTTCTGTGTATAGCTTCTTAAATGTCATGAATATTTTCCTTTTGGTTAGTTTTGACTCAAGACTTTTCATGTTGGTAATTTACTATCTAGTAGTTCAAGAAAAATCAAATAAATCGATTTAAATAAAAAAATCGGTTTTTTTATTTTATTTGAAAAAATCAAAATAATCAAAAACCCTGCTCTGTTCCAAATTGAAGCCTCTTTAGAGTTTTAGAGAAAAGAAACTTCACGTTTCTAAAGTGCCACGCGAAGCGTTCAAAAAGACCCTGTCTCACCAAAGTTCATTTTACGGTTTTAAACTTATTGAAGTTGCTCACAAGTATCACGCTTAAAAAACTTCTCGGTAGGTCAAATCTTTGGTCGTCCTATTCTTTGCCTATCACCTCCATCGTTAAATTAAGTTTTTAACAATGTCTTTTTTCAACCAAAAACTAATTTTTACCTTCCACTCGACGAAAAAATATTTTCACCTATTCACGTTTACTATGTAAAGAGACCGCAATCCACTCTTTTTATCACTTAATTTTTATATTCTCCGAACAAGTAAAATGGCTGATAGAGTATTCATGAGCAAAGTCTTTGTACTCGCGATGTTTCACCAACGACAGTGGCTACTTGGATTGACCGTGACAGAAATAACGAGTTCAACGGTGGAGCTGATAGGCAAAGAGGAGGACGACCAAGGGCTTTAACCAATAGAGAAGATCGACTAATTGGTAGGACAAGCAGGGCACAGCCATTTCTAACAGCGCGGCTTGTTGGAACGGAACTTGCGCTGCAGACAAGTGTGAGGACCGTACGAAGAGCCTTGGCAAGTCAAGGCCTTCATGGAAGGATCGCGTGGCCTAAAGAAAGGTTGAGCGCCATGAACCGACGAGGGAGGCTGGAATTTTCTCGTTTACATTTAAATTGGACACTAGAGCAGTGGGAAAGAGTAGTTTTCACGGACGAGAAAAGTTTCGTCGTCGGACATAATGGGCAGGTAATTTCATTTATTGTGAGGAAGCAATGAGATGAATGACAGGATAAGATCAACATAGTCTATTAATATAATTATCAGTGAACTTGAGTATTCAAATATTTATATTTCTTTTATGTTATAAAGATATGGGTGAGGAGACCTGCCTGCACGCGCAACAATGAGCCTTACATCGCCGAGGTCCAACGCAGCGGCTGTTTCTCGATCAACGTTTGGGGTTGGCTATCGGCAACGAATTCCGGGTGTTTGGTTCATATCGAAGGACGGAACAATGCCCAACGATATGTCCAACTCCTGGAGAACGATTGCTTTCCTAGCATATTGGAAAGGTTCCCCGACGGAAACTACACGTTTATGCACGACCGAGCTCCGATCCACACGGCAAGAGTGACGACTCAAGCTCTGGAAGGCTTAGTGCGGTTCATGGTTTTACGGTAAATATCTTGTCACTGTAGTTAACAATGTAATTCATTAGACTGATTCAATCTCTATTTTATACGTTGCAACCGTTAATTGCTCATGAAGGTGATGAATTGGCCTTCAAAAGGCTGTGACCTGAACCCAATCGAAAACCTGTGGGCAGAGATGGTTCGAAAAGTTGACCATGTCAACGTCAGGAACGCTGCTGAGTTGTTGGAAGCGGTACAAAATGCTTGGCGCGATCTCAAGTTGAACGTGGAACTATTCCAGGCATATCATCATTCAATGCCTGGTAGAGTTCGGGAGGTTTACGAAAACCAGGGATATTGGTCACATTATTAGACCGTTAACTTCGTCATGTAAAAACTTTAATTGGTTTTGTGTATTTTTTTAGAGTATGTTTAGATCTAATATTTGATTTGATTAAAATTTTCTTAAAACTTGTATTATAAATATCGTAGAAATTATTTCTAACGGATAATTATTGTCTTAAGTGGAAAGGTGTCCACACATGTTAATACTAAAATATTAATTGGCGATGTCAACTGTTTTTTCAATGATCAAGTTTTAATAAAAAAAGCATTAAATATGATTGTATAGTTCTTTTAAAATTCATTACACAAGTTGTCCTGTGATCTTATTTAAAACCTAATTACTTCCAATAACCGAAATGGTGACATTGAACTGCATGCAAACCTCCATTGCGTTTTTAGCAAAAGTAAATAAACCGTCAAAAGTATACTACAACCGGAAACAATACTCGAAAACCAACAAATCAATACCGTGTCCTAAAGTGTTCTCTAAACCACTTATTACTCAAACTTGAAAGACACCACTAATCTAAGACAACAAGTTTAATTTTAAACTCGAAATTTTAATTTAAATCACAAGGACGCCTACGTAAACCTCAGTAACTTGTATGCTTAACATCTATAGTTACAATTTGACTGATAATCTACTCTGAGTCCAAACAGCTTTACCTAGAGGTATGAAATTTTGCAGGGACGGTAATCAAAGGCAATAGGCTGGCTCTTAGATTTTTTCCAATTCCTCATCATCTTGAAAAATGGCGGCGTCTACGTGTTTCAACCGAATCTATAACATTTAAAAAACTGGTTCCCAATTTCCGTAAGACGGACTTCATGTCTTTTGAAGCTCGATTTTCCACCTTCGTTAAAAATGGCGGCCTGAAATGTAATAATATATCTCGATGTGCAACGCCGGTTGTTTTTTTTTTCAACTCTGTTAATACTAAAGATTGAAGATGGATTTTTTATTCTAAATATTCAAGTTGGAATTCTCCTAAATATTCAAGATGAATTCTTTTCTAAATATTCATGATAAAATTTGTGTAAAACTTCATCTGCGAAAAAATACATAAATAAAATAAAATTTCTATCCGAACAACCTTGGAGAAGCTTCAACCTTTGACAGGGCAAGAAAATGGTATTTAACTCTATACATGGGCGCCCGTTAAATTTCTCATTTCAAGTAAAAAATCCAAGGCGTCTTAGATTGTTGTGTAAATCTAAGTGTCCCTCTATCCATATAGATTATGAAACGTAAACTTTAAACTACAAAAGAATAATATCAAATTATTTTAGCGGAAATAGTCAAGGTTAATAATGGAAGCAGACTCAATTTATTTTTTTGCCAAATTAACGATAGAAAAATTGAGATACTAAATTCTCAATGTCACAAACCAAGGCGCTTACCGACTATATTATAGCAGGAAAAGTATGGGCTATTGAGTCTGATTGTTTTCCGATGATCATTGAAACTGCTCTACTCTAAGCTAAAAAATATATAGAGCAACCTTCATACGCTGGAACACGACACAATTGCAAACGCTGTGCTTTTTATCGTTTGTAGGGCCTCTGTCTCTTTTTTGCTCTATGTTCCAAAAACAGCCATAATTTTCAAAAAACCAAATTCTTAATTAAAGTTTACAGGGATAGTTATCACGTTTAAAATGTGCTGGGAATAAGAAAACTTGCAGAGTAAAGCCGAGAAAGCGGGAAATACGTTAAAACTATCCACGTCGTAAAATATTTTCATGTCATAAGAACTTGCGAATAATTTAACCTGTATATATATATTATTATAATTCAAACCATCCTCATCCACTTTGAATTGAACAATGTCTTCTCAACCATCCTCATGAATTTGCTGTCGAAATATTATTCCCACAATATTGTTTTCAGAGCATTTCTCAACATCCAATTCTCAAGCGTCCAAACATTAATTACCGAACGTCAAATAAGTTCTGTTACACCTGTATTTTAGTCATGCCACCTATTTTGCTTTATAAACTATCTCTGTTACACCTGTATTTTAGTCATGCCACCTATTTTGCTCCATAAACTTTCCCTGTTACACCTGTATTTTAGTCATGCCACCTATTTTGCTCCATAAACTTTCTCTGTTACACCTGTATTTTTGTCATGCCACCTATTTTGCTATTTAAACTTTCTCAAAGTATATTCTTGAAACACTGTCCATCATCCAATACCGCGGCTCGTCCAACTTTTAATAGCGATTCAACAGATAACGACGTCTGCCGTAAAATATCCGTCAAAAGAATTATCCCCAAATATCCACCCACTGTATTAGCAACTAGGAAATTATAAAAAATCATTAAACATATCCAAATCTCTAAATATTTAAACGTTTTCAAACCGCCGCCAACAACCCTTCATTCTGAAGACTGAGTCTAATTCATAAGTTCTCATTTCTCATATGTCAGTGTGGAACTAAAAATTCTCTTGTTGGAACATCTAGTTTTTCTGATCGTAATACTTAATACGGAGCTAAGTTGATAAAGATAAAATTAATAATCGTTAGGCTTATTTGCTATTGTTTTGAACGTCACGTTTTTTGTCATAACTTTTGATTTTCTGAACCAATTTACAATTTGAAAACAGTTTCGGATTTTACGTGACAAGACGCGTGCAACGATAACATTGTCAATCCATTTATTTGAAGCATTATTTCGTAACGTCATTATCGGGGGGGCTTTACTATTTCCGCTATGGCTAACGCCCTATTAGCGCCACAGTGTCATTTGTAATTTTAAAATAATTCTGAGAAGTAAACCTATTTAGAAAGTCCTATTTTGTTACTCTAGCTCAAATAGGAACAAAATGGCAGCCAAATGAAAATGTCCAGAAACCTTTGTCCGGGACTGTACACAAGCGGGTCGGTATCGTAATAATAGCATTTATCCCCGACCATTTCCAGATATTCTAATAAACATAGTCTAGCCATAGCCGTTGTATAGCAAGCTGCATACTTCTTTCCATCAGCTCACCATAGAATAAATACCACGACGGCAAAAAAACGGAAATTCGCAAATGTGCCTCAGCTTTTCAGCACCAGTCGGTTTGCCGTTTAAAATTGGCCGCAATACTGAAAAAGAAAAACAAGTACCGTAGGAGTCTTGGCAAATCCTTTACTTCTTTTCCTGAGTAAAGCCAGAGAGAGAGAGAGAGAAGCTTCCAGTTTACTTACTCTGTTAAAATAAATAAAAAGGCTTTCGGGATAGGATGGAGTTAGGTTGTGGCTCTGAGGGTTAAAGGAATGGAGGTGAGCTGGTCGAGGAAAGGGACTCGAATTGACTTTAAGCCGACGTCAGACATGCCGAATTCTCAGAGTATCGAGCCGTTTCCATCGCGCCTACACTAGAGAGAAAACAATTTGTCGAGTTCCAAAAAATCTCCTACCCCCTTCCCCTCAACCTAAAGCCGCGGAACACGGACGTGGGTGCTTGAATCTAGTTCGGCTGTCTACCACCGCGAGCGTCTCACGTTTTGGAGGGAAAACTCAGAAACCGCTACCAGAGGGCCAACCGTTGGTGCGTTATCAAGAATATTCACTTTCGCCAAGTGAAGAATTTGGTTAGCTTAGTACTTCTAGTCTCATCTACCTTCTCAATAAAAGCGAGCTCTTCCTCAGGACCAGCTGACCGACGGTATTCATTAATCACGTGACATTACTCAATTTCCAAAACCAGTACTGAATTAAGTAAAGAGCATAAAGTTTCCAAAAACCTTCCAATTGCCGAACTAACAGGTTTACAGGTTTGAATTGTTTGCCGTACTATGGTACGCCCTATTGAATCAGGGCGGCTCCCTAAAAGTGGGGGAGCGCAGCAGAAGTTAATATGTTAAACAATATGCGCAAATGTTGCACCGTTTGTGGTGGCCGCGGGGAACGGAAGCCTTGAGACCTATCGGTCCAGAAAATGCTGTATGGATGAGTCGGGGAGGGCGCGTCGCCAGGCTTCGTTTTTGGTCCACCAGGTCGTGAGGATGGCCCGAACGGCGTCGTGGTCCCAAACGGAGCCCTACAGACCTAGGACGACTTCCAACGGGCTACCACGATTAACACGTCACCAATTGGAGGTCGCGGAGGAGGCACACGTCTCTGGACACGCCATTAGGACGTGAAAGACATCTTCGTCTTGGAGACCACAGAGGCGACAGGTGCGCTGGTTATCGCCGAAAGTCGGCGCTGTGGACACACGTAAGCAGGGACCCCGTCCGTGCCTGGAAAAGGAGGCCTCCTCCGTGAGAGCCATCATAGCAGGCCTCCACTGATGGATTCGCTTTAGCCCCGTAGGCTTTGCTTGCGGAGCGCCACGTCCGTTCGGCGTGCTCGGTTGTTTCCCCGTTGACTTGGCTGGCCCAGGTGGCATAGGATGTTGCGTCATCCCTAGCGGTGCCGAGCCCATATTTCCTATCCAACGCCGCGACGCGGAAAGTCCATGAGGTCTCTAGACCGTTGGCACGAATGGACTCGTATACTTGTTTAGCCAATCTGTCTTGGGGGAGGAACTTTAAGCGGCCGAGGTACCTGAGTTTGGAACGAGCTTCTCGGGCCTCCATTGAGCTCCAGCCCATTTCCCCTTGGATTGCCGCGTACGCCGCCATTGAACCCGCGTTTAGTGCCCTCTTGCCAACCATCGATTGGGTTCCCTCCAAGGTCTCTCACACCGTTTTGGGGTAACAAAGGACCTCATTTCCATGAGTGACGGCCGGGACTGCAACGGGTTTCCATAAGGTGCGCCCAACGGAGTATTTATTGTAGGACCCTTCCGCAAGGTTACGGACAGACCAGCGGAGGTGGTTGCACTTCTGTGCGAGCACGTTAGCGGCCTTGGACAGGTAGCTGCCGACATTGGTTAGCACTACACCCAGATATGCGTATTCGTCCACCTCCGGGACCCGGAAGCGTTGAGTAATGTAATCGGGGTGCGGGACTAGACGAAAGAAAGCCATAGAGATTGACTTTTCTCGGCTAAACCGAAGGCCTGTCTCCAAGGCAAAGGAACTGCAGACGTCCAGGAGTGCTTGCATGCCGCGGGGGGAGTTCGCGAAGAGAACGATATCATCAGTGTACAGGACGCAGGTGATGATAATCGCCTCCCCGTTCCCCACAGCCGGCAACGTCGCGCCACATTTGAGATGGATAAGGCTAGCCACCAACCGATCAATGTATATGAGGAACAGGAGAGGCGAGAGGGGGCAGCCCTGACGTAGGCCAACGAGGCTGGGAATGGGCGCGGTGGTGCAGCCATGTAGCGTATACTCATACGACGACCCCGTGTATAGGCGCTGGATCTCCCCGATAAAAGCGGGCGGAATGCCTTTTGTAGCGAGGGTCGCCCACAGACGCGTTCTGTCCACGCTATCGTATGCCTTTTGGATGTCGAAAAAGAAAACTTCGAGCGGAGTACCCGCCCGTTGGGCCAGATCTAGTAACTGCGTGACGACGAACAGGCCGTCGGCAAGGCGACGGTCCGGGCGAAACCCGCCCTGGGGTTCCTCCAAGAGGTGGCCGGTTTCAAGGAAAGGGCTCAGCCGGTTTTTCAGCAGCAGCGCATACATCTCGTAGAGGATGGAAGACACAGCGATCGGGCGGTAGGAAGCGAGGTCGGTCTCGTCCTTGGACTTCCCCTTGAATATGAGAGAGACGCGGGCGTGCAGCCAGGACGCAGGGAGCACTTTCCCTGCCCTCATGGAGTTGATAATATTGAGAAGTGCCAAAGCGGCTGCTGGCCCAAGTGCTTTTAGCGGTTCGGTGTAGACGCCGTCGGGGCCCGCAGCTTCACCAGATTTCAACTGGAGGAGGACACGGCGAAGGTCTGCATTACCGAACGCGTCACAGGGGTCCAAAGGTGGAGTCGGCAACGAAGTTGGGGACGGGGTATGTCCCTGAGACCCTGGCCCGCTGCTGGGTGGAGCGAGCAGCTCAGTTTCCAGTTCTTGGACATATTCGACTATTCGGAGGATTATGTCCTGGCGGGCCGTTAGGGTGGCACCCTGCTTTGTTTTTATACCCTTTAGCTGTGTAGATAACCGTTTGCCGCCAAAATTTTCGGCCCTTGTCACGTCCCGCTGCGAGTATCGCTCTTTCAGTCCTGCGATGTGTTTCCCGAATCTTATCTTGGATCAAACGCTTCGTAGTCTGGCGCGCCTCCTGGTAAGCTAGCCATTTTTGCTGGGTCACCTGGACCGGCTCATGAGCACGGACCGAGAGTCTATGGCTTTTGTTTCGCTGTTTCCGCGTTAGGATTGCGTCCTTAACATCCTGATTCCACCACCTTTTCGGTGTGTAGCCTTTGTGCGGCGCTTCCTGCGCAGATGTAGGTTCATACCGTTGAATAAAGCCGCGGTAAAAGCATCATAGGTGGGCAGGCCGGCGGTAGCAAGAGTCTCCATGTAGGACGAGAACGCTACCATAGCTCTGTCGTCCTGGAAATCCCAGGTATAGCGGTCCGGGGGGACAACCTCGGGGTCGGACAATACGGAAGGCGAGGGATTGGTATCGTTCCTCCACTCTGGAACCAACGCGTTGTGGTCGCTACCGATGCTTAGGTGACCATCCTCGTCGATGATGAAACTCACAAGGTGGGAGGCGAGGGATGGCGAGTAGAGCGCAAAGTCCACCGCCGTGCGCGATACTGGTCCTTGCCACGTATATCGCCCTCTACACAACGAGGAGAGGTTGCCTATGACCAGACCCGTGTCAGCGGCGAAGGTCTTTAGGAGCGCCCCGCTAGCGTTTTCTTCGTAGTGAAGTCCAGTAGCGTCTTCGCGAGGTATTTCCATGATGTGACCGTTGAAGTCACCACCCACGCATATTCTTTGGTTCAGGTCCATAGCCGCGATATCCGACGCGAAACAGGAATAGATTGACGAATTTAGCTGGTATACTTCCTGTGATCTACCAGAGCTACCATATACCACCGCGACGTTGAGCGGCGGCGTCGTGGTCGTGGTCACCCACAGATTTTCACAACAGCGCTTGAGTACGGTAACCTCAGCTGAGGACGATAGGAAACCTATCTATCCTCCGTGTTTATCTCCCTGGACTCTGTTGAGGCCAGTCCAATGGAGCCCCTCCGGTACCGGGGGAGTCTCACCGTCACGCAAATGCGTTTCCGCTACCGCCATGATATCAATCCGGTCACGATCCATAATATGGGCCAGTTCCTTCCACTTCGTAGCACCGCGATCGCCCTGCATGTTAATAAACCCCAGACGGTGGCTCGCTGGAACCCGTTTAGTAGGTCTTTTACCACGTTTCACTTTCTTACAGCGCTTGGCGGTAGGGACACTGGGAGCGGAAGGCACTGGATGTGTTCGAATGTTAGGGGGGAGCGCTGGACGGCACGGAATTAGGACTTGGACTGTGGGGCCCGAGGGTTCGAGCCCCGCCGGCGGTTTATTTTTTGTTTTTCGATGGCGGGCCTGAGGGGGACGAACCAGCGGCTGGCGTAGGAGTAGGAGATGTGCCACGTAGTGATGCCACGAATATTCGGTTACTATTCGGTATTCGGCCATTTTTTTGTATCCGGTATTCGGCCGAATACTTCGTAATATTCGGCCGAATACCGAATCTCCAATCATGAAGGAAAAAAACGGAAAAAATACTCAAAAATTATTTATTTCAATATCAATTTTTACTTTAATATTTATAATCTACCAGTGGTAAGTTGTGATGAATAAAAGAAAGCATAAAGTGACACGATCTACTCGCAAATTAACCAAAAACCTAAAGACGGGTCCTATAGTGTTAAAGAGAGCGCGTAACTTCCCCCTTTTCATTCTCTCCTTCCCGTGTTTATCACCAACGTTGAAAGCTTCCGCGCAGGCGCGCTGTAGCAGAGGCGGTAGAGAGCGGATCTAAACAGTGTATCCCTCTCTCTGCTTGCGCGTCAATATTGCGCAGAGCAGTAATCGCGTTACAGCTAGTGCCGAGAGGAGAGGAGTTTTCCCACGTGATCCTACATTTCGCGTAGCCGTCTGCCTATTCACCTCACCATTCCATACCCTTCTTCTTCCATGATGAGACCTGTCCCATTGCGGTCCGTTCGGGGGATGTACGTATTTCGCGGAAGGAGCTACAGCTCATAACCGGTTTCGCGCGAGTTGCACATATCTCGTGGCCGAATATTCGGTGCTTCGGACGAGAGCATGGCCGAATATTCGGTATTCGGCAAAATCAATATTCGCGGCATCACTAAGATGTGGCGGCCGTTGCGTCAGGTATGGCGTCGGGGCGAGCGTCCTCACGACTAGGGATGGTCGGCGGCGCTTTGGTTGTCCTGTTCCGCGGGGCATGTGTAGTGAGACGACGGACCTGGAGGCGGAGGCGTTGGAGTTCAGTGTGATCCGCAACTTTCTTTATCCGCCCGTCGACGTTCACGTCTGGCGCGGCAGCCCAAGGCTCTTTGGTGGCGGCAAGGACGGTGTCAGCCGCAGTGGCAAAAGTGACCTTAACTGGTTGTCGGTTTATCTCGGGTTGCCTGCCAAAACGAGAGGCGGCCGCTATTTGCACAAGTAGTTGCGAAGCCAGTGAGAGGTGCCTGCGGAGCCAGGAACGGGCGGTGGCCGGGGTGTCCATGGCGGATGATTTCAGACCGAAGACAATAAGATTTTTGGACGTGTCGGCTGACGCAGACTGGCTCGAGAGGGTGGAGGCGATCTCAGACTTCAGGCTGTGAAGATCCATTTCGAACCCCGTCAGTTTGGTCTGGAGATTCGCGACGGAGTGCGTCATAGCGGAGACACTGGCTGTAGTCGCCCGAGCATTGCTGAGTTGGGCCGCGTGTCCTTTTTGTAGGACGGCTACGGCGTTTGCAGTGGACACCAGCTCCGCTCGCACGACCTTCATTATGTCACTTTTAATGAACAGAAAAGTTGAGGCAATTTGCGTTTGTAGGGCGGTTTGTTTTTTCCGTAGTTCATTTATCTTGGCCAAGATGGCGTTATCATCGTCCTGCCTTGATTTTTTAAAGGCCTGTAGCTCCGTTTGAAGCAGGTCCCGGATCGCGTCGAGGGTCACGGCAGGTGGGGCCGAGAGGTCCGTAGCGGAGGCGGGGGGGGGGGGAAGCGCGCTCCTGGTCGGCGAGGTCGACGTCCGAAGTGCTGTCATCATTACCTGCTTAGTTTCGTCGAGACGCACGTTTGGACTCCCGTTTTTCCCGGGCTTTCGACCGGTTAACTTGAGAGAGCTTCGGGAAGAGAGTGAAAGTTTCGACCCCTCCGCGCTTCAACGAGTCTTTTACAGTGAGTTTCCCAAAGTTCGATTTCAACTGGTCGCGCAGGTGTGCAGCCTCGTCCTTCGGCATTGTGTTACCTTAGAGACCAGGGGGGGCTAGCGAAACTTGCCACGGACGGGTATCTTGGGCCTTAACAAAGGGCAACGTGCTCGAGCCCGGGAGAGAACATGGCGGTCGGGGATCCGAGAACGCGGGCGGCCGGTAGCGAGGCGATGGCGGCCGGGTGACGAAGTCGAGAAAGTACCGTCGAATACCCAGGTAGAGGGCGGCGTTAATTAATCGTACGATAAAGCAATTAGGTCAATAAAGTCGTGAGCTAAACCCTCGTTATGTATACGGGTGCATTAAGCCCCACCGTGGAGGCCGCACTTCCCGTAAGACAAACACACTCCGCTAACCCTTAACGGTTTTAAACAAACTAGGGGCCGCCTTATCTAAACTTATCGAATTAAGGCCCACAAATTATGGTTAGGGACGAATTAGTTTAAAATCATAAACGCGACAGAGTCACAGTTAAACAAATACAGCGGTGTTGGAGAATACGCCGATTTTTGAGACAAAAACGTGGGCACGATGGTTGAGCTGCGGGAGCGCGAAAACCATGCGACCGTTCCGACCGATGGCTATATATAATGTATTTCCTATCGACCCCTGTAGAACCCCTACCCGCAATAGGTCGGTGTAGAATTTTTATTATAAAAATCGTATCTTCTGCAAATTTTAAAATTATTTTGTCACTTTAGGGATCAAATTTAGTTAAAAATTATGCTCTACATTACAACTTCTTTAACAGCGCTAAAATTAGTAATTCTTAAAACAGTAAGAATGCTTAATTGTGTTTCTCCTTACCCAAAATAATGTATTTTTTAACCAGTTGAAAAATAGACAAAAATACACTTTCAATCTCTTTTTCTATGGGAAAGTGAATTGAAATAACTGAAAATATGTCTTTAATGATCTTAAGTTATGCTATAAATGAAGTCCATGTACTTAATTATTACTTGTTACATAACCTTTCTTTACGCAACACTTTTTCGAACCCTCCCCCTCCCCAACCTAAACATTACGATTTTAAAAATTGAAGATTTTATGCAAGGCAAAAATGTAGTGTCTGACGCCGACTTTATAGAAGGACTCGTGCCCTTAAGGCAAACTAATAGTTCAGGCCGATAAATATTTCTATGTCGTAGACTCCGAGGCTGCTCAACGACAGTTGGGAAGTAGGAGCGCCGTTGGCCGCGGGCCAGGAAGAAGAGACGGAGGAGGAAGGATGTAAAGAGGAGGAAGGATGTAAAGAGGAGGAAATGCTATCCGAAAGCCAAAATAACGTGCATCGTAAAAAGCAAATTTTAAGGAAAACAGGATAATTTTTTATCATAGTATTTTTGAAATGCTATATAAAGAAATCAATACACGAACATTCCATTTGCTCTGCTCAGTTAAATTACATGTTTTGAACAAAATACCTATAGAATAATTTTCCTTTTTTAAAATTGTACATCACCACTGTTATATTTAAATAAAAAGTGGTAATAATTATTATACGAAATCTAGAATTTATATAGGACAAAAAATTAAAAAATTATTACTTATAACTATACGAACCTTGAAAGGGTTTGGTTAAAAATTCCGTTATTTTTTGAAAGAAACATTGGGAATAATTCACTGATATTATTAATATAATATATATAATTTATTGAGCATAATTTGGTATTTACCATTTAAGAATTTCATACCGTTACGTTATTTACCACAATAGCTGCGTTTGGTTATAGAATGTAATTTATATTTTCATTACAATAATCGTAAATGGTATATTCTCAAAGTGCAACAGACTGAGTCAAATGATACGTCAATTGATTCAATAGAAATGCAGTTCAAGTAATTTTCCTTGCCACAATTTTCACGGATATAGTTTTCCTTTGGACGCATCGTCTAAATATTTTCCCTTTTTGCAAAAATAAGAATTGTTTTCTATTTCACTTAATGCTTTAATTTAAAAAGCCGATTGATTTCACAGGGTAATGCGAATAACTTTGAACCAAGTATACTGTTGATAACATGTGGAAGTGGCATTAGGTATCATGAAACATAAAAGCAAGGATGGTTGGGAATAGCTCAGAAAGAGCAACATGTAGTGATAAACGGATTTTAATGTAAAAAAGGTCAAAGCACATTTAGCAGACAGGCAGGTTAACAAACTTTTAAAATTTGTAAGAGATGTAATAAATCTGAAGAACAGTTTTAGCAAAGTTAGTACCAGCAGTTCGAACGTAACTCTTAATTTTCTTCAACATGCTCTTAGTTGTTTCAGCGCGTATTTTTTTCCATCTCAAACTTTCGTAGAGTAAATTAAGTCTAGCAAGATATTAAATTGCGTAAAAAAGGGGTGCGGGGGCCCGCTAGCTGTGACTCCCTTGGTAGGGGCAAAAAAGCTGACGGATTAATTAATTTCTCTTTTTAAGCGATCCCAATTCACCGCCGTCCGAAGTGAATTAAAAGCATTACTAACGCGCAACCCCACCCTCAATTTTTCCACCCTAGTTCATTCTTTTCTTTGAAGAACAAATTTTTTTTGGCGTAAAAAAGTTTTTAGATTCAGAACTTTTTCTAGAGTTCATGTAGGATTTTTTTCTAAAACATTTATCAAGAAGTTGCTCCTTATTTGTATTAAAATGGTTAGCATTTAAATCGATAAATGAAAGAGAGGATTTCAGTAACATATTGAAGAGTATTTTATGCCTGTAGAACGCCTTCGTTTTTGCCACATCTTCAGTTTTGGTTTTTGCAACCGCTGTATTCATTGTGGTATTGGACATACAGTAACCAGATGGGACAGAAACGGAGATTGTTAAGTTTGGATTTATTGTAGGTTTGAAGACAGAATTAACCGATTCTGAGCTTCAGTCTCAGAAACGATACTAGTAGTAACTCTTTTTTTGCAACACCTTTTTTTCCAGGACCAGGATGGAAATTGACTTCCTCCTGGAACCAATTTTCCTCGGTTCTTGAAAGACGTAAAGTCTTGCTACCCTGGACCAGGCAAAATAGGTCTTGAGTTAATAGAGTAATATCGGTAGAGAGGGGGAGTGAACTGTGTATCCCCTTCGTTGAAGGCAACTTTGTATTAGAGAATACTATTTGCCTTCGGAATTGGGGATATCACTAAGGTAAGAGATAGAGGGTTATGACGTTGCCATATATGTGAAAAATATTACTCTATTGAAATCGGGGTCTCAGAGGAAGAGCTGGCTACTCTCGATCCTGATACAGAATCAGCATTTATCATTGCTGGTCAAAACAAAGAGAACACTGCCGAATTCACTGACGAATAATGCGAAGTTTTCTGTGTTTTCGGCAGATGGCAAGGAGGCCTGCTTTATCAAAACTCCCCGGTTGGATTAAAGCGGCAGTAGCCAAGGGAACCTGCCTTATCAAAACACATCATGCGAAACGACGTGTGGCTACCTCCAATTGATGTTTCTCGGGTTATGCTAAGTGCCACACATTACTCCAGGGATGCCCAACCTTTTGGGCTTGAGGGCCAAATTGCAAAATTGGAACTATGTCTCGGGCCGCAAACTATAATAATATTGAAGAAGTTTTGCTCATTTTTAAGTTTGGTTTTTAAAACCGTTATGATATCAGTACGAGATGCTCCCTTAATATTTCCATATTCTCTGCATGCTTTCATTCGTAATTTCGCTTAAGATTGTACTCCTTCAGTGCTGAAACTCCTTCTTTGCAAATTAAGCAAACTGGCTTGTCTTTTACCAAAACAAACTGTTCAGTCCATTTCTCTTGAAAAGTACGATTTTCATCTTTTCCGGGATGACGAAGCCATTTTCAATACCCGCGATTTCCTTCGAGCGTTTCCTACGTTAATCAAGGCCTGTGCGCGGTGGCTTCGAAGGGGGGGACTTTTAAGAAACGCGACTACTTATTTTCTCCCTATTTTACCGCGAGATTTCATTGATAGCTGGACCAAAACACGCGCGAAAATGAGTATTTAAAATTCTAAGCGCGAGAAAATGAACATTTCAAATTATTTAGGTCCAGCTATTAGCGCCTCAGGTCCAGCTAAAAGCGCCTCAGGTGAGAGAATTTGGCAACTTAAATTGCCAAAATAAAAATAAAATTCGGTGCCGCGCACAGGCCTTGATTAACGTAGGCAACGCTTCGAGCAACGACTATTAATTCGCGTACGGCAACAGTACTATACCAAATTACCAAACATACAGAATAGCAGACGACGCAAGGCGAATGAGGAATGAAAAGAGCCAGAAATAAGCTTGGAAAATAATTATTCAGGACTACTCGTCTTTTGTAAAAGTAAGAACTCACTCGACAATCGTGATAATTATAAAAAGGGGAGCGCGGGCCACAAAACGTTCAATTGCATATTAGGTTGGCGGGCCGCAATTTAAAACTCAGCGGGCCGCGGGTTGGTCATCCCTGCATTACTCCATACCAACCGGTATAAACAGTTTCGGAGTTTTTAATATATAGTTCCTTCCAGCAATTTGAAGCCTTTTTTAAAATATTGATGTTCACCATCATTTGCTTACCCACTAATTCGCCGCCTTTTAAGAAATATTGAGCAGCACTGTTTATCTTCATTTCTTCCCAAATAATATTACGCCTTTTCCAAAATATATGTTTACATTTATTTAGTTTCCCAAATATTATTACGCCCTTTCCAAAATATTATCGTCATTTACGTTCCGAAATAATATTACGCCTTTTCCAAAATAATGATGTTTACATTTATTTAGTCTCCCAAATAATATTAGGCCTTTTTCAACATATTGTTGTTGATCTTCAATTACTTCCGAAATAATTTACACATAATATCAAAATATCTTTGTTTACTTTTAAAATTGGACCTTTTTCAAATATTTTTCTATCCTGGTATGAGAATTGTTAATGTTTCAGCGGGTGTTTAAAATTTCATAGCTTTATTTTCGTCGCGAGTTCCTTGTTATTATGGATACCCCGATAGTAATTTTTCAAGATTGAGTGCAGCGGTCTTAATGGTACTAGGTACACTCTCTGTTTGAATATTCAATTCAATTGTCCCGCCTTACCGTCTATTTGAGATAGTAGAGCCATCTATAAAAATCTATGCGAAAACTTGTATGTTTTCTATTTATTCTTTATTATTAAAACAGTTGTTTCTTTTGATCTAGACCAGAAAGCGTTGTGTTATGAACTTTAACACCTCTAAATTTGTATTTAACGTTAACTTTATTGCATTACTAATGCGCGTCTAAATTTGTCTCTACGAGACGTAAAACAATAACTAACCCAATAATGGGAGGGTACGATACTTTTATACACTTCTTATCTATAGACTTTGAACCCTATCAGGCGGGCTGATCATAAGCTGATAACACATCCTCTCCCATAAGTTAAATTTCTACATTACAATTCAATATTTACAACAACTTTACAGTAATGATTTTAGCTATTTAATTACAAATTAAGTCTAATAGTTTGTTTCACTTGGCGGCCACTTCTGGTGCGTATTATTGCTGTTTGTTCGTTTTTACTCCTGGCATCCGGAACTCCTGCTGGGTCTAGTGCTTCATTCTGACTAGTTGATGGTTCGGTCGGTAGACTATTCTTCAATCGATGGAGTTTAATTCTGATCGCCGACTATGGTTGGTTCTGTATTAGTCGCTTCCGTTGAAATGGTTGGTGCAACAGGATACTGAACAGCGTTGTTTAGGCACATCTCTTTAACTCCAGTGGAATGTACTATGATTTTGTTTCCATAAAGCCTTGGAAAAGTTTAGGCGTTCTCTTCTTTGATTGGCTCATTCTTTGGCCAATGGAATCACCAGCCGGATTTTGCAGGAAATATAAAGTAAACCACTCTTAATATGGAAAATGAACGAAAATGTTTCAGTTAGTTTACTATTTTTTTTTTAGTTTGATGTATCATTTTAAAGCGAATAAAAGTCACTTCTTTAATGGAAGCATCTGTAATCTAGATCGAGCGTCATATGAGGGGTGATTTGGCTTAGGAAACAACATTGTTAAACGATAACGCCGTTTTATTTCTGACTTACACAGTGAAATAAAAAAGGAACTTTTAAAAGGAAATTGAAATTAAACTTTATTTCCATGGACGGTTTATGACTTTTTGAAAGAATATAGTGGGTTTTCATACAAATTTTTATCAACGTAATTGAAGCTCCAGCTTGAGCTTCAAAGTCATAAACCGCAGTTTGAATAAGAATAATCTATTTCTTCCCGCTTTAAAATAATGACCATGCAACTTCTGTCCGCTTTTAAAGAGCGCGTGACATCTTTCGCATTCAAAGGATTCCTCATCTTCGAGTGACTCTTCGGATAACCCCTTCATCGCGTCACCAACAACCCAATCAGTAGACTTTTTGGAGGCCTTGAGGGATTGACGAGTTAATCGAGTAAATCTTGCTTTGGTCTTTTTATCTATAATGAAATAATATCAAACCAGTTTGAGTTTTAAAATCATTCGGAGATATTTCCTGGATTTTCCCAAAACAGATCTCGTAATTAATATGAGAATTGGTAAAAAATCACTTGATTTTAATTTTGACCTACCTTTATGAGTAACTTAAGGCCCGTTCACAACTAGTGTTCAGCTCTCTTGGTAAAGCGTGACCCAAGGATTTTGATTTGTCTAGTTGACGAAAATCCAAAAATCGTGAGTCACTAAGAAATTTCTCGCGTTATTTAGGAACTGTATCAAACGCAAGAGAATGACGACCCATTCATAATCGGGGACCTCTTGAAAATTACTCAGGGATATAATCTTTGGAACAAGCATTTACCCGATATTGAAATGTTCTTTGGTCAGTAAAACTTATCGAGGAACGTTTATTATTAACTGAAGTATAAAAGGCTCATTTATTTTTTCGCGGTAAAAGCGAACGATGATCCAGTCGTCTTAGAACATATTCAAAGTTTTGGTGCGAGTTTTGAATGTGCCAGCGAGGTAAGTTTGTAGTTACCTCTTTTTCGACTGTTTGAAACGTCAAAGTCTTGGTACTTTTCTTACATTTTGTCACGGTGTAATTAAGGATGAAATCAAATACATCTTGGAGATGGGGGTATCCCCGAACAAAATCATGATGACGTCAACGCAGAAATTTCCTTCTCATATTAAAAGCGCGAAAAATATGGGGTCGAAATGCTAGCCTTTGATTGCGAGGCCGAGTTGAGAAAAATTAAAACGTTCTATGATGGAAATCCCAAGTAAGTTTTAAATTTTTAATGTAAGAAGGGGTTTGGAAACGCCACTTTAGAAATTAGTTGGACTAGTTTTAAAAAATTCACCAAGTTGAGGATTACTGGTCCTCATGACTAGTTTATTAATTGAGATTCTATAGGAAATCCAAGGGGGGATCAGTCCTAAGGACGCTAAGGGATTCAATGGCTCCAAGGACTAGTTTAAAAAAGGTTATTTCGAAGGCTGAGAAAAATGCAAATTTTACGTCACTAAGTGACGTCTATTTAAATTTAAACCGAACGGCTCATGAGTCAATAAGTATAAAGCTAGAGCCGCGGGGAACTAGACCATTCCTTTCCAACAATAGGAAATCTATATCATGTGATATACGATGAAACGCAACTCAGGTTGATTATTCGCGTGTCGGCTCCGTTCGAGTCGTCATCCGGGCTTGACGTCACGTGCTGGAATCCAAATTCCCTTGCGAAAGCGGTAAAAGTTGATAGTAGTTTATTTTGAAATTGTGGTCCGTTGTCGCTCCTGACTTGCTCGGGGTCTCCATGCGTGGCGAATATTGATTTCACGTGACTGATGATAGCATCTGATGTTAAGTCGTTGAGCTTTCGAACTTCGAAATAGCGAGAGTAGAAGCCTGTTACCAAGAGATACCACTATTTCTCCAGGTAGAAAAGGTCCATTGCCACTATTTGCCAGGGACGGTTTGGGAATTTGCTCGGAGAGAGTGGTTCATGTCGGTTTGTGATTTCTTTCGTGCATGCTGTACATTTCTTTACAGTTTCTTCTATTTGCTTCGACAGTCCTGGCCACCAAACTGTAGATCTTGCTCTAGCTCGCCATTTTGTTATGCCCTGATGGCCCTCATGTATTCTATCCAAAACGTTGTGTTGCATTTCGATTGGTATTATTATTCTGGATCCTTTCATCAGAATATCTTGCTGGACGGAGATCTAATCACGGTATGGATAATATTTAGTCAGCTGTTGTTTTAATTCCCTTGGTTTTGGCCAACTCGATTCTGAATACTTCGGTAACGTTTTGCAGGTATCGTCTTGCTTTTGTGCTCTCCAGACTTCAGCCAATCTTTCGTCAGATACAGGAATGGAAGCCGTGACCAACTGAATATGTGCTGTGATTTCTGCTTCTAGCTCAGCATCACCTGTTTCTGATGGTATACGGACTAAATACCCCCAAGACAAAAGACCCCCGGTCCTAATCCCCCATTTTTAAAAACGTACAAAATCCCCCCTCTCTCAAGACAAAATTCCCCGGTCATTTTCCCCCATCCAAGTTAAGAGTTCAAAATCCCCCCTCTGTAGACAAAATCCCCCTACTCTCTAGACAAAATCCCCCTACGCTCTAGACAAAATTCCCCGGTTAGTTTAGGGTTAGGTTAGGTTAGGTTAGGTTAGGTTAGGTTGGGTTCGGTTCGTAATTGTTTGGAAATATTGTAACAATGGTACGCCTTTTCCAAAATATTATTTTTTACATTTATTTGCTTCCGAAGTTGCGTTACTTTTTAAAATATTGATATTTCCCTCCCTAACTAAAGAGACTGGCTTATAGTTATAGGTTTAATATTTTTTAAGATTTCTATAAAAGGCAATGCATATTTTAGCACTTGCTCATTAAACCATGGAAATTATAGCGACCAACAAAGGCGGGAAAAAGATCCTTAAAGACGGATTTTCGTATGTTAAACAGAAAATTCTTAGTTGTGAGTTTATAAAATGGGAATGTACCAGTAGGAAAGTGGGCTGTCGTGGTAGTTTAACGACCGATAGTGAAATTAAATCAATTGTTAGCTCGACATCTCATTGCCATGAAGCAAATATAAACGGTTGCGCGGTTTTGAAATATCGACACGCTTTGAAAATGAATTGCGCTGATTCATCACAGTCAACATTGATGGTGTACGCTTCAGCTGTGTCTAAAGTACCAGAAACATTAAAGCCTTTTCTGCCATCAGAGGAGACAACGAAAAGAACCATCCGGCGAACCAGAACATCAAAATACCGTGCAATTCCAAAAAAATATTTCTGAACTGAAAATTGAAGGTGATTGGAGGACCTACAAAGGGCATCCCGAAGCAGATCCGAAGCCCTTTCTCGTTTATGACAACGAGTCTAAGAACGGAAGTGCTAGGATTCTCATATTTGCTGTTTCGGAATGCTTGGAGATACTGAGTCAGAGTTCACAGTGGTTTATGGATGGCAACTTCAAAAAAGCTCCTAAAGGATTCACGCAGGTCTACGTGGTTCACGTGCAACTAAATAATGGGTGTTCCATCGCAGTTGTGTATGGAGTCCTTGAGGAAAAGTCGTTGAAAACGTATGTGGAATTTTTTACTGCTCTTTAAAATTTGTGCAAGGAACGTTCACTTGAACTGGAACCTAAAATGGTTGTAATTGATTTTGAACGCTCGGTATTTTGTGCCATAAAAGAAGTATTTGGTTTGCATGTGGAAGTTAAATATTTTTTTTTCCATCTATTACAAAGTATATTGAGAAAGGTTCGCGAATTAGGGTTAATTGTAAGGTATAGGGAAGATAAAAATTTTAAACGATTTGTTAGCCTTTTCGGTGCTTTAGCATTTTTGCCCCTTGATGATGTTTCTGAAGGTTTGCAATATGTTTATGATATTGCTGATGATGACGGGGCAGAATTGTTAAGTTACTTTGATTCGGTTTACGTTAGAGGGCCTTATAAAAAAAGATTACATCGTGTGGTTTAAAGTTGAAACGTTCTCGCCCTTTATCTAATCCAGAAACGTGGAATGTTCATGAAAAAAAGTTACAAGATGGTAATAGAACCAATAATATTTCAGAGGGATGGAATAATAAATTTGCTTTTTTAGTAAAAAGAGGAAAACTAACAATTTGGAGTTTAATTGAGGGGTTAAGGCTAAGTGTTGGGTTAGTGGAAAATGCCATTGTAAATGAAAAACACGGAGTAGTTGTTAAAGTTAGGGAATTTAAAAAATCGAAAGACAAGCAGTTGAGGTTAAGAAATTTATGTCTAAAATATATTTCTCAAGAAATTGATATGCAACAGTTCTTGAACTGTATCGCAAATAATTTGGCTTGGAAATAAGAAAATCTACTTTCAATATTAAAGAATATAATTATTAAACGCATGAATTGATGTTTTTTTTTCCTTACAAATCTTCATATAAATTGAAATCGTTCTCTTGGGTATTTTGTCGTAAACACAGTTTGCGGGGAATTTGTCCTGGGGCTGGGGGTATTTTGTCGTCGGCATCCATTCGGGGGGAAATTGTCCGGGGGATTTTGTCTTCGGCATCCATTCGGGGGGAAATTGTCCGGGGATTTTGTCTTCGGCATCCATTCGGGGGGAAATTGTCCGGGGGATTTTGTCTCCTACCTGAGGGGATTATGTCCTTTTCTTCTCTAATAGGGGGATTATGTCCGGGGGATTATGTCCAGGGGTGATTATGTCCTACATTCGTTTCTGATAACGGGCCACTTGATAAGACATCTGCTATGATTAAGTCTTTTCCTGGCGTATAATAAACAGCATAGTCATATCGCATTAGACGATACGTAGTCTTTGTAGTCTTGGTGACAGGTCGTCAAGTGCCTTAGTTTGCATTATGGCTACGAAAGGCTTATGATCGGTCTCGATCAAAATCTGAAGTCCCAAGATGTAATCTTGAAATCGCTCGCTTCCCCATGCCATGGTTAAGGCCTCCTTCTCGATCTGTGCGTATCGTTCCTCCGCTGGACTTAACGTCTTGGAAGCGTAGGCGACGACCTTCAATTGCTTGTTCTCTTGTTCTTGGTGGAGAACGGCGCCGATGCTATATGATGATGCGACGCTGATACTATGATTTTCAATTTTGGATCCTACAGTGACAACACAGGCTTTGATGCAAGGATGGTCTTAACTTCCTGGTAGGCGATAGAATGTGAGACGCCCCAAAGCCAGCTATTCTTCATGCTTAGGAGTGCATATAATGGTTGAATTATGTCGGCCATCCTTGGGATGAACTTCTCCAAATAGTTTGCAAGACCTAGGAATCTTCTTAGCTCCGTGGGATCCTTTGGTTCCGGAAAATTCGTAATTGCTTGAACCTTTTCCTCTTCCGGGCTAACATGGCCAACGAAGTTGATACGGTTTACAGAGAATTGGCATTTCTTCAAATTCAAGGTGACGCCTGAGTTTTGTAGTCGTCCTAATACACCACGAAGGTTTGTGTCATGGTCTTCCTTTCCTTTTCCAAAAGGTAGAATGTCGTCCAAGAGATTTACATTCCCGTTTACTCCCTCAAAGGCGGTGGAAATGAGACCCTGGTAATGTTCCGACGCTGACGTTAAACCAAACGGCAGACGATTAAAGTAGAAGCGTCCAAACGGGGTGATGAATGTTGTGAGTAATGTTGATTCTTTATGCAAAGGGTCTTGCCAATATCCACTATTGGCGTCGAGTTTCGAGAAGATTGTTGCACCGGCCAATTGGCCAAGCAAATGGTTTACGGCAGGCAGTTGAAACCTCTCACGTAGAATGAACTGGTTTAATTTGGTAAAGTCGACGCATATTCGTAAATCGTGTTTCCTCCTCAACGTTGTGTCGTTGTTTTCATTACCCCTGCATTCGATCTGCTTTTTGACAATTACCATCGGGACACACCAGTCAGTAAGCTCCTCTACTTTTCGATCATGTGCTCCAGTTCCGCCTTAGTGTTGTCCAGTAGCGCAATTGGCACTCTTCTTAGGGTAGTTAATGCAAATGGAACAGCATTTGGCACCTACTGAATCTTGTAAGATGTTTTCAATCCCAGGCCGTTGAAAAGTGCTGGGAATTTCTCGACGGGATTCATCGTTGATCTTGTCTCTGTTCCGATATCTTCAATCATTTGAATCAGTCTGAGATCCTCGCTTGCCGTTAACCCCAACAATAAAAGTTGTAGTTTCTCGATATCGTAGAGATATTCATCGATTCTTACACCGTGGTATTCCATCTGAACTTGGATTCTGTCTTCCGTTTTCAACCGTGTTCTTCCCGGTCCATACAGCCTTTTGTCTGATGGTAAGAGCGTCATTTCAGTTTGTCTTGGTTCATACCAATCCCAAGGCATGGCAGAAACTCCTGCTCCGGTATCCACTTTAAATTTGACCAACTCGCCGTCTACTTTGACTGGTACTATCCATTTCTTGTCCCGTTCCTCTGATACTGAATGGACGTATTATAAGCCTTTTCTTTTTATCGCCTTTCTTCATTTGTTGTTTATGGGGGTGGGGTTGGGTGTTCGACTTCTTACTAGAGGGGTTAGGAAGATGCAAGACAAACACCTACCTCTTTTCACTTATGATTCAACCTCGCTAACGCTAGACAAGATGTTAGAATGCAGTCAGTTGTGGAGAGTTAAGGCCTTTTAACGGGAACGAGGCCACGAGGGGCTTATAAAATTTCTGAATCAAAAGTGACCGCGTTTGATGGTATGAGTCAATTGAGAGTCAAAATAGATTCTAATCCAATTTTTAATATTCAACATAATATTCAATTTTATTCATAAATTTTCACACACTTTTATAGGGGTCAAAATAAAAATTAAACAAAAATCAAAAGGGGGGGTTTTCAATTTATAACCTCTATGGAATGTCTCCTTTAAGTTTCAAATTTAAATTTTATGGGTGTTTGGGTTAAAATCGTGCAGTTATGCAATAAAAACAATAATGTTCAAAAATAAAAAGTTAATATTTTAAAAAATGAATCAATCCGTCAACCATAATCTCAGTTCTTTAACCATAGTTTCAAGTCAGTTTATCAAAATAGTTTCAAGTTTTTAATTTCTTACGACAAGTTGCTCTTCTTCCATATTCTTCTTAAGGGTTAAGGGTTCTTTTTTCTTCTTTCTCGTGTTAAGAGATAGTTATGACTTTTTTCTTTTCTCGCGATTTAAGGGTTAATTATTATTTTTCTTTTAATATTTCGCGCACTCGCGCTCCTTCTCTTCTTCAACTTAGGGGTTTAAAAAAATATCTCCAAGTTTCTTTTCCGAAAAATAACGATTCAAATTGATGAAAAATAAAAGTACCAAAATGATTAAAATAAAATCTCTCCGATTCTCTTCCAAAAATTAGGGATTCAAATTGATGAGAAATAAAGGTATCAAAATGAATAAAATAAAATCTCCGATATAAAATAATACTCCGGACTTCTAAGGGTTTCTTAAGAGTGAGCCGACAGGGTTTCGTTAAGGGGTTCAGATATCGACTGAGGGTGGGACAGGAGGGACTTCGTATATATAACTTCTAGTTTCTCGCAAGGATTTCTGGGACAATGACGTTAGTTGATTGACTTCGGTTTGGCGAATAGTGGACCATATTCATTACGTAGCCGGGCGGATTCATGTTATCAACGAATAGGCAAAACTTTTAAATCTGGGACCAAATGGGGATTGGTCAGTTTAAGGGTTAAAAAAATGTTCTAGAAGTTTCTCGGGCCAGGTACCAGGATAGTGACTCAAGGTCTTGTTGCTTGGGGTCTAAATCAGCGTGACATTTCTCTGGGTTCTTGGAAAGTATTTTAGTTGCTAGGTATTTCATTTTGCACTGTGGATACTGTGGTATAGGATAGTTCTAGAAAGTTCTGTGTCAACATTGAGAGGCTAGTTCCTTTTCTTTTGTATGAAAGAATTTCTTTTCAGTTTTTTAAAGGGATAGGTTTAATTTTAAAGGGCTAGTATTATCTTTATAATGTTAATTTAAGGTATTTTGTTATAAATTTAAAGATTAATCGAAAATTTAATTCGATTTTCGAGTTAAGATGGTTACAGTATGTGTCTTCTTGCTGCATGATCTTGCTAGCCGAGTTGTCTTCCTCACGAAATAGATTTTCCAGGTTGATATCATTCTCGTGGATTTTCGTGTCGTGTACGGAAATGGCTCCTAGGAAGACATTTTCCATTTTGACTTGGTTAATAGTGGTTTTTCGCAAAATGTCCGACGGCGTGACATTCGTGGCATTTGCTGCTCTTCGCTGGACACTTGTCTCGGGAATGACCTGCTTGGCTGCCGCAACGAGAACAGCCTTTACTGTTCTTCGTGGAGTTGAACGTTGGTTGCTTCTTCGTTATGTTGTCGTATGTGCGACTCTTACGGTTTTCCCAATCCGACTTGTAGCTGCGCGACCTTGCGTGTTTGTTGTTTGGTTGGGTTACAATTCGGTCTACTTCTCTAGCTGGTTTGTCTCCAATTAAATCCAGCTGTTCCCGTTTCCGATCCTCAGCGCTTCTGACCGTCTGTATAGCCGCTCTGATAAGTGTTTGTTGGGAATTCCAACGACGATTCGGTCTCTTATCAGTTCGTCCCGTAGGGCACCGTACTCGCAATGTTCGGATAAAGCGTATACTGCGGTAATAAATTCATCTGACGTCTCACCTTCTCGTTGTGTCCTTGTATTGAATATTGCCCTCTCGTAAATGGTGTTTCTGCGTATTAGGAAGTGTTTATCGAACTTCTCCAATACTACAGATTATGTCTTCTTTTCCGCAGCCGTCAGTGTGAACGAAAGAAATATGTCATATGCTTGATTTCCCATGAGATAGAGCGACTTATCTGATAAAGGAAATTTGAATAAGCGCGAAGACATTCCCGATCCCAAAAAACCAACCCGTACTAGTCAGTTCAATAAACCAACTAATTCCGCGCTCATCGTCATCGTTGTCGTCTGCTTGTTTGTTTTTATTGTTAGTAAAGGCTGCATATTTTTAAAGCTTTAACCGAATATGTTTTATAATAAATATTATTTATTTGCTACTTTATGAGCCTTATCATGCATGAACCTTTTATGACGAGGCTAAATTTCACAGGGATGGCTCGATAAACCGGAATAACGATCGCTTGTTAATTTCGCAAGAGATTTTTATTTCAACTGAACATATTTATACATTCGTGCTGTAAACTTAAAACAATGTTGGCACTTATGTAGTAACGTAAATTAAATTTTTTAAATAAAAAGAGTCAAATCTCATTGAGTACTTGTAGCGGATGCGCTACTGAGCCTTCATAATCACACATAACTAAGCTTACATCCGGCTCCCTTTGCTCTCTAATCTTAAGTTTTTTATATTAAGACTTTTTTAACCTTATAATAGATTAGTTGATCATGAGTGGGATAGGTGGCGTCTCATATTGCACCTTTGGTGAGCGCCCCCTACATTGAGCCAGGCCTATTGCTAGGGCTATATAAAGTCAGGTCAGCTGTGTATTAGAGTCAGTGTATAGTCTCATCTTTGTGCAGGCTGTTAAGCGGTCTGTCTCATTAGTCATCATGATAGTATTCTGATAGAGTGGCAGTCTATCATGGATTGTTGTTGGTGTTTATTGAGAGTTAGTTAGCTAGTGCGGTAGGCACTAGGCCGTATTCACCTTCTAAGCTAAGACCTGTTAAGATGTAGGGTAGATTGACCTTCTACGAGCCAATCTAGTGATTAAGTCCGTAATGAATAGTCTTCGCGCGTTAACTCTCTCAGTTCGTGCCATCACTCCAGTAGACCTACTTTCGGACACAAATGACTCTACTTCAACCCTAGTAAGTGATGCTTTTATTTGCTACCTCCGAAAGGCACACCCCTAGTCTGGCGCTCTCACTTCCCATCGTATCACATATATTGTAAATAGCCATTATCATTTATTTATTTGTTTCTTTAATTATATTATGTAACCCTACTAACCCCAATTGAACCTCAATAAAAGAGTTCAAACATATTACTTTTATTGGTTTTGAGCTCATTGTTTCACTCTGTAACCTCGCTTTTTTCAGCAAATCGGTTACAAACTACTGAGAGTTTTAAAATCATCGATAACACTATTGTAGTGATGAGGATTCTTTTGATTGTAAGCTGATCTTGGATCAAGATGATGGTAAGGACTAGGTGAACCATTATCGTGACGCGGTTGGAATGAGTTGTTTTTTCTGTTTCTGACGGTAATATACTTGCTTGGAAATTTTCCGAGTTTCTTTTCCTGGAGGTTTTCGATCATACCATATTTTTTTCACCTCCAGCTGATACATCCAAGTAATTTTTAGGTATGTCTGACCCAACTAGAGTATTTTCATCTTCATCACTATTGAAATTATGTTCAATGATATTCTCATGTTTAGGACTACTTTCAGTTGAGGTCAAATTTGTCAATTTACGACCTGATATATTTTCGTTTAGGAGGTAATTGTTTGAAGACGAGGACAATGACCGTGAACGATTTTCATCAGTACTGTCGCAGAATTGATCAGGATCTGCCAAAACGCTACAAACAGTGCTTTAATTGCAACTCGACGAATTTGAATTTGTTTGTTCTGAAGAATGGCTGCTCTGGCCATCATGTTTTTCCAATGGCTGCAATATCTGTCAAATCAAACATTCGGCAACAGAAGTTGGCACAATTTTGAGTTCTAAACAGACCTGTTTAACAAATTTACCCCTTCGTCTTTAGGCAGTTCAACCTTTTTAGCCAAATCTGGAGGTGGATAAAATGAAGTGTAAAGATTAACACTATCTTATTTCCTAATTAAAAAACAAAATTACCGGTATTATATCAATATCAAAGTACGGAATATCTTCGTATAGCGTCATAGGCAAGCCATGACCTATGACTCTTAAATAAACGGGCTTAATTTCGGGTCTAGGAAATCTCGGTGTAGGACATTTTGGTGTGGGACATATCGGTGCGGACAATTTGGTGTGTGGACAATTCGTAGTTAGGACCTATCGGTGCGGACATTTCGGTGTACTAAGTAATTTGTATGGGTTAGACGCAAAAACTTTATTTGGCAGCTGTGTGAGCCATCTCGAAGTCGGCCATAACTGACTTTGGATTTGCAGTTGGACAAAGATCCTTCACTTTCCTTATGACACGGATGTACTGCTCTTTGGTCTTGCTGGACATAAGGACGTAAAGGACTGGAATGACAGCGTTATTACCTTCCCAAGAATCTTTTTGTTACTTGAGTCTGTGGTTTTTGCCTGAATTTTCATCTCATTATATGCAAATTTAGCCTCGACCATGGCTGCGGTTGCAACGTGTGTGTGGTCATTTACTCGTTTTACAATTTCGTTCCCAATTGTGTGTATCCTGGCTTTGCACTCTTTTTTTAAAAAGCACTGCCTATACACCTGTGAAGTGAAATTATTATTAATAAAATTATTAAATAATAACAATTATTTACAATGTTATATCTGATATAACAATTTTACCTTTTGTTTTATTTGTCTTTCTCTGACATATTCAAAATAGTCGTCGTCAATTAGTTTCTTACCACCACGCGAACTATCTAGAAACAGCGGCATAATTAATATACGTGAGACTGCGGTTGCGTCTTAAATATATAATAGAGTTAAAAAACTCAGGTAAGTTTTTTAAAAGAAAGGTTTTTTACGTGAGTACACCGAAATGTCCTGACTACGAATTGTCTATACACCGAATTTCCCATACACCGAAATGTCCCCACCGAACTGTCCATACACCGAAGTGTCCACACCGAAATAGCCGGTTTCCATAATTTCGCCTACGGTAGTCTCGCTTCTTCTATTGGCGGAGGTGGCTGAAATGAAGTGTAAAGATTAACCCAGTCTTAATTTCTAATTAAAATACAATATGATAAGTCCATTTTCAACATATCAGTCAAAATATTTACCATTCCAACGAAATTGTGCCATTGGTGTGAACATATCTTGAAAATTTGGTGGCTTTTCTTCTTTCCTCTTGGTTTAGGAGCAGCCTCTCCAGTTTTAGAGTTTCTCTGTCCTAAAAATATTAGTTATATAAAATATTATGGCCTAAATAAGACAGAAGATATATTAACTAAATGATGCACATCAAAGCTCAAACCTTATTTTTTTTAAATCAAAACTTGCAATGTTTCAAGACTTTTCCCGTCTGGTGTATGATAATTCTGAACAAAGCATAAATACTCTACTGTCACTAAAACTAACGATTTGTTATTTTAATTTACATGTTCAAGTTCTATTGGGCCACTGCACGATGGTTCATATTTCGATTGTTATTCTAAATTCTGACTTTCATTTGCATTAGTGATAAGTTCATTAACCTCTTGACATTGATCCTAATTTTGAGGTTTATTAATTATCTTGTAACCATGAGCTTAATTTAATTTTGTACATTTTTGTCACTGCTAATATCTATAAATTGAGCTACATCTGCTAACATAGTGTAACCCTCGATAGCAATTAACTAAATAGGGAGATTCTCCCGAGGGCCATGAAAATGAATCAAAGACAACTTACTTTAATTATCCAAAATAGAAGAGTTTATCTTCTAGACTTTTATTAATACCTCCAAAACAAAGGGATAAACCCGCACTAGTCATACACTTCAACTGTTTAACTAAATAACAACTTGCTCTCTCTGAGAGCTGAGTACCGACTGACTAACAAAAAAAATTTAAACCACAGAGATTTTGATAGGAGGAGGAGCATGTAACATGGAGGCATATATACCCTGCCTGATCCAATGAGTAAAAACTCCAAGGACTCTGGCAGCCATGTTACATCCCCCCTCTTTAGGAACTCTTTTTACATAGCAATGAATAATAACAATATGAAAAGAAATGTTACCCCGAGGAACCTTAAATGTTTTAAGCAGGGGTGAGGAAATTTTTTAATTATCACAAATTTTATTTTTTTTTCTATTTCTTGCTTTCTTCTTTCTTGTATTTTTCTTCCAAACGGGCTAGTCTTCGGGCTTCCCTACGTTTCTCCGCTGCCTTACTCCTTTTTTTGGGACAGTCCGATACTACATGATCACTGCTTTTATGGCATCGCCAACAAATAGCCGTATTCCAAATTAATGGACGCCTTGCGTCAGGGATAGTAGAAGGGACTAATATTTTCGGGAAGACTCTTTTGGGAACCCAACCCATCGAACCAAAACGTTCCCAATTATCTTCATCGTCATCAGGGAATTTCGGTAACGGTTGCCATTTATGGGAAGAAGGAAGTGGGAGTGGATTAGGAGATGCGTTTACTCGAATAGGGTCAGGGTCAGCAAGAGCTAGCGCCCTAAGTTTTTGGTATGCCGTGACGGGTTCAAGGACTCTAGGTTGTGGAGTAGCGGGAGGCAAGTATGGAGTCAGCGAAAAAGGGTCAAAAGCCGCTTGAGAATTCACTTCTGATATAGGGTTAAACCCGGAAGTTTCTTCTTGACTGGGGGAAGAAGAAGACGCAATCGAAGGAACAGTTCCACTGGGCTCTAGTAATTCCTTTATCTCTTCCTGAGGGACTTCTATAATTATCGATTCTTCCACCGCGAAAGGACAATTGAGTGCAGAATGCCCCTGGGTATAGCATAGTGGGCACGAATTTTTTGAATTTCTAAAACGGTTTGGCATGTAACAGTCTCCTGCTTTGTGTCCGATATCACCACAGTTTCGACACTTTCTTGTTCTTGTTGATCAGCTGGGCAATATTTTTCCAGTATCTCGATAGATTTGCCAGTTAAGCTTGGGGGTTTTGATGTCTTATTTTCTTTTTGTCGAATTCCCTTAGGTAATTCGAAGTACCACGGGGCCTCTTCAGATTTTTTCGCCTTCTATAAAGATATTTTATTAATAAGGTCGCTTACTAGCTTGGGAGATAAACTCCCATGGGAAAATAGAGATTGGCTCTCGGGTGAAGATACTCTAGTTGGGTCAGACATACCTAAAAATAACTTGGATGTATCAGCTGGAGGTGAAAAAATGTAATATGATCGAAAAACTCCAAGAAAAGAAACTCGGGAAATTTTCAAGCAAGTATATTACCGTCAGAAACAGAAAAAACAACTCATTTCAACCGCGTCACGATAATGGTTCACCTAGTCCTTACCATCATCTTGATCCAAGATCAGCTTACAATCAAAAGAATCCTCATCACTACAATAGTGTTATCGATGATTTGAAACTCTCAGTAGTTTGTAACCGATTTGCTGAAAAGGCGAGGTTACAGAGTGAAACAATGAGCTCAAAACCAATAAAAGTATATGTTTGAACTCTTTTATTGAGGTTCAATTGGGGTTAGTAGGGTTACATAATATAATTAAAGAAACAAATAAATAAATGATAATGGCTATTTACAATGTATGAGATACGATGGGAAGTGAGAGCGCCAGACTAGGAGTGTGCCTTTCGGAGGTAGCTAATAAAAGCATCACTTACAACGGTTGAAGTAGAGCCATTTGTGTCCCAAAGTAGGTCTACCGGAGTGATGGCACGAAGACTAGTCATTACGGATTGCCTCGTAGAAGGTCAATCTACCCTACATCTAAACAGGTCTTAGCTTAGAAGGTGAATACGGCCTACGGGCCTACCGGCCTACCGCACTAGCTACCTAACTCTCAACTAACACCAACAACAATCCATGAGAGACTGCCACTCTATCAGAATACTATCATGATGACTAATGAGACAGACCGCTTAACAGCCTGCACAAAGATGAGACTATACACTGACTCTAATACACAGTTGACCTGACTTTATATAGCCTCCCCTGCCGAATAAGGCGGACTACCATTAGTGGGACGATTGAGCTGTAAAGCTCGCATATCGTGATAGGTATGGAGTAGGAGAGGAGGGTCTTCAAAAAGGGCCATGCCCGGTTCACTTTCAGAGTCCGTTGGTTGATGTGAATCATCTGGAATTGCAGGAGGGATCTGTTGATCCGCTGCTTGATCATCTAAAATAATTGATGACGACGTATGAGGGATATCTGGAATAGCAGGAATGATCTGTTGATCGACATCCTGACCGTCCTGAGGCGGTGACGGTGAAGTAGAAGATGATGATGATTCAGATGAAGTAGTTGAGGAAGTCTTTCTGACTCCTATAGGAAATCTCTATTTTAAGCTTAGAAGCAGCTTCTGAGTCTCTAAACTGAGCTTTAAAATGTCTTTTAAAGGTCCTCCAAGCTAAATGAGGATGGGCAGGGTTTGAGTTGCAAATATCGTCATACTGACGGATTAAATCCCTGTACCAATACAAGGCATGCCCTCGTAAAAGGAGAGGCAATGCAGCTAACCTATCTTCATTTGATAGCTTGTGGAATTTAGCATATTCCTCAAAAGCGGCTAAAAACTCTGAGGCATTATCGCTAGAAGATCCCATAAACGCTAACCTTTCATCCTCCTCATCCTCAGATGTTCTAGATGATCTCCATTGTTGTTTATTATCCGAGTAGGACATTATTTTATTAAGTTAAGTTTTACAATAATCAAAATAGTTTAACGAGTTAAGTTAATACAAAATAAACAAGTAAGTTATCTTAAATCAATACATTAAATATAAAGATAATTTTATTTTTAATTTATTAAGTTTATACAAAATAAACAAGTAAGTTATCTTAATTCAATACATTAAATATAAAGATAACTTTATTTTTAATTTATTATTTAATTTAATTATGGTTAATTAAGATTAATTTAATTATCTTTAATTATTTTCCAACGTGGAAGCCGAGGCTTACCGTCACGTGGGGGGCGGATATACCAACTATGATAAACGGTTATTTTACGGGACTAACCAAGGCTTAAGGCCTAGTCATTTCGAGTCCCTGTTCGGGCGCCATTTATGTAACCCTCAATAGAATTTAACTAAATAGGGATTCTCCCGAGAGCCATAAAATGAATAAAAGACAACTTACTTTAATTATCCAACAATAGAAGAAAAACGTGTAGACTTTATTAATCAAAAGTGGAAAACGGGATAAACCCAACCTAACCCGTACACTTTACGGTGCTTGACTAACAAACAAAACCAAACAGTTCTCCTTGAGAAACGACTGACGACTGCGATTTGATCGCAGCGATATATCACGAAAGTAAAGTAGGGAGGATGAGCATGTAACATGGAGGCAAATATACCCTGCCAGATCCAAGGAGTAGAAACTCCAAGGAATCTGGCAGCCATGTTACAATAGTTAACCCCATTTTTTCGGAATTTACCCCAGATGATATATTAATTGGGTCATGACACTTGAAAGCAACAGGGAAACTTTCTGGAGGGACTCTCAATTTAAGTGAGCTCTGAGGAAGGGGAGTGGCTGCAGAAGTATTTTCATTAAAGGTATTTACACAGTCAAAGGACAATGGGGCAATTGCAGTGGTTTCTGTTATAAACGACGATAAAGCGCCACTTTCAAAAACTATCCTATCACAGATACCTTCTGCATGTAAAAAATCCTTTTGACTTAACTACTAGCAGGAGTCTCTAAATAAGATGGTTTCATATTGCTCAAAACTATACTAGAATGCACCTCAATGCAAGTCAGATTTCTGCGGTGAATAAAGACTGACAGAAGAATAAACATAGCATACTAAGGGATTTGGTTTCTTAACTGAAGTATCAGCGGCCAACCTCGTAACATTGTTATTAACTTCAGCGTGCCCTTGATTAAGTTCTAAATTTGAAGGCTCACTACTAACTCCAATATTATCACCTCTCTCACCATCTGAAGGCTCCCCATCAAATCCAATATTATTACCTCTCTCACCATCTGTAGGCTCCCCATCAACTCCAATATTATCACCTCTCTCACCATCAACTCCAATATTATCACATCTATCACCATCTATAAGCTCCCCACCAACTCCAATGTTATCCCATCTATTACCATCTGTAAACTCCCCACAAAAATCACTTCTATCCCCCTTATCACTATATACAGGCTCCCCGCTAACCCCAATTATATTCTTCTGACAATAATTTTCAGACTCCTTAGTGTCCCATTGACTAAAAGTTGAGTCTTTACTAGATACATACTTATTTGATGCCAAATTATCATTTTCAGTTTTACCTACAGACAAAGAAACCCTTTCATTTAACTGCCAAGCCCTCTGTAACTCTAATAAAAAAGCGTACTTCTCTTTAAACTCAAGTGTACCGCCACTCGAACCCAAATCACATAACTGTTTCGCCAAGGGTAAAAGCTTATTAAACTTTTGTTCTTTGGTTAGAACTTTTCCCCCTTTACGTGTTGTGGTAATGCAAATTGCAACCGGTTCGCATGTTCCAGCATGCTGAAAAATATTCATCTTTTTCCACCTATCATTAACTACATCTTCATTAAAAATATCAATATTAGCCTGACTTCTTGCAAAAAATATATGTCAACATGGCAATCCATAATTTATGTTGAACTTGCAAGAACACCTGTTTAAAGACTCAGATAATGTATAAACCTTAACCTCCACCTTATTTTTCGGAACTTTTACCTCTGATTTTAACTTATCAAACTCGTATATATTACCCAAGTCTTCATAATTATGTGCCTGATCAAAATGAACTTTAGTAGCGCCAACTGAACAAATTTCGTTTATCTTTAGGTGCAAATTGTCCATATGATTGGTTTTAATGGTGGTTTTGATTTCTTTGTAGCGTTTAACTGCTAAGTCATCCTCAATTCGCTTTTCAAATTTAATAAGCTCCCCAATTGCTTCAGATAACTTCATCCGGGAGTTACGATAATGTTTAAATGTACTATTATGACTCAGTAATCTAGCTTAATTACCAGCCGTCTTTAATCTAGATTTATTACCAGCCGTCGGTAATCTAGCTTAATTACCAGCCGTCGGTAATCTAACTTAATTAACAGCCGTCGGTAATCTAACTTAATAAACAGTCGTCGGTAATCTAGCTTAATTACCAGTCGTCGGTAATCTAGCTTAATTACCAGCCGTCGGTAATCTAGCTTAATTACCAGTCGTCGGTAATCGAATTAATTACCAGTCGTCGGTAATCTAGCTTAATTACCAGTCGTCGGTATTCTAGCTTAATTACCAGTCGTCGGTAATCTAGCTTAATTAACAGTCGTCGGTAACGCGTTTGAACTAACCAACCATCTATTATGAAACTGTCATTCCTGACTGCTTGACTTGACAATGAACGTCCGATCAAACTCAAATTGCTTTCCCGTCATTTTCACATGCAAATACAGAGGAAGCTGTACTTAGTTATACCAAAAAAAGATTCCCTACACATGAGCACCAACACAAGTCAGATACTTATCAAGTCCAATTACCAGTCATCTGTAATCTAGCTTAATTACCAGTCGTCGGTAATCTAACTTAATTACCAGTCGTCGGTAATCTAGCTTAATTACCAGTCGTCGGTAATCTAGCTTATTAGCCAGTCGTCGGTAATCTAGCTTAATTACCAGTCGTCGGTAATCTAGCTTATTAGCCAGTCGTCGCTGATCTAGCTTAATTACCAGTCGTCGGTAATCTAGCTTAATTACCAGCCGTCGATTATCTACCTTAATTACCAGCCGTCAGTAATCTAGCTTAATTACCAGCCGTCGGTAATCTAACTTAATTAACAGTCGTCGGTAATCTACCTTAATTACCAACCGTCAGTAATCTAGCTTAATTACCAGCCGTCGGTAATCTAACTTAATTAACAGTCGTCGGTAATCTAGCTTAATTACCAGTCGTCGGTAATCTAGCTTAATTACCAGCCGTCGGTAATCTAGCTTAATTACCAGTCGTCGGTAATCTAGCTTAATTACCAGTCGTCGGTAATCTAGCTTAATTACCAGTCGTCGGTAATCTAGCTTAATTACCAGTCGTCGGTATTCTAGCTTAATTACCAGTCGTCGGTAATCTAGCTTAATTAACAGTCGTCGGTAACGCGTTTAAACTAACCAACCATCTATTATGAAACTGTCATTCCTGACTGCTTGACTTGACAATGAACGTCCGATCAAACTCAAATTGCTTTCCCGTCATTTTCACATGCAAATACAGAGGAAGCTGTACTTAGTTATACCACAAAAAGATTCCGTACACCTGAGCACCAAAACAAGTCATATACTTATCAAGTTCAATTACCAGTCATCTGTAATCTAGCTTAATTACCAGTCGGTAATCTAGCTTAATTACCAGTCGTCGGTAATCTAGCTTAATTACCAGTCGTCGGTAATCTAGCTTAATTACCAGTCGTCGGTAATCTAGCTTAATTACCAAACGTCGCTAATCTAGCTTATTAGCCAGTCGTCGCTGATATAGCTTATTAGCCAGTCGTCGCTGATCTAGCTCAATTACCAGTCGTCGGTAATCTAGCTTAATTACCAGCCGTCGATTATCTAGCTTAATTACCAGTCGTCGCTGATCTAGCTTAATTACCAGTCGTCGGTAATCTCGCTTAATTACCAATCGTCGGTAATCTAGCTTAATTACCAGTCGTCGGTAATCTAGCTTAATTACCATTCGTCGGTAATCTAGCTTAATTACCAGTCGTCGGTAATCTAGCTTAATTACCAGTCGTCGGTAATCTAGCTTAATTACCAGTCGTCAGTAATCTAGCTTATTAGCCAGTCGTCGCTGATCTAGCTTAATTACCAGTCGTCGGTAATCTAGGTTAATTACCAGCCGTCGGTAATCTAGCTTAATTACCAGCCGTCGGTAATCTAACTTAATAAACAGTCGTCGGTAATCCAGCTTAATTACCAGTCGTCGGTAATCTAGCTTAATTACCAGCCATCGGTAATCTAGCTTAATTACCAGTCGTCGGTAATATAATTAATTACCAGTCGTCGGTAATCTAGCTTAATTACCAGTCGTCGGTATTCTAGCTTAATTACCAGTCGTCGGTATTCTAGCTTAATTACCAGTCCTCGGTAATCTAGCTTAATTAACAGTCGTCGGTAACGCGTTTGAACTAACCAACCATCTATTATGAAACTGTCATTCCCGACTGCTTGACTTGACAATGAACGTCCGATCAAACTCAAATTGCTTTCCCGACATTTTCACATGCAAATACAGAGGAAGCTGTACTTAGTTATACCACAAAAAGATTCCCTACACCTGAGCACCAACACTAGTCATATACTAATCAAGTTCAATTACCAGTCATCTGTAATCTAGCTTAATTACCAGTCGTCGGTAATCTAGCTTAATTACCAGCCGTCGGTAATCTAGCTTAATTACCAGTCGTCGGTAATCTAGCTTATTTACCAGTCGTTGGTAATCTAGCTTAATTACCAGTCGTCGGTAATCTAGCTTAATTACCAGTCATCGGTAATCTAGCTTATTAGCCAGTCGTCGCTGATCTAGCTTATTAGCCAGTCGTCGCTGATCTAGCTTAATTACCAGTCGTCGGTAATCTAGCTTAATTACCAGCCGTCGATTATCTAGCTTAATTACCAGCCGTCAGTAATCTAGCTTAATTACCAGCCGTCTTTAATCTAGCTTAATTACCAGCCGTCGGTAATCTAGCTTAATTACCAGTCGTCGCTGATCTAGATTAATTACCAGTCGTCGCTGATCTAGCTTAATTACCAGTCGTCGCTGATCTAGCTTAATTACCAGTCGTCGGTAATCTAGCTTAATTGCCAGTAGTCGGTAATCTAGCTTAATTACCAGTCGTCGGTAATCTAGTTTAATTTCCAGTCGTCGCTGATCTAGTTTAATTACCAGTCGTCGGTAATCTAGCTTATTTACCAGTCGTTGGTAATCTAGCTTAATTGCCAGTCGTCGGTAATCTAGCTTAATTACCAGTCGTCGGTAATCTAACTTATTAGCCAGTCGTCGCTGATCTAGCTTATTAGCCAGTCGTCGCTGATCTAGCTTAATTACCAGTCGTCGGTAATCTAGCTTAATTACCAGCCGTCGATTATCTAGCTTAATTACCAGCCGTCAGTAATCTAGCTTAATTAGCAGCCGTCTTTAATCTAGCTTAATTACCAGCCGTCGGTAATCTAGCTTAGTTACCAGTCGTCGCTGATCTAGCTTAATTACCAGTCGTCGCTGATCTAGCTTAATTACCAGTCGTCGCTGATCTAGCTTAATTACCAGTCGTCGGTAATCTAGCTTAATTACCAGTCGTCGGTAATCTAGCTTAATTACCAGTCGTCGCTGATCTAGCTTAATTACCAGTCGTCGGTAATCTAGCTTAATAACCAGCCGTCGGTAATCTAGCTTAATTACCAGCCGTCGGTAACCTAACTTAATAAAAAGTCGTCGGTAATCTAGCTTAATTACCAGTCGTCGGTAATCTAGCTTAATTAAGAAAATAACCCCTCCATAGGAAATGCTTTAGACTATAATTTGCAGGCTCGTAACTCTGTTTCTACTAGAGATAAGGGGATGTCCTTTGAGTATAATATAGTCCAATTTGGCCCCCATCCTACTATACCAAAGGTTTGGGGTTGCGTCAAACAGGGGCCGGGAAATTAAGCGAAATATTCAAAAACATGCCATAGAAATAGCGTCACACCCAACTTTAGAGTCTCGTAACTCTGGTTCTACTAAAGATAAGAGGATGTCCTTTGAGTATAATATAGTCCAATTAGCCCCCCATCTAACCATACTAAATACTTTGGGCTGCGACAAACAGGGGCCGAGTACTTAAGCAAAACGTAAAGAAATAAACCCCTCCATAGGAAATGCTTTAGACTATAATTTGCAGGCTCGTAGCTCTGTTTCTACTAGAGTAACGGGGATGTCCTTTGAGTATGTTATAGTCCTATTTGTCCTTATCCTACTATACCAAAGGTTTGGGGTTGTGTCAAACAGGGGCGGAGAAATTAAGCGAAATATTCAAAAACATGCCATAGAAATAGCGTCACACCCAACATTAGAGTCTCGTAACTCTGGTTCTACTAGAGATACGGGGATGTCCTTTGAGTAAGTTATAGTGCAATTTGTCCCCCATCTAACCATACTAAACACTTTGGGCTGCGACAAACAGGGGCCAAGTATTTAAGCAAAACGTAAAGAAACAAACTAGAGGACTGCAAAGGCTTTGGGAAAACTCCAACTCCATTGAAAGCCAAGGGACTCCCTCATTTTTGGTCGGAGTTGGAGTTGGGTAAAATAAATAATTTGGCTTTGGGTGGCTTTGGGAATATTATCTCTGAAATGGAACGGAGTCGGAAGGGAGTGGAAATATTTCGAAAACTTATACGGGAGTCGGTCGGGACTGGATTATTGTTGGATTCAGGTGGCTATGGCTGGCGTTGGCATTTATAGTATCCAAATGGAGTTGGTGGCATTGAGAGCCAGCCTTATTTTATTCAACCGGAGTTGGGTGGCATTAGTGATGTTAGTCAATTTTTCCTATTTGAATTCCCCACGCGGGTGTTTTGGCGCAAGCGGGATGCATGAAGTTCAACCCTACACAGACGGGACATGACGGTCGCGGCTGGTACAGCCGTCAGCCGCAAAATAAAATCAAATTCATTGCTGTGCGAGAGAAAACGAAACTAAAACTATTTGTTCTTTTTAAGTTAGAGAGTCATAAATTTTTCCGTCGCCTTAGATTAAACGTAAAAAAGAAAACTTCAATTATAAACAATGTTCGAGTTTATAGTAAAAATAATTGAAAAAATGCAGTGGGATAACGTTGGAAAACCTTCATAATATTTAAGTTCATAATATACCACACGGCCGGCTGGGAAACGTTGGGGTAAATATAAATGAAAATTAGTTAGGTTAAATGCTTTTGTGTTTGGAGTAAGAAAGTTTGTTGAAGCTCTCATTGGCTTTGGCAGAGATGGGAAAACTTGTCGGATAATCCGGATATCTCATTAGTTTGGTCAAGGATTAGAAAACTTGTCGCATATCTCATTGGCTTTGGCAGGGATTATTAGAGAACTTGTCGGATTTCTCATTGGCTTTGGCAGGAATTGGAAAAATTTTCCAATTTCACATTGGCTTCGGCAGGGATTGGAAATATTATTGAATTTATCAATTGGCTTTGGTAGGGATTGGAAAGATTTTTAAATCTGTTAATCGGCTTTGGCAGGGATTGGAAATATTTTTAAATCTGTCAATCGGCTTTGGCAGGGATTGGAATTCGCGTGAAACTTCACAATTGGCTTTGGCAGGGATTCAAAAATGAAATGAACTTTAGTGTGGCGTTAGGGAGGAGTTGAAAATATAACGATGGCGTTAGGGTGGCAGTGGCGTTTGTGAAAATTTTACCATTGGAGTTGGCAGGCTTTGGGAATGACTTTTTTCACTTTGCAGCCCTCTAAAACAAACCCCACCATAGGAATGCATTAGACTATACTTTGCAGGCTCGTAACTTTGTTTCTACTAGAGATAAGGGGATGTCCTTTGAGTAAGTTATAGTGCAATTTGTCCCCCATCTAACCATACTAAACACTTTGGGCTGCGACAAACAGGGGCCGAGTATTTAAGCAAAACGTAAAGAAACAAACCCCACCATAGGAATGCATTAGACTATACTTTGCAGGCTCGTAACTTTGTTTCTACTAGAGATACGGGGATGTCCTTTGATTATGTTATAGTCCTATTTGTCCGCATCCTACTATTCCAAAGGTTTGGGGTTGTGTCAAACAGGGGCCGAGAAATTAAGCGAAATATTCAAAAACATGCCATAGAAATAGCGTCACACCCAACATTAGAGTCTCGTAACTCTGGTTCTACTAGAGATACGGGGATGTCCTTTGAGTATAATATAGTATAATTTGTCCCCCATCTAACCATACTAAAAACTTTGGGCTGCGACAAACAGGGGCCGAGTACTTAAGCAAAACGTAAAGAAACAAACCCCACCATAGGAAATGCATTAGACTATACTTTGCAGGCTCGTAACTTTGTTTCTACTAGAGATACGGGGATGTCCTTTGATTATGTTATAGTCCTATTTGTCCGCATCCTACTATACCAAAGGTTTGGGGTTGTGTCAAACAGGGGCCGAGAAATTAAGCGAAATATTCAAAAACATGCCATAGAAATAGTGTCACACCCAACATTAGAGTCTCGTAACTCTGGTTCTACTAGAGATACGGGGATGTCCTTTGAGTATAATATAGTAAAATTTGTCCCCCATTTAACCATACTAAAAACTTGAAGATCAGATTCGTTGCATGTTTTTGCACAGTTTCCAACGAAGAAATCATAGCTCTCACTTGGTTTGATCTTGCAAGTGCGTAACTTATCTGAGGGCATTGCTCCTAATCCCTTGAGTACCTTTTTCTGGGGCAATCTTGTGGATTGAACGTTTTTCTGAGATTTTTCTGTGGATTTGGTGTTTTTCTGAGGTTTCCCTGCTGTTTGGGCAATCGTCTGGGAATGACTAGCTTGGAAGTAAGCCTTCGGCTTAAGTAATCGGTTAGATTGTCCATCATGTGAGGGATTTAGCGAATTCGTGGTCGTCAAGTTATTCGGAGGAAACGGTGGCATTTCATAAGTAACCGGGTAACTTGCTTAGTGCTTGATAGTATGAGCTAGTGGCATCGGACGGTGTGGCTTGGTCAAGGATTTGTATTTCGTCTGACCTTTCTGGCTCCAATGATGCAATATGTCGCCCCAGTTTTTCTTCCAAAGTACAAAGACTCTCTTTGAAGGCAATTTCCAGAGCTTCGATTTTACCGGTAAAGTCGTCAATTAAGGATTCCCTCAGCTTGTCAATGTTGTTTCGTAGTATGGTTTGAATTAAGTCCTGTTGGCTGTCGTTATTAGAAGCCAGTGTATCTTCGATGATTTGCAGAGAAGGAACTGTGGTAAGTTCTTGTCTGATACTTGCTATGCTGTTACTGGTTTCTTGACGTAAAGCCTCTAGCTCTTTGGAGTTGGAGGCTAAAGCCTGTTCTAGTTCTTCTAATTTATAAGCCAAGGCCTTACATTGGCAAGGGTTGAGAGTTCTGCTTCTGCATTTCTTGCAAAGAAAGAAACGCCTTGCTTCTGTTGCTTTTATGTCAACACATGTTAAATGAAATTATTGCAGGCAATGATCACACGTAACCATGCTAGTCCTACTTTGTTTTTCGTCCTTTCTGTCGTATTTGCAGCCAATTCTAAGGCAGTATTTCACCGCTGAATCTGTACCGGGATTTGAATTACCGGCATTGCGTCCGTTTGTAGGGGTATTCTCAGCCATTGGTTTTTAATTATATACACGCGAGGTTGTTTGTAAAATACTTAAAATACTTGAAGTAATTAAAACCAATCAGTTAAAATCGTAAAGTAAAATCCGAAACTAAAACTTTCCGAATCTAAAATTGGGGCTGCCGAGGCTTATATCACGGAGCGACTGTACTAAAACTAAAGAACGTATAGTTTATTTCTGAGAGACTAAATCCTGAATTGCAACTGATTTATATAATACTTCTCTTCGAAAGAAGTGTACCGCAAAGCGGAGTAATTGTAACGTGATTCTTCCCAACATCATTTTACATTTGGAGTGCACAAGGTTACTCAACCGAATCACATACACGATAAAGCATTACTCTCTTAGCGCTGAACTTTTGCCAAGGCACATGCGCTTGTGGATTTTTGTCCCACGTCAAGACAATCAAGGTTTGTGGGTTAATTCCCGGGGATTTAGTACCAAACAGTTATTGAATTTACCTCACGGTGCGATGCCCATCTGAAGTTTGATGAGCAGGAAAGCAAACAAATATTGGTGAGCCAGGGAAGAATCATGTTACATAACTAAAGTGTTAAGAGGATGCAAAGTGTCATCCTTCTTCTATTATACCCTTCTTCTTTTAACCATAACTCTTGTTTCAGATATTTTCATGTTTGAGTGCTAGAACACGGCTTTATTCTTGTGCTTTACTCTATTGTCACTTGGAGTCGTTGCTGAGGGTGTTACACATCTGTTTGCAACCTCTTTCACCAGCCAAACAAGATCGGTAATTTTGTTTCTAATGAAATGTCATCTGATTCAAGTAAGTTAATATTTTTTCGAATATCTATAACAAACTCATTTTACATAACATATAGTAACACAAGTTGTTAGTAGCTAATAACTGGTTATTTACTTGGTAAACTACCCGGTTTTTATCAATGTCATAAATACTTGGGCATAGGAAAATAACTTATAGAGGTGGCGGTTTCGCACCCCTTTTATCTGTAGTGTCAAAACCTCTAAGAGCGTAAGAGCGCCAAATTTGGAAGCAAGTGCTGCAGTATGAAAATGATTACTACGTTTCATACTTATAAGGAGCTACGTATTATTTTCTTATGATTTGGGATATACTAAAAAAGTGCTAGTGGTCAGAACAGTATCTTAAAGTTGAAAAGGATGAAAATGTTTCTGCATTTTCCTTATTTTGTGAAAAACTCGAAGCTTTCTGAAGAATTTCAGAGAAAGAACTGATTGATGTATATATCTGGTTTTTGGGTCGGGTCGTTTTGATATTCGAGATTCTGCAGCATGAAGGGTACAATTTTTTGCATAATGACTACTTCGACGAACATGACTGTTAACCCAATGACGACATGGATTCCGAAAGCGAGTGACAAGCTTTCCATGTTAGACGTCAAATTCTTCACAACTTGATCTTTGTTAATCTCGTAGTTGTTGCAGTGTTTCTTGTACTTCATTTCGTTCGCGCGGTAAAAGTGTCAAGTTTCCAAGTACATTTCGAGTCTGTTTCAAGAAAGGGGTATTTCAATTAGTTAAAAAACATGTCGTATAACCTTCTAACCGTCAACCTTTCTTGACATGTTATTACCACAAAATAATAATATCAAACACTTGGACATAAAAAAGAAAGAAGTATGGCTAACCCGAAAACCATGCACTCAGAAAGAAAACATATCATAGCCAACTTGAAACCCCGAAACCCGAGGAGGACAGGTGATACCAAGGAGGATGTATAAGAGGGGAGACTCGTTCTTTAAAAGGGGGAGGCAGATACCACATACAGTTGGTGCTCAACTTCGACGGGCAAGCCGTTGGTAAGGTCCCCCGTTGTTGAAAACGAGTTATATTCAAAATAATTAGGAAACTCATGAGGCTAGAGCAAGGAGGCTTGAACGCATGCGCGAGAGCACGTGCTTTCTTGCCGTGAGGGGGTTGCGGTAATCATGGTAACCGGGGAACGGCACAGTACCGTTTTAGGAACGGGGTTCTACGTGAAGTTTGTCTGACCCCTTTCTTGGTGAAACCTGCTTGGGGTGGCCTGATTCTCTTGGGTGGAATTATTGGCTTCCGCTAGTTCCGACTGGCGTTTGTTGCACGGAACAAGTGGTACAAACCCACCCCTTTCGGTACTAATGTTTTATCGTTTCGAAATAGGAACAGTTTTCTTACAATCTTTGGAACGCAAATCTCGCAGGCAATCGAGGATAGGTTATTTATTCAATTGAGTAATCTAGTTTTTAAACGGAAAGCGGTTATAGTGAGACAGAGTATAGGTTGCAGGGGCACAGATAGCATTCAGACATAGGTACTTCAAGTTAATAACCTTCTGACGTTAGCCGTGGTGTGTTACCAAGTCGAATAAAATTCTAAAAATTAGGGAGAGGGAAATTGCCCCTCCCTCGATACTTCCAAAATCGTAACGCAGTGAAAACAACCACCTCATAATGAAACCACGATAAAAGCTTTGTCCACACTGAACTCGCGCTCGCGTGTTCGCGCCTTCGTATATTCGCATCTTCGCTACAGATCACGAAAAACATTTGCACTTCTGTTCTGATACAAGCAAGAAATTTTGCTTTTCCCATTCTGAGAACTAAAAAAGTTTGAGCAATCATTGCTCCATCTGGCCTTCTCCATCGACGTTGTCCAAAGAGAAAAACGAAACTAATCGCCCCAGCCTTGCTCTCCTCAGCCTTCCTCTCGTCTGTGATTGGTGCTTTTCTCGCGAAGGCGCGAAATTCTTGGCATAGTCGCAAGAAATTTGTATCTTCGCGAGGTGAGGACGCAATGTAGAGAAAACCCAATGTGGACAGTAACGCGATCTTGCTAACAAGCAAAGCGAAAATGCGAACTCGCAAAATGCGTCAGTCTGGACAGGCCGAAAAAAGAAACGTCTTTGTGTTGAGATTAGTTTAGAAACGAACGGTGCTATCATCCTCAATTAAATTTCATACGTAATCAAATGCATTTTCTCCCATAAATTTTGACATTAAACTTTGCAGCTTGTTCAAAGAAAGTAGGCTCTAAGTTTGCGAACGTTTAAACCACTCAACACTGTGAATTGTTGAATATTTTCCCCATTACCTTTGAGAAATTATTTCCTTCGCTTGGGCTGAGGCATTTTTTCTAATGAGGAACGATTTGAAGGTGGTGTGGAATATTTCTTGTCCGAAGTATACGTGTTCAGGTTGTTTGTAATAAGTGCAGAAATGATATAGAGACGGAAACCAAGAATTGAAAGCCACGTATTCGTTCGGTTTGAACATGTCCCTATCATCCAACTTCAATTCTTTTCTTGTCAACCCCTCTTTTCACGTAATCTTTGTAGAAATCCGAATAATATTTCAGAAAAAGCACATTTCTTAACAATATGAATTACAAAGACGAGTGTAAAACTACCTCCAATAAAATAAACAAGCGTTTTTAAAAATCAGTATGTTGTGAGCTAGTTTGTTCATATCATTTTGTTTATAACCAAATTTATATCTATACAGGGTGTTTGTGGAAAGTTTGGCACAAATTAACAGGCATGTTCCTTGGGTCAAAAGGAGTCCGAAAGGTCCTATGACGTTTTGGGGTAAAGCGCTCCGTTGCGACGTTATGGGCTTTCAAAAGTAGGCCGAAAAACAAGGAGATCTTGCAGAATTATAGCACTAGTATTGTGGTCTTGACCCAATTGTTTTCGATTATTGAGCACAAGGCAATGATCAAAATAAGTTCAAACCTATTGGAAGACCGTGAACGTGTTAAACGGCCAAAAGCGTTAATCCCTTTGTTTTTATTAATGATTGTAATTAAAGGTAAGGAAAGTAGCTCAGATATCGGTTACTTGTTTGTTCAGATGTACTGGTAACTGACCAGTCTTTTATTCTTTATTTCAATTAGACACATAACTTTTACAATAATTCGAATGAACCCCTCAAATTTTACTATAATTCGAATGAACCCCTTAAATTTTACAAGTAATCGAATCGATTCCATTAATTTTACAATAATTTGAATCGAACCCATTACATTTACATTAATTCAAATCGAACTCCATTACTTTTACAATAATTCGAATCGAACCCCATTACTTTTACAATAATTCGATTGAAACCCAATTACATTGTTCTACAAAAATTGTTCAAAATGGGCACCATCAACGTTTAAGCAAACTTGTGCGCGTCGTTTGAAAGATTCACGAACACGTTCGAAGATTCCTGGCGTGTTACGGATGCTATCACATCCATCAATTATCCTTTGTCGTAAATCTTCGACATCGCGAATTTCACTTCGGTATACCAAGTCCTTGAGATGGCCCCAAAGAAAAAAATCGCATGGGTTGAGATCGGGAGATCTTGCTGGCCACGCAACAGTTCCGCCTCGACCTATCCACCTCCGGGGAAACGCGACATCAAGATATGCTCTAACTTGAAGACTAAAATGGGGCGGTGCGCCATCTTGCATGAACCGCATTATTTGTCGCAGTCGTAACGGTAAGTCTTCTAAAAGCTCCGGTAAATTGTCACGCAGAAAGGTCAAGTACGCCTCCTTATTTAGCCTCGGTTGCAAAAAATAAGGCCCAATTAAATGATCTCCTACAATTCCGCACCAGACGTTCAAACTAAATCAAACTAAACTGAACTTGATGTTTCATGACAGTGGTCTTGTGCGGGTTTTGTTGCTTCCACTCGTGATAGTTATGTAAATTAAGTATCCCGTCACGCGAGAAATTGGCCTCGTTGGAAACTAGCAAGGTACGCGGAAAGTCTAAGTCATTTACCCGTGCCACAAACCACTGGCAGAAATCGACCCGTCTCGGATAATCAGCTTCATTTAAAGCTTGTACATTTTGCTAATGGTATGGGTGGAACTGATGTCCTCGAAGGATTTTCCAGACGAGTACATGGTTAACGCACAATTGCCGCCCGACGTTCCTGGTACTGGTTGTTGGATCATCTTCGAAAATTGTCAAAACGGTGTCCTCTACATCCTCGGGAACAATCGCCGCACGAGGTTCAGGTCCCGACGGCTGAGGTTTCCCGGTTTCTCTCAAGCGTCTGTCGGCTGCCGTAAATGTTTGTCGATTGGGAACTTGTCGTTGAGGAAAGTGCTCCTGGTAAAAGCACCGAGCTTCCACCGCATTTCCCCGAGCCAGTCCATACATAAGATGGATACCTGAGTACTTTGCATTCGTGAAGTAGACCATGATTAGTTCCAGATAAGCATCCAAATGTGCACGCACGCCATGAAGCATGTTAAGGTACACACATTTAAGCCGTCTGTAAAAAACCTACAACTTCTGACGTTCAAAACTACCCTAATGTTTAGACTAACACAGCATAATTAGTTTTTAACGGAGGTGGATAGGTCGAGGTGGAACTGTTGCGTGGCCAGCAAGATCTCCCGGTCTCAACCCATGCGATTTTTTTCTTTGGGGCCATCTCAAGGACTTGGTATACCGAAGTGAAGTTCGCGATGTCGAAGACTTACGACAAAGGATAATTGATGGATGTGATAGCATCCGTAACACGCCAGGAATCTTCGAACGTGTTCGTGAATCTTTCAAACGACGCGCGCAAGTTTGCTTAAACGTTGATGGTGCCCATTTTGAACAATTTTTGTAGAACAATGTAATTGGGTTCGGTTCGAATTATTGTAAAAGTAATGGGGTTCGATTCGAATTATTGTAAAAGTAATGGGGTTCGATTCGAATTATTGTAAAAGTAATGGGGTTCGATTCGAATTATTGTAAATGTAATGGGTTCGATTCAAATTATTGTAAAATTAATGGAATCGTTTCGATTTATTGTAAAATTTAAGGGGTTCATTCGAATTATTGTAAAATTTGAGGGGTTCATTCGAATTAATGTAAACATAATGTGTCTAATTGAAATAAAGAATAAAAGACTGGTCAGTTACCAGTACATCTGAACAAACAAGTAACCGATATCTGAGCTACTTTCCTTGCCTTTAATTACAATCATTAATAAAAACAAAGGGATTAACGCTTTTGGCCGTTTAACACGTTCACGGTCTTCCACTAGGTTTGAACTTATTTTGATCATTGCCTTATGCTCAATAATCGAAAACAATTGGGTCAAAACCACAATACTAGTGCTATAATTCTGCAAGATCTCCTTGTTTTTCGGCCTACTTTTGAGAGCCCATAACGTCGCAACGGAGCGCTTTACCCCAAAACGTCATAGGACCTTTCGGACTCCTTTTGACCCAAGGAACATGCCTGTTAATTTGTGCCGACTTTCCAGAAACACTCTGTATATAATAAAATATTAAAAACTGTCATTGTAGAAAAAGACGGGGAATTGTAAAAGTTAAGTCTAGAAAATTAATTGCCTGAAGTACAAGAGGTTCAAATTTTCACTTTCGAAGACATGATTATAAAATATCAATTTTTTTTGAAATTCTTATCTTACTTTTTTCATCTGGTAACTTAATTACCAGTAATGGGTCGTCTGGTAACTTAATTACCAGTAATCGGTTGTCTGGTAACTTTATTGCCAGTTATCGCTCGACTGGTAATTTAATTACCAGTAATCTCTCGTCTGGTAAATTAATTACCAGTAATCGGTCGTCTGGTAACATAATTACCAGTAATCGGTCGTTTATTAACTTAATTACCAGTAATCGGTCGTCTGGTAATTTAATTACCAGTAATCGCTCGTCTGGTAATTTAATTACCAGTAATCGCTCGTCTGTTAATTTAATTACCAGTAATCGCTCGTCTGGTAAATTAATTACCAGTAATCGCTCGTCTGGTAACTTCATTTATTAGTGTCATGGTCCTTTTCCAACTTAATTTGTTATTTCACACAAGGCTGGGTAACTTTTGTTTTACAACCACCTCGAAAATTAGACCAAATAGCTTGTGTGTGTTAAGATCATAAACTGACTTTTTACAGCGTATATCCATGCTAAAATATCACAGATTGGAATAGTTTGGAAAATTAAAAATTAATGTAACTTAAATTTAAATTTAATCAATGAAAACTGAAAAGCAGAAAATCTAAATATGAAGTTTTCGTTTAAAACCATTTTCAGATCAGACAAACGAATACTTTTTTCATAACGGCTTCCACAAAATGATTATTTTAAAATGTTTTCCCGTGTTATTTCTATGGAAAAATTTCGAATTTTTCGTCAAATGGGCTGATTAATTTTATGCAAATGAAAACCACCCTTAGCAACTTTACTTTTACAAAATAAACTGTTAAATGGATCTCTTTGAAAATATAACCACATATTGAGGACCGAAGTGTAGTTCTGTGGAATGTTTTCAAAACAGTTAATACAACAAGTTAGTACAAACAACAGTTAATACAAACAAGACGACCCAAGGGCTCGTAATAAGAGCTACATCGTACCTTACTTAAAAGGAGTATTGAAAATTTGAGTGAATAGCCCCTCGATGCGCTACTGTTTCAAAATTATTACTGAAATTTTTTTACTTAATCACAGTGATTAACTCCTGGATGCCCGAACAAAAATTATAACCCCCTAATCCTTATTTCTATAAATTTACTTACGTTATAATTGTAATATCTGGGTCTCCAAGCAGAGTCCTGCACGGGCCGGGCTCAAGCCCGGTCCGGCCCGATCGGGTCGGGCCGAGCCGGGCTTTCCACTTTTGAAAATTGTATCGGGCCGGGCCGGGTTGGGCTTTAAAAATTTTCGAAATTAACGGGCCGGGCCGGGCCGGGCTTTTGTTCATTTTTCAAAATTCGGGCCTAGCCGAACTTGATTCTCATTTAATCCAAAGTTCAAATGAAAGATAACTTAAATGAGTATAAGCTTCTAAGAACAAATGTAACGAACAATTATCAAAAGAAATGAATAATACACGACGCTAAAGCAAATATGAATTCAAATAATTGATTTTATGTAAAAAAATATAAAAATTACACCACCATCTACTGGTCTTCCGTCTATTCCACATAGACTCCAATTTGTCTCATTGGCTTCTTACTCCATCGTCATCGTTAGGTTTAAGACTTTCGCGGCGATCGGCTAGGGTTACGAGAAACGTCTAGCCTCCCTAGGGTGGCTTGTCCACCATAGGTTTTCACAATTGCGGTTGTTCTTGCTTTTAACTGTAGTTGGACACCCTTATATACTACCTATTTGAATAAGGCGAAGCAACTTGTGGGTACTTGTGGGTGCTTGTAGGTACTTGTGGGTACTTGTGGGTGCTTGTAGGTTCATGTGGGTTCTTGTAGGTGCTTGTGGGTGCTTGTGGGTACTTGTAGGTACTTGTGGGTACTTGTAGGTACTTGTGGGTACTTGTGGGTGCTTGTAGGAACTTATGGGTACATTTAGGTACTTGTGGGTGCTTGTAGGTTCTTATGGGTTCTTTTAGGTACTTGTGGGTGCTTGTAGGTACTTGTGGGTGCTTGTAGGTACTTGTGGGTGCTTGTAGGTACTTGTGGGTACTTGTAGGTACTTTTGGGTACTTGTGGGTACTTTTGGGTACTTGTGGGTACTTGTAGGTACTTGTAGGTACTTGTAGGTACTTGTGGGTACTTGTAGGTGCTTGTGGGTACTTGCTAGAGGACTGCAAAGGCTTTGGGAAAACTCCAACTCCATTGAAAGCCAAGGGACTCCCTCATTTTTGGTCGGAGTTGGAGTTGGGTAAAATAAATAATTTGGCTAACGCCAAAAAAAATATAACGCCATCGTTATATTTTCAACTCCTCCCTAACGCCACACTAAAGTTCATTTCATTTTTGAATCCCTGCCAAAGCCAATTGTGAAGTTTCACACGAATTCCAATCCCTGCCAAAGCCGATTGACAGATTTAAAAATATTTCCAATCCCTGCCAAAGCCGATTAACAGATTTAAAAATCTTTCCAATCCCTACCAAAGCCAATTGATAAATTCAATAATATTTCCAATCCCTGCCGAAGCCAATGTGAAATTGGAAAATTTTTCCAATTCCTGCCAAAGCCAATGAGAAATCCGACAAGTTCTCTAATAATCCCTGCCAAAGCCAATGAGATATGCGACAAGTTTTCTAATCCTTGACCAAACTAATGAGATATCCGGATTATCCGACAAGTTTTCCCATCTCTGCCAAAGCCAATGAGAGCTTCAACAAACTTTCTTACTCCAAACACAAAAGCATTTAACCTAACTAATTTTCATTTATATTTACCCCAACGTTTCCCAGCCGGCCGTGTGGTATATTATGAACTTAAATATTATGAAGGTTTTCCAACGTTATCCCACTGCATTTTTTCAATTATTTTTACTATAAACTCGAACATTGTTTATAATTGAAGTTTTCTTTTTTACGTTTAATCTAAGGCGACGGAAAAATTTATGACTCTCTAACTTAAAAAGAACAAATAGTTTTAGTTTCGTTTTCTCTCGCACAGCAATGAATTTGATTTTATTTTGCGGCTGACGGCTGTACCAGCCGCGACCGTCATGTCCCGTCTGTGTGGGGTTGAACTTCATGCATCCCGCTTGCGCCAAAACACCCGCGTGGGGAATTCAAATAGGAAAAATTGACTAACATCACTAATGCCACCCAACTCCGGTTGAATAAAATAAGGCTGGCTCTCAATGCCACCAACTCCATTTGGATACTATAAATGCCAACGCCAGCCATAGCCACCTGAATCCAACAATAATCCAGTCCCGACCGACTCCCGTATAAGTTTTCGAAATATTTCCACTCCCTTCCGACTCCGTTCCATTTCAGAGATAATATTCCCAAAGCCACCCAAAGCCAAATTATTTATTTTACCCAACTCCAACTCCGACCAAAAATGAGGGAGTCCCTTGGCTTTCAATGGAGTTGGAGTTTTCCCAAAGCCTTTGCAGTCCTCTAATTTTAATGTCTTCAGTACGAAAAGTACATTTTGATAATTGAGAGTTCATTTTCAAATGGCATTTTTTAACATTAGCGTCTATGGGACGAACATTACGCCGCTAGATGGTGCCAGAAGCCTTTCGTGGAGGGGGACGGAAATTTTAATGCCCCAAAGGGGGAAAAGTCCTTTTATTAAAAATCATCCCATTGGGGTAGTACGTTTTACTGTTGGGGAAAGTATGTTCCCAAAAATCTAAAGAACAACAACTTCGTGGTTGTAAAGCGGTTCCTCACATCCGGTTAATCGCTCGTGATTGTTTGTGAGCCACCCTGCTCCTGCGTTTCCCCAGTCCCCAACTACTGAGAGTTCGAGATCCCCGCTGCATGGATTAACTAACTCTAGGGATTGTTCCCATAGAATGCTATTGCCAACTACATGATCCGAATCATTCCTTGATTCCCCTCTTCATTCCCCCAATTTATTGTACCAAAACAGATGCAGATACAGCGCCATCTCTAGGCAAAATAAATAGAAAAGATGGCGGCGCCCAATTTAGCCCGTATTTGAATTTTTACGTCATAGAACACGTGATATTTGGTCCAATTTTCTTATAACTTCCTGTTAGGGATAGTAGCTGCTGCTAGAGGCCGTATGGAATATGCATGCCTTATCTTTTGGGGGGAACGAACTATCCCTAGTTAGTTAATCCATGCCCGCTATGTTTGCTATAGTCATCCACGCAGCAATATCAAAGGCGCTGTGTCAGTTGTATCACAAACCTTAAAAGTATTTTCCAGAAAGATGATTTTCGTTTTCCTTACCTCAATTCCCCCCATGGGCCGCCGACCCCTTTACGACTCTTTAACCGCTGGCAAATATTGTTAATTACCCTTAAAATCAGTTATCGGCTGCAACGATACTTGATTGAGTTTACCAATACTAGTCAAAAGTAACGAAAAACCTATTTAAATTTCCTCACTAACAACAATAAAATTCAACCTCTTTTGAAACCTTTCAAGAGCAATTGCAACGAAAAAAATGGAAATATCTTTTTTGGCAAATAATAGGTTGATATTGATATCATTTTCATGGGCAAACTTACAATATCAGCCAGCGGTTAATTTAGGATATCGGCTGTTTATTAATTTGGAACTAAATAATGCCAATAAAATGATTTAAAATGAATTAAATTCTAATATTAATTATATATGTGTGTGTGTAATTAATTTATCGTAGAAAAGCGTGTATGTTTTGGCCTTGCAAAAGCAAGTTTTCAACACTTGCCACGGGAAGGCAGCATACTCCGCACATGCTCACGATGTTAGTCTGTTTATAAGATAACACGGAACTTCAAGTGTCACTAGACAGTAAATACCTCCAAAATGAAGAGTTTGCATTTTTAAAATAATCTCCTCGTCACAGGGTATCTGACGTTTTAAGTCATCATGCGTGACGATTCTATTCTTAAAAAAACGAATCTCTTTATTTTGGCGGTATGTTACTGTCTAATGGCCCAGAAAAGGGCCGTTTTTTTCTCCCAACACAACTATTTCTTTGCGAAACTCGCAGCAAGGCTCTCAAAGGCAGCGGCAATCCTCATTGATCCCCTGTGCCATCTCTCTCTGCCCCTGAGCAAGATCCTGTAAAGCAGTGGCAGCTCTATCAACCGCAATTTTGATACCACCCAACTGCAGCACTTTGGTAAGGAGTCCTACGAGACCTTAGTCGGTTTTTTCCTTTCATCGTTGAATTTTACGGATATAAGGAAAGTTATCACATGTTATGTTTTCACAGATGAAATATTATTATTGAAATATTACTTCTGGCAGATTCAACGACTGACTCGAAAACACTTTCATTGGGGAGATCTTCCTCGGTGGAGTCTACATTTACTTCTACTGGGTTTTTTGTAACGTGGGGTGTTGATTTTGGGATGGTTTCGCACCCAGAAACGAATGGCTCCCCTACTTCCATGGTAGACTCCATCGCAACTTCAAAATTTTCGTCCAAAGTGACGTAGGAGCATGATGGACGCTCCGATTGCGATGGTAGATTGCTTGAACTTGATTCATCTACTGGGGGGCCAAAACCCGCCTCAGGAACAGAATTTAGCCCCGTGACTGTTCCCCTTCCAATAATTGAGAGAAGCCGCTCCTCCAAATCTGTCAGTGGCTCGGCTTGCGGGCCACCACCAGTCTTATTCTTTAAAGCCTTGGAGGCTTTGGCTCTGACATTGCAACGCCATGCAGAAAAACACTACCGAAAAAGATTGCTTAATGTAATATAAATTAAAAATAAAATTGTACTTAAAGTGAGACATACCTTCTTCCACTTATCTACTGTTTTCGAAGGACCTACACAACAACTGTAAAGCCTTGTTGCAAGTTCAACCCAAAGGGCATCGAACTTGCCCTTAGTGAAACTAGCACTAAATTTCATATAGACTAAATCCATAGTAGCTTCCAAAAATTCAATGTAAATCAATTGTTGCTTCGTGTGCACTTTAACACCCATTACGGAAATATTTTTTAAGCAAAAATTACTAATTAAAAGCTTCACAAAACAAATACAACTTAACTTCCAAAAATTCAACGCAGAAAAAAACTTTACTTTTATATAAAGCGCGCGCAAAAAGAATTGACCAATAAAGAAGAAGGAAAAACTACGTCATGAAAAAGTAAGCGCGGGAAAATAATTGACCAATAAAGAAGGAGGAAAATTACGTAATGGAAAAATAATGAAAGAGGAAGTGACGAACATTTGGTTTGGATAACGGTTTGGCGGGAGATCCAAATGTCGATTTGGATTTGGGTTAGAGAATACGGTTTTAAGCGCTTTGTCCAAATAGAACCGATCCAAACGTTTAGATTTGGATTCTCATCCAAATGATTAAGATCTTTAGAGAATAGGGTCCCAGAATGGAAAACAAAACCAACTAACTTTTCATCAAACAACCGGCGTTTCTTATCGCCTCGGTTGTCTCGGGATAGGGGGTTAGAATAGGAAAAGGAGAAGGAGCTTAGATGGCGGCGGGCTGAACATATTCCCAATGCCGAAAAAATGCTCAGCGCTCCGTCATCGTCTGCAACGACGTCAGGAGTGAGGCCGTTGCAACATAAAACACTACTCAACCGTCAACAAAATTGGCTGAAAATCAAAAAACTAAAACTACGCTACCAAAACTCAGAATTGGTCAAGAAGTACGATACATGGCAGGACATCGTAATTGGTTACCGGTGAAAATCGCCGCTATTGGACCTGAGTCCCGTTCGTATCAAATTCTAACAGAGGACAACAAAGTATTGTTAGTAGTTGTAAAATTCTTGATGCTGCTAAACTTTTGAAGGCTGCGGGTGACGTATGGTATTGATGTAAACACCATTTTATAGCCACTGGATGCCATCGTCAACCACGGGGATTTTGGTTCTTAATCATTTTCAATTGTTCTCTTAAAAAATGAGCTAAAAAAGATTTATCTTCATGGCTTGGCACTGTTTTTTTCCAAAATTTCATTGATAGAGGTTTGATCATCGTCTGTTAATTTCTGACCGCCATTTTCAATTGCTTTTTTTTACTTATTCTGGAGACGTTTGACTTGTTCTCTTGAGTTCCGATTTTCTCGTTTCTCTTTAATCAATAAGGCAATGGCATCATCCTTGGTAAGCGATTTAAACTTTTTGCTCGCACATTGCTCCCGTCGAGATATGCTTCCCTAGTGCGATTTCTAAATCTCTTGCAATTAATGCAGATTTTCACGTTTATCAAGCGTAGGCAAGACTGATCCCTCATGGTTAGCGTATACGGACAAAAATTACCTTGACCACGTTCTTTCAAGTAGACAATAATCCCAGCATCCTTTATGCCACCACATACTTTCAAATTGTTGATATCTTTCAAAACTCGACTTAAATCATCCATGCTAGTTATAGAGTCTGGTATATTTAGAAAGTTGTTAGTTTCTAACGCCTTTCCTAAAGCAGTAGCTTTAATAGTAAAATCCTGGTGGATATTCAATGATATTAGCGGACACTGTGTTTCACAGTCAGTCTTCAGCATATGAAAAGTGTTATTGCAGATGTTGAAGAACCAGAAATCCTTCTGTAGTTCTTGCCCTTGAGATGTGTTTTGAAATAAAGATGAATTATTTGCTTCAGGAACAAATTTGTTGGATTGTAATTGTCCAGAGGTATCAAGAATTGCATTAAAACTCCAAGAGTTTACAGATAATAGTAAATAGTTTTCAAGTTAAATAAAACCCACTTGTTCACAATGAGGATCATTATCATCAGACACATTTGTTAGTTGCACTTTTTTGGTTTGAACTATTAAGGGGTTTTCAACAATAGCAATTGTTTTTTCTGACAAATTGATACCAGTAAAAATGTTGGACATATGATCCGAAATTTCAGTCATAGTTTTGGAAACAACACTGGTTACATTTGGAACCACTAATATTGTAGGTTCGAGTGGTTTTAAAATAGAAACAGCAACCTACAGAACCCAATACTCGATCATTTATTAATCTTCAACTGGAAGATTATTTCTAAACAATTTACGTTTTTTGGTTCAAACGTGTCTTTGACAGCCACAGGAGGATGATTGGCTGCTTTTTTTAAAATTGATATCCATCTCTATATTGATTTATAATTTACGACTATGTTTTAATACCCGTTTCAGTCCATAAAATGTATACTTTTTTACCTCATCTGATTTGGGCGTTTTCGAAGTTGCTTCACAGTTACTATAAAGCGTCGGTTCTGCGTTTGACTCATTATTCAAAATTGAAACCAAACTCTAACAAAACCATGTTATGTTGTTAAAACCTTGAGATACTAAAAACGGTGTATTGAAACTGAAATATATGTAGTACTTACCGCGTCGTGAACAGGATTTGGGTTTTTATCTGTAGGCCCTTTTTGATCAAAGAAATGATTTGAAAAGAGATATGTACTAGATGTTATATTTTCGAGCTTAAATTTCCTCGAACCTCTTGCAAAAACTTTAACCATTTATGGCATTTTTCTGGTTTTTTAATAGTTTTGGGAAAGCACGTAAAAGTTACTCCTCTCATATAAGGTTTAGCCTGATTTCGGGAATTGCTTCTACAACCGGGATACGCTCAATTTTTCTTTCTCGGTATCGTCATAGCTAAATTCAAATAAATTTTAGATAATCTAATGAATAACAAACCGCATCTTTATCCAATTTGCCAAAGCTTAACACTAGCCTTCTGGCCTAGAATAGCAGAACTTGCAGAAGACAAGTTTGAAATTTCGGACATGTGCAGTGAGAAAAGTAAAACTAACTTCCGTCCCAATTTAGAGGTCCGAGAGGGAGGAAAGGGATTCAAATTGTCTGCTTTTTCTCTGTAACGCGCGCCAGAGAGATATGACTTGTGGAAGGTGCGAGTTGGAAATCCATAATAGTGTTTATATAAATCCATGGAGCAACTGCCTGTTTCAGTTTTCAATCGATGATAAATGCAATATGTATTGCCATTACCCATTACCAATCGAAAGTTCAGCAGACGTAGAAAATGATTCCAGTGATACCGAAAAATCATTAAATTCTGACTAAGTGGTGTAAACTTCATCTGTTGAAGATAAAAGTTTAAAAAGAAAAACAAAGCAGGAGAAAGATAATCTTCCTGTAGTGGATGAATGGGTTGGATCATTCCTTTCCTCCACTCCACCTACTATAGAGAAAATATTCCAAAATTTAAGGGCCAGAGATTAAAACAAGTGCGCCACAGTTTGTAGCACATGGTCCAAGATTGCTGGCACTGAAAAACAAAAACGTCTAGCTCCATCTACATATTTTCAGGTGAATCTAGATTTTTCGACTTTCTTGTCAATAGACCATTCCTGTACTTACTTGAAGAGAGATTAACGCGCAGGGGCGGAGAGGTCTCTTCCGACTCGCCTATAAGCAACGTCAGATGGAACTAACTAACAGGCACTGCCTCTAGCGGCGCTTCTTGACGAACCCCTACGCCCTGTAAATTTCTCTTCCCTCATGTCAATAATGAAATGCACTGTTATATCTTAGACAATACTATCATTCCATAGCCGATTGATAAAATTAAAAAGGAAGATCCAAAAGAGACAGACTTTGTTTGCAATTTTCGACTGTGTTTGTACGACGTTTAGATATTGCTCAAAAAATTATTTTATCGAGCCAAATGTGGTTTTGATCTTCACATTTTATCAAGTAGAAAGCAAAGTGTTAATGATGGTAATTTAACGAATAATTAATTCCTCTTCGGAAAAACCTAAAGTGGCAATTAATTTTTTTGGTTACAGTAAGATGGATTTTAGCAAAATTATTCAAACAATGTTTCGCACATTGTATGTCTTCGTACGGTGTTATTGGAATACCCGTGAACAAAATTTGGCCTTACAAATCCTAAAAATATCCCAGGAGTTCAATTGTATCCATTTGAAATACCATTTATACTAAAAAGACCCATAGCTGGTCAAGAAAATTTATAACATGGGGATCAGATATCTAAGTATGTTAATAAATTTGGCAAAATGAAAATAATGTGGAAAATGTAATGGAATATTTCCTCCAGGATAACCGGAGTACCTCAGATTTCCAGCGGCAAGTGCCTGCTACTATTTGAAAGTTTTTTCCACAAGAGCACCAGCACACTCGATGGCAACTCACTACATCCATTTCCGATTATTTCCTAAAAGGATGTAACTATCAAATAGCAGTCGGTGGAAGCGCTCCCTTAGAATAACTTCGGTTTTTGTGATAGTGATATTATCTTGGACTGGCAGTTAAATTGCTTTCTAGTATTTTGTTATTACTATAAAGAGATGGCATTTGGTTTTTTTTCATGCCTTTGTGAAAATAAAAAAGTCAAAAATGTTTATTTTTTCATGTTATGGACATTTTTAGGCGTCAACTCTGCTTAATCTCTTGATTACTCAGTTAATAATAACTTAATATATACAGTTTTATTTGAATACCCTAGGATTAATTCTAGCCCTTCAGTTATATGGCTACTATCACTCCTTTTAAATGGTTATAAAAATGTTCCTGTAAAATTATTTTATAGAGCCACATACCTTATTACAGTGTTATGTAAATGAAAAGGTTTTAAAGTCATGGCGGTATTAATCCCTGTGTAATCGTTCATATATTTGTTATATTATTTTTGTTGACCTTAACTTTAACGAAATAATGAAACTAATTTTGCTTAATAATCCTATTTGTTTAAGAACTATTTGTGTGTGTTATAACTGTGTACGAAATTTTAGCACCAATGTTAATTTCATTTCATATTCAGACACTAACCTTTTAAAGAAGAGTAGTATCAATAGTCTTTTTGGGTTTACCTTGCCCAGAGTTTCCTTTCACTTTCTTGTGAGTCACGTTTACGGTATGAAGCTTTAAGGCGCCACAACCTCGCAGGAGAAAAAAATCTCTCCTTATGTGGAGTTGCTAGCAGCTACCGTACCGCACGTGACCCCTTGGACCCATTGGGCAAGAGCCTACAAAAATGACAAATCCTTCTCATCGAAGAGAGAAAAACTTCGATGAGTGAGAAAACTTATCAGTACAAAAAATTCACCTGTAAGGCACGGGCCACGGGCCGACCTCTCTCCCTCTACCACGCCTCGGGACGGTAATTTCTATTCACTTTCGCTGTGTATAAGTTTGTTTTTTCTTTTGTATTTTCGCATTAAAGTATTAAGTTTTTTATATTAAATCAGTTTATTATTCCACCAAATGATTACTAATCCACATTATTTTGAACAACCCTTTAATTTTATTAAAAGGAATATAATTGACTTTCAAGTTCTTTTTCAGTCGGGAATTATAGAGTATTCTTAGCTCTCCCACTCTTGAGCAACCCCTCGGCCAAAATGCCATTACATTTTGGTGCCGAAACCCGGCAAATACGTCGATTTAAGGAACATTCGCGCTCGGTTTAAATTTTCTTAAAACAGGTAAGAGAAAAATTAATATGGCGGAAAACGAAAAGGTAGTTGAGTCGACTCAAAATGCGAAAAAACTATCTAAATACACCAAGAAGCGTAGTGCAGTACGGCCTGCAGCTACTCGCGCCATAAAAACTATAAAAATGATCTGAACTCTGAAACACCTAACGTGGGCAAACTAGAAAACTGTGTTTTACTTCTAAATGACAAATAGTCGCAGTTAGGAAACCTTAACAATCTCATCGAAAACTTAATCGAAGGAGATGAGATACAAGAGAACGATTTTGAAGTTTGCTGCAAGTACGTGGACGACATTTTGGAAGCTTGTGCTTCAGCTAAACGCCTCCTGGAGAAACTAGATTGTATAAGGATTCAGGCAGCCACCGCAGTCGCCCAACCTGGGGCAACATCTCTAACCTACGGCTACCAAACACCTATTATACAACCACCTTACACATCTACTCCTCAAGTACCGCAAACGCCTTGTTTATCAGTCAAACTGGTCAATACTTCCATTAATTTAGATCGTAACTCATCCGAGTCTTTTTGGTTAAAATTCCAAATTTTTCTTGAATAGAGCTGGAGGGATTTTGTGAACCTCTTCTCAATATATATCCCCGTAATTCTTTCAAATTCCAAATTTTACTGAAAATATTACACAAAATTAGGTTATGTCACAACTATAAAAAACAAGAATGGGTAGACTGTCTAATATCACGGAGTGCTGTATACGTTTCTATGACGCAATCCAATGACGTAGTTTTAATAAGCTCAGGGCCGTCGAGAGACTTCGCGGGCCCCGGGAATGGTTATGGGTCGGGCCAAAGAAAAATATATGGGTGCGCAAAGTTAAGCTCTCCGTGCACTCGCCAGAAGCACTCCAGACTTTTTTTCTCGTAGAAACTTAGGCACTTTTAAGCCCTGGTATCTTCGTTTTGGTTAAAGGTAACTTCTGAAATTTCGTTTAATAATATAAATTGCTGGGCCTATCTCTATCGTCAAATTACAAGTTTTTACTTAATATAGTTTAAAAATAACTTAGGTGAAATTTTCATTGTTTTCATTGACCGATCATGAAAATTCTAAGGTACTTCTAGAAGAATTTGAAACCTAAAATTTAAGATTTATTTAGCATATAATTTGTAAAGTATGGAAAAATTTAAAAAAAAAATCGAAATTTCTTTAAATATTTTTCTTGTTCTCACTATCAATCTACCTATGAAAAGAAGTTAGATCCTAACAAAAAACACTAACCTTCAAAAATATTCAAATCTTAATTTTAGAACTGCTACACCGTATAAGTTCTGATATCCCATGTAAAACCAAGTTTAGTATAAATATTTTTGAATTTTATACAATTTAAATAAATAAAATTGTCACTTCGCTTCAGCACAGCAAATATGAAATAATAATAACAATAACGCCAATATTATAATCAAGTGAAGATATGCATTTTATAAAGCAACTGTACAAAATTTTATTCAAAACTTGGTTGAAAACGAGATCTCAGAACGTGTAGCAGGTCAAAGTAAAGCTTGTCATATTTTTACAAGTTATTGTTGTACGGATAACTAGTTTAGAAGTTCATATATGATACTCTTGTGGCTTCTTTTTAACTAACAAAATATCAAGATACAAATAAGCAACTCATTTATGAACGACGTTGAGACGCTGTCTGTACTACTTGTTGTGTTCTTAAAGTATTAGACAACATTGCCTTAACCCATAACCATCAACTTTGAAGTTAGAAAGCTGTTGGTATTTGATTAATTAGCTTAATATCTATTTAATTCTAGGAGAGCGATAGCTCTCTTAGATAAGACTTCATACTGCTCTTAATGTATAAGGAGGGTTTTTTGTTTGGATGTAACTTTTTTTGTATTGTTTCAACTGTTTTGAAAATATTCCACAGAACTACAATTCAGGCCCTCAATATGTGGTTAAAATTTCAAAAAGATCCACCCATTAGTTAATTTTATAAAAAATAAAGTTGCTAAGGGTGGTTTTCATTTCCGTAAAATGATTCAGCCCTTTTGGTGAAAAAGTTAAATTTTCCCATAGAAATAACATGGAGTTTTTCTCAAATATAGCCATTTTGTGGCCACCCTTTTGAAATGAATTATTAGTTTGTTACGTTTGGGAACGGTTTTATATCAAAATATAAACCTTTTTCTAGGACCATTTTTAAGGTTTTTGAGAAAAAGTAAGTTTAAGTGCTAAATTTCATGTTTTTTAATCACCCTTTGACTTACGTTGTTGCACCCTATATGTCAAACTGTTACCGTGGATAAAGCCAAGGTGAAAGCTACTCTTGCACATACGCTGTTTTACTGCGGACTTTTATCTGATTTTACTCTCTTTCGTTGCAAAAACTAAATGATTTTAGATAATTAAGCTAGACTATCGATTACAGGTAATTAAGCTAGATTAACGATTACAGGTAATTAAGCTAGATTAACGATTACAGGTAATTAAGCAAGACTAACGATTACAGGTAATTAAGCAAGACTAACGATTACAGGTAATTAAGCTAGATTAACGATTACAGGTATTATATTATTGCATTTTCATTCGTATCTAAAATTACTAAAGTTTGTTAACTAGTATACTTACTTGTTAGTGTGACCGTTTCCAAAACTAAAAAAATATAGGGCTATTTGTATGTCTAGTTGCAAAAAGTAAAAAAAAAATTTTAACGAGAGAGAAAGGAATAGTAGAAGACAAAACCCAAGATCCCGACCCTACAGCCAAGAACACGTTCAGTAATGTACAACTGAGTCATGAACTAAAAATAGAGGGAGAAAGTTGAAAAATACTTGTTAGTTCGCTTTCTAGAGGTAGATAGTAGCAAACCGGATAGTGAGGTCATATGAGGGCGTCAACTTTCTAAAAAGGGAATGAAAAACTCTGAGGAAGACATTAGCCACGTGACAAAAACGTCAGTAATGACTGGCTCAACGGATTCACGCCGGTTTCAAATTGAAAAACAGAAATGGATATTCGAAAAATGGATGGCTACTTGAAATGAAACAAAAATGGCAAGCCTCTCATGGCCCAAGGGTTAAATAATTTTATTAATTTTAACATATATCAATGTTTTTAAAGAATAATTTTCTTATATTATTAATTAAAAATACATTGAATAACCTTATAATTGTTATGATAAAAATATGGTATAATAACCACATACCCTTTGTTAAATATAATTGAAAAATTGCATCAAAAACCTTTTTTTTATTCTTTTTGAAAGCAGCTGAGCTTACAACGATTTTTGTCTAGATTGCGCTAGCTTTTTCCGGGAACTCAGTATTTTTCATAGCTCCCTTAACCCCCCTCCATTTTGGGGCTGAAAAGAGGCATATAAATTTAACATCGGTTCTTTCGTTACTCAGTATGGGGTTCTATGAGCTCCAATTTGTCCCTTAGTATTGTTTGTCCATGGTTGAGTAACGTGACGTCATTGATGTTATAGCGTACTGAAAGATATTGTTAAAACCTTTGACATTTTTTGGTATTGATTTAGATTGAACGTTTTGCAATATTATTCAAAATATAATAAAGTCATTGTTTAATCTAACAACTGTTTATATTTGAAAAACAGAGCAACTCCCCAAACTCAAATATTTGATTCAAAAGACTGGTTTCTCACGTGCGGTTGAAGTAGGACCAATTTTTTTAAACCAGTATAAAAATTTTCATCAATGCGAACTTTTGTCGCGGAAGGTGAGGCATTGTCCATCAATAGTAAAAACTTGTTTTTCTTAAGAGAAAACTTTCTACAGTGGTTTTCTCTGTGAGTGAAAAAAGTACTGTATCAATTGTCGTTCGCAATATCTAAAAAGGACATAGTTAACTATGTGGCTTCAAAAACAACTACGTCGTTCAAAAATAACTTCACCCAAAAATTGGGATTCTGTTCCCAAATGCGTGAGAAGAAACATCCTGTTTAACTTTATTTTTAAAACCTTGAATGCATTTGGAATATTTAATAAAGACAACAAAATTGGTGTAATGAAATTGATGACAATAGCCCTCGTAAATGTGTATTGCGTCTACTTATCGTGCTTCTACGTTGAATATAGCATCAGGTATGAAATAATGAAAAAAAGCGCCATTTTGAACACCATCGTAGGACTGTTACGAGTATACTCAACCACGTATTTCGTAAATATGTGCATTTTCAAGAAGAAACCTGCGTGTATTTGTTTAGAAACATTGCGATTGTGTAACGACGTCAAGCCACGCGTCTCGTGGGTGCTGAACACTGTCGTAGCCGCTACTATAGCTTCGTTTATATTTTTAGTATTTTTAATTCATTTTGCCACGTTTCAAAATTACAATTTTGCTTCGCACGTAGAAATGTTCATTTTCAATTGGGAGTATTTAAAGCCCGCTTGGAGCCTGACGTACGTTGTGGTGTTAATGAACCTTGCACTTTGGTATTCCTTCGTGATGTTAGCCCTTCTTGCTCAAATCGCTCTGGCCTTTACAATAGAATGCGTTAGAATGAAGGTTAAAGATTTAGCCGATGATAAAGAAACCAATAGTGACGTACAAGCTCTTGCAAAGAAACACACGGAACTCTTCGTCACCGTACTGGAATTGAATGATACCATTCGAAACATTTTGTTTTTATGGTCTGTGGAATGGATAAGCATAGTTTGTTTGTACGTTCCATATGTGTCGGATCAGCTAAATGGAAAAGGTATCATACACGCTGTTACTTGGCTCTTGGAAGCATTGGTTCCATTATGGTGCACCTCAGTTTTGTTTGTAACAATGTCCTTCATGAGCTGCTCGAAAGATGTTCTACTGTCAGCGTGTCATCTTCGAGTTTTAAGAACACCAAGAGATACATCAGATTCTGAACGAGCGGGGGTAAATTATTTGTGGCTTAAACTGAGTACTGGAAACATGAATTTTAAAATCTTAAACTGCACGGTGATTGATCCAAGTTCATTGGGTTCTGCTTTAACCGCAGTCGTTTCTTATATGTTTTTTGTATTATCAGTATTCAAAGTTGAGAGTAACATTGCCGCTACCCACATATCGCTGTTGTCCTTGGTTTCAAATGGCACGTGCTAAGAAAAGTAATTTTAAAATTTGCATAGAAACTTGAATGCTTTCGAATGCATCAATTACGAGTTCTCAAGAATCGAATAAATGCATTGCGTTTTGGAAATATACATTTATTTTTGAAATATAATTATGTCTTTAACTCAAAGTTAATTCTAACATCTGGTTAACAGTCTGAGAGTGGTTAAAGATAGGCTCAGGGTTTTACCTCAGGATTCAGGGTTTCCTCTTATCACCGCCATATTAACGAGCTTATTACAACCCAAGAGATCTTGGCATCTATTAACATGAATATATCTCTGTATTTCCTAGGGATAAGAGGTGCCTAGTTCTTATGACGTCAGTTAAGTTCTACTTTCACGGGATCTGATACCTCATTTCTTTCCTTTTCAAATGGATTAAAATACTTTTAAGATGATCATCTTATAGTTCATTATTTTTATATCCAATAGCAGGGAAACACCAGCATCTTACATAGTCACAATTTCAGAAGTTAAAAAATTGTTAGCAAAAGTTTAATTTTCTTGATGATCAAGCCTAACGAGTTCACCAACAGATTGGATAGCACATTACACGGACAAGTAAGAATTGCCCTTCACAGGTGACGATTATTGTCTGATATCGAACAGAGATGTTTTTTCAATTATCTGCGAACATTATTAGAATTTTATACTCTTAATTTTGTTAACTAACCGACAATTGAAGCTCTCACTTTCTCAGGCAAAACAATTGACGAATTGAGTTAAACCCGTCGTCTACTAATGGAATTTTTACGTGTTTTGATTCTGATAGATAAACGCGATGCTGAAATAAGCGCGTTAGTCTAAACCGTCTATCACTAACATAAGGGAGAGCTTATTATAAATATATATATTCATGTTAATTAATTGATTCGTTTCTTTGTCTAATTTGATATTTTTCTAATGTTAATGAATATTTTTATCCCAATTTCGGGAGTTTCCTTTTAAGAAATGGAAGACAAAATCAATTTTAGTTTTTCTCACACGCAAATGGAACCACGCCTAAATGAAAACGAAGAGACGTTTCTGAATGTTATGTATGTACTCAAAGACCTATTGAATCCACAAATCGATAAGATTCACTTATCAAATAAACAGTTGCCGCCCAAAATGTGGCTTAAACCCTAAAATATTCCAAAAAGGAAAAAACTCCTTGCGCGACGAAGGTTGAAATTTCAACTTTCTGTTCGGAATTGAGATAGTAGGAGACAAACACCATCTAGAAAAATTATTTATGAACTCAGATGCATTAACGAGTCTCGTGATTCAACGGTTTCAACCCCCCCACAATGCGTGGATAACAACTTAATGTTTAAAATAGTTTTAAAATCATTGAATTTTCTTGGATTACTAAGGGAATCTAAACGGTTAACCTTGGGGAAATGCGTGACATTTGCGATTATAAGTTTGTTCAGTCTTTTTCTAATCACCAACAAAATTTATTACGCCGTTAGTCATCCTGCGAGGGATATCTTTGACCCAGTTGCACTCATTATTCGAATATGCGCGTATTGTTACATCATAAATTTATGTATGCTGGATCAAAGCAACACCATAATGCAATTCTACAAAGTATTAAAAACGTGTTCGGAAAATGTTAATTTGCATAAAATGCGAGTTTATAGAATTCTTAATTCGGCGGTTTTGATAGAACTATTTATATTATTACTGTTCTTTACTTTATATTTCGGAAATTTGTTTAATCCGGTAACAGTTGAAGGTGCGGTGGAAACTACGATGTTCAACTGGCAATTTTTAAAACCTGCGTGGTTATTAACGTATTTCATACTAGTACTGGAAGACATTGGTTTTATTTACATTCCACTTTTGACATGGGGCGTGCAAGTTTCATTAGCATTTACAATTGAATGTATTAGAATTAATATTCGCAGTATGTCTGAGCTAATTCCGACTAGCACTGACATTGCAACTTTGTCATTTAAGCATAGCAATTTATTTTTAATACTAATTTGGTTAACCGAATGGATCGTATGTTTTTGTTTTAACGTCCCAAATATTATTAATTACTTTCGAGATGGTAAGGACTTAGCAAGTATTACGGCTCTAATTTTAGATACCTTGCAGCCACTATTGTGTGGTGGCGTTCTGTTCACCACTTTAACATTAGCGAGTGGTTCAAAAGGTCTGTTAACTTCGGCGTTTCATACGCGTGTTTTGACAAAAAAGAATAAGTTGTCTGTTTACGAAATGTTTCAGGAAAATTACCTGTTCACTAAGATTAATAGTTGTTACTTGAATTTTCGGTTCTAAAAATGTGTCGTGATCGATAAGAATTTCATTATTGGTGTTGTTACCGCTCTAATCTCGTATTTGTTGTTTCTCATATCGATAACTGATGTTAAAAACGATTACAGAATCGAAAACAGATCAAATGTTACTTTACAAACAGTTGTACGTTGCGAACTTTAATTAGTGTAAAAATGTCATATATTATCATGAATTTATTCACTGTAATGCATGGCTAACAGGCTTCTTGGCGATGGAACGACCCTGATAATTGGTAGTATAGCCAATTCGAATACTGAAGCACGAACAGCCCGCGTATATTGGAGCGATATTCAAATGGCTATGCCGTCTGCTACGAGAAACCGAAAGGCACGCCCAAATTCGTAAAATTTACGTTACACGAGTTTCACTCGCTTTTTGGCAGTGGACTACACCTTCGCCAACATTAATAATACAGGCCTGAGCCCGCTCCATTTCTGAGAATATTTTGGGCAACTTTTAATCCGCGGAATGCGTCCGCAAGAGGCGCGTTTTAGAACCTGGATTTCCCACGAAATTTGAAACACTGCAAAACTTTGTGTGTAAGTGATGATCAATCCCTCTTTAACGGGAGGGTGAAGTGGAAAATTAAGTGATTTTTTTATTGATTCTTCTACTAATTATAAGACCATTCTGCATAGTGAAACATCCAGGAAATATGTCCGAATGATTTTAAAATTGAAATAAGATTGAGATTTTATGGATAATTTGAAAAAAGGACCTCCGACCAATCGCGTAACGTCCTGCCTTCTTGTTAACCAAATTTTCGTACAACGCTCCATGCCGAATGAAATTTAGTGCGAGATTTGAAAAAATTTGACAATCGTGGCGCAAGATGTAGAGGGTGCAACTGTAATTTTGTTAACAGGAAGGCAGGGTGTTATGCTATAGGTCCGAAGCCCTTATTTCAAAATCTACATCAAATCTGAACCTAATTGTAATTTTAAAATAATTCGGAGTTATTTCCTGGATGTTTCACTTTGTAGAAATAGAATGGTCTTATAATTAGTAGAAGAATCAAGAAAAAAATCACTTTCTTTTCTTCTTCACCATACTTTTAAGGGGTTGAGGGATGAGCATAGATAATAGAAAATCAAGAATTATTAGAATATGAGGGAATCGTTGGAACTTCTAAATATAAAATAAGGAATTTAGGAATGAAAAAAACCATATTGTTCGTTTTATTTTTCTAGCAAGTTTTTTATCTCATTTTAAAAATAGGAATGTTACAACAGAACATTATTTTTTTACTTAATTTAAACAAAACTGATTCAGATCGTTTTACAACATTTTAAAACTGAGAACAATATAGCGCCATATCAAAACTACAAATAATATAGTACCACATTAAAACTATTTTATTCCCAATTTTAAAATGTGAATAATTTTATATATATTTATAAAATGTGATACTATTTTATTTAAATTTGAGACTATTTTATTCTTAGTTTTAAAACGTAATAAAATATTTCATGTTTTAACATTCCTATGTGATAAAAAATGTAATTTGAAATTTACAAGTACAAAAAATTCCCTATTCCTTATTTTCAATTATGTAAGCCAATGCCTCAATCTCAAAGTTTTACTGGGTTTAAAATTTCGCGGGCAATTTAGAGATTAGAAATTTTCAAAAGTGACATCTATGCGTGTTGCCGAAATGAGCCTTGATACCCTTACCCGAGATAGCGCGATCAGGCCTGTATTAATAATATTGGTGATGACTACACGGTAATGCTAGAGATATTTATTCATTTCAGTGAATAAATTTTTAACATAAGCTCAAAAATATCAATTAAAGAGAATAAATATGTAACTGCACTTGAATTGCTAAACGTAATTGTGGATTTATTGTTTCTGAATGTGAAACGTACAAAACGTTCCATAAGTTATGAAAAATAATTTTTTTTTTAATATATTCTCTCACACTTTAAAAAAATCTCGTCTTAGTAGGCTAAGATAATTTTGATGTCAATAATGCAATAATGGTTTCAGGAAAATAATCGTTTTTACATATTTGATATGTTAAATGTCTTATATCGAGGTTGAAAGTGTCATGATACCGGAACGGTTTAAATTTTCCTTGTTCTCAAAGCCCACAATTGTTCATAATGTGTTCCCTCCCCTCCCAAAAAAGCAAAAGTCTATCACTTAAGCGCGACAACCACGTTTATTACCACTTCATTGACTTCTATTATGTAATGTAATATTTGTTGTCTAATGGTAAACGTCTATTGAACAATTAAATAGAATAACAATAAATATAACGGCAGATTTGGTATGAATTTTATTATATGATACATTGTCGAATATTAGTTTTCACCTTTCAGTTAAAACTAACTTGTCACGGATTTTACGAAAATTTTTGCAACAAAAAAATGTTTTATAGTTCAAAACAAAGTTAATTAACGGGCATCTCTAGTCATTGCGCATACAATTCTATTGATTAAAGATACATGTTTTTAATGTTTGGTTTTTGATATAAAATGTAATTTACAAGTCAATTTTAACAATAAAATTTTTATTAAAAAAAGGTCTAAAATCCTCCAAAAATTAAATAATATAGTCGTTAAATTCAGAGAGACGACGCGTCTAGAATTACAGGGACATTCGATGTCTTAACCCTGTCCTCCATCTAAATTTATAAATACCTTGTAAATAAAATTACAAAATGCGGTTGAAAAAATCTTACCTGGGGTTTATTCGCAACTTTGGAAATTATGTCGTCTCTCGTCTCTGGTAAAGGTTTGTTCTTTGTTTCGGGCAGAAAAAAAACCAAGGCGCCACTCAAAATGCTTATGCTTCCGAGTAATCATGATATTGGTCATTTGCGTCTGAAGCGATAACAAATTTATTTTTGGCAAGGCAAGTTTCAAGATTTTCAGGAGAGCAAGTAGTCCTATAATTCCTTTTAAATCCTGATAAATATGTTATTATTTATGTTAGATTGAGTGAATAGTGTCAAAGTATACGGGGTCTAAAACATTTAGCTTTAGAGGCCCCTAAAACCTGGAATTTGTCTCACATGTCGAGTACAATATACCAGCTTGGCTACCTTGTTTAAAATATTTCAATAGCCTCCAATGTAAGAACGTTAATGTGCCTTTATCCAGCAGAGTTGTACGTTTAATGGTAGAAGTGTGCCTAAGCTGGTAATGTAAAAGTAGTTCAAAGAGTGTTAGTAATAGCTCGACAGTTAACAGTTAGTTCATTTTACAATTACCAAGTTAACATCATTATATTATTATATTATTACTCAAACTGTGCACTGTTTTGCTACTACACATTGAACAACTTTTGCATTTTCAGCTTAAAAATACACTTCTGCTAGATAAGACTATTGAAATTAACTGAACAAGATGAGTTCTCTGATACGACGTACTCCACACGAGTGACAAATTCGTTGTTGTGGGGCTAATGTTCGAGGGCCCGTACCTTCGACCCTATTCTAGGAGAGCGGTCGCTCTCTTAGATAAGACTTGATACTGCCTGTAATGCTAAAGGAGGGTTCTTTGATTGGCCGTAACTTTTTTCGTATTGTGTTTGCTGCTTTGACATTTTGCCAGTGAACTAAAATTTGGACCCTAATTATGAGGTTAAAATTTCAAAGAGATCCATCAAATAGTTAATTCTATAAAGAAAAAAGTTGTTAAGGGTGGTTTTTGAATCCATAAAATGAATCCGACATTTTGGTGAAAGATACAATATTCTTCCATAGACATAACATGGGAATTTTATAAAAAAAGAGGATTATGTCAGCAGGCATATAAGGAAAACTATTCATTCGATACGTTTGGGAACCATCTTAAATGAAAGAGAACAGTTCAATGTGGCGCCTTTTTTTAGTTTCATTAAGATAAATTAAATTAAAGTATTGATTTTTATCATTATTAACACATACTTTGAGTTACGTTGTTTTGGGTATAGGAATTACGGCGTTTTACCACTGTAAAGGCCCATTTACACTAGACTAAAATCTTACGTTCACGTCGGCGAAGTCGCTTTGTTCGCTTCATTAGACTGTTCACACTTGTCAACGACTACGTAAAATATTCGCGGGTTTAAGGTTGAAAAAAATTCAATTTCGTCGGTCAGTGTCGAGATGGCAGCACCTCTTTTTAGCGCCTTTTCTTTAGCAGACGGTAGACGCACTATAGGGCTCTACTCAGTTTGGACCTTGTCCTTATTGTAATGCGATTCGGCTATTTTAGGATTTTAAATTGAACTTTTCCAACCTTAAACCCGCGAATATTTTACAAGTGTGAACAGTCTAATGAAGCGAACAAAGCGACTTCGCCGACGTGAACGTAAGATTTTAGTCTAGTGTAAATGGGCCTTTAGAGACACGCACTTTAGCCCTAATTTTTTATATTGGACTTACGGCGTTTATGTCGTGATTCACGCCGTTAGAGGGATATTAAGCAAGAAAAACATGGCGTTTGAGCTCTTGTAGGTGCTTTGCCCGGGTGCTTGTAGGTGGTTTGCCCGGGTGCTTGTAGGTGGTTTGCCCGGGTGCTTGTAGGTGGTTTGCCCGGGTGCTTGTAGGTGGTTTGCCCGGGTGCTTGTGGATACTTGTAGGTGCTTGTCGGTACTTTTAGGTACTTGTAGGTGCTTTGCCCGGGTTCTTGTGGGTACTTGTGGGTGCTTGTAGGTACTTGTGGGTACTTGTGGGTGCTTGTAGGTACTTGTGGGTGCTTGTACGTACTTGTGGGTTCTTGTGGGTACTTGTAGGTACTTGTGGGTTCTTGTGGGTACTTGTGGGTGCTTACAGGTGCTTGTGGGTGCTTGTAGGTACTTGTGGGTACTTGTGGGTGCTTGTAGGTACTTGTGGGTGCTTGTAGGTACTTGTGGGTACTTGTAGAAACTTGTGGGTACTTGTAGGAACTTGTGGGTACTTGTAGGTACTTGTGGGTACTTGTAGGTACTTGTGGGTGCTTGTGGGTAATTGTGGGTATTTTTGGGTGCTTGTAGATACTTGTGGGTACTTGTAGGTACTTGTGGGTACTTGTGGGTGCTTGTAGGTACTTGTGGGTACTTGTGGGAGCTTTTAGGTACTTGTGGGTACTTGTGGGTGCTTGTAGGTACTTGTGGGTACTTGTAGGTACTTGTGGGTACTTGTAGGTACTTGTGGGCACTTGTGGGTGCTTGTAGGTAATTGTGGGTATTTGTGGGTGCTTGTAGGTACTTGTGGGTACTTGTGGGTGCTTGTAGGTACTTGTGGGTACTTGTGGGTACTTGTGGGTGCTTGTAGGTACTTGTGGGAGCTTTTAGGTACTTGTGGGTGCTTTTAGGTACTTGTGGGTGCTTTTAGGTACTTGTGGGTGCTTGTGGATACTTGTAGGTGCTTGTGGGTACTTGTAGGTACTTGTGGGTGCTTGTAGGTACTTAGGGGTACTTTTGGGTACTTTTAGGTATTTGCGGGTACTTGTAGGTACTTGTGGGTACTTGTGGGTGCTTGTGGGTGCTTGTTGGTACTTGTAGGTGCTTGTAGGTACTTGTAGGTGCTTGTGGGTGCTTGTAGGTGCTTGTAGGTACTTGTGGGTACTTGTGGATTCTTGTAGGTTTTGGAAACGGACACACTAACAAGTAAGTATATTAGTTCATAAACTTTAGTAATTATAGAAACGAATGAAAATGCAATAATGTAAATTTGAAATGCTACATGGTTTACTTATGTCTTAAATCCGCTTTTTATTTAGGCGAGCGTCAAACCATACCAACCGATAAGATGCAATAAACGCTTTTTCAATTAGTTTTCATTGAACTGTGGTTTTGATGAACTAGGAAAATTTACGTTAGCTCAGGCTAACTATTACTTATATGTAAAAATTTGCTTTTTAACACGTTTTAATGACATAGAAGATCGTTACACTTTCATTAAACATAAATTGGGGAATTAGGTTTTGCAATATTTGTTAATTCAACAACGCCGAACATAATATTTGGAATTTTGAAATGTTCCTCAATATAACAATATGTGTGGAATTGGTTTTACATTATTCCATCCACTGGAAAAGAAATACATTATGGTATTTTTCACAAAATTGATTTAACGGTACACATTTTTATTGATAAGAATTCAATCTCATAATTTTTTGAAATTTTCGTGTTCATGACTTTTAATTACATATTGATGACGAACAAACAACAAAGTGTCTTTACACTATTGAAAGAGTACTGCCCTAAAAATTGATTCGATGTCCTATAATGGATTAAATGTTTCCAAGAACCATGCAAGACCCTTTAATGTATTATATTTCGACTAACTCATCGCAAATTGGAAGTACAAAACTCCACTTGTTGGGGGACAAACGCATTATTCAAATATAGTTGTGACTTGTCTATAATCTCGATTATTGAAATACATCTAATGCTTTAGTTATGATTGGTATTGTGAACTTGAGACTCTACAGTTGACTGGAAAAACTTCTTCGTTTAGTAGATTTATAACAGAAGGGTGTAGAATGCAAAGTTAAAGCTTTGAAAGTGTAAAGTATTTCAAAAGAGATATTTCGCAGGGCGATTCTTTCGTTTTTGAGAGACGATCATCAAAACGCCTAGCGCTAAGCTATAAAATTTTTAATTAATTGCACGGTATTTAGTAAATACGCTAACAAAAATCTCTTGATTATATTTATTTTGAAAAAGTAATGTTATATTTCGTAAGAAAATGTGAAAATTTATCTTCGCACGAGTTTGTTTGGGCTTGTAAAACTGACAAAATGAAAACTAAATAAGATACGACTGTGGTTACAACAGCTCCCAATGCGTACGGATTAATCTCTACGAATTTAAATAAAGAAAAATTTAAGTTACCGGTGCTCAATTTAAGCCACAAATAATTTTCACCAATTTGTTTATAATTCGACAAATCACTTTGATTTTTCAGCACCCTTAAATGATAGGCTGATAGCAAAGTGTCTTTCGCGCTATTCATAAAAGACAGTGATGCGAACAAGGCTCCCGTGCACCATAGTGGAACTAATGTTTCCATAAACAGAATACTACCCGTCTCGAAATCCAGTTCTCTCAGTAAATCCATTACCAATGGAACGTAGAAACAAAATACACTTATCCATTCTACAGACCATAAAGACAAAATGAATTGTAAAGTTAGGTTCAATTCTTGTACGATGACGAAGAGCTCGGTGTGTTTCTTCGCTACGACCTGTACGTCTGTGTTTGTAACTATATCATCGGCCAGATCTTTAACCGTCATTATGAGGCACTCTATTGTAAAAGTCAGTGAAACTTGGGCTAGAACGGATAAAATTGTCGAATTGAACCAAAGCATTAAACTCATTTCCACGCTTAAGTATGTCACAAGCCAAGGTGGTTTCAAGTACTCCAAATTGAACAAGAACCATTCGACGAAGGTTTTCAATCCACTTTTTTGAAATGTGTTTAAGTGTGTTACAATAATTAATCCTAAAAGCGTACAAAATATTATAGCAACTACCGAGTTCATTACATACAAGGCTTTTGGTTTAGCACCATCACAAAATCTCAGTGAGTTTTACCAAACGCAAATGGATTTATTTCTAAACATACACAGGTTTGTAAAGCAGGTTATTGAAAACAATCTAATGACGTTAACGAAGGAGTTCAAAATGACGCTATTTTTCACATTTCTATATCTATAACAGCAGTCAATGTATACACCAGTTTGCCACAATAAAAATAAATTTGTTACAATTATTGTCATACATTTTCTGAGTGTAAATTGCTCATTGATACTAAATATTCCAAATAGATTCAAACATTGGAATATGAAATTAAACAGTTTGTATCTTTTGACACATTTAGGAATATTCTTTGATCTGTCGAGGGCACTCGCTTCTCTAAAAGGGATTTGACTGCGATACCACATGGTTAAACGACCTTTAAACCAAAGGATTGGAACTATTTCAACCGAGTGTAACTCTGATTAGGTTAACTTAACAATACGGTTATATCTGACGAATTGTCCGCTAAAAATTAACTTTATTTTGTTCCTATTCGACAAAGTTTTAATACTGTCAAATACAAATAAATAAAACCGAAAGTGAACGACGTGAAGTCTCGCGATCATTCTAGTTCAGACTGTTGACCAGTCAGTCCTCTACTGTACCGTATTAATGGGGTTTTTTATTACGAAAACGCTTGGCTTTTAGGCGTTCGGAGGGTTAGAATGATTTTTGTTCTTTATGATTATCTATTTCGTAGTGAAAAGCTGGTGAATGCAATTCGCTTGGCCACTTGATTCATGAGTCGCGTAAGTCTCCTTAATGCCTCACTTTCTGCTATTTCTATTTGTCTTTGGTACTTCTTATAAAACATTGATCTATAAATGTAGAATACTGCCAACACAATATAGTCGTTGATTAATGGATAAAAGTTACTTTTATTAACATGTCAATTGCGGATTTACACATCAAAATATTTGGGTGTGTCGAGTAACATCTATTGTTATTAAAATTAGCCTTTTTTCGGACTACATTCGGGACTTCAGGAATTTTGTACACCAGATTTCGCAAGTGAATAGCCCCTCGCTCTTACATTTTGTGTTTTAAAAGATCGTGAGTGATTTCTTTTCTCAACCTCTTGTAGCTATCAATTAATTCAAGAAGAAATTTGGTACTGAAACACATTTTAGTTTTTTAATAGTTCACATACGCTACTTGCTGGGCTTTTCATTATCAATTTTAGTCCCAAAAATGACTAAAACGCCTTTGAAATCAATTTTTTAACTCTAATACTCGATAAGCCTATATACTAAGTATAAGCAGGCGATACGTATTTATAAAGAGAGGCTCCAAGCCTATATACTAAGTATAAGCAGACGATACGTATTTATAAAGAGAGGCTCCAGACGCGATTTCCCAAATCTCCTTTCGAGACTTTGCAGCCACGCTATTGGTTGGAAAATAAAGCTCAAATTTCTTACGAGAGGTGGCACTGGCGTAATTATTTTGGTTAATAATCGTGACGTTCGCCGATCCCATTGCCCTCTACATTATGGAAGCTAGCGTCCGAAACTCCTTTGTCATCTGCTCCTGATTCATCCAAATACCTCGTAGAGCACTGTGAGGATTTAGTGTGAAAGAACGTTACAATATCTTCCTTGGTTGTCCATAAATGTTGGAATTCTTCTAGGGTTAGATTTATACTTTTCCACCGTCTATAGACGCTAGACGAATCATGCAGTCATGCATATGTAACCAAGGGTTACTCCAATAAACGGAACGGGACATTTGGGCGCCGACATTTAGGCGCCGGTCATTTAGGCACCGCCACTTAGGCGCCGGGACAGTTAGGCACCGCGACATTTAGGCTCCGCGACAATTTGGCGCCGCGACATTTAGGCTCCGCGACAATTTGGCCCCGAGACATATAGGCGCCGAGACAATTAGGCGCCGCGACATTACCGTAAAATTTTCTCGAAAGATTTGAGATATTTAATAAAGGAGCATGACAAGTACTTTTAGGCTTATATTCTTTTTATTCAACTGACATCAGAGTTCAACCATGTTGTTGTTTATCTTCATTGATTTCCCAAAATAATATGCCTTTTCCAAATTATTGTTTATCTTCTTTATATGCCTTTTCCAAGATATGGTTGTTTATCATCCTTGACTTCCCAGAATAATATGCCTTTTCCAAAATATTGTTGTTTATCTTCATTGATTTCGCAAAATAATATGCCTTTTCCAAAATATTGTTGTTTATCTTCATTGACTTCGCAAAATAATATGCCTTTTCCAAAATATTGTTGTTTATCTTCATTGACTTCCCAAAATAATATGCCTTTTCCAAATTATTGTTTATCTTCTTTATATGCCTTTTCCAAGATATTGTTGTTTATCTTCATTGACTTCCCAAAATAATATGCCTTTTCCAAATTATTGTTTATCTTCTTTGACTTCCCAGATTAATATGCCTTTTCCAAAATATTGTTGTTTATCTTCATTGATTTCGCAAAATAATATGCCTTTTCCAAAATATTGTTGTTTATCTTCATTGACTTCCCAAAATAATATGCCTTTTCCAAAATATTGTTGTTTATCGTAATTGATTTCACAAAATAATATGCCTTTTCCAAAATATTGTTGTTTATCTTCATTGACTTCCCAAAATAATATGCCTTTTCCAAAATATTGTTGTTTATCATCATTGATTTCCCAAAATAATATGCTTTTCCAAATTATTGATTATCTTCTTTGACTTCCCAAAATAATATGCCTTTTCCAAGATATTGTTGTTTATCTTCATTGACTTCCCAAAATAATATGCCTTTTCCAAAATATTGTTGTTCATCTTCATTGGCTTTCCAAAATAATATGCCTTTTCCAAATTATTGTTTATCTTCTTTGACTTCCCAAAATAATATGCCTTTTCCAAATTATTGTTTATCTTCTTTGACTTCCCAGAATAATATGCCTTTTCCTAAATATTGTTTTTATCTTCATTGACTTCCCAAAATAATATCCCTTTTCCAAATAATTGTTGTTTATGTTCTTTGACTTCCTAAAATAATATACCTTTTCCAAAATATTGTTGTTCATGTTCGTTGACTTTCCAAAGGAATATGCCTTTTCCAAAATATTGTTGTTTATTTTCATTGACTTCCCAACTTAGGTTAGGTTAGGTTAGGTTATGTTTGTTTTTTATTATTTTAGGATTGTTTTGTAAAAACAAGTAAGTTTTCGTGTCCTTTAATGAAGATTGCGAACATGCAGTGACGCACAGGCACAATACACGGGTTGCCAAATTGAGAGGTCATTTCGGATTTTTAGAAGAAATAATGGAAAAATTATTGGCACGCAAATGTCTCGACGCCTAAATGTCGCGGAGTCTAAATGTCACGGTGCCTAAATGTCGCGGCGCCTAAATGTCACGGCGCCTAAATGTCGCGGCGCCTAAATGTCACGGCGCCTAAATGTCGCGGCGCCTAAATGTCACGGCGCCTAATTGTCTTGGCGGCTAAATGGCGGCGCCTAAATAACCAGCGCCTAAGTGGCGGCGCCTAAATGTCACGGACCGCCAATAAAAGCCTTTTATTATTATTATTATATAAGGGAAAAATGTTAACGCCTTGCCTAGAAGAGAAGTTACTTAGATTAATCAAATACAAATCAATATAGTCTTAACTTACATAGTTTAATTTTACTTTAAGTACAGTACTTTTAATTCATAATGTGAATTCCTTATATAGTGTCATATCAAAGAAACGTGATAAGGAGTTTTTGTTTATCCGAAGCACACCAACACTTACAAAAGAATTTTATATTCTTTCGAATAGCGTTATCTTATCTTCAAACATGATAAGAGTCTGACTATAAATTTTTTAACCGCCCACTTTTGAAATAGAACCCCCAACCATACTAATTCTAAGGGATTTTAACCTGGGGTTTTGGGGTTTCACAATTCTGCCTCATTTCCGCCACACAATGATATAGAACACGCAATTTACCACTACTCGGATGAAAGTGTACGACCAAATTGGTTTACTAGCAAAGAAAGAAAGAGACAACATAAAAATGATACGAACTCCTATATTCTATCTTCGATTTTAGTGTCATAAAGACTTGTGTACGCAGGTTTCGATATTACTTCGGCACCAGCGATTCGCTTCAGCGTTGGAGCCTTTCTTTTGATTATTGTGGTTTTTTTCACTTTGTTCAAGGGAATCTTGAAAGCCAGTTACTCATCTCTGAAGAAAGAAAACATTAACAGTGCATGGGATTTACTGAATGTGCATGACGTCGACGTTTACTCAAACGTAACAGAAGACCTTTGCCAATCGGTAAAACAAATTTTAACCTCTACATTTTATGACTACTCACTCTGTTCTGACTCTAATGATTACAGACGGACGAGGAATTGAGAATTCTCTGTGCTTTAAAAATGAATGATAGTAATCGTAGAAAAAATGATGTTTGGTTAACGATTTATTGGCATTTGAAGCTGAAGTAGAAAACACGCCATTTGATCGATCTGATTATCACGTTTCTTCGTCGAGCTACTTGTGCAAACCTAGAATACTCTGGAAAAGAAAAAACATGAATTCGGAAGCTATCAAATTCATCAACCGAAGGTTCGTTGATTATCCTAGTTCAACCATAATGCTTGTGATCATGATCCTCATTTGCACTTTAATGCTTTGCATCCCTTTACAAAAAAAAATTACCAAATGATGGTATACATGATTTTGAAACATAGCTATTTTATTTTTAAAAGTTATAATTAAACTGATTTAATACAAATGAATCTATTAATAGAAGTGACTACTAGTTGCATCTTTATTTGTGTGACATTTCTCCGAAAGTGAAACTTAAGCCTACCAGCCACTATCGATCAAAGATGAAAATGGCAAATTAATTGGACTGAAGCCTAGTTGTCCATTCATATTTTACCGGCGTAGAGTTCTCTTTGGCACAATCCTTTTTTTTAAACTTTTCTTGAGGCTTTTTAAGACGATACAACTTTTGACTGAACTAGACAAAACGTTGAGTTAGCAAAAGCTGGTCAGTGGGCTGTTTTTTATTTAGCATTCAACTTGTTCAAGTATTCACTTCCCAAGTAGTTAACTCAAGTGGACTCATTTAAATGAGTAAAAACTGAAGAGGCCTTTAGCTGCTTTGTTTCTTTAGCTATGGTGAAATTTTCAAAACCTATGGAATATAGTTTCAAAGTGTATTACGAGGGGCTATTCACTTGCGAAATCTGGTGTACAAAATTCCTGAAGTCCCGAATGTAGTCCGAAAAAAGGCTACGTGAAATCCGGCGCAGTCTTTTGAAATCTCACTTACTTCGCGAAGTCTTTTGAAATTATGTACTCCCATTTAAAGCCCCGAATCTCTCGTAAGACTACGCGAAATTCCGGTGAAGTCCCTGAAATCCCTTTAAAATTCATGAAGTCCCCACGCAGTCATAAAAAATGAGAGAAGTCTTAAATATTTTCGCGCGGTCTTGTGTATTCTTAGTGAAGTCCCAAGAAGTCTTTGTCGATTTCTGAAACCTTTAGAGGTTTAGCTCATTTTAGGGCATCTCGCATTTTAGGGAAAAATACCAACGTTTTCAAGGCTATGCGTCTTTTGTTAAGAAAATAAAGAGTATTTGAGTTTTCCATGGAAATTTGCTTTCACTCTTTCACGCTTTTTCGTTACCTACTCTTATTTTTTACCTCTCCGAGTGACGATGACGTCACGGAGAGGTAATGCACTGACCGTGTCGGGGTGTGTGTGTGTGTGTGTGTCTATCTGTCTGTCTGTCAGACCCCACGTGACCGCGTTCGCAGTTTACAAATCGGAGCAAACGTGTTCGCCCTTTCCGAACTGCTTTCACAGTCACGGAAATGGCTCCTCTACTTGAGTTCTCACACCACCATCTTCTGGTCTTTGTCCATCCCACACGGACACCAGTCTGTACTTAACGGCTTCAAATCACCATCATCTTTTGATCTTCGTCCATCCCACATAGACAACAGTCTGTACATACTGGCTTCTAATCACCACCATCTTCTGGTCTTCGTCCATTCCACTTGGACACCAGTCTGTACATACTGGCTTCTAATCACCACCATCTTCTGGTCTTTGCCCATCCCACTTGGACACCAATCTGTACATTCTGGCTTCTAAACACCACCATCTACTGGTCTTCCGTCTATTCCACATAGACACCAATCTGTCTCATTGGCTTCTACTCCATTATCATCGTTTGGTTTTAGGATATACGCGGCGATCAGCTAGGGTTACGAGAAACGTCTAGCCTCCCTAAGGTGGGATCGCCACCAAAGGTTTTCGCAATTGCGCTTTTTCCTTACTATTATAATGGAAACGAATCGTATATATACCCCAAAATTTGAAGAAAGCGGGCAAGAGGGGTACCCTTCACTTTAAACGTCAATATTAGCAAAGTTTGAGATGATAATAGGTATAACTTTATTTTAAACGATTTAACTATTATTAATGTTAATTATTGAAGATTAAAATAATTAAAAATAATTATATTTATTTAAATATTAAAGATAATCTTGTTTCTCAACTCAAAATTAATACGGAAAGAGTTAAAAAGCAGTCTATGTTTTTGTCTGTGTGTGTCCGTCCATTGTTACACTAGTGCGTCGCGTTAGCAGTTAGCCTTGTGTTGATGTGTTAAGAAATCATACAGAACCTTAATATTCCCTTTTTCCATAATATAAAGTGAATATGTGGAAGTATTTTTCGTAGTTATGATGCATTTAGTACTTTTGTAGCTTTAAAGATCAGTTTCATTTTGATATTCCAAAGATTTTTTTTAATATTGTTATTTGAAATGGCTGTTTATATATTACTTAAGCTATACTACATCTGTATATACAATAATCCTTTGTTGAGTGATTTCATGAAGAAAACTAAGACCTAGACTCCGGCGGGTATATTAAGTATCATCCGCAATAGGCTTAGTGAAACAAAGAGTAAATAATTGAGGCCTGAGGTGAAGTAAACTTTGGGCTTTGATTTTCGTGTCTGAAATGAAGAGACATCAACGGTTCAGAGTGAGCCGAAAGTTAAATACACTATTAAATAATCAGGTTAAGATTTCATAATAGAAGAAAAGATCATGGTGGCAATTAGAATAGTAAATGGGCTAATGGTAAACGGGTAGTAGCTACAGACCTTTTATTCTCTTTATGGTGCGCATTGACTATCAGTGCGTCTAGCTACAATTTAGCTTTTGTGTTATTTAACGTTAACATTCATGTTGGCAAACTAAGAATATTGTTGAGGTGAGACAAAGAAGATACACGCCCCAGGAATGGAAAGTGTAGCTTCCTCTAGTGTAAATTTTTGTCTCTCCCCTCCTAGTACGCTCCAAAGGCAGGCTCGGTTGACCGAGGTATTTCCGGCTACATTGAAATTGCATAGACCGGAAGTTCCTTGGTCAACCCAACCCCGAGACATAGCTTCCATTCCCGGAGCGTATATTTTCTTTGGGTGAGACGAGACGATAGTGTTTACACTGCAAACCAGTTGTGAATGTAGCTATCAGAATATACGGTAAACAGCTGAAGCGTATACTTCATTTCCTGATCTTTTCCCCATTGACTGATTTCCATGTGTCCAAGATTTATCCTTATTGGATGTAAAATGTCGTCTGCTATACTGTATTATTCGCTATGCTTGGAATACTGCTTCAATATTTCGTAAATTTTTACTTCAAAAAAGAGAAATAATTCCATATCTAGGTAAATAAGTTTGTAGTAGTAGACCTCTTGACTCGGAGAGGTAATATTTTGGTTTTCCCAACTTGTTTTCACAAAGTAATCTTCTCATAGCGAGTGCAGTAGCAAATTTAACTTAAAGAGCTCGTAAAATAACATATGAAGTTTAAAATAAATATTTGTGTCATGCGAGGTGTCATGTAAATCCGAGAATCTTCTAGTAAAATAAATAATAAACTCAATTGACGATCATAATGACTGAGGAAAAGTCGAGGAAAAAGTAAGTTCTTTAGACGTTCAATATTTTGTACAAAGAAATTTTGGAAAATTTTAAGCAATTCGTTAATTTTGAGGATTAATTCAATGTATTGAATATATTTGTAAAACGCGCAATTTATAATGAATGCGAATGAATCATGTTCTCGCATATGTTAATTAGCACTGCACAATTATTTATTTGCTGTTCAAATTGTAATTGAAAATACTGCCGCAATATTAACTAATATTTTTGATCAAAGCATGAAACTGGGTATATATATTCTTAAATGCATTATTAAACGATTAAAGATTGTTGGCAATCTGTGTCACGCACGTGACAAGCTATCAAAATGCCATTGGAAACGGAAATATACATAGTGAATGCCCCCTACGGAAATTCAAGTAACGGGCGTTGCGTGCCGTGTTAATATCGAGGGGAATTCCGGGAATTCATACAGGTTTTTATGAACTACGAGTAAAACCGCGAGAAAAATAGTTCTTTAAAGATAAGATGTATTAGTTAAAGTAAATTATATTCAACTTTAATTGGAGGAACATTCACACAGGTTTAAATTTTGATATATCGTAGTAAATACACCGCTTCGACATTCAGTTGTGCGCATGCCCGGGGCCCCACGCTCGAAGCGCCGCAAGGGGAAAGCGAGCGGGCAGGGGTGCCACGGAATTTTCAGAACCAAATTCCCTGACTTTTCCAGGTTTTCCCTGACCTTTTTCTCAGATTTTCCCTGACATTTTAGGCCGAAAATGTGAATGTTTACAGCACGTTTTAAGTGATTATAATTAAATTAGCTCTCTACATTAAGTTTTCCCATGTATTTGTTGCACCAAATCAAAAAAGAAACATTTTAACTATAAATAACAGTCTAAGAGAGCATTTACTTTACAAAAACAATTCTAGACATTTTTAAGGATTAATCTAGAATTTTTTGCGTTGAGAGAGCATGAGGAGAAACCTCGGGAGAAACTTTCATTACTCTTTCAATAAAGACGTATTCCCAGAAGTTTTACCCACTAAAATCAAATTCCCTGACTTTTCTCTGACTTTGCTGAATTTTTAAAATTCCCTGACTTTTCCCTGACCTTTTCGGGCCATTCTTAAATTCCCTGACTTTTCCAGATTTTCCAGGATTTCCAGGTACTGTGGCAACCCTGGCGGGGGAAAGACTGGAAACTGCTCTTTGATTGCTACCCCAACTAGCTAAGGCGCAACCCCACGCGGTTTTTTTCCCCTGCTTGTAGTTCGCAGTAGCCCGCTGTGGCGCTCTAGGTAAGGTCGAAGTTGTGTATCCGTGTTTTAAAAAATTCACTTTCAACCTATATGAATTCCCCCTCGATATAAACACGGCACGCAACGCTCGCTACTTAAATTCCCATAGGGGCCATTCACCAAATATATTTCGAGTATATTTACGTTTCTAAGGGCAATTTATGAAGTCGCTAATTGTTCATGCGCAGTCCCGATTTTTCATGCCTTAGTCCTGATTTTCATGCCTCAGTCCCTTATTTCAAGCCTCAGTCCCTTATTTTAAGCCTCAGTCCCGTATTTCAAGCCTCAGTCCCGTATTTCAAGCCTCAGTCCCGTATTTCAAGCCCCAGTCCCGTATTTCAATCGCAGTCCCGATTTTTCAAGCGCAATCCAGATTTTTTGAAGTGTAGTCCCGAATTTTTGAAGTATTAGTCCCGAATTTTTGAGGTGTAGTCCCGAATTTTTGAGGTGTAGTCCCGAATTTTTGAGGTGTAGTCCCGAATTTTTGAGGTTTAGTCCCGAATTTTTGAGGTGTAGTCCCAAATGTTTGTGGTGTAGTCCCGAATTTTTTCGTAGTCTCGTAAATGTGGGCGAAGTCTGCAAATTATGGGTGAAGTCGCGGAAATTACGCGTAGTCTGGAAAAATTCGGGGAAGTAAGGCGTAGTCTGTAATCTGGTGTACAATTCTTATCCCAGTGGTAAGCCCCTCGAGTAAGAGATACTGATATCGTTTTCCAACCTCTTGTAGCAGTCAATTATTTCAAAAGAAATACGGAATATTTTGGCCCTAAAACACATATATATAGCATTGTGTTTCGGCATCTTTTAAGCACTTTCTTTTATATTTTGAAAACCGATTCCAGTGGGCACAAATTGTTAATTAAGCCTTTATTTACCTGGCTTTTGATGTGTTTCTCTGCTAGTTTGGACGTACTTTGACTATTTAGTAAGTTTAAAGTCACAAAATGTAGTCTTATCTTTTATCTTAATACCAACGGTTACAGCTGTTTCAATAAAGTAATTATAATGTGTATAATTATGTCGCGAACGGATAAGACGAACCTCAGTAGCCACCGTTATTACGTTATTACAAAAAATTCCCAGCAGCCTTTGGTGCCAGAAATAATCCACCAAAAGTGTCGTCTGCTATTCTGTCTGATAGCGCCTCTATGGCAAACTATACCACTACAGCTGTGACGTACGCGGGTCTCATTGCCCTCTACATTGTGGAAACTAGCGTCCGAGACTCCTTTGTTATCTGCTCCTGCATGAATTGAAGACGAGACAAATTAAACTTTCATGACATCAAGATTTGACGCCATCTTTTTAAATGGCGGCCAGAAATTTAAAAACCCTTCTTTATTGAACAATGTCCGCGTGAAAAGTAATAAAAAATATCCCGACGGGCTGACGGACTGTGACGAGTGCCTTCGCTCCTAGGGTGCTACAAAAATATTAGTCATCAGTAAAATCTACACATTCCTTATATCATTTTAGATGGAAGTTCTTATTACACGCGAGCGACGCCGCGGGTAACGGCTAGTTCTTACATAAAATACCTTTGAACACGAAATCTGATAGTGATTAGCCCCTCGATATAATTATAGTCAGGCTTATCAGCTCCTCTTGTTGGTTGCCCAAAGTTTTTATTGTTGTGCTAAAAGCATTCACTTAGTTATTTTGTATACGAGAAGCTATGGGAAACCTTTTACTTTTAGAAGGACAGGATGGTTGCAATATAGGGGGGGGGGGTTACAGAGTCAGGAACAAAAAACTTATTGACTCAAGGGACAGACAAGGAGATTGCTTAAAGAATTTTTAGCTTTCCGATGCTTTTGAAATGAAAGCAATGTCCTTTTACTGTTTTTCTACTACAAATTTGTCATAGCGTTGGTGTTGGGTAAAAAACTGAAGAAGTACAGTCAAAACAAAACTGGAGACTTCAGTTACGGTTTTAATATCCAGTAAAAGCACTCAAAACCTTTTAAAACCCATGATTATTAAAATTTTATTAATAATCTAATGATATAAATAACTTCGAAGACAAAACACTAAAAAGAAATTCCAACAACAAAAGCTTAGATTTATTGTAGTATGTGTAGAGTGTAGAAAGAAATTAAGGGGTACAATTATTTTGGGAGTGTCCATCACCTTGTTATTTGTCTCTAAACGACTGCTTATGTGGTTGACACATGCACGCGATTACATGGTTATTGCAATCGTAACGGGGACTGGTAAAAGAGACCGGTTTGATACTTCAAAAATCGTGGCACGAGGACGGTTTTGAAGTTAAATAAAAAGCTCGGGTTCTAAAAGTAGTTGCGAAACGTATCTTTTACTAGTTTGCACAAGTGTAGAATGATTTTTAAACTCGCCTTAGAAATGAATAATTTCGCATTTTTTGATAGTCCCGTTTATGAGTATATATTGTCCTTGTCTTCCACTAGAACCAGTTTTTGTATGCATATACATGTATAGAAAGCCTTCTCTCACTGAGGGGTGATTCGATACGGTGGGGTTCCTTTCTAAATTACATAGACATCAGGTACACCAGACCCGTAAGTTGATGGATTTAGTTTTTTTTTATGGCAAAGGAAAACTGAAATTGTTACTGCGAGGGTTTATTTCTGATTGTGTTGATTTTCTACGATTTACGGAAAGAGAAAAAATGTAAGCTAAACTAGAAATGGCACCTTATAGTGTCGTGGTCACTGTATTTTGCGTGTATTGAATTGGGCATGAACTGAGAGAAATGTCTGTGATTTAAACAGAATTATTTTACAGTGTCGAAATGCACGAAACTTTCACAGAGATTTTCGGAGGAATTTTTAAACAGTAACATAATTATTATGTAGTACTGTATCAATCTTTACTATTTACAAAGAAAACTGTTATTATAGTCAAAACTGTGAAAATTACAGATCCAATTTTGTAATTTCTGACCCTCAGTTTTACACTGTAAATTTTACACACCTGTTTTGCCGGGGCAAACTGTATATTTTAGCAAGAACAGTACAAATTACAGATAAACTTTATAATTTCTTTATTCGCCTTATTTCTGTAAATTTTACAGACCTTTGCCGCGGTGGCGATACTGTATATTTTAGAAAGGTCTGTAAAAAGTACAGTTATTCTACTATATTCTTAAATGAACCTTATTTATGTAAGTTTTACACACCTGTTCTGCCTGGTGAAACTGTATATTTTAGCAAGAACAGTTCAAATTACAGATATACTATGCACTTACTTTACTTATCTTATTTCTGTAAAATTTACAGACTTGTTTTGCCGGCGGATACTGTATATTTTAGAAAGAACTGAAAAAACTACAGTTATTCTACTTCCATCTTTAATACAACTTAATTTTGTAAATTTTACACATCTGTTCTGCCATATTTTACCACGAACAGTATAAATTACACTTCTTATTTAATCTTTAATATAACTTAAGTCTGTGAATTTCATAGCCATTTTGATAGTTTTTACACTCGGAATGACATTTTGTGGTTAGTGTTTCTTCTCATTATAATATATTCCTGCGACTTTGTTTGCTTTTCAATTTACATTGAAAATTGAGCTATTTAACTGTAATTTTTGGAAGAATCAAGCTGTCCAAAGAATAATTTTCCATTTACCGTGGTAACCATGGAAAACCGTGGAATGGATGGTTTTCCTAATAATGACACATATTGGGATCGGGAATGGACGGGAAAAAACCAATATGGAATGGAAGTGGTTAAAGGGAGGGTGAAATCGAAAACAATCGATTTTTTATCGTCTTATAGTTCATACACGAGATTCACGGCTATAGCTGCAATCAGTCCATTGTAAGTTTTCGCGCCAAATTCTCGGAAAATATATTTTGGAAGTGACTCATGCTACTTGGCGACTTGAGAGCAACTAGGCCTCAGTCCAGGCCAGGCGTTGTTCATATATAATATTGAATTATGCTAATGGTATTTAAATGCATTTCTTCGATTGTAGATTTCGGTAACGGTTGGAAAAGAAAGAATGTTTCTTAATTTGGAAAAGAGAATGGTTGGTATTTGGAAACCACGGATCGGCAACGGATGGGGAATTTGATAAAATATATGGGTGGAATTGGTAAACATAAACACTTTCCCCCTTTTCAAGCCATAGTAAAGATTCTAACCATTTCTAAGTTATATTAAGAAAGAAGCTCTTGCTTTCACGCGTGAAAAGTATCATCAAATAAAACTTACATGTAATCTTTATATTTTACGAGTTATTATAATCTAACATAATTTCATAAGATAGGCTTCAAATTTGTAGAGTTATCGTCAGTGAATCACACTCCTAATTTAAATGAAATCCAAGCCTAATTTGGTTTAGCTTAACAATTTTTTTGTTCTGAATTATTTGTTGAAAATTTCCCAGTGTAAACTGATGGAAATACATATGGAAGTAAAAATATATAGGGCTGGCATTTCTATAGAGCGCAGAGAAAAACAAAATTGAATGGAAAAGAGAGATTAAAGTTCGAGCAAATAGAAGCTACCCATTATATTTTAAAATCCTACCAGTTCAAGGTCGACCACCCCTAAAATTATAACGAAAAAAAAAAACCCGTACACTCCTTTACCCGAGGAAGCTCGATGATGCTTATCTACTGCTTCTATAGAAAATAGCCACAACCAAAGGCTATTTTGACTTTTATGGGCCTAGTGGTTTTAGAAGACGACAAGTATATAGTGTTCTTATTGTCATACCCCTACCAGGTGGGATTAGAGGGAGGGAGGTGGGATTTTAGCACACGTGGCTAGAAAGGGTTTTCCATAGTGCTCCTATGTACGCGCACCAGTCTCTTTCTCTTCTTCATCTTCGAGAAAACTGATAACGGCTGCCATATGGACTATTTTTCCGCCCAATTGGGCTCCTTGTGATTACCAGTTGCGGAAATAATAAATACTTGGGCGTGAGGTGCATTTTTCCATTCGAAGATTTCGGTTCAAGTACTTGAGAAGCCCAGGGCTACAATAGAGGAGCGGTGAAAACGGAGGATAGGTCGGGTTAAAAGGCCTTCTCAAACCCTAAGGATTTGAAATTGGGCGAAATTTTGGGCTGATTGATATGTATAGTTGCCGATTTTTGGCCTATTTTTCATACGTGTTTTGGCTGAAAATCACAAGTTCTACCTGGCAGCCTCGACTCTGCGTGTTACGACTTACTTACTTACCACTAGCTTGTCCTGTGCCACCAGAATCCCGAATAGTTCCGGCTCCCGAGCGGCGCGTCGTTAATAGTTTTTCAAACAAGACCGTTTGATAAAACTTGTTAAATGTAAGTAAACTTTTCTTTTAAAATCATAACTAATATTTTAAGCTGAGTTCGCTAATTGTTTACTTTTAATCACTTTAACCAAATAATTTTAAAAATGGAATGTAACGCGTTTAGCTGCGTTATGATTTTTGATTTACACAGTTTTTTATAAGCCTTTTATTTTAGGTTTTTTTACCATCGTGAACTGAAATTTGAAAACATAACCCAGTAAAACCATGAGTTGTACAAGGGTAAGTTTTCTATTTAATCCTCTCTTTTACATATTCTTATGTTCATGCCATGACTAGTACAGAAAAGTCAGCGCTAGCATGTATTAATTGGTTAAGCCTAATTGATTTTTAATTGAAACTGATGCGCTTTAACAATTTGCGTAAGCAAACCGACAACTCCAAATTTAACGAAACCAATGCTGACCTAACGGTTTTGAAGGTCGATATACATCTCGGGTTGTTAAAAGGAGTTGGAAACGTATCTTTTAAGAGTTTGTAGAAGAGTAGAATCATTAACCACATCGTATGATGAACATCTACGATGTGGGTCTTAGTTTGACCCGGCCTGTTGGTGGTGGTGGTGGTGGCGGCGTCGTGAAAGAGACAGTATAAAATTTTTCGATCGTCATTGAAGGGAGAGCGAATGGGAGAGAATTGTGGTCAGGTGATATTTTTCGTTCGTGCACTGAGAAAAATATGTTCAGTGAAAAAAACAGAAAACTTCTGGCAGCACGTGATGCCAGAAAATATCTGTAAATATTACAGCAACTATGGTTTTTTCGATTTTCAGAACGGTTCTGTAATAATTATAGGTTATTCGTTTTTATCCAAAACAGAAGTTTTTATGTCAATTTTACAAGTTAAAACTGTAACCATATTCTGTGGTTTTTACAGAAACAACTGTGATTGCAACAGTTTTGATCAGTATTGAAAATCTGTAATTTTTACAGAAAAACTGTTTTGATCTGAAATAATGGTCTGTGGTTTTTACAGAAATAACTGCGTAGATAGGCTTTAAAAATCTGCAATATATACAGATATAACTGTTTTGATGTGGAATTAAGTGCTGTGGTTTTTACAGAAATAACTGTATAGATCTGCTTTCAAAATCTGTAAAATTCTCAGAAATAACTGTTCTGATCTAAAACTAATGTCTGTGGTTTTTTCAGAAATAACTGTATATGTCAGCTTTTAAAATGTGTAATAATTACAGAAACCCGTGTAAAGTCCATCGTTTTTATTGGTGTTAAAAATATGTTGATTTTACAGAAACATTTGTATATATTACTTTTTTGGGGTGCGCTAAATATCAGTATTTTAAACAGATGATATGGTATATTTAACAGAATTATTCAGTGTTGAACCTGTAAATTTCACAGAAATGTCTTATCAAAATCACTTTTTTGCACGGGAACTCAATCGATGCAAGATTAATGTCTCCAATATTTACAGAAACATTGATTTTGTAGCTTGTAGGGCTATAAAATCCATAAATTTTATGTAAGACCATTACACCCAAAGAATTAAAGACATAACCGATTGTAGCCTGATTATATCCTATAATGTGGAAACTAATTCATTGATTCCGTGAATTTCGGTAAAAGCCATTTTTGAAAAGAGTTCGCTCTGATAACGATTCATTATTTTTTTAATTTAAAAAAAAAATTAAAATATGCAAAATTTTAATAAAAGTAAAGGCCAAACCTTTAAAAATCCTTTAAAGCCAGCCAAACTCGAACATATTTTTAATTAAAAACATAGTTTTTTGACTTACACCCTTTGAGATTATCTGGGTTAATCTTCGCGGTGCATCTAAAGGAAAAATAATTAAATGATTAATATTAAATTAACAATAGCTTTTAATTACAAACTTTGAGTGCCCAAAAAGAAAACTCTTGCAGAAAAACGGGTTTTCAATGTGAATTTTTGGTTTTCTAGATTTTTAAAAACTATATTAACATGGATTTTAATACACAATAAGGGGAAAATATGAGAAAGACGATGTTATACCTTAGGATGAATTCCTTAGCCATGCTCGCTTTTTCTGGATATTCGATATTTAAAACGAAATACAATCCAAAGAACGGTAAAATTCTCGTTGTTAGGTGTAATCATTGACGACATTTTGAAGACGGACAAAAAATTTTGGTTTCAGCTTCCTAGACTTTCACTTGACCTGTTCTGACTATTTCATTCTCCCTTTAAGGGCCAATGTAAAGCAATAATGGCTGATATTTTTTAAGCGGCATTTGAATTTCCGTAAAAAGTAAAGAAAAACCTATCTGGCCAAGGGGTTGCAATATTAGGGTCTATTTTAATATAAACAATGCAAATATTTATAACTTACTTGTTTAGTTGGCACTCGTTATGACGCAATAATCAAGGTGGTATTTCTATATTAGTCATAGTCTGTAAACAAACATAAACATAAATTTGCGTTTTGGTTCTATAATAAATTAAATATATAAATGATCTAGGCTTTATCTCCTTATTTTTAAAGAAAAACTGTTTAATTAACACCAAAGATAAGTAACCGATTTATGGATTTTCAATTGTCTTCTATTAAAAATAAACAGCAAAATTCACCATTTATACCTAGATCATTTATCATACAGGATGCTGAAATGTATTTAACGTACTTGTTCAAATTGTGGAATCTCACTTAATGGGCGCTGGTAAACGAGGTAATATAATACTCAGTAAGTCGCGTTTCATTTCTAGCTCTAAGAACCACACCTGCATTACCCGCGAGGAGACCGTTGATATCGAACCTGTCCAAAAAAAACCCGAACTCGACCGCGCACAATGGAAACTTTCTAGCCCAGAGGGAAGTGACAAAAAAGGGTTAAAGTCTCTCTCTTGACCCAGAGGAGCCTCCTAGTTTTTTCCAAAGAATTTCCCCCTCCTGGGGTTGCGGTTATTTTCCATTCTAAAGGTGGGGCCGGTGAACTTTCTCTCGAATCCACCTGCACTTGTTTTTAGCATTATTAAGTTCTTATATTTTATCTCGCGGCACCTAATGGGCTAATATAAATATTTACTAATTTGTAGAATATTTACTAAATCTTAGAGAAAATGCACTCTAAATATAAACATCTCATGAACCAAAAATGTATAGTCTAGTCCCCTACACGATGAGTTAAAAAATTAAATTGACTAAAAATTGATGCATTTTTCACCTGTTACTTCAATTATATGCATTGATTTGCATCTCGTCGAAACTTTGGGTTAGACTATATATTTAAAAGCTATACCCGTTCACAAAGCTAAAATTACACATAAACCGACATGGTGGAATTTGAAGATTTGCAACTCGAAAATTATATATTAGTTAAACCATAAATTTTTTTTTTTTTTTTTTTGCTCCAACGAAGTTGCCGAGCTAGGGCTTGTATAGCCTTACAGCTCCAAATATAGGATAGATAATGTCAGAATTCAAATGCCCAAAAATTTCTTAACTCCAGTTTTAAAATGAATTATTGATGTCTGGGAGACTAGGTCATCAGGGAGGGAGTTCCAAATGGGAATGGTTCGACGGAAGAAAGAGTGTCTCAGAGGGCCCTTGCGGGAAGGGGGAAGGAATAGCTTTCTATTATTTCCGCGCGTTTGATGTAAGTGGGGAACTGAGGTGAAGTAACGCTGGTTCGATTTACTTAAAACTCTATAGAGACTGACGAGGTCGAGATAGGTACGTCGCAGCGACAGGGGGGTCCAGCCCAAAGCAGATAATCTAGTGGCGCGAGGAAGATGACGCAGGGACGTACAGAGCTTGGAAGCACGACCTTGGACACTATCAAGGAGGGCAATATCTCCTTGGAAAGAGGGGTTCCATAACTGGCTTCCAAACTCCAGTAACGGCCGCAAATGATAGGAGCTATTTTAAAATTAGGTCTAGTATTTTTACTGTCAAACAGAGGTCGATTATTTTTGAGTTCACCATTGGTTAAAGAAGTGAGCGCAATTAAAAATTACAGAAAATAGTCTGTCAAAATTAATGTAGCAATTATATGGGTTTAACTGTAATTTCCCAAAATAGATACCGTAAAATTTGGGGGGAAAAGTGAATGAAACATTAAAGAACCAAATCTTTTAGTTTTTGCAGTTTTGAAGCATTATTAAAGGTTTCCGGTAACACACGTATCTGAAAATTATACATAGAACATACTTTGCTTGTTTAATCGCCAATAAACTGTAGTTTTCACAGTTTGCTAGTAACGTTAACAAAGTCATGGTAGCACAATATCAGTAAAATTTAAAAACGGCATCTGTTTTACCAATCAAATACGCAAATCTGTCATATTCACAATTTTGGACTAAAACTAACAGATAATACCATGAAATACTTATTTTAAAAGGTACAGAAAATATCTGCAATACCTACAAAACAGTCATTCTGTGTAATGTTTTTGCAAAATTTACAGAATGCATCTGTTTTACCAATCAAATAAGTAAAGCTGTATTTTTCACAGTTTCGTGCTAAAATTAACAGATACTTCTATAAAATATTTTTTGTAAAATATACAGTAAATGCCTGCAATGCCTATCGAGCAGTCACCCTGTAAAATATTTCTGTGGAATTCACCGTTCAAAACTGAGGGTCCAAAATTACAGAAACAAATGTGTAATTTTTACAGTTAGAATTAGAAATACCAGTTCAATAAGTGAAATATACAAAGGTTTTCCGTAAAATAGTAAAAACGATTTTACTGTGTTTGTATTTCAGCAGAAAAACTCCGTTAATATTTTTTACCTCTCCGTGTGACGTAGTCCAGGAGAGGTTCTGTAACGGCCGTGTCTGTGTGTGTGTCTGTCTGTGTGTGTGTCTGTGTTTGTGTCTGTGTGTCTGTCTGTCCGTTGTTACACCCACGTGACCGCGTTCGCAGTTTGTGTATCGGAGCAAACGTGTTCGCCATTTCCGAACTGCTTTCACAGTCACGGAAATGGCTCCTCTACTTGAGTTCTCACACCACCATCTTCTGGTCTTTGTCCATCCCACACGGACAGCAGTCTGTTCTTACTGGCTTCTAATCACCACCATTTTCTGTTCTTTGTCAATCCCACATTGACACCAGTCTGCACTTACACTGGCTTCTGACACCACCATCCACTGGTCTTCCGTCTATTCCACATAGACACCAATCTGTATCATTGGCTTCTACTCCATTATCATCGTTTGGTTTTAGGATATACGCGGCGAGAAACGTCTAGCCTCCATAAGGTGGGATCGACCACCAGAGGTTTCGCAATTGCGCTTTTTCCTTACTATTATAATGGAAACGAATCGTATATATACCCCGAAATTTGAGGAAAGCGGGCAAGAGGGGTACCCTTCACTTTAAACGTCAATATTAGCAAAGTTTGAGAAGATAATAGGTATAACTTTATTTTAAACAATTTAACTATTATTAATGTTAATTATTGAAGATTAAAATAATTAAAAATAATTATATTTATTTAAATATTAAAGATAAACCTCTCGTGCAAAGAGAGAGATTATCATTGCCTCCTATATCTACCAAGGCCCGTGCATGCGATATATTTCCTTCATTGCCTCCTATATCTATCAAGGCCCGTGCATTGTGATATATTTCATTCATTGCCTCCTATATCTATCAAGGCCCGTGCATTGTGATATATTTCATTCATTGCCTCCTATATCTATCAAGGCCCGTGCATTGCGATATATTTCATTCATTGCCTCCTATATCTATCAATGTCCGTGCATTGCGATATATTTTTCAAAACAACAACAAAAATGGGAAACCCCAACTCAGAAACATAATAACGTTTTCATTGGATACTTAAGTTTATATAATCTTCTTGACACGGAGAGGTAATATTTGGTTTTCCCAACTTGTTACATTTCAATATTGTAAAATACTTCTGTTCAAACTACAGAAATTTCTCTCAGTGTACTGATGACTTTGGAATTTGTAGAAAATTTTATGAGCTAGACATATTACTATAAAAGACTCTTTACATCAGATCTTCAATCTAAAAAGAAAAGACGGACAAATCTAGAAAGAATCGTCAATTGTTTTTAAGTTCGTGGTTCATTGGTTGTTAAGGAATTAACGATGTATATGAAATTAACGGGAGAACACTAAGTATGGATTTTCCAGTCACCATGTTCATTTACCTCTTTATCCCGACAAGTTCAACAACAATGCAGGTGGCTTACACGTAATATGTGTGACATGAGTTTTGAGGAAGGAGACTTACCATATTGAGTCACTATATAAAATTAGTGATTTTACTCGGGAGCAGGATTTCGTATTCGTTACAAAGGGTCTGGAAAAAGGCATGTTTCCTATCTAGGATATTGAACTTGGATTGTTTAACGTGAAAGGCGCAGGTTGCCATCTACTAAGGAATACAGAAGGTGAAACCACTTTTGCTTGCACTTTAAATAAAAATCAATATAATTGCACTTTGGTAAAAGCGGCATAAATAGCCCTATGGTTGAAGTTTAAATTAAATTATAATAAAAATAAACAAATTCTATTGTGTTAACGGAATTAATTTTATTGCTATAAAAAACCTATACAGTGTATTATACAAGGTGATAAAACAGTTGACTAGGGGTATAGTAGTTGTATTATCTTCTCGCATACTGTACTTCAAATTTAATATTAGTTAATAGGTATATACCGGAACACTACAGTATTGTTTCATAATATATATTTTTTTCTTGATTTTGGTATGAACTCATAAATTCATTGTTTCGATAGACTTACAAAAAGACTTGATAGTTATAAGAATTAATGAATTTGAAAGAGGTGGGTCTATGAGGAAGGAACATCTACCTCTTTTAACGCACCGAGTAACGTTACAATTGCAACTACACCCCTTTCGTTAAGAACTATTTTAACAAGATAGCATCCTTCTGAAAGATTGTTGGCTAGAATTGGACTTGTTGAGGTTTCGGAGGTGTCGGTTCGAATCGTACTTGGTAAAATGTCAAGGATACCAGGTCGAATTGTACTTGATGAATTTTTCATTGACTTCTATATTTGAGCTCCTTTGAAGGTAAAGATAAAAATTATTATTAGTATACACTGTAATGGCCGAGGGGTCGGTCATTGATGAAATCCGGTACGGTAACCGTGAAATCCAACTTAAGAGATCCAAAATCAATGCTGATTTCGAAATCAAATAAAAACAAGTTGGAAAAACCAAAATATTACCTCTCCGAGTCAAGAAGAGGACTACTACTACAAACTTATTAACCTAGATATAGAATTATTTCTCTTTTTTGAACAAAAAATTTACGAATTATTAAAGCAGTATTCCAAGCATAGCGAATATACAGTTAAGCAGACGACATTTACATCCAATAAAGATATGTCATGGACACATTTAAATCAGTAAATGGGGAAAAACAGGAAATGAAGTTTATAGATTTTGGAGAAATATAACCTATATGTGTTTGAAAAGGCTCAATTGTCTACGCCTCTCTGTTAACCCTATATTCTTATAGCTACATACACATCTGGTTAGCAGTATAAACACTATTGTCTCGTTTCACCTCAACGATATTCTTAGTTTGCCAACATGAGTGTCAACGTTAAATATCACCAAAGCTGACATGTGGTTAGACTGAAAGTCAATGCGCACCAAAATAAGAATGAAAACTTCTAAGCTATAACCCGATAACGATTACCCCTTTCATTGACCTGATGGCCACCATGATAGTTTCTTCTCTTATAAAATCTAAACCTGATTATTTAAACGTGTAATTAACTTTCGGCTCACTCTGAACCGTTAATGTCCCTTCATTACAGACACGAAAATTGAAACCCAAAGTTTTCTTCACCTCAGGTCTCAATTATTTACTTTACGATTCACTAAACCTATTGCGGAAAATAATTGATTTACCCGCCAGAGTCCAGGCCTTAGTTTTCTTCTCGAAGTCATTAAAGCAAGGATTATTCTATATACAGATGTAGTATAGATTAAATAATATAAAAACAGACAATTCAAATAATTAAGTAATATATAAACAGACATTTCAAATAATTAAGTAATATATAAACAGACATTTCAAATAATTAAGTAAAAAACGTCCTTGGAATATCAGAATGAAACACAGCTTTAAAGATACAAAACTACTAAACGCATCGTAGTTACGAAAAATATTTCAACATATTCACTTTATATTATAGAAAAGGGGAATATTAAAGTTTTGTAAGTTTTCTTTACACATCAACAAGGCAAACTGCTAACGCAGGGCTCTAATGTAACAACGGACGCACACACAGAAAATCTTATAGACTGCTTTTTAACTCTTTCGGTACTAATTTGGAGTTGAGAAACAAGATAATCTTAGATACTAAAATAAAGATAATTAATGTTATATGTATATTTTATTCGTTAGTTATTCACCTTATTGAGCGTTACATTGTTTTAAAAAAGAATAATTTGACATTCTTGAGAGGCTTGAATTAAATTGAAGGATACGCCTGTTGTATTACCCTGCTCAAATTGGTATTATTTAAATGTTTCAAATCTTAGAAATGGATAAGAACAGCGCATTTGCGTCAACCTTTAGTGGAAGCCCCACCATTTGGGAGGCCGGACGTTTCTCGTAACCGTTGCCGTTCGCGGCGTATGTCTTATCCTTAACGATGATGATGGAGATAGAAGCCAGTTTGTACAGACTGGTGTCCATGTGGGATGGACCATCGACCGGAAAATGATGGTGTCTTGAAGCCAGTAAGTAAAGACTGGTGTCTATGTGGGATGGACCAAAGACCTGATGATGGTGGTGTTTAGAAGCCAGTAATTACAGACTGGTGTTCATATGGGATGGACAACAGACCAGAAGATGGTAATGTTAGGCAGATAATGGAGTAAATTCCAGTGTATGAGGAATCCAAATTTCCGAGAATGGTAAATGCGATTCGGCAATTGAGAACATATTTGCTCCGATTTGAAAACAGTGAACGCGGTCCCCTGGAGTGTAAAACAGACAGACACACAGATACACAGACAGGCTCGTCGAAATTAGAACCTCTCCGTTAAATACGTCACTCGGAGAGGTTAAAAGCCACGGGTGCCGTGTCGATAGCAAAAGCCGCAAAAACGTGTGAAGCGTTCAAGCTAGGTAGAAAGTCGTCATTATTCAACGTTGTGTAAGTTAAATTGACTATAAGCTCGTGAAAACAAAAATTTACTAGGTACACTTACGTGCTAAACATTTTATTTTGAAATAATAAGAGAAGTAAAAATTTCATGTGTACAACCAAGTAACGTTCCCGTTATACCAACTTTGTCGATTGAACAAGTGTAGACTTGTTCACTCGATAAAAAGTTTAAATTCAACTCAAACATCAAAGTTTTGTTTGATGATTAGAAATATTAATGAACAAAGTTAAAATTGACGTCTTTCTGGTTGCCTGGTTTCTCATTTGTAACACAACCAAAGTAAGTATGTCTTTTCAATCGTATTTCTATGTGTTTCCATGTAAAATATGGTTTTCGCCAACCTACTTGTTATTTATTGAAAGTCTAATAGGCCTAGAGGACTGCAAAGGCTTTGGGAAAACTCCAACTCCATTGAAAGCCAAGGGACTCCCTCATTTTTGGTCGGAGTTGGAGTTGGGTAAAATAAATAATTTGGCTTTGGGTGGCTTTGGGAATATTATCTCTGAAATGGAACGGAGTCGGAAGGGAGTGGAAATATTTCGAAAACTTATACGGGAGTCGGTCGGGACTGGATTATTGTTGGATTCAGGTGGCTATGGCTGGCGTTGGCATTTATAGTATCCAAATGGAGTTGGTGGCATTGAGAGCCAGCCTTATTTTATTCAACCGGAGTTGGGTGGCATTAGTGATGTTAGTCAATTTTTCCTATTTGAATTCCCCACGCGGGTGTTTTGGCGCAAGCGGGATGCATGAAGTTCAACCCTACACAGACGGGACATGACGGTCGCGGCTGGTACAGCCGTCAGCCGCAAAATAAAATCAAATTCATTGCTGTGCGAGAGAAAACGAAACTAAAACTATTTGTTCTTTTTAAGTTAGAGAGTCATAAATTTTTCCGTCGCCTTAGATTAAACGTAAAAAAGAAAACTTCAATTATAAACAATGTTCGAGTTTATAGTAAAAATAATTGAAAAAATGCAGTGGGATAACGTTGGAAAACCTTCATAATATTTAAGTTCATAATATACCACACGGCCGGCTGGGAAACGTTGGGGTAAATATAAATGAAAATTAGTTAGGTTAAATGCTTTTGTGTTTGGAGTAAGAAAGTTTGTTGAAGCTCTCATTGGCTTTGGCAGAGATGGGAAAACTTGTCGGATAATCCGGATATCTCATTAGTTTGGTCAAGGATTAGAAAACTTGTCGCATATCTCATTGGCTTTGGCAGGGATTATTAGAGAACTTGTCGGATTTCTCATTGGCTTTGGCAGGAATTGGAAAAATTTTCCAATTTCACATTGGCTTCGGCAGGGATTGGAAATATTATTGAATTTATCAATTGGCTTTGGTAGGGATTGGAAAGATTTTTAAATCTGTTAATCGGCTTTGGCAGGGATTGGAAATATTTTTAAATCTGTCAATCGGCTTTGGCAGGGATTGGAATTCGTGTGAAACTTCACAATTGGCTTTGGCAGGGATTCAAAAATGAAATGAACTTTAGTGTGGCGTTAGGGAGGAGTTGAAAATATAACGATGGCGTTAGGGTGGCAGTGGCGTTTGTGAAAATTTTACCATTGGAGTTGGCAGGCTTTGGGAATGACTTTTTTCACTTTGCAGCCCTCTAAATAGGCCCATGTTGAACCAAATTGTGTCACTAAATAATTTAAGTGATGTAATTTTTTTTGTAATTATAAAAAATTGAAAGTGAAATTAAATTTGAAATATTGATACAATGCTAAGAAGTAAATATCGATTCCTTTGCAAATTAATAAATTTAAAATAATAATTTTTAGCCAACTACAAAGATTTCAAAATCAAATATAATTAAATTGATCGAAATTAAACACTTCTATTTAATTTCGTTACTTATAATTCGATCGAAAACTGTAAAAATATATAAGCATATCGGAGTTGTTGTTTTAGCATAAAGTTTTATCGTAACATGGTTTATAATGAAGTGCAAAGAAGTATTTTGTTAGCCTAGACCTTGCACAAACACAGAGGGCTGTATATAAAATTGTATTTCAAAATAAAGCTCTGGAACGTCGAGCGTAGCTCAAACCAGAACCCTGAAACATTTTAAATAATATAAAAGGGTGGAAACCTTCGGCGGCGATCATTTTAGATACTCTAACGAGTAAGTGTCCAGACAGGTTGCCATACTATGTTAATCTTATAAAATCTTTGAAGTCGAAGTCTTTTTGAAAGCCATTTTCTTTAGTATCAATCATGTCTGGATCAATTGAACTTGGCGTGCTACTTGATGCGGTAAAAATATATTTGCTTTCTTTGTGAACTTCAAAACACTCGAAACAAATTCTTTTGAAGCGTATACGAATTGTAGCCTGTAGTCACTGAAATGTTTACAATACAGCAATATCTGTCAATTTAAGGAAATCTATTTATAATATTTAATAAGACTAAATACACAAAAAATATGATTCTATAGAGTTATTAAAATTTTTTTTAACTTTCATTTAGTGTAAACGTTAGTGTTTATGTTAATATAATCGTAGTCTCTTAGTCGAGCACAGCAATATAAACCGAGGATGCCGATTTCCGCACAATTTTATGGCCCGTTTGCGCACAGTTTTTACGTCGAAATTTTAGTTCACCATTTTTTTACCATAACCCATTTCCGCAAAGATTTAGGGTTAAATTTGGTTCGGATAGGGTTAGGTTTAGGATAAATTAGATAAATTGCAATATCACTATCGACATTGAAAAGTATTGATATACGTGAGCATGAAAAACGTGTCTTTGTTAAAAAACAAGAGTAGCAGATGCATTTTTTTAATTTCATTTGTAAAAACTGCATAAAAAATAAATCTATCGTTAAATAGCTTCCCCAATTTTATGATCTTAGAACCTTACCCTTTGGCTATAATCGGTCCCATAGGCCAGCAACATGATTTTAAGGATTTTAAAAAGTGATCAGCAAGAAAATAAAAATGTTTTATTTCCAAACTGAGCGGAAAGGAGTTATGTAAAATTGTCCGATAATTAATTATGCAAAATTGTGCGGAAACGGGCCGCCACCATATAAAATATTAAAATTTTACACTGTTAAAAACTGTTTCGCCAAACAACTTCTATTCAAAGATTCTGGTTCCTCGATGATAAAACTCAGAAAATTATGAGTTCATATCCATCTATTATGGATGAAGAATCATCTGAAAAAATGTGAAATTTGTAGTTGTTTGTGCCAAGAATTACCGTAAATTTTGGAAATTATCAATGGAAAGGTGTTATTTTAAGGAAGCTCGAGATGGAGTAACAAACATGCACCCCCGTACAAAAATTTACGGCTGCATTTTGCTGTTAAGTAGATTTTTTTTAGAATCTGTAATATATTGCAAATAAACTGAAATAGTCGGGAATAATACGGAAATAAACCTAAAAAAGTTCAACTTCAGACAAAATTAAGATGCACTTCAGAGAGCAGTGAAGAACATTTTAGACGTTTCGCAGAAAAAACATCTTCCGTTGGAAAACTCAGTACAGCAGTATACAAAATTTAGCTACTCTAGAGTCATAAAATAGCTTCCCTTCAGCTAGAAAACATACGGGAAAAAGTAACTCCCGTAAGAAAGGATGTTTTGTAGGCTCATTACAGGTACCTTCCAGATATTTTGTATGCATGTTACAGTCGGAAATTGCTAAGTTTGTAGGATAATTGCATTCGTGTTTCGGATATTTTTAGGATAATTTCAGGCTCGCTTCAGATACTTTTCAGGACCATCACAGGCGCGTTTCAGATAATTTTCAGGACCATCACAGGCGCGTTTCAGATACTTTTCAGGACCATCGCAGGCGCGGTTCAGATACTTTTCAGGACCATCGCAGGCGCGTTTCAGATACTTTTCAGGATCATTACAGAGGCGTTTCAGATACTTTGTAGGATAATTGCAGTCGCGTTTCATATAATTTTCAGAACCATTACAGGCGCGTTTCATATACTTTTCAGGATCATTGCAGGCGCGTTTCAGATACTTTGTAGGATAGTTGCAGGTTCTTTTCAGATAATGTTTAGGAAAGTTGCAAGCGCATGTCAGATACTTTGCAGGATAAATGTAGGCGCTTTTCATATACTTTGTAGGAAAACTGCAGGCGTGTTTCAGATACTTTTCAGGATCATTACTTGCGCGTTTCAGATACTTTTAAGAACCATTACAGGCGCGTTTCAGATACTTTTGTAGAATAATTGCAGGCACGTTTCAGATGCTTTGTAGGATAATTGCAGGCGCGTTAAAGATACTTTGTAGGATAATTGCAGGCGCGTTAAAGATACTTTGTAGGATAATTGCAGGCGCGTGTCAGATACTTTTCAGGATCATTGCAGGCGCGTTTCAGATACTTTGAAGGATATTTGCAGGCGCGATCAGTGGGGTGGCGTAGCGGTTAGCGCTTTCGCCTCGCAGCAAGAGGATCCCGGGTTCGATCCCGGACTGTGGCACCGGTTGAAAATCTGGGAACAAATCCTTCTGCGTAGAGTTTGCAAGTTCTCTCCCCTCTTGTTAAAAGGAGTTTTCCTCTGCGGTCTAACCCGGTTTCTCCTTTCCATCAAAACTTGCAGAGGTTAACGGCAATAGTTAGTATATGGCGCTGTAGGTTAGCTGTGGCATAGGGGCTAGCCACCACCCCTCTATGCAATGTAAAGGGACCCACCTGTAAGCAAGCCACAGGCTTAGTGTGGAAATCCCTTCATAGACAAAAGCTTAGATTATTATTATTAATATTACTTTTCAGGGTCATTGCAGCCGCGTTTCAGATACTTTGCAGGATAATTGCAGACGCGTTTCAGATACTTTGTAGAATAATTTCAGGTGCGTTTTAGATTGTAACGTATATTTGTGTTACTCCACTTTTGCAATGGAAAAGGGGAGGGCTGTAAGAACTTTGACCTGGATTCTTTCGAGTTGGTTTTAAAGCTTCTTGAAACTAGTCAAGACTTATCTAGATCTTATGCCCCTTTGAAAAGAAACTATTGAAATCAAGGGCTTCGAACCTTGGTAAAACATATTGACGCCATGCAGGTGTAAACATGTATAGAATAAGCTTACCCAGAGAAAAGCCGTGACCCACCCACAAAATGGGTCACATTAGGTTTTCTATGTACACGGTTAAAAAAATAAGAAAAACACTCTCGCTTGGACTCTCATCCTGAGCAGTGAGCATGAACTCTTTTTAGAAAAGCGGACTACTACCCTAAGAGTGCGCGATGTAAGAAAGGACTTAAAGACTTAAACTATGTTTCGTGCGGATTTAAAACTACGCAATTAAAAAGTTGAATCAAAGAACTATGTGCGAAGCATCAGGAAGAAGCAGCCCACCAATTACACGAATCCGACAAAACAGTTACTTGATGAAATGAGTTTGAGGATTGGAGCTATGCGCCGCCAATAAGGACTTCGCCAGTTCGCCGCAATTAAGGAAATCGCCAGTTCGCCGCAAATGGAGTTTAGCAGAAACTATGAGATAAGTCCATAACCAGTCAAATACCCTACCGTAATATTACGTAAAACGAAACCGTAATTACTACTAAGAATACTCCGGTATTAAAGTAATTAACAAATAAGACGCACGCACCTATAGTGCATTAGCCACTGATATTACGAAGGGAAACCTTAGTTTATATTAGACATTTGACGTCGAAAATAAAAACAATTTGAAACTAAGAGATTGGCCACCTACACCAATAAATAGTTAAATTAAAAGTTCTAGTTAAAAAGTTACGAAACTATGCTTAATAATCAATTAGTTTAGATAAGAACAAGAATAAAACGATAAGGCGCAATGCATGCTTACTTCTAGTACTAGCGCGGGCATGCAATTTAGTATTATTATTGCGCATGAGTTATATGTTTATTATTTTGTTTATTAGTAGTATTTTAATTAATAATTAAAGTGTGTTTATAATTACCATTAAATCTTTGTTAAATGTTATTGAAGACCTTGGTACCGTTTATTAACTTAAGAATCAAGTATTAGAATTAAGTATTAGATCCGCTTTTGACAACCATAGGCTAAGTCGGGAACCAGCGAGGACCAGATAAGTGGTTCCCGAAAGAACGTTGCAAAACTGGGGGTCCGTCCGGGATGGATCCAGGTCTACAAAGCCCGTATCCCATAAAACCAAAATTTACCTTTAGAGGTTAAGAATAAATCAGAATTTAATTAGTACCCTTTAGTAAACTTAGATTATTTTTATGCCCGGCGATCACAACTCGTGTGATCCCGTAGCATGCAATTATTCTTCTTGTGTTGATTGTTTTAATGCATATCAGGCTATATTAAGGGCAGAAAGACTAAAACAAAGAGAAATGGCTATACGCAATTCAGGAAAAACCAGTTAAATATAAGACAAAACGATGAGGGAGAAGATAGTGACGACAGTAAAACTATTTTAGGGGACGAGGCAACCATATCAAAATCAGAATTAGCGGAATTATTAAGGGAATTAAAATCATTGAGGTCCGAAGTTTCGCTATTACGCAATGCCAATGCTGCTGCATCAAGCAGTGCTAACGCGCGGAACGCCCAATCGGAGGTTAACCTGGAAAATAATCAGGCCCCGTTTTTGTCGTTCACTGAAGAGCCTCCCCTCGTTGCTCCCTTTAAGTCGCTTGGTCAAGTTGAAGGTAGTCATCCCTCGTTGGAAAAACATAGCTCTAAAGAAAGTGTTAACAGGAATAACAATGGGCCACAACCCGTTCCTAGCTCGGGGCTCCCCGCCATGTCCCTACCTACCTTTACGGGAAAGTTCTCAGAGGGGGGGTCGCCAAGAATTTTTAACCAAAGTAATACAAATTTTATTGAGTAGGGGAATGCCCGAAAATGCTTTTCTCGCGAATTGGGTCCAGCTTTTAAATGGTGGGAAAAACAAGTAAATATTAGAACATGGCTTCGGTTTGATTACCATTTAACCCAAGAGTTTGCTTCGGATGATACTGATAACGCTACGTTAGAAAAGATTATGAACACCCGTTAGCGTTATGGTCAATCAGCGGTTGAGTACATTGAGAAAATGGAGGACTGGTTTATGAATCTTAAGAAACCATTAGAAACCTCCACCCAAATAAGCATTATCTATAATAATTTACTGGGAGAATTAAAGGTGTATTTAGCTAGAAAAACCTACCGCACTATCAGAGAATTAGTATCAGACGCCATAAGAACTGAAATGGCTAAATCCAATTTATACGCTAGGTCCGATAAATTTGAATCTAAGAGTAAGCCATCAAACGGGCAAGTCCCTAATCATTCATTTGGGTGCCCAAATACCAAACCGAGGCCACCACCACCTCCCACTAGAGAGCAAGATAATACACTCTTAAAAAACAAGGAGTAAAGTTACTCAATATGGGGAGTTTTAGTTTGTCCCAGATTGCACCCCATTAAAGTGTGTTTTTTACTACTATTATGGAATAACATTACTCTCTATAAGGTGTAAAAAATTTTTGAGTAATCATTTCTAACGTGGTTAAAAGGCCTGATTAAACTCCGTGAAGAGAGTACAATAATATCTATAACGGTGTTAAAAATTTTAAAAACTTACCATTGAAGTAATAAAATTATAACCGAAATATCCTATTTAAATCACCTAAATGGTGTAAGAAAACCAAGTTTTGAATTCAACACGGTGGAATATCATACCATAAAAGGGCTATTTATATTCCTCCAACGGTGTGGATTTCTTTCAACATGGTATACTATAGCTCCTAATACGGTATAACTTAAATCCTTGAACAGTGTTATAACACTACCGCACAATTTCCTTATTCCCTTAATGTTATGAGATGACACCATATATTGCACGCAATTACTTCTCTGTGTTTGAGATTATTCCGCAAATGAGGTGTAATTATTCCGCAAATGAGGTGTAATTATTCCGCAAATGAGGTGTAATTATTCCGCAAATGAGGTGTAATTATTCCGCAAATGAGGTGTAATTATTCCCCAAATGAGGTCTTTACTCCCCTCAGGCGTCGCCTTTACTCCCCTCAGGCGTCGCCTTTACTCCCCTCAGGCGTCGCCTTTACTCCCCTCAGGCGTCGCCTGTACTCCCCTTAGGCGTCGCCTGTACTCCCCTTAGGCGTCGCCTGTACTCCCCTTAGGCGTCGCCTGTACTCCCCTTAGGCGTCGCCTGTACTCCCCATAGGTTTGGCAAATTAAAATGCATCTAGAACTATTTTCCATTTCAAATTGTTTATGTTTATTTTTTTTTTAAATCCTGGAATTAGTTTTTCACAAATTTAACTTTTAGTAAAATTTCGACAAAAGATTTTTTCCACTAGCAGTTTTACACTTGCTTATGTTCAAAATAAGGAATTCGTAAACCATGGAGGTTTTTAACAAGCCATCCATGTAGTTTATATTGAAAATCCAAAACGAGCAAAACCATGTTAGAATAGCAGATGACAGTTCACTAGCCTCCAATATTTTCACTCTATCGACATATAACTTGTACGTTTCGCTGCCAAGAATTGATTTTCCATAAATTAGTACAGGTTCGACATCGATATCATTAATGTCGTTTTCTTTTAAAAACATGCGGCTAAACTTTTCGTTGTAAATGCTGGGAATGAGTAGAAGTGCTCCACTAATTTTTGTTTCTAAATATAAAGTAAAAAAATACAATTTGATAAGATATGATTTGAAGATCAAAAATCTTCGTGATGTGACTTACCTTTTTTCTCATTCAAATCTGTAGCATCCCCAATTTCCTCCAAAATGTCGTTTTTTAACTTCTTTGCTGCTGTAGGTGCAAGAGTCCAAATTTTGTCGTTGTATTTCTCAAATGACTGCAACAATTCTTTCTGAATATCTATGTTTTTAATTCGCTGGAATTCCATAATAAACTGAAAATAAATTTATAAACATTAAAATCTCTAATAACTAGGGTGCGCAGGTACTCATGATCCTATGAAAGTTATATAAATTATGGAAATCATTTCACGCGAGAAGAGATTTTATAATTTCACATTAATTTTCTTTTAAAACAATGAACAATCAATTTACTTGTTTCACTTCGCATAACGCTGGATATTCTTCTGTTATATCAGTAATGGATACACCCAGTTGAATTTTAGAAGCGCGATCTTGAAAAGTTCTAGTCATTTTTGAATTTATGAGACGGTAATCTACAACTCTCTTGTTCAGCTCCTCCTTCATCTGTTTGATATGATGTTCAATACTTTTTTTATCCTCAAAAGATTCCTTTACCTTTGAATTTTGGCAAAAAGTTTCAAACTTCACATTTTTAAATTAAAACAAGTAGGCCTATACTCAATCAGCTTTTTCACTGTCATATGCATTTTTTCTCAGTAAATTTAGTTAAGCAAGTCCACAATAAGTGGCATAAATCTGTGATATTGCTTCAATATAAGAAAGTTAATATAAAATATGATTATGAGAGTTACAGCTGATTGAAAATCTACCCATCGAAACTATTTCCATACTTTGAAACGAGTTAAACGTCTTTTATCAAGTTGTTTGTAATTCTTGGAATAAGTTTGCCTTTTCAATTCCGGGCTTTTTTCCTTAAGGATGTCCTCCATAGAAGAACATTGCTTTTGAGATTCAACATCATCAATAATTGGCTCTTCCAAAGAATTCTGATCTGTGTTAATTGCACTTAAGGACTCGTTACTAGTACTAGTACGAGTTGTATTATTGCTTTTTCCCAGCTCATTCTCAAGATGTGGATTAAAATCTTTGGCTAAGACTCTTTCTTTCTCAAGCTGACTCTTTTTAGCCTCGATTTGAAACTTTGTTCGTCCATATTTTTTTTTGGCATTTTCAATAGCTTTGTTTCCTTTCATTTGCTTCCTACTGTTTTTGAATTTGTTTCTCCACAACAAACTCCACAATTCCTAGAGAGAAAATTCATTATTATTTCTGGTAATGTTGACCTACTGTAGTTTTATATATAAAGGGAGCATGAAGTTTTGAAGCAAGTTAATTTCATTTGATATAGAATGATGAAAATCTGGAATTAATTCAACTCTTGATTTTAAAGCCAAATCTGACCTGCACTCACATTGGACATAGGTAATTGTACTGATCATGCTCTCGTGCAAATGGAGCTGTGGATTTTAAGTTAACCTTGTGGAGACTACTAATGGGTCATATTCACCAGAGCACCATAATTAGGTTTAATTATGGTCTAGGAGAACGCCGGTTACATATGGCTTAAAACCAAGAGTAAAAATTAAATCAAACTTGTTTCAACAGTTCGTGGTCCCATTATGAAACCCGCTCCCCGAGAAACAAATATCCTGCAAATATATTATTTGGGTGAAGGGGCTGTCATTTTGTTCAAAGTTTCAGCCGTTTGTACTATGATTAAAGGAAACCCAATAACTTTTATTTATTGTTTTAATTGTAGTTACTTTGTCAAATAAATTAGTGTAGGTCGATTATTTCTATTTCTATTTATGCGAGATCAGGAGTTCATATAGAAAGTTGCAATAAAAATATTTCTTACCGAGTCTCCAAGATAAGGAAATGCATTAATCAGTTTTGCTGACACATGGGCGTGAGATGGTGGATATCTAAACATGTGTAATACAATTTTAGAATATTTTTTACATAAAATCATAAGATAGGTTCCATAAATTTGTAACTGGTAGACCTTGTCATGAAGTGACGTAGGTCATATATTATCGTTAAGCGACACCTGGTGAGGTGCTGTCAAAGGGTTAGTACAGACTAAATAAGAAGATGGACTGCAAAACCGAGTTAAGTCAATTCTCGCTTCGTTCTCGAACTAGCTCCCAGTAAGTCTCTAGCATTACGAAGTATAGGAAGTGTCATACTTATGGAAATATACACTTATGATAAAATCAAGAACAAGGTTATAGTTTGTTATGTTAATATTGCAAAACTATGAGAGGATGATCACTTCAGGTTAATCGGTGTACATTATAAAGCTTGAAACTAACTCGTGGGATATTATCAACTGATTTTCTATAGTAACCTCAAGGGGCTAATCGCTCTCAGACTCACTGATAGTGGACTTCACGTAGTCACTTCGGCGCTGTCAAGCGAAGGGCTTTTAAATATTATGCGTTACCTCTTTAATAAAGTGGTACAGCGTGTACACAGATTACGTCAATCGAGGGGCACATCACTTCCATGTTTAACGACACACCCTCACCTTACTTCCACTGAGTATTGATTAAATCACGTTTATTTGTTTAGATTCGTTAAATACCGATTCAGATTGACCCACCGTAGAGCCAAGTGAATTGTCCCTAGTAAGCTAGATCAAGCCTCATACCAGGCAAAGGATAAACATTTAGTAGAAATGTACTTACACTGAATTAAACGTGTTAATCAAATCATGGTATAAAATGTTGACTATTTCCCTGTTAGTTCGCTTCTTCTCTTGTTCAGTTGAAGCCACATATTTTTCTTTTTGAATTAAAACCATTGGAAATTCGGGAAGCTTGTGTTGCAAGGAAAATGTCGCTCTGCTTATTTTTGTGGTTTCCTCAAGGTTATACCTTTCAGCATTCATTACACTAAAAAGATTTACGCAAGGTGTTTGAAAAGGTTTTCCTTTTTAATTTGGGACACAATTGACTGGAGACAACATCATTACTAATTGTTTTAATATTTACCATGTTTCTTTATTTTCGGTACTTGAATTACCCACCGTTGATTGTAAAGTTTTATTTCCTTCCTATTTTATTAAATTTTTGAATTAAGGAGACTATACGATGAATGTCACTAACGCGGTCCCCCCCTCTCTCAGCTTTAACTTCAGTGCACCCAAAACTACTATAGCCTTTCTCGCTGCAGTCTATAGAGCTATCTCAGTTGTGACGTTAGTGCCTAGGTAAAACGTCATGAGACCAGCTTTGCCAGTGGGCGGCCATGTTTGATACCGCTTAGGTTCTATGGGCAAATAGCATGGGTGACTTCACACTAAGGTGTCTGAGATAGCTTTATTGACTCACCAACACTTGGGGATTGGCAAAAAACCCGTTAGTGAAAAGTATGTATAAAAAGAGAAAATTCTTACCACAATTTCAATAACATCATTGGTGATTGAATCTATTTCTATTGTTTTCATCATTTTAGCAGCTGGAGGTGTACAATCTAGTTCCTATAGGCAAAAATTAATTAGAAGCATGCAGTATAACGTCTAAAAATTAAAGACGGTTTCAAACCATGTTGCTTTTTCTAATAACTTTAATTAGCATTTTATCTTCAATTTTTGACTGGTTATTTAAATCCACATTTTGGTTAAAGTCAGGGTCGTACGCCTTGAAAAATAAATTAATTTGGACTATTAAAAAATAAAAATACATTAAATTTTTACAGTAAAAGTAAATGATTATTGACTTTAAAACAGGACAGTATACATAGTTTACAGACTAGAAGGATTCATTCCATTTTCACAGCGATGCCAGGATTCGGGTGTTACACAAGGAGGCCTGACTCACTGGGTGAGTCTAAATCCAGGCCTCCTTGTGTAAATGGTATGAATCCTCCTAGTCTGTAAACTCTGTTACACAAGGAGGACTGACTCACTGGGTGAGTCTAAATCCAGGCCTCCTTGTGTAAATGGTATGAATCCTCCTAGTCTGTAAACTCTGTTACACAAAGAGGACTGACTCACTGGGTGAGTCTAAATCCAGGCCTCCTTGTGTAAATGGTATGAATCCTCCTGGTTTGTTGGTCCCCTTTATTCCGCCCACTGTAGAAGACCGTTACCCAGTAAAACCATGGATAAAGACTGCGCGTGAGGAAATTTGTTTTCACTCTACAGGATAGACAACTCCCTATCTCAAACGACAGGTTATTCTGTATATACTCTGTTACGACATCGGCTGGCAGCACGCGAAAAGCTAGGCCTCTATGTAACCTAGCTTTGTGCGTGCTGACAAGGGACGAAAAACTTCAGGACTTCACGGTTTAAAATATCCACGCGTTTTTTTTATCTCGAGTGCACGGACCTCTAGGCCTTAGTTTCAAATTCGTGTGAGATTTCCTACAGCCTACTACACGTATTTAAAACAAAAGCCCAGACGTCCGTGCACTTGAGATAAAAAAACTCGGGGATATTTTAATCCTGAAAGTCCCGAAGTTTTTCGTCCCTAAAAAGCTAAGTTACATAGAGAGCTAGCTTTGCGCGTGCTGACAACTGATGTTGTAACAGAGTATATACAAAATAAGTTGTCGTTCGAGATAGGGAGCTGCCAATCCTATAGCGTGAAAACAAATTTTCTCACGCGCATTCTTTATCCATGGTAGAACCAAGGGTACCGACCCTATTGTTACTACCCCTCTAGACGTCCTCGATAAAAAATAATTCCAAATAATGCATAGCTAATTTACAGAAAGGAGTGGCTAATCTGACATGAGCATTTAACTAAACTAACTAAGATAATATTTATAGAGTAGACAAATATTAGCATTCGGTGTTTTCGCATGAGATAATAATTAAAATCATAGAATCTAAACAAAGGCATCGGAAGTACAGTGAGACCTCGCGGGGCAGTTACTCATTACGGGTTACGCGTAATCATTATAGTACAGTCAATAGTACAGCTTGTATATCGATTACGCTGAATGACTGCCCCTCGGTGAACTCAAGTACTGGTAAATAAAAAATGTATTGAAACATTTAATCTTACCTGGAAAATAAAATCTCCATCTTTGATATCCGAGAAGAAAGAATTAGATTGAATCATTTCCTTTAAATCCCATAACGTTGGATTTGGCACTTTGAGAATCACTTTTCTTTTGCTTTCGCCGTAGCAAATTAAGCAAAGAACATTTGAAGTTGAACTCATAATAATGGCTAAAAAAACGCGTTATACCGTCGGTGACTTTCCTAATCACGAAAAACCAAAAGCCGAAAGTACATGTTTAGCAGTTCTGCAGCCTGCCGGGTTTAAAGTATTGTTGACCTAACCAGTGTACACGTACAGCGTCGATTCAATCCCCAAAGGCCAAAGCTTAAGGTGTGGAAAATTTTAGGAATGAATTGCGGAATTCCCCGAAAACTCTCTTTCTATAGCTTCTTCAATGGGGTGGTCTTTCAACCCGTTGTTAATTCTAGAGAGCCGGTAGGCCCGAACCCACACCCTCCCGTAATCTTATCTCTAAAGTAGAGTGGGATATAGACCGAGTGGGGAAAGGTGAAGTCCCGCCCATTGACATGCGCGGTAACCACTGGATGTTTTACTTCCAACAGCAACACGTAGATGGCGGGAAAATCTACACTTTGGCGCGAAATTTAAAATGCTTCGTTTTACAACATTGGTGTTGATATAGATAATGTTAGTTCAAATCTTAATAAAAAGGTGAATATTTGTGTTAAAATATAGATTTTAAAATATACTTCCCACCATGTTTTAAACACAACATACATATTGTTTATTACTAAACAATAAAAGTAAATATGTTTAAGTTCATGAGTTTTGCAATATTAAATGTATAATTATGGAAAAGTTTGTCTGTTGGATTTAAATTTATTATTTGTTAAATAAACATGGGTTGTAAATGCCCATTTTCGAGTTTCAGAAACACAGAAATGAATGTATATTTCCCAAATAATCCCAATGTCAGGAAACTTATCAGTGGACCAAGCAATGATGCCTTAAAAAGAAAGTACCGGCACTTCCGTCTTTGCATGGTAATGTTTTGTTCTATCAATGAGAGAATAATAGTTTTCTAATAACCAATTCGTTTGAATGTCGCTGAACTCCTACTTAATTAACTCCTAACACATCCGCACAGCAACTCAAACTAAAGATTTGGGTACAATATTCGACGCTAAGTTACATTTTTGTAGGAACGTCATCAAGACTATTAGCTTATGTCGTCGTTCCTTAGAGATTTCGTTTTAGTTTTGTCGTCAGTTGAAATCTCTGCGTCATTTCCGCATCTTATATTTAAGCCTAGTTCGTTCCAGGTTGCCCTGTAGCCAATTTCTCCTAAAAAGGTAGAGCAATACAGCGTAGTTTTATAGAGTTCGGGCATAAATACTTTTTACCTAAAGCCATACATATAAATATGGACTATTATTGACCATCCTTGATCTCCTCAAAATTAACGACTGAATCATGTTACTTTTATTCACAAGTTAGTTCATAACATTCTCCAGCCCTCAACTCAATTAAATGCTCTTAATTTATCTGTTCCTAAACATTTGCGCAGCCCAAAGTACATTTTACAATAGCAGTATTACAATTAGGATGCAAATGCAATTCCTTAACTAGCGTTTTTGATCTTTTTTCGAACAACGTATCTGATGTACATAAAATAATTCGACTTCAACTTATTGAAGGTTACTGAATGTTCAAAGAAGAGAGGGAGAAAAAATCACTGATTTATTTCTTTCTTTTTTCCAATTTAAATTTGTACGCGTGACTATTTCATTTATGCGTAATTCTCTTGATATTTTGTATTGAAAATGTGTATCAAGTGTATAATCTCGTGAGTTGTTTTACAACTTTGTTTATACACAATGAACATTCAATTGTAATTTTTCTCTGAATTTCTTTGGTAGAAATAATAAAGTAACTCCCATATGCAGATCAATTGAAGCCCCTATGATGAATAAAAGAATGAACAGCGGAAATGTATAATAAAATAAGATTTAATAACATATCTTGCTTGTTTGTTATCAGGTTTGTTTTTGTGATTTATTGAGGTTAATTCCGGGATGAGGAAAGAAGTCTTTGTAAATTACGGCGCATGAAGTTAATTGATTTGGCTAAAAATGTAAATAATCACGTTTATGAAATAGAATGAATGTATGTTAAACTTGTTTTGCTTCGGCTATTTTAATGCAAAGTTATGACAATAACAAAAGTAAACTTACTTTCAGTCTGTTTCATTATCGTTTGGTAGCTAAATTGACTCCAAGCACCGCACTTTACAAAACTACTCTCTTCATCGTGGAATTAACTGCGAAAATTCTGAGAAAAATGATCCTTCAAACATAATAGCTATTGGAAAACTATTACGTCTTTCATTGAAAAAAAAACAAGACATGATCTTGCAAAGACGCAAGTGCAGGTATTTTCCAATTTAGGCATCATCGATCGGTCTACAAATAATTTTAACCATTTTTCCTAACGTCGGGATTAATAATAATACATGTAATCCTTTATTGTTTAGCAGTAAACAATGTGTATGTTGTGTATAAAACATGTTGGGAATTGTACTTTAAATTCTAAATTTTAAGGCATCATTGCTCGGTCCACTGATAAATTTCCTAACGTTGGGATTATTTGGGAAATAATCCGAAATATAAATTCATTTTTGTTTTTCTGAAACTCGAAAATGGGCATTTACAACCCATATTTATTTAAGAAATAATAAATTCAAATCCCAAAGACAAACTACTTCCGTAATTATACATTTAATATTGCTAAAATCATGAACTTAGACATATTTACTTTATTATTTAGCAATAAACAATGTGTATGCTGTGTTTAAAACATCGTGGGAAATATATTCTAACACAAATATTTAACATTTTATTAAGATTTGAACTAACATTATCTATATCAACACCAATGTTGTAAAACGAAGCATTTTAAATTTCGCGCCAAAGTGTAGATATCCCCGCCATCTACGTGTTGCTGTTGGAAGTAAAACATCCAGTGGTTACCGCGCATGTCAATGGGCGGGGCTTCACCTTTCCCCACTCGGTCTATATCTCACTCTAGTTGATAAATAATATCAATGCCAAAATTGTAAATTCAGTATTCAATCCACAATATATTTAGATCTAATGGTCCAAATGTAATGAAACTTTAATGAGAGATGTGCTACAATGTATTATATCTAAAAATGGTTGAAAACTTTCAAATTAATTAGCTTTGTCAAAATGATAAATTAAGTACTTTCAGGCCCTTTCCAAGATTAAACATATCGCTTACACATGGCACTAAAAATCCTGTAATTAAACCAAATTACAGGCCATAAAGCTTACAACACACCTAAATGGGAAAGTTCAGAAGAGCCCTTGTGTTTCTACCAAGTAAACGTTATTATGTAAACGCAACGCAATTTTAGTTCAAAACTATATTTATTGGAAATATTACATATTTTGAAAAACAATGAAGAGTAGAAAAATCATGATTAAGAAACTAACTGTAAGGGAGGGGGTGAAGTATCACAATATCAGTTACTGTTGGTAAAAAAACAGGATTTACTTGAGATATAGTTTTAAATTATATTTGGTTGTCAAGGAGGTCCAAGAAGAAAATAGCTTCCTCGCAGCGATACTCTGCTTTTTCGATGACATTCTGAAGCTTCTTGCGAGGTAGACCTTACATTTTAATGCAATAATTTTTTATCAGTATCATTTGGTAACGAACGCAGAATTTTTCTCATTATATGTTATTCAACTGATCAGGTTTCGCAAGACCTGCCCCTCTGCACGTTTACAAAACTAAGAATATTGGTTCAAGAGGTCTTGGTTTTATAATCTATTACTCTCTAAAAGGCCTGTTTTGGACAAGGATGGGGATGGGTTTTTTTCTTGGAAAATGGTTGTAAGTACTGAATTGTGGATTAAATACTGAATTTAAAATTTTCACATTAGAAATTCATTTTTATTAAAATATTTATCCCATTTAATATAATAGAATAGATTGTAACACACCTCAAGGTAAAATTTCAGGACATTTGGATCAGTAGATCCGAAGATATCATCAGTTTGGCCTTGGAAAATAATTTTTACACAAAAAAGCTTTAATCTTTCTTAGTATAATAAAACACATTGAAACACACGTCTCACTACAATTTAAGGTCATTTGGATCAATAGGACAAAGGAAGGATCTGGCAAAAACCTACCTCCTCCCATAAAACTTAATGTTAATTTTCGGTTCCTTCGAATTTTCTTCAAAAGTCGCGCTTATGCATGTAAATCGAATTCTTTGAACTGGGGGAGTAGTTATAAGGAAAAATGGGGGTGGAATGCTCTGAGAGTCGGAATGAAGGCTAGTTATCTAAGTCAGATCTAGGCTCTTTTTAGCGCCATCATGTCGGCCTAATTTTAATACATATGCCAAATTAATTTTAAACTGTTTTGCTCTTACATAAAATTTACAATTAAAAAACTAAATTTAATAGATAGTTAACAATGAATAATTATTTCTTCCAAATTGTTGCTAAAATAGTAGTGTACGTAGATGACGTTACAATAGGGAAACGCCGGTAGGTGTAGCATGGACAAAGCAATACTGCATTGGTTCGTCCATGGGTGTAGGCATAGAAAAGCGTCTGAAATCTGCAAGGAAGTGAGTTCGAAGATAGTTTGTGCAAATTTTGAAATTTGGTTCATAACTGTTGCGTTTACGAATGGGATGATGATATTGATATTGTTTATTGATGTCTAGATAATTGTTTTCCTTCTGGTGAGAGAAACAAGTACATTTATTTCTGAACTCATTTCTTAATGTGAAGTTGTAGTATAAGGTTTTTAATTATCATGTTAACAATGCTTATTTTGATTGCGTTTATAAAAATAATATTGAACTTTTATTCTTAAAGTTGGTGATCATAAGTGATGATTAGTAATTGATTACTCTTATTAGTTAAAATTAAGAGTTTATTAAATAAATTATTATTAACGTTTATAGGTAAATTTAAACTTGAAACGATATTTTGTCTTTGGAAAATATGTATCTGAAAAGAACCCAATTAAGAGTTAATTAAATTATCATTATCGTTTTTAGGCAAATTTAAACTTGAAACGATAATTTTTCATTGTCAAAATTTGTTATTGAGAAGTGAAAAGAACCTTAGAAAGTGCTTGTGCTTCGTAAAATTTATTATTAGGCTTATTTGAGTAATCAAACGTTAATAGAAAGATTTTATTGCGAATGCCAATACTTAAAATTAAACATCAAATTTTATTGCGAATGCCAATACTTAAAATTAAACATCAAATTATCATTTTTGTTTGTCCAAAATTGTAACGCGCTTAAAGAGAAAAAATAAGTTTTTAGACTTTAGCTTATCTAATCCCAAAACCTAAATTCCCAAATTAAATGTACAGGTATAGTTAACCTCAAAAATGTGTCTGTCTAGAAGCACTTGCAAGTTAATTTAATTAACTTACAATATAAATATATATTTATTTAATTAGAACACTTAAAGAGATGGTAATATCATAAACTTGCTTAGTTACAGAGGTTTCCCTGATACACTCTCCAGAGACTACGGTATTAATTTCTTTTGGTTTACAAATCAAATATCTCTCACTTTAAAAATGTGTTTAGTTTTTATTATATTTTAGACTTTCCGACGAGTACAATTCCTAAAATAATTTTGTAAACCTTCTAATTGTAAAAACGCGACGGATTTTATAATTGTAGCGCTACCCGTTTTAAACTGCCTATCTACCAATCGCAAATTTACCGCCAAGAGATTTCAATTCTCGGCATGTATAGTTGTATAGGCGCGCTACCATGGAAACGCGAGACTCGCCGCCTCGAACAAATTTCTCTCCTCCCTGCCCCAACTAAGCAAGACGTGAGAGGAACGCGCCGGCCGCCGACGTGAGAGAGATGCTAGGTTTAAGCAACATAACTCGAGCTTGTTAATAAGAGTAGACGGCCGAGAGCGTAAAGGCGTCAATCCGTGGAGTGAAAGCTCTGTGCGTTGGTGTGTTCAAGTCCCTTCGGGGATTTGGAAATTTACGAAAATAATTTAATTTGAAATAAAATGCGTTGCGCCACCTAAGAAGTGTAATGTGAACTACGGGTGAATTTGGAGTCGAAAATTCGCGGGAAATTTGAAATTCAAAATATTTATTTAGTTGGAAATATCCGAACGCGCACGCGAAAAAAAGGGGAAAAAGGAGGGAAAAAAGGCGCCCAGCGTTCCAGCAAGGGTCAGAACAATACTTTCGCTGCTCTAAAGAGCGCAAAAGTAAAAAAGAACTTAAGGTAGGTCTAAGATGTGCGTCGTGCTATTGTTATTCATTCTTTACTTCATAAAAACTCAACGCGCGGAGACGCTTTATATTAGATTCTCGTAGCCATAGAAAGTATTCTAGAGGGCCGGTAGGCCCTTCTAGATAAGAACCCACACCCTCCCGTAATGTTAAAGAAATAATTCACAGATTTTAGGCTTAGCGTCCCATAGAAAAAGCATGGGATTTTTGGTGGTCCACTCCATCGAATAACTCAGAAACTACTGCGAAGTTAAGGTTCGGAACACTTTTGAATTATCAAGAAACTATTGAATGTTGAACTTCTGAAGTTTGATTAAGAACAATTAATTCTAAGTATTTTATTTTAATTAATTTATAAATCATGGTAAAACCGTTACATATATTACACTGTTTGCATAGCATTTTGTTCAGCCTTTATCGGGTTTGTGGCGCATAGGATAACGCGTCTGCCTATGGAGCAGAAGTTTGCAGGTTCGAGTCCTGACAAGATCGGTGTTTATTTTTACAGATCTTTTATTCAACATAAATGAAATAATCCTATAAATACAATGTTTGGATAATTTTATGTTACGAAATACGGGCTTGTGGCATAATGGATAACGCGTTTGCATTCGAGGCAAAACATTGCAGGTTCGAGTCCTGGCAAGCTCGGTGTTTATTTTTACAGATCTTTTATTCAACATAAATGATATAATCCTATAAATACAATGTTTGGATAATTTTTTTGTCACGAAATACGGGCTTGTGGCGTAATGGATAACGCGTGACATTCGAGGTAAAACATTGCAGGTTCGAGTCTTGGAAACCACGTTGTCTATTTTTGATGAAGAATCATAGTATATAAAAGGGAAAATTCTTAAATAACAAACTTTCAATGAAATAGGCGCGTGCTGGCGCGAGGTTTAGAAATAACGTTTTTTTTAAACCTATACAAAAAGGTCAACTAAACTTAATTGAGTCACCAACCGCCTTTTTGTGTGAAATAAGTTACCACCCGCCCATCTATGGTGAATTAATTTACCACCCTTCTACCAATTGTGAATTAATTTACCACTTCCCTGCCAAATGATTTAAAATTTTAATCTTTCCCATAAAATAATGAGAGGCACTTGGAGTGAGCCAACTGGAACATCGAGTTAATGACGTTTGACAAGCATATTATTATTTTTATAATAGATTAATTCAAATTAAGGCTGAAGAAACAGATATTACATAAAAAGACTTGGTTTGCCCAAGCCTTAAAAACAAAAGGATAAGAGTTTTTCCAGTTGTCTGAAGCGCGGATATTTTTTCTATTGAATTTTAAAGACAATCCGTATTTTACTACTCTTTAGAATTTAATTCAATCACCTGATTTTACTGCTAATGGACTAGTTTCCTAAAAATTAATTGAAATAAAATAATTACTTATCTCAGATTTTTCAACAACAATTCCATTTTCCTGAAACATTTAATCATGCATTTATTATTTTGAGGGATATCGTGTAAACTCAACCAACACTTCTAAAATCTTCCCCACAAGTACTGATATACACAGTTCAATAATTGTGACTGTGCTTAAAGAAGAAACGAACCTCTTTATCAAATATAAGAAAGGTGATAACAGCCCCCTTTTGTATTCGAAAAGACCGCATATAATACATAATTAATGAGAATATTATTTGAAAATTAAAGTACGTTCTCCATTGAAAAGAAAAGAAAATTCATGATAAAATGTTTCAGGAAAATGGAATTGTTGTTGAAAAATCTGAGATAAGTAATTTTTTTATTTCAATTAATTTTCAGGAAACTAGTCCATTAGCAGTAAAATCAGGTGATTGAATTAAATTCTAAAGAGTAGTAAAATACGGATTGTCTTTAAAATTCAATAGAAAAAATATCCGCGCTTCAGACAACTGGAAAAACTCTTATCCTTTTGTTTTTAAGGCTTGGGCAAACCAAGTCTTTTTATGTAATATAGTGTGGTTTCCATAGGGTTCCCTATGAGAAATAACATGGTTGTACCGCGAGTAAGAACCCCCCTTTTCTCCCTACTCCCGGGCAGACTGCCAACCGACTAATCGATAAGACTATCAAAAGAGAAGTTGGCCGAATAATCGGTTTGTTGAAATGTATTCCTTAAAAAAATGGCCAACAAAAGGAGTGTCGGCAGACCGCATATAATTAGAGCTCAGAAAAATGTGTAGAATCACACTGATAAACGCTGTTGGCGAACAATGTGATTTGACCTCTAATATAATTTCAAGATTGTACGTCTCTAGTACGACTGCTGAGACTCTATCCCAACTCTCATTAGAACTTCACGTGCTACTGGGGTATTTTCAAATTTGGTGAAAATGAAACTTTATGTTAACATCCCTACATGAACTCAACAATCGTCCTCACCATTGAGGGTGTAATTAGCTGCTGGAATCAATTTCTCGTAGCCTCATTTCATTTCTACTTGTCGGTTAGATTTCGCAAGGTGGCATATTTAAATCTAGGTAAAATAATAAATGAATTAAATAAGTTTTATGAGTCGGTGTTTCTTTTGCAATTAGGAGGACCAATTTAGTAAACAATTTCTTGTTCTTTTTATTTTATATGTTTAAATAACGAAGAATTTTGACAAACATGGACATTTAATATTTATTTAATTGCAAAATACAAGGTGTATGAAAAATGTTTTTGTTCCAACTCTTACAGATAAAACAAAATAAACTTAAATAAATCGATACTTTCGACATTATTGATGGCATCAACTTTTAGATTAAAAGTTAAACAATTCTAATGATGGCTCTGATTTAAAATCCGAAACAATTCCAAGTAAAGCCCAGATTCCAAATTATAGAAAATCCCAATAAACGCTCAAGCTACCTTCGCAAAGGAGTGCAAATCAGAAACCTAATTTCAAAAGCAGACGATCAAATCAGGTCTTTTTAAACCAAGCTCAAAAATCAATTTCAATTTGATATTTCACGTGAATTTCACTAGCCAATAAAGAGAAGGTAAAAGGAAGAAATGGGGATATCTCTTTTTTTGGCGCGAAGTGACCTTTTCGTGTTGAGCCATCACAATTAATGCTATAGTCAAGTTCACCATATGGGATGTTCCCACGATCGCACCTTTTTGGTTTCTTGTTCTCTTTCTTTAGCAGAAATTATTTCCATTACAATAATAACAGTAATAAAATTTCCTTGTTTTAACGTCGGCATTTTACTTTGACCGATTTCTTGTTTTTAATTAAACCCGATTCTTAAAACATCTCATTTGCAAAAGGTCCGATGGGAAGATGAAAGTGGTTTCGTAAACTCAAAATTGGTTTCCTACAAAAATAATCAAGCTTTTAAGACCAGTTTCAGCTTCAGCTTTAAGCTTTCCTCACCTGCTTCCTTGCGAAGGTAGCTTTAGATTCAAAATTCTAAACAGTTCTATAACCGTTCAGGTTTAAAAATTAAACAATTTGAAAATAAAATTTGAATTGTTGGTTAACTAGAATTGGTGTTTAAGTCTTAAGAGTTAACTAAGTACATCCAATTGCAGACCTGCATAAGAATTTAAAAAACGCTATCCCTTTTACCGCTTGAATTACCGGTAAATAGTAGATGATTCTTATTAATGCACTATTACTGTTCTTACACTCTAAAAAATACTGTGCATTCAAAAACCGTGTATGCTTTTTTCGACGCCAACTATTACACCATTTAAAGTGTTTTTTAACACCATTTTTATGTTTAATTTAAAAATATTATTTACAAATACTAAATAATTATTACGCATTTATAGTGCTTTTTAACATCTTCTTTGGGCAGTCTGTTGGACTTCTAATATTACTACTAAGTTAAATGGTGTTAAAATTAGGCAAAATCACGCCACGTTACATTACTAATCCAAATGAAGTGAATAAGTTAAATATTTTTTTTCTATATTAGCAGCACGATTGTGGTGTAAAACAAACCCATTAAAACACCATTTCAAGTCCTTATTTCTCCCATTTCAAGTTCCTATTTCTCCCACTTCAAGTTCCTATTTCTCCCATTTCAAGTTCCTATTTCTCTCATTTCAAGTCCCTATTTCTCCCATTTCAAGTCCCTATTTCTCCCATTTCAAGTTCCTATTTCTCCCATTTCAAGTTCCTATTTCTCCCATTTCAAGTTCCTATTTCTCCCATTTCAAGTTCCTATTTCTCCCATTTCAAGTTCCTATTTCTCCCATTTCAAGTTCCTCTTTCTCCCATTTCAAGTCCCTATTTCTCCCATTTCAATTCCCTATTTCTCTCATTTCAAGTCCCTATTTCTCCCATTTCAAGTCCCTATTTCTCCCATTTCAAGTTCCTATTTCTCCCATTTCAAGTTCCTATTTCTCCCATTTCAAGTTCCTATTTCTCCCATTTCAAGTCCCTATTTCTCCCATTTCAAGTTCCTATTTCTCCCATTTCAAGTTCCTCTTTCTCCCATTTCAAGTCCCTATTTCTCCCATTTCAATTCCCTATTTCTCCCATTTCAAGTCCCTATTTCTCCCATTTCAAGTTCTTATATACCCCATTTCTAGTCTGCATTTACCTCCCTCCCGTTCAAACCTTTATTTATCCCTTTGACAGTTCCTATTTACACCATTTCAAAGCGGCCCTAATCACCATATTTCTAATAATTGTTTACCCCACTTCAAGTCCACATTTACCCATATTTCGAGGCTTTATATACACCAATTCAAACCCCTATTTTCCCTATTTCAAGGCCTAATTCATCCCATTTCTAGTTACTATTTGATGCACTATTTAAATTTCATTGAAAAAATGGCGGCTTCTTTACGCTTTTTATTTAGTCAAATGGCTTATAAGAATTTAGCTTCTGTTCCAAATAAGTTTAACACCTTTTATTGTGGTGTGCGAAGGGGTTATTTTATTTAACATAGGTATCATTTGCGCACCTCTAAATGGAGTTTTTTTTACACCTTATTTGTGAGCAAATGGTTTTTAAAGAATTAGCTCCAATTTCATGTTATCTTAACACCATTTATTGGTATAATCGACGGGGTTATTTTAATCCATTGAGCACCTTTTATCGAACGATGTTTTTTGAATACTTTTTTATTCCATTCATTATAGCTAATGCTGTTAATAAAATATGGCACTGTTTTCATACCATTTCAATGACCGGTCAAGGTGTACAAATAGTGCCGAATAACATTTTCACCACTACAACACTATTTAGGTACCATAATTTTTTAAAGTGTAGCTTTACCAATAATTAACCAATACACGTTACTTAACAGTGGATTAACCGAGTGGAATTTCAATAGGTGCAAATTTACGCTTAAAACACACGCTTAGTAAGTTCGTATATAAACAATAACTGGATATTTTATTATGTAGTAACGTTGGAATATTGATGAGTTAACACGTTTTGTTTTCTGATGATTGACACAAGCGGGAACAAATGGAATATGCTAATTGACTAGGGATGCACCGATATGGGTTCAGCCGATATATCGGCCGCCCGATATATCGGAAATTCATAGCCGATATATCGGCCGATATTATCGGCCCATAAAAAAGTAATATTTCTCCATGAATATCGTTTCCAAGAGTAGAATGAACATTATTTCGAACCATTTACGTTTTTCCTTTGTTTTATTAGAGACATGTTTAACATCTCTTTCTTTAATGCGGTACCGCTACATATTTTAGCCTTAACCCGCTTCCTTAAAAAGTGGTTAAATCCTTGCTTTTTTTTTTAGTAAAAATGCAGCTCCGTTCTTTGTTCAACAAGAAGTAGCGTTATAAGCAAAATTTTGGACCACAAGTGAAAAGGTCAAAATGTACTTTTGTGACACGTACCAAACTCATTAGAGAGCGTCAGTGTCGACTTCGATTGTTTGTTTGAGGTATGGGAAACTAGGGAAATTATTTACTCATAGTCGTGAACAACGGGTTGAAACTAAGTTTCTGGAAAACCTTGCATTTTTAAAGGGAAATTTTAAATGTGGGGAATAAATTTGTTGTGATATGTTTCAATTAGTATTTATTGAGTACCTTATATTTTGTCAATTTTTTCCCGGAAATATCGGTTTACATGAAGCCGATATTGGCCGATACCGATATGAAAAAAATAGGCCGATATATCGGCCGATATACCGATAACCGATATATCGGTGCATCTCTATAATTGACTAATTTAAGCTTCGAAAAACTTTATAGGTCTTGGGAAAAACACAAAAACCAATGGATTTCTTTATTGATTAATTTGACAATTATTTTTAGCTATGTTCAATATTACATGGGAATTGGTTCAAAACTGGTTTGTCCAACTAGTTTTGAAATTTCTTCTAAGGTTGAAATTTTAAGCGATTTTGACAGTCCTAGCTCACACTTAAAGACGTTCTAATAATTACTGTCTGCAGAGGCTCTTATTATTCTCACTGTAATAGGGTGGTTTCGGTATTTGTGGCCAATAGCTTCTATGGGATAGTAAAAGTCTACAGAATATATATATTTTCTTTGGTGTTGCAAGAAGCTAACGTGTGTACTTAAGACTATCATAATCCCAGTTGACAATATCCTTAATAGTAGAACTCCAAACCACCTTCAAGTTGGTTCGTAGAGAAAGTAAGGAAAGAGTATTTGTAATTAGGTTCACGATTATCAGTTTACAATTAAATTTGGAAGGTTTTCGAACCTCAAGTGTGAATAAGGACTTTAGGTTTGACAAAGTCCCTTAAACTGTTTAATCGCTGCAACATCGTTTTACTATACATTTCTAGCCTTTAATGTAGGGCAATGTCAAACGTGCACTATTTGAGTTGGTTTGAACTTTCGCGTCAAGAGCAAAAAAAATATTTGTACATTGTGGCGTGCAGAAATAATAACTTTAAACAATTGTTATTGTTCCACTTAAGTCAATATTTACTGTCTACACCCAAAAATGTAACGTGGTACGTTTTAAACACGTTACAAGTTTTTGAAAAAATTGTGTGATTATTTTTGTGAGGAAAGTCACTCTTAATAAAATTTAGGGAATTCAAATGTACAACGAAAAATGTTAGATCTAGGTGTGAGCTCTAATCTTTTTGTTGCTCAAAGTGAGAGTGAACTATATATAGATATTCTTGCTGCAAAAAATTCTAAGATTATTTACACACATAATCAAGTGAATCAATGAAAGAAGGGGAAGTTTGAGACAACACTACAGTCTTTGGGAAGTATAAAATTGAACTTCTATGGAGAAAATAAACTTGAATGGAATGTACTTACAGGAAAAGCAATTTTCAAGATTTAACCGAAATACGTATCCTTTTCCATTTCTCTGAGAGGTCGCTCCAAGCTTCAATTTTTCGAGGCGTACCAGATTTCACCGATCAAGGCCAGAATGGAGAGCATGGTCAAAGCCCCGAATACTATAAACAAGACGCTAATATCATGGAAAGACGTCTTCGAAAATTCCATATTTCTTTTTTGAATCATGTATCTTGAGCACCGATGTCGGTTCAGAAGGTAATTCGCTCGGACCATATGTCCAGTTTCCCAAAAATGCATTATTCTGCAATCGGAATTACATACATTACTAAAAAGGCTGAAAAAATCTAAAGGACTTGGCGTTTCATTGAAATCGCTTCCAATATTGCGCTCGCTCGCTTTTCAATGACATTTATTTGATCCACACGTGTAACATTGACGAGCGAAAGAACCGAACTACATTCAAAAGTCAACGGACTGTCATCTCAACCAAGGAGGGTAAATATGACACCAAATCCGAGTCCTTATATCGGTTTAAAAATATATATATATAGAATAGAATAAAACTTTATTGTCTGTCAACAGAATCTTGGTTTAGGTTCCAGCAAGGGCTGGCACATAAAGTGTCAAGGAGGGATTAATTTAAGGGGGATAACATAATTAAAGTTTTAATTGTTTTGTTCGATAAAGTTTTGTGGGAAAATTGAATTTGCGTCGATAATGTTAGAATTGTTTAAGATTATAACAAAATATTGACCTTCTTTGTGTTTTTCCACTATATTCACTTAGCAGACAATGAACATCGAGTTCTTGCCAATCACATACAGTTGGCAAGTCATTTAAAAAATGCACCAGTCCATTAATGAGGTAGGAAATATGTAACAGTAGACAAACGCTAAATATCTATTTCCAAAATGGACAAGCAACGGTTCACTATTTTGTCTTTTTTGAAGTCTTATCTCTGTAACTTACACAGTGTTTCTACTATCGACCCTTTGGCTACAACTCAGCTAGCCAAGGGTTAACAGAACAATATCAGGGATCCAAGAGAAAAACGTTGATATAATGCGAAACAGGAACTATTTTTGGAAATTCGAACTATGAAACCACACCAGAGACGGCGAGTTTCTTTTTTTGAAACGTTATGAGTTGTAAAATTCTTACATTGGGAAATAGTGAGTGAGAAGCTCTTACACTAAAAATGGCAATGCATTCAGTACGAAAAACCAAATAGACTGCTTTTGCAAAGCAATCCCCAACTAGATATCTGGCAGCCCGGCTGTATGAAAGCCCAAGTTCTATATATTTTTTTGCTTAATATTTTTTTTCCTTTAAAGTGTGGGATGAAAATCTTACGAAAAATTGGAAGGGAGTATTTTTTACGGTCCGTGACATTTAGGCGCCGCCACTTAGGCGCTGGTTATTTAGGCGCCGAGACAATAAGGCGCCGTGACATTTAGGCGCCGCGACATTTCGGCACCGTGACACTTAGGCTCCGCGACATTTCGGCTCCGCGACATTTAGGCGTCGAGCCATTTACGTGCCAATAATATTTCCATTATTTCCTCTAAATATTCGTAAAGACTTCTCAATTTGGCAACCCGTGTATTGTCCCTGTGCGTCACTGCATGACTATGTTCGCAATCCCCATTAAAGGGCACGAAACCTTACTTGTTTTCACAAAACAATCTTAAAATAATAAAAATAAACATAACCTAACCTAACCTAAGTTGGGAAGTCAATGAATATAACCACAAAAAATATTTTGGAAAAGGCATATTATTTTAGGAAGTCAAAGAACATAAACAACAATATTTGGAAAAGGCATATTATTTTGGGAAGTTAATGAAGATAAAAACAATATTTAGGAAAAGGCAAATTTTTTGGGAAGTCAATAAAGATAAAAACAATATTTAGGAAAAGGCAAATTTTTTTTGGGAAGTCAAAGAAGATAAACAACAACATCGTTGAACTCTGATGTCAGTTGAATTAAAAGAATATAAGCCTAAAAGTACTTGTCATGTTCCTTTATTAAATATCTCAAATCTTTCACGAAAATTTTACGGCAATGTCGCGGCGCCTAATTGTCTCGGCGCCTAAATGTCTCGGTGCCAAATTGTCGCGGAGCCTAAATTTCGCGGCGCCAAATTGTCGCGGAGCCTAAATGTCGCGGCGCCAAATTGTCGCGGAGCCTAAATGTCGCGGCGCCTTAGTGGCGGTGCCTAAATGACCGGCGGCTAAAGGTCGGCGCCCAAATGTCCGGTTCCGTATTTTTTATCTCATGCATTTGAAACTGGCAGTGATGTTCTTTTTCATTTCATCGTGTACGGTGAATGAGTCGGTGAGTCACTATTTATTCTACTCGAAAACTGTTTTAAGCGTAAAGATTTTTAGCACCTCCAATTATTGGTCTTTTACAAAGGGACGGAATTCTAACACTATTTATAAAACTAACCAAATCTAAACAAATTTCCAACCGTGATAAAATGGGTTTTTCATATAACAAAAAAATTTTAGCCTCGGAATTTCAACACGACTCAGCCAACTACATTATTGCTTTTGTCATAAGTACGCAAAAAATACTTGAAACAGCAAGTAAAGTAACAAGTTTTAGGCGTAGATCTCTTGATTGTTTCCGGGACTCGCAGGGCCATAGATTATAAGAACCCTGGGGAAATGGAAGAAATCGTGCCCCATAAAGACAGCATTAACGTGGCCCTCAAAGAATGTACGTGACAGGCCTAAGTTACTTTCACCCCATTTTTCACCTAACGCCGGACCTATGGTCTTAAGGTCGGTCGATTTCAAAGAGGATAGGGCATTTATAGAACGCGTATGACCTGGCACCCTTTCGCCCCCTTGACCGAGATATTTTTGTATATGTGTATATGTATAAATACCTTTACCATTGAGTGCGCTTATCTTTGCTACCACAGGTTTAGGAAGCACTTTAGGTTGGAGAACTCAGGACGTAAAAATCATAAAGCATGCTCTGGTTACCAAAAGTCTTTCGGCTTAACGTTTTTGCCAATTAACAGTATTTGCTATAAAAGCGTATAATAAAAGTGGGATAAAATTTGTCTTTTGCACCTGAAAACACTTTTCAAGAACACGTTTCAAAAGAAGTTCCGCCGCATCGTTTGTTTTCTATAGGAATAAGATGGAACAACCGGTATATGGATCCAAAGAGGTTAGCTAGGGGCTTGAAAGTTACCAGTCCACTTAAATCCTTTTACATATTTAACGTCTTTGGATCCACAGACTGGATGACCGCTCTTAGGAAAATAAAGTGGTCAAACAAGAGGCTCTATTTAGCCCTTACTTTTGGAAAGGATCTATATTGTGCCTAATTTTGACGCTGTCGAATAGCAGTGCATGCTTTTTTACGTTTTGGTTCAAAAACGAATATTTAAAGTTACCGTTTATGCTTCCCGCGATGTAGTTTTGGACAAAATAGAGCCCTAAGTGCCTAACTTATGATATACCTGTTCCTTCATAACGAGTGGAATATTTTACCTCATGTTTATGACGTTTTTGATAAAAGTAGATGCGTTATTTGACATTGTAACACTTGAAAATATCGATAAGAATGGGTCTTTCCCGTAGTATAACGCCTTTTTCTGTTTGTAACCATGAAGACAAAAATATTCCAGATGAGATAGAGTGCTGATAAAAACTGCGTTTCCCTTGTTGAAGATGAAATCATTGCTCCCCTCCGTCTTGAATTGCTTCGATCTTCTTCTGTTTTCTTTAAAGATATCCTGGCGGGTGGCCTATTAATGGATTTTTTTTTAACTCAACATTGCATTCTCCAAATCCATTTTAAGCTAGGTTGGCATGATAATGTTTTATGGGTTTGGTTATACATCCTTCTGAGACTCAGAAAACCAGTTTGTCCAATACGTCTAATGCTAGGTTCTCACTCGACAGAAAAATCACGACGGAAATCATGAATCCGCCGGTAGAAATTATGACCGTACACACTTGACGGAAGGTATCTTGTCACGTGATCAATGGGAAGGATTTTCTCGCGTTTTCACGAAATTGGCGCTAAGTCGCGAGATAGAGAGTGTGGCGAGAGAAAACGAAAATGGAGGATTTTTCAGTGACGATAAAAGGTTTTTAAGCATTTACAACTTCAATTTTGTTTGTTAAATAAACAATAATTGATTTTAGATTAATTATAATAAAACTTCTCACATTATTTACTTGATCGATATTTTAAAAAAGCGCTCTAATAGATCTCCATCACTTCTCTTTTAAAATTGTATCTTTGTATTCCTTATGGCTTAAATTATAGAGATATGGACATTTTCTAAACTTCTCTCTAATTATTTCCTTGTTTTCATCCAAATTTTATTCCTTCGCTTGAATCAGAGAGTTTCTTGTTTTTCTTGGCTGGCATTATAAGGCCGAAGAAAAACTACGCATACATTTCCAAAAAACAAAAACCAAAGTTCATCCCAGGCAGCTCGTACATCATAGGTAGCTCGAAATCTCATTGGACAATACCCCAGCCTTACGCCGCGCTCGACGGAAAAAGTAGAACACGATTTCTGTCCGACCGAAGAGCAATTCCGTCGAGCTCAGCGTAAGAAAATTTCCGTCGAACAAATTTCTTCCGTGTTTGCGTCGTGTTTTCTACCGAGTGAGAACCTAGCTTAAAGCTTTACTATTGCCAAATTAAAAAATGGGGAAAACCGGAATTATGATACCTCCCAACCCTCACTTCAAAGAAACACAGAATTTAACATGGCACTAAACTTGAAGCCACTTTGTACCTTAACATAATCGTAGCTGGCAACATCATCATGTAAGAGAATTCGCAAGTCCGGATATTTCAAAATATCGTCGAAGTTATTTATGTTGCGATCAATGTGTACCGTCAATTTCGTTGACAGATTGGCCTTGAAGTTTTCTACCAAAATAAAACAACCGACGAAATAGATCCCAAATATAAACTTCTTGGTAGTGTCGCATTTCTTAGCCAAGATAAGAGGAACCAATCGTAGTCCGGGCACGAATCGACCGGCATATGCAAACAAGAGATTCCAAAGTTTGAAATTGAACATGATGAGGAAAAGATTGATTAAAATCCACACCTAAAAAGTAAATTTAAAAAAACTTAAATGTAAAAATGGTTAGCTTCTGCCCATTGTTATTTGAAATGTGAAATTGTGGAACACAGCTCTAGTCATATTCATCCACCTGCTGACCAGTTATAAAAAATTAGAAAACAAACATGCCTGAGGACGAAAGACTTCGAGGACTCCGGTCAATGATATTTGGTATTCGGCTTCGCGGAAATACGAAAGCATGTTGTGCTCTGTGAACCAAAATGGGTGCGTGCAAGTTTCGTTATGTTCTTTCATTGAATGAACGCAAGAACTGTCAAGTCTACGATAATCAATTTCTACATCGAAGTGCTAAAACGAAACATAAAATCAATATAATTTTCCACAAGTGTGTCATGTAGAAAAAAATACCTCTGCGTAATTTTTTTCCATCACAACAATGAACGTAACATTCACCCTGAAATAGAGAAAAAAATTATGTTCTCTGGTAAAATTGTTAATGTTGACGATGGAAATATTACCTCCCTGTCGGAAACACGAGGAATTCATGGAAAATTTTGTCCGCTGTATGATAATGATTCAATTCGTACGTTCTCGTAATAAAATTGTACTGGTTCTAAGAAAACAATGCATTTTAGTATATTGTAACATAAATCTTTTTCTTTTAATTAAGCTTATCTGTTTAGTAACAGACAACCCCAGTAGAACCACAGCCTTTCAAACGATTGGTTCAAATTTAGTTTCGTGGCTAGCCGGTGCGACGTCGAAATGTCCCAAGCGCCAAATAGTGAACCTATCGTTGAACTAAAACAGACCTTTGGCCTTCTCTTTACTGTCATACTAACCGGTGGGAATTGTATTAGTTAACCGATTTCAAATATGCGAGCAAAACATTCTATTTTTTGGACTTTCAACTGTTGGCCGTTAGAACTTTAATCTTGTTGCCGAAGCTAAAATACCTTTATGAAATCAATTTAGCAGGCTTTGAAATTTTCCAAAATACTACTTTCCATCTCAAATTACAGCTTGCGGCCAACTCTTTTACTGACTTTAAATGGCATGAGTAGGGAGGAGTCTTCGTTCAGCGGATTTTCTAGCCGGATAATTACGCCTTGCGCACCTTGTTTTACCTCTGTAAAGTTTACTTTCCAGCATTACCAACCCTTGTAATGTAGTGTTTCCGGTATTACCCGTAAAATTTACTTTCCAGCATTACCTACCCTTGTAACGTAGTCTTTCCGGTAATCCCCTTAAAGTTTACTCTCCAACAATACCTACCCTTGCAATTTAGTATTCCCCGTGAAGTCTACTTTCCAGAATTACCTATCCTTGTATCGTAGTCTTTCCGGTAATTTCCGTAAAGTGTACTTTCCAGCAATACCTACATTTGTAATGTAGTCTTTCCCATGAAGTATTGCTACTTGGGAACCCCCAGTAAAGTTGACTTTCTCGAAATGCACACACCTTTACCCTCTCAAGCGTGCTAGCCGATAAATTGCTATTGTCTTGGAGAACTATTGAGTTTCATGAGAATAGAATGTAAGAGTAAAGGTGGAGTCTTTTGTTTATGACATTATTGGGCAAACCACAAGTTGTAACAATTTTTATTTCTCAAACCTCGTTAAGTTTACTTCCAGATATATCCACCCTTGCAATGTAGTCTTTCCCGTGAAGTAACGCTACTTGGGTATTTTTTTCACAAAATATTTTATATTTTCTAAATTATATATTTTACTAAGTAATTTCTTTTATATTCACGTCTCCCTTGCGCCAAGCAGGAAAACTTACTTTTCTTTCCAAGAGTGAATAGATTTTGTCGAGTTTTGCGTTTTTGGATAGTCCATTATTTTCATGGCCCATCCCATAAAGGTCGACCAGGCGTTTAAAATTGGTTGGTCGTCTTCTACGTTACTTAATAAAGGTAAGGTCATATCTAGTTGACAATGACGCCACCATTCTGACGAGTATTCGTAAGCTATTTCTGATGTTGGATAGTATTTAATTACCAGAACGTCCGATGAAGGTATCACTTCTGAAGTATATGTAGTTAGTTCACTGTCGTCATGTAATTTTATACATGCGGAAAGGAGTCCGGTTTTTGGTTTTGTATGTTTGAACCGGGAAAACAAAACGTCAATGGTAGATTGAGGAGTATTGTTAATATCGGATGTGCTTGTTACACTGCCCTTATTGGATGTGTTCGCTCCACTGTCTTTCTTGGATGTGTTCGCTCCACTGCCCTTCTTAGATGTGTTCGCGCCGCTGTCCTTCTTGGATGTGTTCGCTCCGCTGTCCTTCTTGGATGTGTTCGCTCCGCTGTCCTTCTTGGATGTGTTCGCTCCACTGTCCTTCTTGGGTGTGTTCGCTCCACTGTCCTTCTTGGATGTGATCGCTCCACTGTCCTTCTTGGATGTGTTCGCTCCACTGTCCTTCTAGGATGTGTTCGCTCCACTGCCCTTCTTGGATGTATTCGCTCCACTGTCCTTCTTGGATGTGTTCACTCCGCTGTCCTTCTTGGATGTGTTCGCTCCACTGTCCTTATTGGATGTGCTCGCTGGACCGTTGTTACTAGATTTTTCCAATTTGTCCTTAATGTATGGGCCATAAGTTTCTGATACGTCCATAATGTTCACATTTAATTTTGCAACACATTTTTTCTAGCCATGAGGTTAAAGTTTTGCGAATGTGCGTAGGTAAAGGGCCTTGGAAGAAACACCTTACCACAAGTTAAACCATTTTTCAGTCGATCTTTCTTGGTTGTCGTTACTTATACCGAATTCGGAATTGTAGTGACGAAAGTGTTCATAATGCAAGCAATCATAGTGTTGTGCTGTTCACATTGCGCTTTCAGCATGTCGGTAGCGTCCAATTCAGAGAATTCACTAAGTGCCAAAGGTTTTTTCATAATCGGGTATAGTTTTGTCAATCGCAAATGTGTGAGGGGTAGTAGTACCTAAGTGGTAAATTATATTTAAGGTTAATAAATCTCGTTTATGTCTTCTTGCCCGACTCTCATTTTATTATTACTTAATTGTAAAATACCACTTACCGAGGTTAAAAAGGACAGAAGCGTCATAGCAGTCTTTTTTGTAATTCACTGAAAAGAGCCTGCAGAAAAAGATTTTCGGGTCCCAGAGCTTCCTTTGTATAATCAATAACTGCTTTATCGGGTCTGATTATTTTTAATTGCACGCGGAGAAATGTTTTGGATATGTCTATGTAAGTTTCCAAATTTCCAGGAATAACAAAGGTAATGGTCGAATTTTCGTCCACATTAGATAAAGGGCTATATTCAGCCCATTCTCCGCCAATAATTCCCGACTGGGTAAGGGGCACCTCGAAAATATCCAGGTCAGAGATTTTTTATGTACCTGACTTCGGATGAATTAACGCCATTCAAAAGTTATTATCTTCAATTCATGAAAATATCGCTGACCTTCTCCTTTTAGTTCCCAGAGCTGAACTAACTAGGGTAGACGATTTTCTTTTCCTTTTAACACCAATCTTCTTTCTCTTTTTCCTTATCCCGCTTCAGTCATTTTATTCTTAATTTATACCTTCAATTCCGAAAATGTTTCCTTTCAAGCTTCAGTTCCACGTGTTTTCAACGCGGCAGTGTTTAACAATTTTTTCTCAAGAAAAATTGCTCCTTTCTTGAATAATGGTGCAGCGCGTTTAAAGGCCGAGCTAATTATACTAGAAAGCCCTTATCAACGTACGCTGGGATACCGCGATAAAATGGAATATTTCCGTTACCCGCTTGAATAGTATAATAATTATCTTAGCCAGGATGATAATTCGAGTCAAATTTCCCTTGGTTTAAGTAATACCTCTCGTAGTCTGAAGTCATGATTCTCCTTTATCAATATCCTCTTTTCAAATGAACTATATGAACTTTACCACGTTCAAATTGAACTGGAACTCTCAGTTCGCTAGTTAGAGTTCTTATTTTGAAAAGAATTAATGTAATGAGGACGTATGAAGTCTTTATCTATAGTTCCCCCGTCTTTTCCTTGTACACTCACAATACGAAAAAGAAGCGCAATAACGTCACCTACGATGCGATTTTCCACAATGTCGGAATAAACAAATAATGAATCCATTCCAACATTCAAATCGACTGTAAAATCTCCTAAATTATAATCAGTGATACTGAAATTTTGAACCATTTCTTTTGTAAAACCAAGTGCAACCGCCAAGAACCCTGATATGTTAACTATATAGTCCTTCTTCAACGTGACTGAAAATATTCAAATGTCATTGCTTCTTTACCAGCATAATGTTTCGACATAGATATAGCTTTTTCTGTTTCAGATTTTAAAAAATGTAGCAAAGCTGTAATTGAATCATAATTTGTTATCTATAATCTAATGTTCACCACAAATTGATTTTTTTAACAACGATATTACGTCATCGGTTTGGATATTGCTCCAAGTTCTAGAATAACTTATTTCAGCTAGTCCAACTTCGTAAGGCCCGTTTAAATTAACAGTTTCTGGCAAATACGATTATCGGGGAAATAGTCCATTGATAAATCGAAAGGCAAAGTAATGTAGAAACTCATGATATTATTTTACCACTATTTCTTTCACCCAACTATCGAAGGACGGTGGATAACCTTTCCAAGGCTCCAGTTTTTCAATTGAACCGTCAAAGTTTTGACTTTGTTTCAAAATTTACTGACCTTTGTATCTCTTCCTCTTAGAAAATACCTAACATGGGTTCGGAATTTAAATCCTCCAACTTATATACATTCTTACGACCAATTTGGTATATATCCTTTCTCGAACGTTCTCTTAATTTTGCTGATTCTAACAATATCTCCAATATCAAAACGATACGAAATAGGGGGGGGGGGTACAATCAAAATCCCCGTATAAATTTTTCCAAATTTCTCCGGAATTCTCATGTGTAACATCAATTGGTTTACATTTTTAGTTTTTAGCGCCATCTATTGATGGGCTAAAAACTTATGCATTTATACCGAAGATTTACTACCCCCACTTTTACCCCTTTCACCCCTCTTTTCCCCCCATTTCCCCCTTTTTTAGTGCCTTTCCCTCCTATATAACCCCCTTTTTCCCCCATTTTAGCCTATGTTACGGCTGGTTGGGCGTCTTAACCCCGCCCTATCCCCGCCCATTTTCGCATTAATTTATTCAAATTTATTCACAATTCATAAATAATGCTCTAAAACGCTAACAGATGGACCTTAGGTAGCTAAGCTTTATATTATTTTATTTCGTAAATTTCCAAATCCCCGGTGGGACTCGAACGTACCAAAGTTAACGCTACGGTTCAGAAACCCGGCACGCTACAAATGCGCCACCGAATTCTTATATGGCTCATTGCCTTTGTAAGTTATAAGCTGGGATAGACAAATCCACCTCGAGTCTAGGCGCGTTTCGCGCTTAGAGAGAGAAATTAAATAATCGTCCAATACCACGTTAATATGACGTTAAGTCGGCCTCAAAGTCACGTCTGAAGCTTAGAGTTCTTTTCCTAAAACCTTATCAGTCTTGAATGTAGAGAGAAACGAGTTAGCCATATGCCTGATAAGCGCACAGAGGGCAAAGCGGCCAAAATTGGAACTATCATAAGGACGAGCTTAGAGTAGTGGCACTCTATGTTAACTCCTTATAGGGCATAATAAGTCAAACCCTCGGATATGCCATTACTCCATTTTATACGGAAACAATTTTTTCCGCGATTCGCGGAGACGTGCTAAGAGCGGAAAAACGTATTTTATAAATTTTACACCTGTAAAATCTTTTAAAAAAACACTTGGAACTTGTATTTCTACTTACTTTCGAGGAAATACTACCGTTTTCTGAATGAAAACGTCTTTTTTTATACATTTATTAGTAATAAAAACATTTAAGGCAAGCTAAGCCTTGGTCATGGCCATAATGTAGATTTGCACATAGAGTGAAAGAGGGCAAGAAATTGTACTTTTGTAACTTGGAAAATTTCTTTTTTAGGTTTTTCGAATATTTCTATGGCAAAATGAGGTAGGAGACTAATGAAATATTTAGTGGATAATTTTGGAGAGTCAGTTTAGGGATAATTTCATCCGTTACATTAATTTGATCTCCAAATAAGGATGGAATCGCGAACGGTTCTTGCTGACTACTTAGTCTCTTTCCAGTGGTGGGAAAGAAATCTGTTTTTGTAAAATGTTTTGAACAAATCCGTAAACTGGAGATATCAGTGGACAGAGGTCCTACAGCTGTTGTTATAAACCCCTTAGAGGACCCCAAATGTGAACAATCGCTGGTAAATGTAAACACCCTGACCCTAAATTCTGAAGGAGGTAGTGACTGAACACTGGACCCAAATGAGAACAACAATGATAATCAAATGGGAGGAGTAAAAAAGGCCCTAGGAAAGGCCACAGCACCTGGAAAATCTGGAAAAGTCCAAGAATTTAAAAATGGGCCGAAAAGGTCAGGGAAAAGTCAAGGGATTTTAAAATTTTCAGCAAAGTCAGGGAACCTAGTTTAATAAATATTATTCTGTAATTTAATTAAGATAAAGTTCTGTAGGTAAAGTTTAAAATGAACCTAATGAGTAAGTTACTGTATTTTATTACTAGATTGATTTTATTCATAATAGGAATGCTATTTTATAAACAATGAAAAAAACCCCGAAATTCTAAATTAGCTGGGGTCATCTTATGATGAACATACTAATACTAATTCTTGTCACTAGAGGGCGGTAAAAACTTATATGACTGGGTCATCTTGTTATAACTATGGTAACTCTTGTTATAAGCGTCAACAAGATCCTTAAGAATCTTGATATAATTACGAGTGTTGTTTTCGGTAAAATAACGAAACATACGTTCTTTTAAAGTACAATTAAAACGCTTCACTACAGAAGCTTTGGTTTCAGAATTGGTAGTAAAATATTTTATTCAAAATTAATGAAAATTTTTTGCACAACCGAAGAGAGAAATTCTTTCCCTTTATCGGATTGGATTGCGTTTAAATTTATGACTGAACACCCAAAAAACTATTTTAACTTATTCTTAGCTAAACACCAAGAATATACAAAATATAATAATTTTAGATCTGGTTAACTTCCGTTTATTCGAACAGTGTTTAAGAAAAAACACGTTTTAGTTTACAAACCTCTGAATGAAGCCCGAAGGAATTGATTTTATATTGGCATTCAAAGTGGGGCGCAAGGTTAAATTTGGAACGGCCACAAATCTGCAGACCTAAGATACTTTAAGTCGGTTAATGAAACATTTTGCTTTCATATATGCTATTGGTTAACTAATGCAACGCTCTTGGGTCAACATAACAGTTAAGAGAAGGACAATGATCTGTTATTATTTAAGATAAAAGAAGTTGGCCGACGGTTTGGCAGTTAGACATTTCGAATCGGCACCGGACAGTTTCACTCGTTTCTTTCGTTATTACTATCACTTTCTCGTTTTGAATACTACGTGTTTGTAAATGAAATACCGGAGTTGAAAATATGGTAATACAATATTTTTCACACGCGTTATCCCTATTCTTGAAAAAATGCACTTATAAGAAATTACCAACAACTGGAATCTTTAAATCACCACGAATAATCGAGCACTTTTAAACCTAGCACGCAGATAGAAAATTATCTTCGAAGTTGTGAACAAATCAAATTACAACACAACTTTTAAGTATAGTGCGAGGACAGAATTAACAACTTGATTAAAACCTTTACTTACGAATAGCAATAAGACTTTCAGTACAGTTCTATTACCCATGATTTAGGCTTTTGTATATTTGTAAAACGTCTCGAAATAAATACCATACAAGTAACATGTGACTCTGAATTTGCAAAGAAAAAATTCGAAGTTAAACAGTATTTACACTGATTCATTAGAAATTTCTTATGTATAAAGTATAGAGTAGTGTCAGTACTACGAACGTAAAAGTCATACCCTTCTATCTCTGAACTCAGTGTTACCCCAATACTAGACGCCTACAGTATCCCCTCTTACCAAATGTCAGCTTATGTGGCTTTGGTGTAAGATTATGTGAGTGTAAGAATAGAATATTTTAACAACGCCCAATATTTGTAAATACCTTCATAACGCTTGGATACATCATAAATGTCATCTTTAAGAAAACTAGAAAGCGTAAAAAGTAAGTGAACCAATTGGATTGACTGTCCCAGATATTGAAACGTTTCAGATAAGAGGCTTGATTAAAAACAACAATTATTAAAAAAATGCTTATCTTCGTTTTTAAAACCAAAATTTCATTTTCTCAAAATATTTTATCATATATTTTTGCATTATTTTCGAAAGGGCTCGTGTCGAAGGACTAATATTTAACAGACAAATGGGAGATCGTTTACATTTTCCGCTTGCATATCCATTGCAGTTCTTGGAAGAAATGCTAGCTGATTAGGGATATTTAAATGCCACTTGAGTTAACTTAAACGAAATAGATACTCAACCCGCCGTTTGTCTGTGCACTCTACTGAATTTCGTAATTAACATTCGCTCTAAAGTGAGTTCCTCGTAAAATGAAGTCAATGTTACTTTCTTAATTGTAAGAACCATAGAGATGATAGAGAGGTAAATAGGAAATTGATCCTGCTCATGCCCTGACCTACAAGATAGAACCATATGACGGTTCTCTAACGTAACGCTCCTATAAAATAATCATTGAGATCAACCGGTAGTAAAAATATTAGCGCCTTCTTTGGCAAAGTCTTAGGTTTCATGAATAATAATGGTATTGGTTTATTTTAGTCTAATGGCCCTATCTTAGCTCTAAAAACTTTTCATTCTATTTTAACATAGTTAACCTCTTACTTTTAACACCAAAATTATATTGGAACTATTTGCATTCCTTTGCAACTTTCAAAGCATCTATATCGGAATGTAAAATATTAAATTGGCGAAAGTTTGAAAACTACTTTTAGATGCAAATCTGTTGTTTCTCCAAGTGAGAAGAGGGTACCGAGGGTAGTGTAAATGATTCACTAGAGTTTTTGCCGATCAACAAAACGGAGAGCAGTGATCACTGATCAGAGAGGCACCGAATATTAGTACTTTTTAAAATGAATTAAAAATAGTTAAATTATTAAAACTAATAATTTATTTAGCCAAAACATAGAATGTTTTCCTTTAACAACATGGTGGAGTCAAAAGCCAGACCTCCGTATGTAGTATGAATAACTGGTCGTTATTTAATGTAATGAAGACAGATCTTGGTGAAAAATCGGGCTTCTAGATAAGAAGTTGTAGTTGTGGGTTTCACGTTCCAATGAGATCTGCGGAAGAGAGTATGTGTTGCCCGAAGGTTGAACGACTGTAGGATTTTTAGGTCGAGGAATGCACATGACACAATAACTGATTACAAGTAATCGGGTTACATGATCATTACCAATTGGCCGCGCAACACTGAATGCCGGCTTCGTTATTTGAGTGTACATTTATACCCCCTCTTATCAATTGGTTGTCTTTTTATACACAGAAAATGGCTAGCACACTCCTAAAATACTCCCCTATTTTTTATAGTCCTAGTCTATCAGCTGGTTTTTTTCCTCTGGTGATCCTTCGTAAAAAGGGGCTTGTACGTTGGGTAGTGATTTGTGTGTCGTAAGTACTCGTTGGTGCTGAGCATATCCGTTAACCAGGCGTGGAAATAGTCATCGCTGGGGGTTCTTGTTTCTTGACGTCACTGCTGAAGGATTGGCCAATGGTGTAGATATCGTTTCCGGTTGCGTGTGCCCAAAAAGATTATTGTGTTGTTTGCTCTGCCCGATTGCGGTGACTTAGGAGTCTATTGCTATTTTTGAATTTGTCCCCGATTTGATTCCTATGTCGGCGTATCATTCCATTTGGCATTTAATTTCGAACTTAATTTTTTTTCGTCTTCGGGGTACATTGTCTTCTATCCAACTCGGCCCCCTTCCGTTCTACCTTGCCATGACTTCTTGTATAGTTTTGGAAATCTCGTCCTTAGTCAAGTAATATGGCTTGTTTGTTGTTGGCAAGGACGAAATCCAGTTTCGTCAAGATGGTCCTGTTTAGGATGTATTCTGCCGGGGATAAGCCTCCTTCAACGGGCGATCGTATATGGTTTAAAAGAAATCGGGCTAGTCTCTATCGAAAAGATCCTTAATTATATTTCACCAGAGTACTTCCAATCAATTCCGTTTCTTCCGAAGAACCGCCAGCTATTCTCTGTATTATCGTCTTGACTGTCCTCGCATACCTTTCTGCCAATCTGTTAGATGCACTCAATGAGCGTGGTTTAAGCATTCAAAAAGATTGGCGACCGTTCAATTTATAGCAGCCTCTATTGACGAATTGAGATTTAATCAGAAACATTCAATTTCAACAAGGATTGTTTTATGCGTTCAAAACTAACCATGAACATACAATTTTGAACAAACTACCGTCATATCGATCAAAACTTAACGCTAGAATTCATTTTTGAACAACTTATATTTACCATTCAAAAATACATCTTTATCCCATTCAATTTTAAATAACCGCCTTCTCAAATGAAACGTTCAGTCATGGTCGTTTTGGCGTTCTAATAGGATTGTATTAGTATTCAAACTAGAGCCTTTTAGGTGTTCAAACGTTAGTGTTTTTAGTGTTCAAATGAGAGCATTTTTGGCTTTTTAACGAGAGCGTTAAGTGCGTTGACACAGGAGCTTTGTTCTGTTCAAATGAGAGCTTTTTGGGCGCTCATGGGAGTTTCTTGGCATACACACAGGAGTTTTTCAGGTGTATTGTAAAAAAAATTTCAGGTTTTCCTCTTATTTAATCACGAAGTAAAAGCACTGGTTTAATCAAAATTTTAATAATATAATTAAACAAAAAATTTTTGTTATATTTAGATGTCCAAAAACATTCTATTTTGCCAGTTTTTCTTTACCATTAATTCTTCAGTCGATTTTCGTTTTCGGAAACTAGGCTAGGACGTCGAATTTTTCCATGAACACAGGGACACACAAATTACGAAAATGATAAGAAAATGGAGGCTATAGCTAAACTTAATTACTTGCTTAACTGACTGATTAATTACATAGTAAACTAAACTTGTTTGGTGATGGTTCTCTCTAACCTAAAGAGTGTTGTAAGGCCATCAAAATCGTTCTGGTTTGAACGCCAAAAGCGCTTACATTTGAATGCCAAACACTCTCGTTGAACGCCAAATCGCCCTCGTTTAAACTCTAGTGCAATCATATTTAAATAGCAAAATGACTTAATCTACATGCTTCCTTAGCGTGAAATTTTGAATGTTAATATTAGCATTCAAATATAAACATATCGTTAACGTGTACAATTAAATACCACTTTATGCGTTAATATTTTATTGACAATGCGTACCACAACAGTGGCACGGTATTGAACGCAAAAACCTTCAATTTCGAATGTAGTTTTTTACAGGTAAGGTATTATCGTGATTTACTCGATCCTATTTTCGATCACGATATTCTTGAATTCCTTGTTTGTGGAGCAAGTTCCGTTATTAGTGACGAATGTGGCATTAGGGTTAACCGTCATGTGCTGTTGCAGGCAATTTATAACAGTTGACGATGCAGCGTTCCTCATAACGTCTGTTTCTATCCTCTTCGAAAATGAGTCAACGATTATTAGTATAAACTGATTTTTCCATGTACACGTTACCATGGCATTATTTAAGGTGCCAATGTGATAATGATCTTTGGGACATCGGTGCAAATTCTCTGCTTGTCGCACAGGAACGTGAACATTCCTTCAGTTAATTTTTCTAAGCCTGGCCACCGAACTTTGGATCGTACTTGCACCTTCTTTGATTCTATGCCATGGTGAAAACTGTGCAACTCCGCTACTAATTGAGTGGCACTATCACTTTGTTTCCCATCAGCAGTATGTCGCCGGCGATGGATACTTCATACCGCCTTGGATAGCACCTCTATACGTCGTTTCTGATTCTTAACGGGTTTGTGGGCCACCATTGTAGCAGGCGAAAGGTCACGTGAGGTCAAAAATATAGTAGGCGCAAGGTCACTTGGGCCAAGGGGTCGGGAACCTACGTTGCCATAGGATCAGGATGAGCAGCCAAGAGAATTATCTCGCTTCCAGAAGATTGCCCGATTTGACGGCCTGCGAAAGCGAGCCCCTGCGAGACCGTGCGGGAGGACGCGAATGACTTATCTCGCTTAACTCAGGCCGGACAAAAATTAGGATATCGTTAGTTAATAAAACTGATTATATAGTGTGGAAGAGATCAGACCAACACCTTCCTTTGTGGACAACCCCCAATATTGCCAATGGCTGACGTCATTTTATTAAACTATACAGGTTGTAAATAAATCTTTGGAATTGATGTTTTATTTTAAGCAAGTGGCAAGGTACAAAAGGAATATTGGAGAATACGCCTGAATGCAACAAAATGTTTAAAAGCACAATTAAACATTTTGTCTTAGGACTAAGGTCTCAGTTTACAACCCCTAATCTGTTTGGTAAACACATCGTACATTTGTACGATGTGACTACCATTGTGGTATTTGTGTTTTCTTCAAAACGACTGCCCATGTCTTGCTACACATTTACAAGCATTAAACTCATGACGAAGCACGAGTAAATGCCTTCAGTGATTTTCTCATCGAGAACAACGGTGGGGTGGCGTAGCGGCTAGTGCTTTCGTCTCGCAGCAAGAGGATCCCGGGTTCGATCCCGGACTGTGGCGCCGGGTGTAAATCTGGGAACAAATCCTTCTGCGTAGAGTTTTCAAGTTCTCTCCCCACTTGTTCAAGTTCTCTCCCCACTTGTTAAAAGGAGTTTTCCTCCCGGGTCTAAGGCGGTTTCTCCTTTCCATCAAAACTTGCAGAGGTTAACGGTAACAGTTAGTATAGGGCGCTGTAAGTTAGCTGGGGCATAAGTTTTCCTGCCAATGCTAACAGTGATCGACCTCGTCCCCTTGAAAACCGACTAGCATCCTTAGCCGATATCGTATATTAACCGATGTCAATATCAGAATTAACTGAAATACCTATACCAATTTTTTTAACTCAATGAATCTGAAATATAAATATAATACCAACTATTACATAGAGATGGGCCGATACCGATACTGAAATCGGTATCGGTACCGAAATTTGGCTAAACCGATATATTTGTATCGGTTTAAACTAATATTGGCCAATTATTGGTAATGGTCACTTGATTAAATTTCCTATATAGAAACTAGATCAAAAGAAACTAAAGTAATATTTATATTACTTAATAGAATTGAACGTTAAAAGTTCTATTTTAGAGTAGAAAAACTTCGGAAATTAATTAAGAAGCCGCCAATTTTTGTGTCAGAAAATAATTAAATTTATCTTCTTTTGAAACTAATCATGAAAAATTGAAATTGAAGAATAGCTTGATATATTTTCCCGTAGATAATTAGTTTAATATTGATATTTTTGTTCAATTGAGTTAAAAAAATTAGTATCGATAGCGTAACCGACAGTGGCGCCGCTAGAAACTTTTGCGGGGTAAGCGGTATTTTGTGTATGGGCCCCCTACCCAGCCGTGATCCATGCGTGGTGAAAACGGGGGTAAATCTAAGGTACACCGCGGTGCCTGAGCGCTGCTTTCTCGCGCACAGTTGACGTAGAGGATGACAGAGATAGGGCGAGGAGGTCAATCCCTCCCTGCGCAAAGGATGTGCGTCCTAAAACTAAACGTACCGAAAATTGTTTTTACTACCCCCCTATTTTCCCATTTTTCGGCGGATTTTATAAAGCGCGCTTCAATCTCCCTCTTTCTCTCCTCTTCGTATTTACTATTTCGAAATAAGAAGTAACAGTAGAGAGTTTAAGTTGCAATACGTGTAAGGTTCTACAGTGCATTGGACAAATGCACCGTAGAAGCCTAAAAGTAGTGCAGCATAAACTCTCTAATAATAATCCCCGAGTCAGCGCCGTCCCGTTGACGATCCTTCTCAGTACACAAAAAAGTAACACAATAGAGCTGGTCGAAGTGAAAAGTGCTCGGTTTAGCTACCTCTTTCGCTTCCAATAAATTCCTATCAGAAGGAGGTTTCGATCAAGTGAAAGTATTTTCGCCTCTCACTTCTAGGCCCGGTAGGACTAAAGGTCCCCAGCCCCAAAGCGCATTCTTTACTAACCTAACCCGATCCCATTATGATAGCGATAAAAGTCGGCCAAACCTGTAATAGCCACCGCGGTATTCCACCTGCGACTCCAGGACTAAATTTTGAATATTTTCAGTAAAATCGTATTTTTGTAAATGAGGCCCTTCCTCCAAAATTAGGCCCCCTTCAAAATTTGAAGTAAGCAGTCGCTTACCGCGATTACCTCTGGCGGCGCCACTGGTAACCGATATTGGTAAACTGACCATCACTAATTGCTTAACTAAATAATTTCAACTAAACTGTTCAAAACCTTTGGGAAAGACTTAGTTTAGAAATGAGTTTAATTCTAATTTTAAATATATGTAATTTTTGCTTAAGTAAAATTAAGCAATAAAAGAAAAAGTGGCGAAAAATTTGGGATGAGTAAGTGTTTAGCGGGAGATAGAAATACCATTTTGGAGTTGGGTTAGAGAAGAAAGAGAATACGGTTTAAAGCACCATCTCCATATGGAACCATCCCTAATGTTAACTAATTTTTGTACGTGTTAATGTTTCATATGATCTAACCAAGTTTAAAGGTTGCCGAGGAGACATTTAAAGAAAGAATGAAAGGTTTTGTCTCAATTCCAAATTATTGAGAAAAAGAAAGTTCCCGCAATCGAGAAAGGCGTATTGAAAAATGGGTTGGTACTTTTTCCCACTTTCCGATCTCCAGTCGCTTTTCGTTAGGTTTGTTTTACTGAGTTATTATGTCGGTAATATTCTAAGCAGGGACAATAATAAGATAACTTTGACAAAGCTATAGGGGAAATTGCCTCACTGGACAAATTTCCCCTAAATTTATTATTTTTGCAATAATTTTTTGGTGTGACGGGCCCATCTTGTTTGCTACCGTTTTGCATTGATTTCTAACTAAAATTTGAGATTTTTTCACTCTCAAAATACACGGCAGCTAGCTGTAAATTTTACGGTACTTTCTTAGTGTACTTATTGAATAAAGAGTTAGTATCAAACTCTCGCGTTCTATGAGGGCATCGTACGACCTTGTACAAAAAGAGGTAGTGGTTTCAAAATTTTGCTCGTGCTAATAAAAGTTAAGCTTGACAAATTTTAAGGTGATTGCGAGTGACAACTTACCTACCAGGTTAACCCATTTTTAAGATATCACAGTATATATACACATTGGAATTGTATATTTCGTTAGGCTTAAGTTATCATATGAATCATTACATGGCGCCTAGCAAAAAGTATTGCTGTGTCCCACAGTGTAATTCTAGATTAAAACTAAATATCCCAGGGTTAAGTGTGCATTATTTTCCCAAAAGAAATCAAGTTGCGTAAACAGTGGCAACGCGTCCTAAAAATTGGAAAACATATTTCAAATCACATGGTTGTATGTAGTTTACATTTCAAGAAGACTGATTACTTTTTTCCTGGTAAGTTTTTTTTTTCAAGTATGAAGAATTGAAGAACGATATTTAATGTACTTGTTACTTCAGATATGCCGACAGGGAAAAGGAAAGTAAAGCTTGGAACTTCCCTTTTCCCAATGTTTGCCTATATTGGCCGACGACAAAATTATTTTTGAAGATACCAGAAGGTTAATGATTGGAAGAAAAGGCTTGATAATCGACAAAGAAACTTTAAAAGCTATGCAAAACCTTCAACTTATAGCCAGTCGAGTTCAGAAAGAGAAATAGAAGATGCCCCAGAATCCCAGACAAACAAGCAAATATTGAATTTGGTTTGAATGCTCTCGAAACTGAGATTTGTGAGCCTTTGCACCAAGAGAGAAAAGACGTTTCAGTGCAAGTCAAAACTTAATATTCTGAGACCTTTAATATTATGAATTCAGTTAAAACTGACACGGATTTAAGTCCTATGACCGGAATCTCCAATTTCAAATTATTTTACGCCATTGTGGAATCTATGACAGTGTTAATAAATTTTAAAACTCAGATCGCAATAGAAGGACTTTCTCTTCTTGTTTTAACGAAAATTTAACTAAACTTGATGTACGGGGTTCTTTCTACTATGTTTAATATGTCTGAAACAAGTAGCCGCCGATACTTTAAACAAACAGTGTTTATTGTCGCGCAAGTTTTTAAATGGCGCTCAAAGGAAGAAATCATTAATACCATGCCCCAATGTTTTAAAGGCTTTGAAAAAACTGTGTTGGTATTCGATTGTACTGAAATTCCAATAGAGAAACCAAATTGTCTTAAATATACAATCTTGTCTTATTCAAATTATAAATGTAACCACACTCTTAAAATTTTGGTTGGCTGGTTTGATTTCTTTTTTCAGTAGAGCTTATGTAGGAAGAGCATCCAACAAAGTTATCACTTTGCACAGTGGAGTATTGGACAAATTAACACCCTATGTAGACGCATGCATGGTAGATGAAGGATTCAGAATAGAGACTGAATGTTTATAAAAAGGTATTGAATTTTTCATGCCACCATTTCTGATAGAATCTAATCAGTTTACGGAAACAAAATCACTCGATAACTTCAAAATAGTAAAAGCAAGAGTGCACATAGACAGTTTGATACAAAGATTGAAACTTTTTTCAATCTTTAATGAAAAACTGGATTGGGAGATGACGTCTTTCATTAACCCTATGTTTTTAATTGCAGCTGGTATTGTAAACTTGTCATCACCAATATTAGATAAAGTTAGATTTTAATAAAATGAATATTTGGTTTTTAAAAAATTATTTTAATTGTAACTCAGTTTTACAATTTTATATCACTAAACATGTTTTAACTTTTTTGGTACAGTGACTAGTATGTCATTGAATTTCTTGCTTTAAGTGACCAAGACATTGTTCCAAATTTAAAAATGCCATTTCCTGCCCAAATCTGTTTGTGATATTTTTTTCCTTAAAAATAAAATTGTCTCCTTACGCTTATAAATATGGAATCTGGGCGTTTCATTAACTCAGCGAGTGAAATGGTGGCTCCTTTTGTGACGAGTGGCTAAAAGTGCGCGAGGACACAAAGGAAAACGCTATAAGATTACTTTCCTAGTTTCAAACCTGGCCAAAAACTACCCTAATACATAGCTCAATCAGGGTTGCAACATATCAGGAAAAATAAGGAAAAGTTCCGGAATTCCAAAGTAGGGAATTTTTAGAATTTAAAGCAAAGTCTGAGAATTTGAAGACGGAAAACTCACGGAAATTTTAAACATATTTTGGGTTTTTAGAAGGTTTCGGAAAGGTGAGGGAATTTTAATAATTTAAACAAAGTCTGGGAAAAGTCAAGAAATTTTAGGGATTTAAAAAATATGCAAAAAATCAAAGAATTTTAGGGTTTTTAAAAAAGTCTGAGAACAGTTAAGGAATTTTAGGGTTTAACCAAAGTCTGGAAATTTTAAGAATTTAAAGAAAGTTGGATCAGACACCAAAATATCACAGCTCCTAAATCTCATCAATTACATGTTTACAAATATCACCTCAGATTAGATTTAAATCAATAACAGTTTCGCCGAAAAACGTTAGGAATCCGAGATAAGTTTAAATAAGTATTTAACTCACATTTTTTTCGGGCAATTACGATGCCCCGCCTTTTTGCCATTTGAACAAATTTTGATTTCCGATCGCTTTCGGTTTTGTCTACCTCTCCTTCATTTACCTCCCACATAAAAATTTATATGTCGCCTGGCATCCTTGGAAATTTATTTTTGCATCCAGTTTTTGAAGCGTTTCCTCTGCTTTTGTGAGCTCTTCTTCCATTTTTTCGAATCTTAAATCAATAAAGGAAAAATTATTTTTTTTTAAATTTAAATCATTACTTCCCAAGTATTTTTAAACTCGGCAACAAAATTAAGTGTTGTAAATTCTTTTTATACGCCGAAGTTTAAAAATAATTGAAAATCATGACATATTAATATTAAAATGTTTGTCACAGCACTTGACAAATTTTAACGAGTGGCTTAAAGTGCGCCTCTTTTTAGGATAGAATAATATTTTGGAAAAGGTGGCAATAAACAAGCTAATTAGCAATTATTTTGAAGTAAAACATACAATTTTGGAAAAGGGGGAAATTTATCCAGTTGATTTAACTTGATAATAACAAAAACAGGCGCACATTTAGCCGCTCCGATGTCGGTATACTATATCCGCCCCACGTGGAGTTAAGCCTTGGCTTCCACAATTGTAAATGATTAAAGATAATTAAATTAAATTAAATCTTAATTAATCATAATTAATTTAAATAAAAAAATTATCTTTGTAATTAAACTATTGAATTTAGATAACTTACATGACTATTTGTATAAACTTAACTTGACTGTTGTAAACTTAATTGATTTATTAACTTGATCATTAAATAAATAAATAGGAAAAGAGGAGATCACTCCCAAAACCTAAGGTTACAGTTGAGTCCTTTTGCCCAGCTAACAAGGGCTCCGCCCATAGTCATTGTTCCCCCGGGCATTGTCAAAGCCCTTGTAATCCTCCTACTTCTCCTCAATGGGAATATCCCTTGAAACCCTTAGACTCTAGATCAAAAGCTAGAGCTCAAAACTCTTCAAATAATCAAAGATCCTATAATAGATATAATAATCAGAGATCAAAATCTCCTGGTCGTCAATTGGCCTTGTCCTTTCGCTCAGAAAGATGCTACCATATTTGGTCACATAGTTAATGAATCAGGAGTGCATATAGATCCTTCTAAGATAGAAGCCATTCAGAAATTTCCGCCTCCTAAAAATGTTAAGGAAATCCAGAGATTTTTAGGGATGGCAGGTTGACACAATAGGTTCATTAATCACTACTCTCAAATAGTAGCCCCTATTAATAAACTTAAAAGAATGGATCAAAAATTTATTTGGGGTATCGAACAGCAACAGGCGTTCGAAAGAATAAAGGAAGAAATCTGTTAGGCTCATCCCTTAGCTTCTTTTAGAAGGGATTCCCCGTGCATTCTCACTACAGATGCTAGTGATGCAGGGTTAGGTGCCCTTCTTTCCCAAATACAATATGGTGTAGAAGTTCCTATAGCGTATGCTAGTACAGGACTTAAAGATGCAGAAACGAGGTACTCCACTAGCGAGAAAGAGTGTTTAGCCATCTGTTGGGCGGTTAAGAAGTTTGGGCCATTTTTAGAACGTCGTAAATTCACTGTCCTCACTGACCATCAATATTAGGGAACCTAATTCTCGTCTAGTTAAATGGGCAATGTACCTTTAAACATTTGACTTTACAATTAAGCATAAAAAAGAAGTAGAAAACGTAGTAGCCGACGCTTTATCGAGATCTCCGATAAACGTCCTTAGCATAAACCTTAGCTCTTCTACTTCCAATTCTACTAGTAATATGGATCCAACTAGTAGTAGTACTAGTCAAAATTCTACCGGTAGTAGTGAAAATAGTTCAACTTCCTCTAGTGATTCTGTTGAAGATCGTATACGTCCCCCAGGTACTAGAGCTTTATATTCTGTATTTACATTGGAAGACGTAAGAAAGTCTCAAAGGGAAGACCCATTTGCTTCCCCTATTATCAATTCCTTGCAAGGACCTAACCCAGTTAGGCATAAACTTTTTGAATTAAAAAACAATCTTCTTTATCGAAGACCTTACAGGAACCATCCTGAAAAAATTTATTTACCTCCTCGTTTAAGGCTAGAAGCCATGAGGTTATTACACGATCACCCTCTATCAGCTCACAGGGGCAAAGATAAGACCCTTAGCAAAGTGATTTACAGATATTGGTGGCCTTCTATAGTTAATGATGTCCAGGACTATGTAAGAGGATGCACCTTATGCCCACAATTTAAGGCTAGGAATAGAAAGAAGCCAAGGCTAATGCAACCCTCTGAGATAACAAGTCCTTGGGACCAAATCAGTGTCGACATAATGGGACCTTTCCCTCAGAGTAGACACCACTTTAAATATTTAATAGTCTTTGTTGATTATATGACTAAATTCGTGGAAATGATTCCACTTAAGACTATTACAGCGAAGACCTGTGTGCAGTAGTATAGGGCTACACTTCGTACCTCCGTAGGTGTAGAATGTAGGTGTAGAGTGTAGGTGTAGAATGTCAAGGTCACAGTGTCAATGCCCTCTCGCCACGCCCCCAGCTCGCGCGCGCCCCCTCGCGGGAAAACTTGCGCGCCCCCTCGCGGGAAAACTCGCGGGCCCCCCGCGCGCCCCCTGGCGGCTGCGCCCCCTGGCGGGAAAACATTGCGCGGGTATCTGGCAGTCCTGTCTACAACTGTATCTGTGACGTCATTGGCGGTAAAATCTACAACTGTATCTGTGACGTCATTGGCGGGAAAATCTACAACTGTATCTGTGACGTCATTGATAAGAGACGAATGGAAGCTTTAAACATACATTGCCAAGGCTTAAATCTTCTACAATTGTATCTGTGACGTCATTCAAAGAGTTGTTGTGTCACGTAAGGGGCTGCGGCATAGTTTTATCATTGTTAAATGAAGATGTGTCAAGTTCATAGTGTAGCGGATAAAGTAGAGGTTTGGATCGGTAACGTCTTATCCCCGGAGGTTTACTGGAAAAGGACTGATACGGGTGTAGAGTTATGTTTGCAAAAGGACCTATGGTGTAATATCTTTGAGTATACCAACGAGATTGATACGTTCTTCAAGGGTAATTCGCCGCGTTTTTCCGTTTGGTTATATCCTACTACTTCAAATTTGAAATTGGAATGTTTTACCCGTGGAAAGAAACGTATATTGGACATTAGAAAATACACTAGAGGAAAATGTGAAAAATATAACGTCATGTACGCTACTGGCGAGGGAATTTCCCTTAATCATACTTCTTGGGAACACTTAAAAAAATTAGAGGACTGCTTGACAATGAGTTGGTAGAGAAAACTAGAGCCGTGGAATCCATGAGAGAAGCTGTTCTTAAGAATCTGACTGAAATATTATTGGAAATAACCAAATATTGTCAAAACGAGGCCTGTCAAAACCAGATTGCTCACGATGTACAATGTGAATTAGAGGAAAGTGATTGGAATGAAAGAGTGCAAAAAAACCTCATTAAAGCCTTGAAAAAAATTGATTATGAAAAAGTTTTGGAAAATTATAGAAATGATTTTGGTTCTAACCAACCAATTGACGAGCCATTTCTTTTTAATTGTATCATAAACGATATTGACTTTTTCAAAACTAAGTTAATCTATACTTGATATTCAAGTAATCTCAATGTTATTTGTTTATGATCTGTATAATTGCTGATTTAAATAAAAAAAACCACAATAAAATATACTAAAAGTAAATAAAATACACTAAGGTACAATAAATCTATAATAAAACACAATAGAACACTCTAAAACTACACTAAACCAAGATAAATTATCACTATGCAGCCAAAGGTAGAAAAAACTAGTTGGTTTATATTGAACTAACATTGGGAGAAAAGCGTTCAAGAATGGTACACCTACTGTTTCCGTTTTGTCGTGACAGATGCTCGTGGAATGGTTAGTTGATTCAAACGAAAAATATCGTAATAATTTTGGAGTGATATTGGGGATGTAGGTAAGGAAATTTATTTCGTTTTACTTTAATGTTATAAATGCACAATATATAAATAAACTAATAATAATAAACTAAATACACTAATAATAAACTAAATAAAAAACTTTGTTTCACGTGTTATTATGATCAATATGATATTGAGTCTTACAGAAACTCTGTAAAAATACACATGTACCCCACGTATTACGTGATATAGGAAATATAATACAAAAGTAACAGAAATTAAACAATATTTTACAAGGATTTTTAAATTACACGGGAACTGGGGGGGTAAAGTTTAAATTTGTACATTAAAAGTAATATTACAAGCGGGGGTATTTTAAGATTTTGAATTCGACGTCTGTTTCATCGAATATTAGGGGACGTTTAACGGCGTGGTAAATATTTTTAAATGTTTCTTTGCAAATGGTTTCCGGAAAAATAGTGAATAAGGGGGTAGTGTAGCAATTGTTACACCAATTGTTACCCTTATCCAGAACGATATTGTCGTAAATATCGTTTCTATCTATAATTGAATGATATTTTACACGGGTCACTTGATCAAAGTCTTTCTCATTATTCATATCGATATCGTAATAACACGTGGAACAAAGTTTTAATATACGTTTTGAATCGTTTTCGTGACACCTTAAGCAATGTGCGTTTTTGTTGGGGCACGCAAAAACATTTTCTAATTTAAAATAGTCTTTTACAACATGATTACCGTGACGCCAATCGGGAATATTGTGAGGTAATTCCGAGGGGTGCGTCATAACATAATTGTACTGAAGAAATGAAAGTTTATAATGCGCTTTAACTCGAGTGTCGAAAACATCTTGCGCCGAAAGATAGTTTAAAATGTTTGAATCGAGGCACTGACCGGCGGTAGCGAGTGTTTCTTCAAGTTCAGTAGCGATATGAGTTGGTAAACAACCCGAATAAAGATCATGCCGAGAAGCGAGTTCATACTCGTATAGTATATTAAAAGTTTCGCGCGACGCTTCTTTAGCCAAGGTATACAGAGAAGGTATATTCGATAAAGACATGACTATTATTATGGCGGGGAGAATTTGATAGTTTTTAGATCTGAATACAGTAACTTATGGTTAGTAGCGAACTTGATTATCCAGCAGATATACTTTTCGTCACGGGGGGAAAGAATCATATTATATTAATAAATCCACGGTACTATAGTCATCAACCGAATACACCCTCAAGTAACATTGGCTCGCTCGTTAACGTATCTGCCTTTAAACTCGTTGTTCTATGTATCACGAGTTCGAATCCCCTCGAACCAAGGTTACTTTTGTAAAGGATATATTTTTATAATAAACAGTTGTTTTTATAAAGCGAAAACAAGGTTGGTTGACGTCAAAGATAATTGGAAATATATTTTTCACTCTTATAACAAACAGTTGTTGGTTATAGACTTCGTTCCATAAAATACTATTAAGCTAGCTAGGATCCGAGGCTTCGTTATACCTGAAGGTGAATAATATAGCGCCTATACCGTGATAAAAATATATTTTGCTCCTTTAACAGTTGTTGGTTATAGACTTCGTTCCATAAAATACTATTAAGCTAGCTAGGATCCGAGGCTTCGTTATACCTAAGGTGAATAATATAGCGCCTATACCGTGTTATATTTTTCTCTCTTATAACTAACAGGTGTTTTTATAAAGCGAAAACAAGGTTGGCGTCAAAGGTAATTCGAAATATACGTGTGACGTCAAGGTTATAGACTTCGTTCTACAAAAATCTATGAACCTCGGTTCAGCATACCTTAAAGGACGAGAATCATTCGGACCGGAAAATACTTTACTAACAACTTGCTATAACAAATTTCCATAAAAAGGTGAGTACTTTATACTTTTCAAATGGACTAGAAAATTTAGTAAAAGGGAAATAGTTATTTTATACAGCGAATCAAAGTAAGAGACACGCTCTTGTGACCGAAATGAAAGAAGAAAATATAATAGAATCTCCGAGAAAAAAACAAAAAATAGAAGACGTTAAAGTAACGTCTTTACAAGATATCGCTATAAAAAATTTGATGCATGTTTTTAAATATAAGTTGCATAATGAAAGATATTTTAATTTTAACGATGTAAAAAATTTTATACCGAAAACTTTTTGGGGGCAAATAGAATCAGTCTTTTTTAAAGCCGCCGAAGTAGAGAAACATCGACCACCTGGAACTTTCGAAGATTTGGATATAAGTAAATCAAAATCGTCTATAGAGAGAAAAATAGTGTTCGACGAATTCATTCCCTTAACGTTTGAAGAATTTGAACTAGTGCATCGCAATCGGATAGAAACGCCACCATTTATCTTAACAAATGAACAAAATCATTTACATTACCAATATTTTGCAAAAATTTGCTATTGTGGTTGCCCTCAAAATTATAGACGAATATGTCCCGGTTGCTATTTTCATCATAGTTTAAACGATTGTTTAAACGCTAAATATGAACAGTTAACTGATCACTATCAGGTTAATAGTAAAAACGCGCTACTCTATTATATCTGGAACTATAACAAAAGTTGGTGTTCCAACTGCATTTTACAACCATTATTCTCATTAAAAGATGCTGACGATTGCGAACAAACTACTGATTGGCATAGTCCGTCAAATAATTATCCCTTCGAACACGGTTTTATGGGGGAAGACATTAACCGTAACACTACTCCAAGACCTACAATAGAAGACGCGTTCTAACAGTTAATTACGTACAGGCGCCGCTCCAACTGAATTTTACCATAAACTCTAAATTTCCCTGAATTTTTTGCCTTAGTTTTCCCAGTTTCCCAGGTTTGTACGAACCCTGAATTCAACCTAGTACAGATAGGCAGTTCAACTCTATTATGAAAAATACAGAAATAATATCCTAATAACTTAATTGATTGGTTAAGAAAATTAAAATTAATAATAAAACAGTTCACCACAATGTTTAATAGTGTCATTTATTTTATGTTTTTCTTTACAAACAAGAGATGTTTCATTAAGAGTTTGTTTTTTTTTAAAATGAAGAGATATTGTTGTTGTTTATTTGTCCTTGATATTTCTTTTTTCGTTCTTTTTATTTTTAATAAAACAAGGGGGCAGGGACCGAAGAAACGATTTCATCTGTTTCTGAGGTTTATTTCAAGTAACGTACTCTAGTCCCTAGATGCACACGCGCTGCTGTTTTTCAATTAAGCGCAATTTTTGACAATTACTTCTTAACTTCTTCAACGTAATTCGCGGGGAAATATTAACCATTTTGAAACACTCAACCTCAATCTATACTCCTATTAAACTTCAAATCCCAACCCGTAACTCGAACTCAAACCCCACCCGTAACCCAAACCCTAACCGTAACCAACCTCGAACCCTATACCTAACCCGAACTCAATCCTAAGAGATGTTTCATTAAGAGTTTGTTTTTTAAATGAAGAGATATTGTTGTTGTTTATTTGTCCTTGATATTTCTTTTTTCGTTCTTTTTATTTTTAATAAAACGAGGGGGCAGAGACCGAAGAAACGATTTCATCTGTTTCTGAGGTTTATTTCAAGTAACGTACTCTAGTCCCTAGATGCACACACGCGCTGCTGTTTTTCAATTAAGCGCAATTTTTGACAATTACTTCTTAACTTCTTCAACGTAATTCGCGGGATACATATCCACGAGGTCGTCTTGACGACTTTTGCACCAGCCTTTTTCGTACGTATATATTAACGTTTTTCTAAAAAAGGTTTTATTCACTTATTATAAATTATGGCATGCAGATTAAAATTTATTCATCCTTATCAAATGGTTTGCTCCGGACCAACTATGTCGGGAAAATCGACATTTGTGTTTAGATTGTTGGAAAATAGTCGATTAATGATTGAGCCACCTCCAGATCGTATAGTTTATTGTTATTCTATGTATCAACCAAAATTTGACGAATTAATAAGAAAAATTGGAAATATCGATTTTATAAAAGGTTTACCGCCTAATGACGAAGATTTCTTCGATAGGACTAAAAATAATCTGTTGATTTTCGACGACTTATCATCCGAGTGTAATAGTAGCAGTCATATTTCTGATTGGTTTGTCAAGGGGTCTCATCATCTCAATACCTCGTTGATTTTAATTACGCAGAACCTCTTCGCTAAGGGGAAAGAGGCCAGGACAATAAGTCTTAATTGTTCTTATATAATTATCTATAAATCTCCGAGAGATTCGTCCGCTGTTGAATACCTAGGACGGCAAACGTTTCCCAAAAAGAAACATTTTTTAGCTAAAGCCTATGAAATGGCTACGGAGAAACCGCATAGTTATATATTAATTGATTGTAAACAGGACCAAGATGATAAACTTCGTTTAAGGAGCAATGTCCTTCCTTCTGATGGTCCTATGATAGTTTTTGTCGAGGATTAAATTAACGTGAACTCGCCAAAATAAATTATTTACCATAACGATGGTACCCCGATCACTTCGTCCACACTATCCCTTCTTACACGTTTTAAAACATAGTAAACAAAGAAAAAAAATTCTTAAAAATAGTAGCAATGCTCAGATAAAAGCTATTTGCAATATTTGTCATAATATTACAACTGGAGGCTTGCCAATCACCAAGGCTCAAAAGGCAAAACTTAGGAGTCATAAAAGGGTTATAAGAAGATTAGCTTTGAAATCTTTGTCATTAAAAAAGAAACGTCGTTTGATGACGAATCAAACAGGAGGATTCTGGCCTTTACTACTAGGAACATTGGTACCTAGTGTAATTTCGGCGATTAACGCTGCACGATGAAAAAAATGATACTAGTTCCGGCTTCGACAGTTTTGTCGACCGTAGATAGAGAACTATCCGATTTAGACAAAGAAATGAGTGAAATTCTTGAAAAACCAGGAACATCCGAAACAAAATTGAGAGAATATTTGACAACGCTACAAAAGTTTCTAAACGTTAAGAAATTTGTTGAACCACCGACCGTAAAATTAAGTCAATCCTCTATTGTACAACCATTGCCAGTTCCAATGGTTCCCACATCGACACCTAATCTAATACATACAATGCCTCCAAATATAATTCCATCAACACCTACAAATGTGATGCCAACGCAGTCACCAGCAGTAACAGCACCAGCTCCGCCATTTACATTTACTGCTCCAGTATCTACTGTATTACCAAATCCTGAAAGGTTTAAAAAGAATAGGAAAATCAGTATGGCCCAAGTAATTCACGAATATCAAGAACTGAAAAAATTGTACTCTCCGCTTGAACTAAGAAGGAAACCTAAAAAAAATTCCAAACCAAAAGAAGAAGAATCAAACATAACTGTAAGACGACAAAACAAAAGACGAAAGACGGAAAATAAATGGATCGATTTATACGAATAAAGTTTATTGATTACAATACATGTCTTTATGATTTAATAAATGATTGCACATAAACAAAAGTACCATTGCTTCGTTATACATTAAATCATGAGGATTATATAAGTCTTGAATAATCATATCTAGGGTATAGCCGTTACACATGTTAAATAAATAGAAAATACAATGTAGTCCACACGTTTCTGACAAAGGATATTGTATAGGTACGTTGTTAAAATACCATTTACTAGCGTAAAGGTTAAGGTCTACAAGATTGTAGTAAAAAGGATCATTTCCGTAAGAATCAAAAAAGGTACCTATTCCATTATCTACGTAGATTGCTAACCAGTGAAGGCCTCGGCTTGATTTTGGTTCCGTATTCAAACAAAAACAATATTTTTTCTGTCTGGGTGGTAATGGTTTTTGATCAAAGGCAAAAACACCGAGAAAAAATGGTTTTGTTACGGATTCACACGTTAAAAATTCGTTTATTTCTACGGTGTTCATTCTCCTGAGGGATTGTAAATCACGGTGCGATCTTTTGAAATTATTATTTCCGATTCAAATTCCGCGTAAACAATAGCCGTTACATTATGAACCAACGGAGACTTAAATTTCATTGATATTCTCAAGTTTCCTTGTTTATTCCGTGATAGATGGTCAGCACTAGCTTGCTCTTCCGGGGTTAAATCAAATCCGTAGAGAACGTTACCTTCTTTATATTCTTCGTAAGAAACACAATTTCCTTTATTTCTTTTGAACAAGTCCAAAGCCGTTTAATTTGAAAGATACTCTCGGGAATACTCGTTAACGTTATAGTTTGGGGTAAACGGAGGGTTGGGAAATGTTTGGTTCCCTATTGTTAAGGCCAAGTAGTTTAAATTGAAATGAGCAAATTCGAAACCATTTAAACTCAGATCGCCGTTAAAGGCTGCCGTTCTAACTAAACCAATAATTACCCGGGCTGGCATTTTGTTCATAAATACATTTTCGCGTGTAATATCCGTTAAACCACTGCTAATAGAAAAGTATTTTAACACGGTCCGGTTAATAGGGTAAATAACGTTATGTTTTTCATGAACCATAGCGTGAGCTAACATTATTTCCGCATTTACCTTAACCTTTTTAATTAGTAAAGTTACGTCTAATATTTTAAATTTAAATTTTTGATTTGCTATTGTTGAGATAATAGCAAATTCGTTTACTGACTTTATGAATCGAAACCTAACATCTACGTTATTTAAAAGAAACTGTCCATTCGACACACATCAAGATGTAAATCACCGATCATATCAACGGGGTTTGAGAGGGCTACGCGATTTTTCCTTTTCAACATACCATTGTTATCATTTTTATTCGCAGCTAAAAACATTTTTGCGGCGTCTACTGGATTATCTTTGTAGTACATTTTTGCAGATAGATAGGAATTTTTTGCACTGTCACCGTAATTTAGATGCGTTTCAAAGAATGCCAAATACGGATAAGCGTTTGTCGAAGTATTAACTTGAGTATCTCCGAAAAACACATCTACTTGATTAAACAGAGCAGCGTGTAACAAATTCACAGGACCCACATCCGTTTCTAGAGCAGTTAATGCAGAACCATCATCTTTGAGTAATTTTACTCTAACTTGTAACAATGTTTTAGCCAAGTCCGTATAGAGATCATTAGATCCTTGAACAAAGAACTCAATAGGGCCTTGATCCGAAATTGATGCCAAAGGCTTGTAAATTACGTAGTCACTATTTTCAACATTGTAATTCGCCGGTGGTACCGCGAATAAATCCAGTTCTGACATCATACCCTCAACCATGTTTATTGTTTTTTAGTCCAAAAAGTCAGTCTTGGTTCGTTTTTTCTTTATGCTTCGATTTCTAGTCTTCAGCTTTCTACGGCGACCCGAACCAGTTTGCGGTTGTGACAAGTGTTGACTCGCTTTTTGTAATAAATTGGCTCCAGCTTCGCTCAAATTAGATTTCAGAGACTCTTTTAGGTTTCTACCCGCAATGTAATCACCAGCTATTTTGGACCCAGTTCTTAGGGCTTCTCTTCCTAATGCTTTTCCAACGGGCTTAAAAACTGGTGTTATAAATCTTATTAAGCTTTTAAAAATGCTCCCAAGACCATTTCCTCTCTGAAATACTGGTCCCCGGAAGTGACTAAGACCACTTCCGGTAAGACCACTTCCGGTTTGGTTCAAGTAGTAATTTAGGTATATGTTACTTCGTGTCATGTTTGAGTATGAAATGAAGTTTTATGACTGATTTGTTTAACTTAAACATAATATTCTCTCCATAATCAGTTCTCATGTCTATTTCTATCATTTCAAATGACGGACATCTTAATGGGTAATAGTCAATGTTTTGAAACCGATGGACGGCTAACGTTGTTGATTTATCATTGACTATAGGCACAACCCTTAGTAACGGAGCATAGACATCACCAACTACTTGAGGTAGTATTAAATTTGTATAAATATATAAACTTGCAGTGCCCTTGTCAATATCCGCTATACTTTTGCTAGTTGAATTTCTGAGAGGATAGTCCATTTGATCCTCGTGAAACCCTAACAATCTTCCAAGACCCGACTTTTCTTTCGTGAACAGTAGATAATAATCATTTACACATTTGATATTTACTTTTCCGTCGGGATTCAGGTTTATTTTAATCATAGATCTATGTTCCGTAGGAATTTCATTGGTCATAGCTTCGATGACGTTTTCAATGCTTGTATATTGCCCCGGTTGTATTTGTAATATCAACTCTCGAGCATTTTTATGACCTTTTCTCTTCCTGATGTAGAAAAAATTATTGGAACTATCTAGGACGAGAGGGTCCTCTTTCTTTCTTTTAACGAGTTCTTCGGGAAACGTAAATCTTTCTTTTATCCATTCCATGGAACTCAATCCTAGGATTTTACCCATCTCCTCAGGTATTTGAACTTCATACCCATTTTTAGCCCTCAGGGCGCAAAAAGCTTTTTCATTATCGTCACTATATGCTACAAACATGTATACCGAAGATCGTATTTCCGGTGGTATGGTATTGTTCATAATTTTTAATAAATTTTTGTACGCGTCGTAACCTTCTCCACGTAAAGTTCCGCCGGTAAATTGCACCTTAAATTGATCCCAAATATTGTCCGTATAATCGTAGACTCCGGCCCTAAAATAAAGATAGTCTAAAGACACATTATCCCAAGCTTTAGGTAAAAATGCTTCGGCTAAACCCACATGCCAGTTTCCATTCAAATGCAATGGAGCTGGTAATTGAACTTTAAAATGAGATTGCGTGTTTCCCGGAAACACGTTCATAGAAGCCGTACTCACGAGAGTTACGTAAAATGAATCGTTCGACATGACTCGTTAACTTTAAATGTTTTTTATTTTTCAATTACTATTCTATATATTTTACAAGATAACTTTTTGAAGTTCACATTCGTAAAAAGCTCCCCTTATTTCTTCATCATCAAAGTCCTTCACAATATAACAAACGGGGTTTCTGTACAGAATTTTTGAAATGATAAATATTTCCTTGGTCCAGTACCCTTTGTAACCCTTTTCGAACAAAGGTTTGCTTTTTGATAGCCTAACAAGATCACCGGTCTTTAACATTGGTGGTTTTGCACTAGATTGTTTACCATACAGACGTTTCCACACTAAATGCTCATTTTGCATATTGACATCAACAGGAGCGAAACCAGTACTTGAATGTACAGTTGAATTGTAGGCTTTCATTATTTTGGGTAAGGCATCAATGTAATTTAGTTTCTTCGTTCTAGTTAATAACTTGAAGATTTTATCCTTTAAAGTTCTATTAAACCTTTCAATTACTCCGCATTTAATCGCACCTACACTAGTATAAAGACATATCCCCTCTTTTCTTAAATAATCTTTAAACAATTTTGATAAAAATTCGCTACCTTGATCAACATTAATTCGTAACGGTTTTCTTTCTTTAATAACTCTCCGCAAAGCTTTCAAAACCTCTTTACTAGTTTTATTTTTCAAAGGAAGACTCCAAGCATATTTTGAGAGGATATCAATAATAGTTAGAATATATTGAAACCCTTTATTATATTTCTTAAGATTTCGTAGATCGATCAAGTCGCACTGAAATACTTCATTGGCTGTTGTAACGTAAGTACGATTTCTTGGAAAGTATATCCTCCTTGCTTTGTGAATGGTATATGTTGGTTGAGACTGAAGCCATGTCTTAATTTGTTTCTTCGAAACATTTTTCACTCCTTGTTTCAATTTCTTAACGCTACCGTAACTGAGAGGACTTTCACTGTTATAATACACTCGGCTTAACTTATTTTCCATAATTACACTTTCTCAATGAAAGATTTTCTATTTAACCTTGTCAATGTACGCTTAAAGCTATAAGTTCAACCTTTATCAATTCATCCTCATCTACTATATCAATGACGTCACAGATACAATTGTAGAAGATTTAAGCCTTGGCCATGTACGTTTAATAAATTCTCGTCTCTTATCAATGACGTCACAAATACAGTTGTAGAAGAGACTGACAGGTGTTTTCCCGCCAATGACGTCACAGATACAGTTGTAGACAGGACTGCCAGATACCCGCGCAATGTTTTCCCGCCAGGGGGCGCAGCCGCCAGGGGGCGCGCGGGGGCCCGCGAGTTTTCCCGCGAGGGGGCGCGCAAGTTTTCCCGCGAGGGGGCGCGCAAGTTTTCCCGCGAGGGGGCGCGCAAGTTTTCCCGCCAGGGGGCGCGCAAGTTTTCCCGCGAGGGGGCGCGCGCGAGTTGGGGGCGCGCCAGGTGGCGCGAGTTTCCCAAGGGGGCGTGGCGAGAGGGCATTGACACTGTGACCTTGACATTCTACACCTACACTCTACACCTACATTCTACACCTACGGAGGTACGAAGTGTAGCCCTATACTACTATGGTGAACTATGTCTGGGGCGACAAGTAGATCTTCAGGGTTGAGAACTACGTTGCCGGCTATGGAGTCACAACTTGGAACTGTTTTGTTTTTGCGCGATAAGGTACAGCAGATTCCCAGGAGCCATTTGTCTTCTTTCAAGATTTCAGGAGATTTACTTTTTAGAGATCGGAAGAAAAACCCCTTCCAGTTTCTGCCATCTTTCGGTTCAAAGCTTCGAATGTTATATACAATAATAATAATAATAATATTTATTTAGCGAGTAAACCGCAGGCAACCACAGAAGCAAAGCCTATTCATGGTGGTTACCGGGACAATACAAAAACACTTAATACACAGATATAAATATACAAAAGATAAAATGAATGAAAGTAATTAATTTGAAGGAAAATCATAGACCCAGGCATCTAGCAAAAGTTTCGAAATTAAAGACCGAAACTGTAAAATCGATGAATGAGTAGCGTCCGATCTACATAGTCCACTTGCCTCGATTTGAGGTATGTTTTAAGAGATTTATTTGTAGCTGAGCGGTCCCATTAGAACGTGTAAAAATCTACTAGTTCTTCGGCAGATCCAAGGCCAGAGGAGGCTAGGTTTGTGGATGACCCAATAACCCGGCTTCGTCTAGTATGGCTTGGCATCTTGGAGGTTGGCTTTTGCTGGACTACAGTTCGAAGATCATTTTCACGCAAAGCGGCATCTGTGTAGCTTTTTTTTGAAACGGTGTTACTGTTTTAGGTTGGAGTGGGTCTCTTACATTTCCAACTTGATTAATGCGAATTAGATTTGTTTTTACGAACGGTACAGCTCCAGCGAACGTACTTGGCTTGGGTAAGGAACTGTTTTTAATTTTGTCTTCCAATAACATGAAGCTTTCTGCTGTGGCTGATTGCATCACTGTTATTTTACTTCTAATATCTTCAATTTCTTGGTTCTGAGATTGAGTGGAACGTGCTTGCAGCTCGCTTGAGGTTTTATCACATATTTCGCCGATTTTTGTGATATCTTGTTCCAGTTTCTTTATGGAGTTTTCCGTGTCTGTCTGGAAGGCATGGAATTGTTCTTCGAGTTTATTTACTTGAGATGGAAGGTCTTTGAGATCAAATAATATTTCCAGGCAATCGGGGCAAATCCAAAATGATCCCGTAAGGGCATTTTTGAGACCAAGGCACGAAAGATGGTACCAGATTTTACAGAACCCACAAAAAAACATTGTTCCATGTTTTTGTCCGCCTCTTGAAAATTCGCAGGAAGCAAGGCAGTGCTTCATTGTAGTTTAAAATTTAGTATAAATACCAAGTCGAATAAAATTAATTTAAATTTGAAGTAACTAAGTTATAATAAAATACGTTACACCAAGGCCTAGGCTTAGGCTTAAACGTCGGAGCTAAAATCAACACGTCTGCTCTGGGGGGAAGATCACGCCTTTTTGATGATTTGATAACAGCGATTGAACATTTTATAGTTAGAGAAAGGTCAAAGGTAACGCGCGGGGTGTTAATCCTCTATTCTACCTGACACCCCTAGAGCAGAAACTTGCGACTATCCTTAAATAAGGCGTTGGCGGAAGGTTGCATAGTGCAAATTCCCAATACCCGCGCTACGGAAGGCAAAGTTTCACCCCCTTGTATTTCCCTCCTAGTTATGTAAAAGTGGTCTACAATAGACCTTGGTGGACACGAGTAATAGATAAGATATGATAAGAAGATAAGGCACCTCCGCGTTTCACGTGATGATCTATTACGTCACGAATAGCTGGCTTTCGCCAGACTAAGTCATTTCGAGTCTCGGTTCTGACGTGGTCCGGTTCTACTATTTCCTCAACTCTCTCGGGGCAAAGTTCATCTTTCGGTAATCGAGATCGGTCTCCAAAGAGACTTCATATAGAAATGAGCGGACCCAAGGTTAAAAAAATACCCTTTTCATAATCAAAATATGACTAGATTTTGTTTTTAATTTTGTTTTACAGGGATGGAGAGTGACTACCTTGAATAGTGATACATCTTCTCTAATGAGGCGAAACAGGTTCAAGAAGAATTTATGCACTATTTCTGAAATGAGGGGGCACTGGAATTTCAGTGGAACCGAATTCGATATGATTAACAATAACTTGTACTTTTCCGGAGAAATATAACGCGTTCATTTTAATTAACCGATATTGTGATATATATAAAATTTATCAAGCATATCGACCCATCGCAAATATTATATCTATAAAGTAAAGTAAACGTTATATGCATGAAACGTCCAACCCTAATTTAAATTATAAATATCAATCTATGGTTTATAGACTTGTATGGCACGCCAAACAGGACATAATTCAACTTTTATGTTTAAATATAATTCATGATTTACAAAAATATTTCGGGATAGTTGAAAATAAATTAGGATTTGTAAAATTAAATTAGGATTTGTAAAAAGAAGATTTATAACAATAATTTTTTAACAATAATTCAGGACTTTTAAAAGAAAATTCAGGAATTATAATTCAAGATTTATAAAAATAAATAAATTATAAATCCCGATTTATTTTTATAAATCCTGATTTGATTTACTTCTTATTATGGAAAATACAGTTGTCGTTCAACATTGTAAATAATTTCAATACCATGAATGTTTTGAGGATTGAAGTAGATAAACAATCAAACGTAGGAAACTCAAGGGTTAAATTGTACTGGAAGGTATCCAGAAGCCTTGACACACAAACCTAACCTAAAAGGTGAAGGAATATATGTCGTTTAGTTTTGGATACTTCGAAGAAAAACAAACATTTTGGGCTTGTATACCTCAAAGGTAAAATTGGTAATCAAATCAAGTTTAAACATTAAACTCTTGATGTATTTTTTAAAAAATCATTTGCATGATTTGACATCGCAGTATGTCGGCACCTTATGATTCCAAAAGTCTCATTTGGCTTGCCACAAAAGTTCCAAAAATATCATGCTCGTCATTAACCTTTGCCTTTTCTCTAGGCTGCGACGGTGTTTTAAGGCACGACAGTGCTTCTCCCAAAAATTCATCAGTAATGGATTTGGGGGTAGTTTGTTTCGTTTTTTTTGGTTCAAAAGTGTCGTACTCAGAGTGCATACTTGAACTTGGTCGTGAACTTTCTCCATCAATTGGTACTGAGCAAGGTACTCTTGTGGTGCTTTCGTTATCAGGTTCATTATTATCAGAATCTATTTCAAGGGGCTCAATAATTTCATCACTAAAAAATGTTGGCCCGTTGTTATCTTCCGTTTGAACTGGTTTCACACCCTTCGGAAGAAGTACGTCGAGACTTGAACGAGCTTTTCTGGGTTGCAAAGATGATTTTAAAAACAGCAAGTCCGAAAAGAACTCCCACTTCGGCTCGTATATATCGTCTGTGCCTGCACCACTTTTTTTGGAGGATTCAACCTTCACCAACTCACGAGAGAAATAGGTTCTCAGACCTTGCCAACGAGATTTAACATCAGACACTACAACAAGAGCATAAAATATCCATAACGCCAACAATATACACGTTTTAACAATCAAATGTATAAATACGGAATGAAAAATACCAGAACAGCCAAATAAAGTAGAATCCTCTTCAAAAACTTTATCTCTCAGGCCCGTTTTTTTATAGTCCACATGTTTCGGACTGTAAATAAACTCTTGCGATTGAATAACTTCTATCAAACGTCGGCTATCGGAGCTCCCCCAAGTAAACTTCTACAAATAATTAAAAGCATTATAAAATGCATGCACAACAAATAAATATCGTAGCATTACCGTTTTATTCTTCGTAGCCATCATCACACTCGTTAAGCCTAGGTCTAAACTCGAGGAATGTCGTCTGCGAGCCAAAAGCTCGTTAGTCACGTGATTCTGGCGACATAATCTGTCGCGCTGTGATTCACTGTTAAGCTACCCGATTATTGTCAGCCCGACTTTAATCGGGTCCCTAGGCGATTAAAACGGGTCCCCGACATGACTAAAATCAGGTCATACGGTATATTCACACCACCTGATTTGTGCGACAGACTAATCGGAGCACAATTGTCAGCTGACAAAAGTTGGGTAATGTGAATGCGCCTTGAAATAGCGTTCACACTACCAACTTTAGTCAGCCGGCCGACTAGTCTTCCAGACTCCGCGAACCGACTTGTCAGGTCAGCCTTGAGTCAGGCCCACCGTTCACACTATCTGACTTGTCAGTCTGATATTTGTTCTTACTCATGCCCCTAATAAACTGAGCTGAACTGAAATAAAACTGAATAGTTGTCTGCTACTATTATTTTTATCGACTGTTGGGGTAGTATTTGATTGAGCTCCAAGTTGCATTGCGTATTTTAAAGCCATTATGTAAATGGATCTCTATACCGATCATCGAAGGAAACAATCAGCTTCGTTGCTGGGAATCAAGATACTAGCCGAAAAGAAACGTAAACTTAAAACAACGAAGCGCATAATATGGGTGAAAGAATGGATATCAAGACGAAACGAGAAAGGAGCTTTTAATTTTTTAATTTAATTAAAGAACTTAGGCTTGAAGATTCCCTGGATTACAGGAATTATCTTTGAATGTCTCACGAGACCTTTACCTACATTTTAAACGCTGTCAAATTTAGAATTGAAAAACAAGATACATTATTTAGAGAAGCAGTACCAGCAGCAGAGAGACTCGCTGTATCACTGAGATTTCTTGCCACAGGTTTGTTACATCCCTTTGCTCATTTGGGATTCTTTTGTGGAAATGGGATAAAACTGTTTGGTCTTCATTTAGGAGAAACAATGCCTTCCCTTAGCTATCAATTCCGTTTGGGCCTAAGTTCTATTCACAACATAGTGTACGAGACCTGTGAAGTTATATATGATGAACTAGCGCCACTGTAAAGTTAAAGCCACGGGGTTTAAATATCTGAAATTGTTCTTAATTTTGTTTGTTTTGACAGCCACATTCTCTACCCACAATCAACAGAAGACTGGTATAAAATAGCGGAAGACTTTAAAACTAAGTGGCAACTCGATCATTGTAATGATTGTATTGGAGCTCTTGATGGCAAACATATAAATGTAACAGCACCACCAAGCTCTGGCTCTTATTATTACAATTATAAGGGCACTTTCAGCGTGATACTTCTAGCTCTTGTAGATGCTAATGCTAAAGTACAACGAAACCCATTTTGTCCAGGGATTTAATGATATTTAAAGTATTATATTCTATTTTAGGCTATGTTTGTTGACGGTGGCACTAATGGTCGATGTAATGATGATGCCACGTTCGACAACACAAAACTCCACGAAGCACTTACCAAAGATAAAGATAAATGACAAAACCCGAAGCATTAACAGACCGTGAAAAACCTATGCCCTATGTAATTGTTGGGGATGAAGCATTTACATTAAAACCTAATGTTATGAGACCGTTTTCGAAACACGAGCTGACGTTTCAAAGAAGAGTGTTTAACTACAGGTTGAAACTGAACGTAATGAATTCAATACTATTTTTCTTTTTTATTTATATATGTTTAAATATTATGCTTTGGGATTCTTGTTAAACCCCGTGCATCGGTTAAATGTAGTGGCAGTGTAACTATTTCTGCTACGCTGATGCAAATTTACTAGATCAGTTGACTATGGTAACAAGTCAACAACATCAGATGAAAATTGCTTTAAATCAAATGCAAGCTAATTGATCGCCAAATAACCAAACATCCGGAGTAATTAATAAATTTGCTTTTCGGTTCCAAATTCCATGTAATGTAGATATTAAATAGAATGGGACCAGGGATGATTCTTGTGGAATCCCATATATGACACTTTTTATTTTATGGAGGTTATTTCTCCATTGCATATTAGCTGGTTGTTTTATCGTTTAAGTAGTTCCTCACCCAACATAACATATTGCCATCTATGCCGTAGGGATTAAGCTTTTTAGTATTACAGGATACGATACGCGGTCAAAGGCTTTTTATAAGTCTAGGTATATAACGTCAACTTGCCCTCTTTGGGGGACCTTTGGCTTTATTTGGTTCAAGAATGATATAAGATTTGTTTACACAGATTTGACCTTCACAAACCCATGTTGTGAATCTGGTATGTTCTTCAAGAACCAAGTGTATATAAATTTGTACATGATTTATTCAAAAATCATACCAATGGAACAGAGAATTGATATAGGGCTGTAACAATATTGGATAAAAATAAATTAAGGAAGCGCGTGAAGTTTTTAATATAGGCTGTATTAGTGAGTACACGTGAGAGTGGTTTTAGATTTCTGGCCGTTATGCGCGAGGTTAGGAGTAGTTATTGAGTGTATTTTTTAACTTCGAGTACGGTCGCATGGTTTTGGTATGTTTTAAAAAGGAAAAGCTTAAAGAATAATGCTAAGCTTAGGAAGAATTGTACAAAGTAGAAATATTGAAAATCGCTAAATGTTAACAGTGCTGGTTTTCTTACGCTCACGTTACATTTGGTGGCAGCGGTGGGATTCAAACCCAAGCCTCCGAAGAGACTGGCACTTTAGTTTTCCAAAATAAATAACAATGTTTTTTTATTTCTATTTTCCAAATCATATTGGTCTCGGTCTTTGATTGAATTTATTTTTTAAAAGACATTCTTTATTGTTCCATTATTATTAATGCAGAGAGATAAAGAGAAGTACAAGTTTTTAAATTTGAAATTTTAAAACTTATTAATACCAAAAGAGTTTTAATGTAAATAAATAAGAGAGTGTGAAAAAGTGCTTAGAATGGCTTCTATACTAGGCCAAATCAAATATATGCATCATTTTTTACCCTTTCAAAGATTTTTAACTAGTTAACGGAAACGCTAAAGTAAAAAGAAAGAAGGTCAAGAATTTATAGATACTCTTACAAGAATGGATAGATTTGTTGCGCTTTGTTGTACCGAGGTGTGGGTGTGGCTTTGAATTTGAACGTTTAGATGAGGTGTTACCCAGTATTGTAGGCGTGGCTTTGAAACGAGAGTAGGCTGCTTTATATCAGAAGCGAAAAATAACATTGAACAAATAGTAGTATATGAAAGTCGAATGCTTCGAAGAAGTGAAAAAAAAAATACTCAACTGTTGAACGCGAAATAATAGCTGTCATGTACGCTATGGAAAAATTTCGACCGTACTTGTTCGGAAGACATTTCATTAACGCTGGGAAACGTAAACCATTGGTTTTGCTTAAGAATGTGAAAGAAAAGAGAGGGAAACTTGCCCGTTGGATTATCAAATTGGTGGAGTTCGATTACGAGATTCAGTATCGGACCGGGAAAAATCACACCAATGTTGACGCATTGTCCAGGACAATGCTAATTTTACCTACCGAGAACAACCTAATTCAGACCTTGAACACCGCACCTTTTCAAACGTATATGAGAAAACTCTTTGTAAAGTGGAAACCACTCACTCCTACGTAGAAAAGCCTGAGCTTTAGCAGAAGGAATCCACACATCAGACAAGTAAAAATTTGGCTTGGAAATAAGAAGACTATTGCTTTAGAAGAATCGGGAAATTCAGTACCGGATGTGAAACCTCTTTGGAAATTTAGAGCCGAGTTTTATATCAATAATGGACTGTTATTTAGGAACATAGTTAAATCGCTTTCCCAACTTGTAAAACCGCAATGTATAAATCCAATTATTCTTAGCACGTTCCACAATGATCCAACTTCTGACCACAGATGTAACCGGGGATATGTTATTTCTTTTATCCTATATTTTTCCAAGAATTATGCTTTATTGTCAAACTATTTAAAAGAACCAATTTTGAGTTAAATTCTAAAATTCGTTCTTGAATTGATTTTTAGCCTAAACCGTACCGACGATACCTAAGTGCTCTGCCCAATTACTTCCCATAAACTTTACACTTGGTCCCATATTCTAAATTGCTTTCTCATGGCCTTTCTTCAAAAGAGCCGAATGTCCACACTCGTTTTCGCATCCTTTTGTATCGCCTATCTGTTTCTCTCTTCAACTGTATACTACAATGTTTTAGTGTGCCACTTGTAAGCCCTACAAAACTGGTAGGCTTACCCTAGACTAATACAGCACTGTTTTTCAATACAATAATTTATTCTCACTCACCCAGTCATCGTTTAAAGTTTAAAATAAAAAGTAAAATACAAAAAGGTAAAAAGAAGAGCTTCCTCTCTTCGGTGAGCAGCCAAAAGAAAAAAGATATCCTCCTGGTCCCCGGCCCCTCCTTTTATAGACACAGGGTCTCGAGTCGGGTCTAAGGGTTCCTTCCCCCTTGACTTTTGGTCAAGGGGTTAAGTCTCTGTCGGGATTCCGACGAGGACAGTTGCGCGGTGCAATAGGACTTTCTTAGACCCCCCTGATAGTTTTACAAGCGTATGCTCGTTCCGCTGCCACCCCAAGCTCGCTAATTTTAACGTTATGGGGAGCAACGGCCTACCAGGGGTTACGCCATTTCGCGTTTGCGATATGGCCGTTACAACTCCCCCACCCAAAAAATGCTTAATGGGTAGGGCTGTGCTATTCCAACGCTGGGAAGAACAGGTCTTCCTCCTCCTCCAGCAATGGCGAAAAATCTAACGCGTCCGAGAATTCGGACGCGCTCGATGCGTGGGCCCCCGGTGGAGATGGAGCCGCGGCTGCGGCACCATGCTCGACTCCACTCACCCCGACGAGGTCGTCAGGGGTGAGAGTCCTCCCCCTAAAAACATTGGGGGTTGGGCCCCCAACACGGCTGGTCATCTGGCCAGCCGGCCACCTGGCGTCACTGCTATACACTTGGCCCGAGTGGCACCAAGTAGCGACGCTTCGCCTACTTGGCTGTTGGGGCCCTTTTGTTGTCTTCTTCGGTGGGGCGGGTGCCCTTCCCACCCGCTGTCCCGCGACGCCTTGTTGTTGCGGCGGTTGGTGTTGGGCCTGGCCGCCCTGGGCCACCGCCACCACTGGTCCGCCCCCTTGACGCCGGGCGCTACTTCCGTTGCCGTTGCAACGGCATTTGGTACAAGTATTTAAGTCGCGCGTATGCGCAAGATAAATTAGTCTTTTGGTAATCGTAAGGTTTCTTACAATTCCCAAGGGTTAAATGAAAAGAGTGTCGTGGTTTCCCCCACCCAAAAACGTTACAAAGGGTTTCCTCTGGTGGAACGTAAATTGTACCTATGGCGAGGAACACTCTTCTCGCTCTCTCTCCGCTCTCTCCTCCTACGTTTAGGCTTAGCTATTGGTGAGTTTTCACCTGCGATTTCGCTATCCTGTGGAGAGTCTCCCGTCCAAGGTGGAGTGTACCGTTTCAAGTTTGAAACGTGAGAGATACCAGCGAATTTTCGCGTAGTTTCCTCCTCCAACCTGTACGTCAACGGGGTAGTTCTTTCCTGCACTACAAATGGGCCGTCGTACTTTTTCGCGAGCGAAGCCGTGAAACCACGACTCGCATCGGAAAGTGGGTGCGTACGGCGCAAAACAAGGTCGCCACGTCGAAAATACACGTGTCTCCGACGCTTGTCGTAGTGCAGTTTCTGCTTCAGCTTCGAGTCCTGCAGGTTATGCCTTGCATGATCGATAACATCATGAAGTCTAACCTTCAGTCTCTCAGCAAACAGATCTGGGTCTCGGTTCTGGTAAGTATTTACCGGTTCCAATTCCCAATCTAACGGAGCGCACAGCTCCCTACCGAAATTCATCGCCGCGGGCGTGAACCCAGTCGAGCTGTTTTCAGCCGACCTTAAGGCGAAGCCCAACTCAGGAATACGAGCATCCCAATCCCTATGTTTCTCAATATAAGAAATAATCATAGGCTTGATATTCCTATTCATGCGCTCAGTAATGATTGCCTGTGCATGATACGGAGATGTATTTTTCGGGCGTATACCCAATCTTTTACATGTCTCCTTGAATTTCGGGCTGGAAAACACAGAAGCATTATCAGTAATCAGTTCCTTTGGGAATCCAAATCGACAGAAAACTTCAAATAACTTCTCCCATATTTTCTCCGTAGTCATTTTTCGTAAGGGGTAGGTTTCTACCCACTTAGTGAAATGATCCACGATGACGAGCAGGTATTGATTACCCTTGGAGCTGCGGGTATAGGGACCCATGAGATCACAGGTCACTAATTCCCACGGCCTTTCGCTACGAACGCTTGATAGCAGTCCGGGCTTTAATTGTGCAGATGGCTTCTATTTTTGACACATCTCACAACCCCGAACATACTTTAAAACGTCGCGCTTCATACCCGACCACGTGACCCGGGATTGTAAACGTTTATACGTTTTACAAACACCCAGGTGGCCGGCAAGGGGCTCGTCGTGAAAATATTTGATTACCTCTAGTCTTAAGCTTCGAGGTATTACCACCTTCCAAGCTTTCTCTAGGGCATCCTCATCCTCCTCGTCCCATGGTGCAAAGTATCTTAATAGCAACCCATCCTTATCCATTATGTACTGATCTAAAACTGCCCCTGCTTGAACCGCCGTTTCCGGGTCTACAGAGCTTCTAACCCGCTCTAATTCCTCGATTAAACGAGATAACTCTTGATCAGTAACTTGGGATTTTATTATGGTTTCTCTATTAAAGGGTAAACCCAACTTGGGTGTGTTACCCCCCACTACTTCATTTGCAACCAATATGACGGCTTCTTCATCGGCCAATTCGGTTTCGATTGGTGCCCGACTTAGAGCATCGGCTACCAAATTTAATTTACCAGGGCGGTATCGCACCTCGTAATTAAATGGTTGGAGGCCTAGAGACCAGCGGGCTAATCTTCCAACTGGCTCTTTCATCTTTTTAAGCCATTGAAGGGCCTGATGGTCGGTTTCGATTATCACATCAGTACCTTCAACGTACATTTTAAATTTCTTGAGAGCGAATACTACTGCAAGACATTCTAACTCTGTAGTGGAATAATTACGCTCTGCTGGAGTCAGCCCACGACTTATAAACCAGATAGGCATTAATCCTCTATCTGTCTCTTGTGCCAATACTGCACCCAAGCCGTGGCTACTAGCATCGGTTTGAATAAGAAATTTCTTATTCAAATCCGGGAGAGCTAATTCCGAGGTACTCTTTACCTTTTCCACTAACTCCCTCATAGCGTTGGTATGGGTTTCCTCCCAACGCCACGTGGAATCCTTCTTAAATAAGTTATACAAAGGACGAGCTATTCCCGCAAAGTTCGGTATAAACTGGCGGTAATAACCTATCATGCCAAGAAATCTTTGTAATGATTTCACGTCTCGAGGGATGGGGAATTCCTCAATCGCTCGAAACTTATCCGGGTTTGGCATACAGCGCCCTGGACCAACCTTATAACCGAGAAGATTAACGGTATTTGTGCAAAGTTGCACCTTGCTCGGATTAATAGTTAATCCGGCATCTTTAAGGCGGCCTAGAATTTCTCGAATGTGAATCAAATGATCCTCAAACGTCTCGGAATATATGGTGATATCATCATAAAAACCGAGAGCGAAATTCCATTTACAGGGTCCTAACACACGGTCAACTAATCGCATGAAAGTTGCCGGTGCGTTTTTAAGTCCAAAGGGCATCTTTACGAATTCGTAAAGTCCCCTATGGCACACGAAAGCTGTCTTTTGTATATCGCTATCTTTCATCCACACTTGGAGGAACCCCTTTGTGAGATCTATAGTCGTAAAGTACCGCGCCTTCCCTAAGTACGCTAAGATATCAGGTATCGAAGGCATTGGATACCTATCGGCGGTAGTCACGTCATTTAACCTCCGCACATCTACACAAAGCCGTTTGATCTCACCCGGCTTTGGGTTAGCTTTCTCAACAAGAACTATCGGGGACGCCCAGTGACTATTGGATGGTCGTATAACTCCCAGTTCCAACAACTCATCAAAAGCCCTGTCGATCTCCTCCCTCTTCTTATTGCTAACCAGACGGGGATGACACGCTATAGGCCTAGCGTCGCCCGTCTCTATAGAGTGCTCAATTAGCGAGGTTTCGCCAGGTTTCTTTGTGAATATACTTTGGAATTCCGAAAGGATATCCACCAACCTAGCTCTTTCATCTTTGCTAAAGGTCGATTTCGACGCCAAAGCTTTTAACACATTTAAGGGGTCTTTTTCACTTTTGACGATTTCGCCAAAGCAATTAGACGCCCTTTTTTCCATTTCTTCGGTATCGAACGGGATGACTTTTTGAGGGAAGGGGCCGATTGACCACCCACCTTCACTTAACCTAATGTCTATCCCCGTTCCTCGAAGAAAATCTCTCCCAAAAATAACTGAGGGTGTAAGACCTCGGACAATAAGAAAGCGCTGCCTTCTTTTCCCTCCGGGCCAATATACCTGTAGACGGATATCTCCGGCTACGCGGCATGTGCCGCGACCGAATCTAACCATTGTCCTATTAGCTTTTATCGCCATTTCGCGTTCTTCAAACATGGGTATGAATTCATCGCCCAACAAAGAAACTGACGATCCGCTGTCTAACAAGCCAAGGAACGATTGCCCCATAGCTTGAAATCTCAATAATGGGGGAGTTTTCCCGCCAAAATCGGAACAGCGATTAACCGATGGCGCGAAAATTCGAGTTTTCGAATTTCTTGCCTGGTTTTTGGCCCTCGTTATTTTGGTTTCAATTTTATCACGAGGCCCCTCCCAAGAATGATTCGGATTTCCGATTATCTTGGTTGCCTCGTTTGCCCATTTCCCGGATTAGTACAATCCCTTTTGAAATGGCCGGGTTGGTTGCACTTGTAACAGCGCCCAATACCCCGATTACCTCTCCTTTGGACTGGATTTCCGCCATTGGATTGTGCATTAAAAGTTGCACCAGAATTATTACCTGAGCGAGTATTTACTCCGCTCATCACTTGTCTCTGTACTCTAAAATAAGAGTACGGATCCAAGGCTGCCAATCCTACTCCCACCTGGTTTCCCGCAAATGCATTTGCATCCGCAGAAACAGACATAGTGACGGCTTTACTAACCGATTGATGCGATTGCTCAATCGTAGCGCTTGCCCCATATGCCAAACCAGGTTCCAAGGATTCCGCCATTGACGGTGGGGGTCTGTACATTACCTCGGCTAGGAGATCAGATTGAATAATCTTAGCCTCCTCAGCCAATTCAGTTAGGGTAGCGAAAGCTTTTCCCCTTAGCATCCTACGGTATGTCGGATGACACTGCCGTAGGACGCGCTGAATTTGTACCGACTCAGACTCCGGTGTTTCTAATCGGTGAGAATACTCCGATAAACAATGGATGTACTGAGTCAACGGTTCATTTTCTCCTTGAGTTCGGTTATCCAACTCAATTTGAATGCGCTTAGAGTAATCAGTAGCCTGATACTCTTTTCTAAAACAATCTCGGAATTCCGAATGGTTTTTGAAAGCGGCTGAACCCCCCACAAATTTAAACCAGCGATCGGCCGGCCCTTGTAAAGACAAAGGGATCACGTGAAAAAGGATATCCTTATCACTATAGCCGGTCGCTGATTGATACCGCAGGAGAGCCTCGAGGAAATCCATCGGAGATTTCTCATCTGCGGGTCCTAAATATGTTGGAGCGTCTACTCGCAACCTTACCTGGGGAGTTTGCGTTGGATTTCCAACGTTAGCTACCCCACTACCTGAGACAAAACCTTGGAAGGCTTGACGCAGGGCATCACTAATAATTTGACTCATTTGTAGCGCCGGATCTCCGGACACTGCGCCTTCGTCATTATTAGTGGTAACCCCGGATCTAGTTTCCGGCATAATTCAATATAGTGGTATCACTATTGTAACGGCCATATCGCAAACGCGAAATGGCGTTACCCCTGGTAGGCCGTTGCTCCCCATAACGTTAAAATTAGCGAGCTTGGGGTGGCAGCGGAACGAGCATACGCTTGTAAAACTATCAGGGGGGTCTAAGAAAGTCCTATTGCACCGCGCAACTGTCCTCGTCGGAATCCCGACAGAGACTTAACCCCTTGACCAAAAGTCAAGGGGGAAGGAACCCTTAGACCCGACTCGAGACCCTGTGTCTATAAAAGGAGGGGCCTGCCACTTAAGGAGGGCATTCTGGTATACGGAGCGCAAGCTGCAAAGAAGTGGAGTCTTTGGGTTCCCTGTTTATTTAAATAAATAAAAGACTAAATATTAAACTAAGAAAGTGTCACGGCTACAACTCTAATAAGAAAACCTAGTCCTGTAGTCAAAATTTTCTCGATAAAGAGTTTAAAAATATGAAATATTTAAAAAACTTGTCAATTTACTAGTTTCTATAGCGATCGATGTTTATCTCTCGATCCTATTAGTAGTTCATGAGAGCGTGTTTCCAATAATCGCATCCATATCTTAAGGCAAGTTTGCTAATCATGTTGGGAAACACGCAGCTCGATGGGAAAGTAAAAAACTGAAAAATTAATTTGTCGGCTCATTGAATTATTTACAGCATCCTTTTATCGATTCTTCTAATAACAAAACCAGGTTAAAGAGTGAAACATCCAGGAAACACCTCCTAATAGTTTTGAAACTAAAACTAGATTGACATTTTATGGATATTTTTAAATAACCACCTACGACCAATCAAATAAAGCTCTTCCTGTTAAAAAAATTCTATTGCAAGCTCTACATCTCGCGCCACAATTGTCGCATCGCGCAACTTTTATGAAATATCGCGTTAAATTTCATTCGGCATGAAGCGTGCAACGAGAATTTTGTTGACAAGAAGGCAGGACGTTTCACTGTGCAGATTCGTCTTATGATCAATAAATTAAAGGATAAAAAATCGCTTGATTATTCTCTTCACCCTCCCTTTAAGGTCACTAAACTAACTCTTGAAAAGACTTTTCTCGATTATTTGAACTTATTTCATTCTCACTACTCATACAAAAATTAAATGAAACATTGGCGGCTCTTAATAAATGACTTATTTATTTTTTTCCAAAAATAAACTGTTGCTGAATATTTTTTTAATGTTTTTTCTTTAGTTTTTTTTTCTCTGACTTTCCTTCTTGTTTATTTTCAGCCTTGTTATTTTCCTCCAAAATTTCTTCTTGTTTATTTTTAAAGTTCCTTTTGCCTTCACATTCTATTTTTTCTATTTTATCTCCGGCATCACGCCAATCAGAGACAATTATCACATTATTGTCCAACTTTGGCTTTAACTTTTCACTTTTAACATCGCTATTTCTATTATCATTACCTTTGATCGATTTCGGTGACCAAAAGTCACCTGACAGATTTGTTAACTCAATCTCATCTTCAAAAAAAGGTCCTGTGAAGAAATATCAAAACATTCATGAAGTCGTTTTGTTGGTGAGGAAAGAGATTTCTAAGATAAACAGATATTACTCAGTTTGGAATCAACATTAGATTTGTTTTCCTCATACCCGACAAATTCCTAATAGTATGCGAACGTTAAAGTCACTTACCTCGACTTACCACTTTTTATTACTCTCTCATCGTAAATTGCGTCTATTATTTGAATTTTCTATTATTATAAGCTACATTTAGCATCTCGAGCCCAGCAGCGGCATCTTACAAAAACGTGGAAGTAAAAGGGGAATAAATAGAACAATCTCGTTTGCTTGGATGAAATCCCATTCGTTGTGGTTCTCGCCACCAAGAAAGTCGAAGAGATTGACGTCGGCAAGTCTGTTAAAATCGAATGAGATCTCGCTCCAGAAATTATTACAGACTAGAGTTTTTCGAGAACTCAGCTGATACCTTCGAGATCGAGAAATATGTCGATCGACAACTCCGTATTGAATAGTCTCCTTGGTGATTTTAACATTCCCCACAGTTATCGTTATTTGTTTCGTGTCTATTCTAGTCGAAGATTACGGTTTGGTTCTTTTCAATTCTTATCAAACCCTGGAATTGGGCATATAAAATAAAGACCCGTTTTTAAGCAAACAAGAAAGGATGCGGTTGCTTGTGTATGAAGCCGAAACTTAATCGTCGTGACTGGAAAAACATTGTGACGTTTGCGTAGTCAAGGTAGTTCATGTTTATAAGGGCGCTGAGACTCGCGAGGGCGATTGACATAATTAAGCAAAGAAAGTTTTAACCGTCCACTTCAAGCACCTCCTTCCCGGGGAAAACCGCGTCGTCTGCTTTGTTCATTTTTCATTTTTCATTTTTACATTTATTTTTGTATAATGTTAAATTGTCCCGAAGTGGCCACTGCTGTCAAAACAAAAAACGTTTTCGCGGGAATAAAAGCTTCCGCCTCGTGCTGTAACGGGGTCAGCAGTCAATTTGTACACGCGCTCCTGTCTGGACGAGTTTTGTTTATTCTCAATAAGTCAGTAATTATTTCTAACTAAACTGCGTGTAGTTCAACTGCATTTTCTTCTCAACAATGGACTACCTGCTAATTATATCTTAGTCATGGACAATAAGTCCTTTAAACGGGTAACGTGGGCACTTCTTAGTTTTTCTAGTTTTAATTTAAATTCTTTGTGAGCCGTGAAATTAGGCCCCCTTTCCTACATTTAAATTTTACGGTTACATAAAGTGGCGAGCTTGCCAGGACTCGTTAAGACTAACATTACCAGTTGTACTTACACGCGTACTTGTGACAATTACTTGTGCCACTGCTTGAATTAATTAACTGTCGCGTCATGAATCCCGCCGACCGCAAACTTTGATCGCGGCGCTCAACGCGCTGTTACCGGGATCCCATACTCCCCCGAGGAGGAACACTCCTCCTCCAAGCCTTGGTACTAGTCTTACGCATGGACAAGGACAAGCGGCAGGAGGAATCCCACCTCCGCCACTGCCACCGCAAGGTGCAGCGTCCAATGTTTTGATTCGAACTATTCAAAAGCTTGCGACTACGTTAGAGAACACAGGAACTAGACCAGCCGCCAAAAATAGGCCAAAACTACGCCCTCACTTAATATTTAGCGGTGTTGAAGGTGAAAGCGCGCCGGAATTCCTTCGGACTTTGACGGAGTTCGCTGAATATCACGGCATGACTGGAAATGACATTATCGCGCTTCTCCCCCAAAAATTAAGGGGCCGTGCATTAACCTGGTTTAGAGACATGAATAGGCCTAATCAAGCACAAACGTGGCGTACATGCAATGGAGCGTTTAGAGACTATTTCTTTTCTTTGAGAGCGGAGGAATCCCTCCGCCTAGAAATAGCGCAGTTTAAACAACCTTCCGATGTATCTTTTGACGCGTATATCGCCAGTATTACCGCGCTGAATCAAAACCTACGCGTTCCGTACACTGACTCTGAACTAGTTGGTATTTGCAAGAAAAATATCCTCCCCGAAATACGCATCCATGTCTTTAACGACAACATAAGGACAATGCGCAGCTTCATAGAAAAGGGCCGCGTGACAGAAGAAATTTTACGAGCGACCCTTTCTAGCTCATTGTATCCTACCGAAAGGGCAAAGTCTACCTCGCGTGAATCTAGTGGGAGAAGAAATTCTCCCACAACTGCGGTTTTGACTAAACCGCCGGGGGGAGGTGCGACATCAAAGGTTGCGACATCAATTGCGTTTGTCGGGGCCGCTGGCCGATCCCGTGTGCCTTGACGGCGTTTCCACAGGTTCAATTTGGAATTTGATGAGCCCCAGCCAGGCGCTGCGCCTGTTTAAGGCCTCTGACATGCAACTATTGTAAAAAAGTCTTCAGGCTGACGAGATAAATATGAACGATTTGTTAGAGATTTGTCTTAAATCTAATCTTTAACAACACGAGAATGTATAAAACGTAATATTAAATTATATACCCTAATCAACATGTTGAGAATTACAGCTTTGAATAATTTTTCTTTTTTTTCAGAATTTAGGGTATTAATTTTTGTGTGGCCATTTTTAAAGATGGCGTCGATAATATCGACTTGAAGATGGCTATTTTTTGGTGTTAATGAATATCATCTACTCAATATAGGAATTTCGAAAAGACTTATATGTTTGAAATATATTTAGTATTTCCAGAAGTCCATTAAATTAGCCTAGGAAGTAACCAAAAGCGGGGTTTGGTACTCCCCTCTCTTGTGTAGCAATACTGAAGAAGGGCGACACATTCGCCACCTCGCGATAATTTTTCTCAGATCTCCGGTTTAGGTGCGACTCTTACGCCAAAATTTGCCCTATCGAGAGAGAAAAAACTATTGGCCGAAAACGCCCCCTTCCACTGTAAAACCGAGCGCGCTTAAAAATAGGAGAAGGGATGGGGGTGTAAATTTTGGAACAGTCAAGGTCATTCAGTTTTTTATGACTCTTCATAAACCTATTGAAAAAAACTATTTAAAGGGAGGGTGAAGTAGAAAATCAAGTGGTTTTTTATCGATTCCCCTACTATTTACAAGACCAGTCTGCATAGTCAAACATTCAGGAAATACTAGCTCCGAATGATTTTAAAATTCAAATTATGTTCAGATTTAAAAGATAATATTAAATAAGGACGTCCGACCAATCGCGTAACCCACTGCCTTTTTATAATTAGTAGAAGAATCGATTAAAAAACCACTTGATTTTCTACTTCACCCTCCCTTTAACAACCGTGGCTGTTCCTTTTTTTAATTTTTTATAAAGCAAACAATCTAACCTTTAGAGATGCAGCGATCATGGGCTGAAGAAGTCACGCCCTGCTCACGTCAAGAAAGACTTTCTAGAGAGGAGCTCGAAATTTGTAACTGTGTTAGGAAAGGGGAAAAAATTTAAACCCCTATCCATGGAGTTAGAAGGAGTTTTTATCCCAGCAGAGACGTACGCTATACCAGCCATTGTAATTGTTCACTTCCTAGGCTAATTTAATGGACTTCTGGTATTTCCAGTAGTCATTTTCCAAGAAGGCGCCCAAACTAGCAGTAGCACGTCTTCAATATTCAATAATGATGTTTAGACTGTCTTCAACTTAATTATTACCAATTTTCATAATTTATGAATAATATACTCTTATCTAAATGACATTCCCGGCGGCCATTTTCCAACATGGCGGCCGAACTATCTGATGAATGGCTTCAATATTTTACTATGAGGTTTACACAGCTCTGATTATAATTAATAAAAACTGTCATTGTAGACAAAGACTGGAAAGTGTAAAAGATAAGGTTTGAAAATGAACTGCCTGAAGTAACAGATATTAAAATTTTCACTTTTGAAGACATCATTATAAAACATCAATTATTTTAAAAAATTCTTATCTTACTTTTTTTCACCAACATTTCATTTTCCCAAAATATTTTTCAGCAATATTTACCAACTATTTTGTCCTCAATAGTAGTTGTCACCTAGAAGGGTTTAAGGGATACTAGCTTGGTACTGGTTTTACTTACAACTAACATTTGATTCTAGGAGATTCAAATGCTTGGATATCTGAAAAGATTTCTCTTGAAGAGTTTAAATTTTTATATTTTAAAATTGAAAATATTGCGAAGCGGAAAATAATATAGGCCTTTTCTTTGTGATTTAGTTATTAGTGTCGAAAAGATCTGTAGATTGATCGTGATCTTTGAGAGCAACACAGCACGTTAATATTTAATACTTTGAAAGCTTTACAATTTAAGAATACGTTTTGTAAAGTTTTAATACGGTTTATATTTTGTAAGCTCTCAACGATTTTCTTACGTTATAGGGTCAATTTTCTACCTAATTTTAAATTTTTGATAAAAAATAAAATGTAAAGCCGTAGTATTTTTAAAATAACGCGCATGTTCCTTTTTAAAATACTTTCCCGAAGTAATTTTGGTGAAAAAAAGTAAGATAAGAATTTTTTAAAATAATTGATGTTTTATAATGATGTCTTCAAAAGTGAAAATTTTAATATCTGTTACTTCAGGCAGTTCATTTTCAAACCTTATCTTTTACACTTTCCAGTCTTTGTCTACAATGACAGATTTTATTAATATCTGTCACTTCAGTCTTCATATTAATTAAAATTCTTTAGAAAATATGGGAGAAAAAGTCCTAGGGCGTTGCGCGTCCATCGGTAATCTAGCTTAAACACCAGCCGTCGGTAATACGGCTAAATTACTAGTCGTCGGTAATGCGACTAAATTACCAGTCGTCGGTAATGCGGCTAAATTACCAGTCGTCGGTAATCTAGCTTAATTACCGGTCGTCGGTAATCTAGCTTAATTACCGGTCGTCGGTAATCTAGCTTAATTACCGGTCGTCGGTAATCTAGCTTAATTACCGGTCGTCGGTAATGCGGCTAACTTACCAGTCGTCGGTAATCTAGCTTAATTACCGGTCGTCGGTAATCTAGCTTAATTACCGGTCGTCGGTAATCTAGATTAATTACCGGTCGTCGGTAATCTAGCTTAATTACCGGTCGTCGGTAATCTAGCTTAATTACCGGTCGTCGGTAATCTAGCTTAATTACCGGTCGTCGGTAATCTAGCTTAATTACCGGTCGTCGGTAATCTAGCTTAATTACCGGTCGTCGGTAATCTAGCTTAATTACCGGTCGTCGGTAAAAAAGGCCAACATTGGTCTCGCTGATATTTCCTAATAAAACAGTGTATAAATGCTAAAATATTGCAGTTTGGGGTAGTTTTTAAAATTTAAAATTAAACATACTTAAAATTAATTTTTCTCAAAAACCTTAAAAATGGTCCTAGAAAAAGGTTTAAATTTTGATATAAAACCGTTCCCAAACGTAACAAACGAATATTTCATTTCAAAAGGGTGGCGACAAAATGGCCAAATTTGAAAAAAACTCCATGTTATTTCTATGGGAAAATTTAACTTTTTCACCAAAAGGGCTGATTAATTTTATGGAAATGAAAACCACCCTTAGCAACTTTATTTTTTATAAAATAAACTAATGATTGGATCTTCTTGAAATTTTAACCACATATTGAGGGCCCGAATTGTAGTTCTGTGGAATGTTTTTAAAGCAGTTAATACAATACAAAAAAAGTTATATCCAATCAAAAAACCATCCTTATACATTAAAGTCAGTATGAGGTCTTATCTAAGAGAGCTACCGCTCTCCTAGAATATCAATAAATTTTCATAATTTTCCAACAACATGGTGAACTATACTGCACCCTTCTCACGAGTCAATTTTTGTTATCCTTAACTTAGTCATCATACTTTTAATTCAAGTAAGTTGTGATGCAAGGGAGGGCACGAGATGCTATGCGTTATAAAAACGTTATAGGGTACTGGTGAAGTGAAGACTTTGGTACTTTGGTAGTTCAATATTTGTTGTACAAACGGGCTATTGAAATGTTTGCAACCCATTGTAAACTTTACAATTTTAGTTAGGGTAACCCACGTAGTGAATTTCTTAAAATTTAAGTTATACCTCAATCTTTTTTCCACGTCGTGCATGACAAGCCTCCCCATCCCAAACACACATAGCTAATACGAAAGAATTTTCGTGACTTGTTATACTCGTCCTGGAAATGAAGAATTTCGCGTGAGTTTGTATCTTCCCGGCTTGTACCAGCCTTACAACTTCAGAGCCAGTTTTCGTAAAAATATACATGTACAAAAAGCCTTCCTTCATTAGGAGCCGATTAGTGGCGGACTGGCGGTGAGGTTGCTTTCGAAATTCCGTAAACAAATGGAACACCTTCAGTTGACCAGAAAGTTGATGAATTTAATTTTTTGGGCAAACAAAATTCTTACTCTACGTTCTTATTTGTGGGTGTATTGATTTTCTACGATTTATGAAATTAAAAAAATGTATGCTAAACTAGAAATGGCACCTTATACTGCCGTGGACACTGTATCCCGTGAGTATTGAATTGAGCGGGTATTTCTCAATCAAGGATCATCATTAATCATGGTTGAAATTGGAATAAACTTCCGTAAATCAAGGAGATAAAGTGGGGAACTGAAATAAGGTATCTTAACATATGAAACATCTTTTAGAAAATAATTTAAGTTGGAATTGGATGATGAAGAATTTTTATCACTAATGAGCAAGTTCTAATCCATATTGCTTAACACCGCGCTAACACGATTACACATTTTACTGATTTATTAAGTCTTCCCTCGCAAGATGCAGTTACCGATAGTCAACCGACGCACAAGGTACATACGTCTTCGTCACGTTTGTTAAATACGTCAACTTTCTCGGTTCTTGGCATGAGAGTCTTTTAATGTTTTATTTTTATACTTGAGCGTTCAGCAATGCAAAATTGCGATATGTTGTTTCCTCTCTGCCAATTAAATTTTAACGCCATAAAAATTGCTCTAACAAATTTTAAAATTTCTGAAAAATGAGAATCATTTTTGGTAGTAATTATTTATTTTCACACAAATACATTTAAAAATTGTTTATTTCCCAACAAATACATACAGGGTGTTTCTGAAAAGTCCATCACAAATTAAGGGGCGTGTTTATGGGACCAAACTGAGCGGAAAGTACCAAAGAACATGGGGTGTACAACATTTTGTTACGGAGATATGGCCTTCCAAACATTCGCCCCTAAAACAAGGAAATATCCAAAAATGAGGAGTAACACTTAAGACCGACTAACCAGCTTGTTTAAAATTACTAGACAATTTCAATAGCCTTTAATCGAACAATTGATTTCTACCTTTACTAATCAGAAGCGTATAAATGAGTAGAAGTATGCCTACGGTGGTAATGTAAAATTAATCCCAAGTGACATGATGTTTCAAGATCTTCCCAGCACCAAGTAAAATGGTTCTGATTGAAGGGACTTTTATTAGCACAGCATAAACAACGTTATTTTCAGGAATTAGTCCAAATGTCCACGGGCGGCATTACAAAAACGAGGCAGTCTTTCGAATGATACTTGGACATGTTGGAAGATCCCTGGCTTGTTCCTGTTATCTCAAACCGTAAAAAGCTACGCAAATCTTCATCATCACGGACAACACTCTTGTACGTTAGGTATGACCTTGAGAAAACCTAAAAGGACATCTCGAATGTATTTGAAAAACCCATCTCCAATTAAGGGGCGTGTTGTTTGTTTCCAACAGAGTAAACTCGCCCAGAGAACAATTACAATGCAGAGCCACGTTTCGGCGTTAATGGCCCACAAAGGTGGTCCCAAACAAAAGAACAAACTTTAATTTGTTTCGTTCAGTAAGTGTTTCATGTGTCATAGATAAAACGCCATGATTAATGCACAAAGAAAATGTTATTGACAAGTTTTCGGACCGCGATGCTGAAATGTGGTGGTGCACCATCGTGCATGAACCACATTCTGTTTATTAAACCTAAGGGTACGTCTTCGAGTAGTTCTGGTAAATCGTCCCGTAAGAACTACAAGTAAGCCACACCGTTTAACCTGGGCTCTAGGAAATATGGCCCAATTAAATTGTCACCCACAATACTACACCACACGTTTAAGCTGAATTGTACTTTGTGAATTCTAACGCAAGTTGCGTGTGGTTTTTTCTTAATCAGCAAACCAATTGGCGGCTGCTTGTTTTTGGATCGTCCTCGAAAATAGTGAGAATTTCGCCTATTCTTAAAAAACAGAGCACTAAAACAGAGCACTATGTTTTTTAAGAAAGGAATAAAAGAGGTTTCACGTACATGTGTTTGTTTTATTAAACTCATAATTCAACGAAGTCTGTTGCAATGCCTTTCTTCACAAATGCCGAATATGCGGATATGCACCTAATGTATGGACTAGCCGAGGGGAATGCCGCTGCAGCTGTACGCTTGTATCAGGAAAGATTTCCGCAGAGGCGACTACCAAATCGACTGACGTTCGAGGCTGTGGACAGACGTTTGAGGCAAGATGGACGAATCCAACCGGCTGGACCTCAACCTAGAGCGAGAGCCATCCCAGAGGCCGTAGAAGACGAAGTTCTCACCATTTTCGAGGACGAGCCTGAATCAAGTACCCGCCAAGTTGGTCGCCGATTAGGCGTAAACCACACGCTCGTGTGGAAAATCCTCAGAAGCCACCGGTTTCATCCTTTCCATGTTCAAAAAGTTCAAGGTTTGAATCCAGCGGACTACCCACGACGCACGGCGTTTTGTCAGTGGTTTCTGGCTAAAGTAAACGATATCGATTTCCCACGGGATTTGTTGGTTACTGACGAAGCTAACTTTTCACGGGATGGTATTATTAACTTACATAATAAACATCAATGGTCCCAGCTAAACCCCCACGCAACTTGCGTTAGAAGTCACCAAGTACAATTCAGTTTAAACGTGTGGTGTGGTATTGTGGGTGACAATTTAATTGGGCCATATTTCCTAGAGCCCAGGTTAAACGGTGTGGCTTACTTGCAGTTCTTACGGGACGATTTACCGGAACTACTCGAAGACGTACCCTTAGGTTTGGTAAACAGAATGTGGTTCATGCACGATGGTGCACCACCACATTTCAGCATCGCGGTCCGAAATTATCTTAACGCGACCTTCCCTTTGCGGTGGTTAGGTCGAGGTGGACCTGTGGAGTGGCCTGCTCGATCACCCGATCTGAACCCTTGTGATTTCTTTCTTTAGGGCCACCTGAAAGACTTAGTTTATCAGACTGAAGTGCCCGATGTTGAAGAGCTACGTCGACGAATAATTCACGGCTGTCAAACAATTCGCGAAACTCCAGGCATTTTTCAACGTGTAAGGGAATCATTTGTAAGACGTGCTAATGTGTGCCTTAACGCGGGTGGTGAACACTTTGAACAATTTTTGTAACTAGTTGCAATTAAATGTTAAAACTTGTCAATAAATTCATTTTCTTCGTGCATTAATCATGGCGTTTTATCTATGACACATGAAACACTTACTGAACGAAACAAATTAAAGTTTGTTCTTGTTTTTGGGACCACCTTTGTGGGCCATTAACGCCGAAACGTGGCTCTGCATTGTAATTGTTCTCTGGGCGAGTTTACTCTGTTGGAAACAAACAACACGCCCCTTAATTGGAGATGGGTTTTTCAAATACATTCGAGATGTCCTTTTAGGTTTTCTCAAGGTCATACCTAACGTACAAGAGTGTTTTCCGTGATGATGAAGATTTGCGTAGCTTTTTACGGTTTGAGATAACAGGAACAAGCCAGGGATCTTCCAACATGTCCAAGTATCATTCGAAAGACTGCCTCGTTTTTGTAATGCCGCCCGTGGACATTTGGACTAATTCCTGAAAATAACGTTGTTTACGCTGTGCTAATAAAAGTCCCTTCAATCAGAACCATTTTACTTGGTGCTGGGAAGATCTTGAAACATCATGTCACTTGGGATTAATTTTACATTACCACCGTAGGCATACTTCTACTCATTTATACGCTTCTGATTAGTAAAGGTAGAAATCAATTGTTCGATTAAAGGCTATTGAAATTGTCTAGTAATTTTAAACAAGCTGGTTAGTCGGTCTTAAGTGTTACTCCTCATTTTTGGATATTTCCTTGTTTTAGGGGCGAATGTTTGGAAGGCCATATCTCCGTAACAAAATGTTGTACACCCCATGTTCTTTGGTACTTTCCGCTCAGTTTGGTCCCATAAACACGCCCCTTAATTTGTGATGGACTTTTCAGAAACACCCTGTATAGTAATTATTTATTTTCCCACGAATACATTTAGTAATTATTTATTTTCCCACGAATACAATTAGTAATTATTTATTTTCCCACGAATACAATTAGTAATTATTTATTTTCCCACAAATACATTTAGTAATTATTTATTTTCCCACAAATACATTTAGTAATTATTTATTTTCCCACAAACACAATTAGTAATTATTTATTTTCCATTTATATCTTAG